>NW_023595962.1:15961564-15975645 GCF_011947565.3 Pollicipes pollicipes | reverse complement strand
CTGGCGTGAGCGGTCAGATAGTGCAAAAAAACATGTGGTATCATTTTGTTTTGTAGTTTTGAGGAACAATTTGTTTTGTTATTACAAATCCAAATCCAAGGAATCCTCAGTCGGCTCTCTCGAAGAAGGTGGAAAGCCTTAAGTGGAGGGCAGGGGCATTGTAGATGCTGTTAGTAGGCATTTTTATTCAGTTTTTACAAAGGCGACCATGTGTGACTTCCCTAAAGATACGCAAAATCTTGCTGAAGGCAGACTTGTAGAATCGACGGTGACCGATGGTATTGGTGGAGATAGCTTGAAGGAAAGCAAGGCTAAAAAGACGGCCGAACCTGACCAGATATATGGTAGAGTGTTGCATGAATGCGCCTGTGCTTTAGCTTATCATCTTATCTGAATGTTCGATACGTCATTAAGTTTTCAGAAGTATCTGAGAACTGGCCAATGCAGCACCGACTTTTTACAAGTGGACCAAACAAAGCGTCAGCAGCCATAGGCCTGTGAGTCTAACCTTTCTAGTTCGTAAAATTTTAGAGAAATTCATTAAGGCTAGCACTCAGTCACACTAAGAAACGCATCAGCTGATAAATAACAGTCAGCATGGTTTGCTTTTTGGTAGGTCCTGTTTGATAAATCTTCTAGAGTTCATGGAACATGTTACTAGTCAGATGGATAAGAGCCATCGTCAAGATGTTACCTACCTATATTTTAGTAAGGCATTTGATAAGGCTCCACACTAACGTCTGCTACATCAGTTAAAATTGCATGGTACTGGGGGAAAATTTTTAGCTGGGAAAGGGCTTGGCTGCTAGAAAGGAAACAAAGAGTAGTGCTGCATGGCACAAAATCTCAGTGGGAGCCAGTAGAGAGTGGGGTTTCACAAGGTTCGGTGTCGGGTCTTTTGCTCTTTTTTATTATGATGTTGAGATAGGATTAGAGAGCAAGGTGCTCAGGTTTGCTGGCGGCATTAAATTGGTAATGCTGTCGAAAAATACTGATCAGATGAACCAGATTCAACTTGACATAAACTGACTAGTGAACTGGGCTTTTCTGTGGCATACGTCATTCAGTTATGATAGTTGTAAGGTGATGCATGCGGGTAGCTTTAGCAATAAGGGCATTAGCCATACAATGGGAAACCGGGAGTCAGACGAGATCGAGGAAGAAAAGGACCTAGGGGTCATAATATCTAGGTATTTAAATGCTGAAAAACAGTGTAGGGCTACTAGGAGCAGGCACTTCGGATGCGGGGACTTAATGTCCATTATAAAAGTAGGAATGTTGTCAAAAAGTTGTAATTAGCTTATGTCAAACCACACCTAGAGTGTTGTGTACAGTTTTGGTCACCATGCCTCCAAAAAGACATAGAAATACTGGAAAGAATACAGGTAAAAGCAACTAGGATGATAAATGAGATTGGCGACTTAAAATATAGGGATAGGCTTGATGTCTTGGATTTGTATTCACCGAAACATCGCAGGCTTAGACGGGATCTGATAGAGGTATTCAATATTATGAAAGGGATAGACAAGGTAGATCTACATGAAGCACTGTAAATTAAGCCGAGACATAAATGAAAACAATTCCATTTAGCAAAAGATAGGGGTGGAAATATCAAGAGGCAGATGTCATTTCGTCAAAGCGTAGTGAACCATTGGAATGGGCTGGCTGACAAACGAAGTTGTAGGAAGTCCCTCCCTAGCAACATTCAAAAGCTGTTTGGATAAGCTTGCTTGCAAACATTGGACAAACAATCACTTAAAAGAGCTCATTTATAGCTAAATTTATTCAGAGCAAGTGTTAGTTTTGAGGATGTGTGCGGAACCTGAGGTAGGCCAACCGCCATGGACGCTTGTGGCTCTTTGTTGGCCGGATATCTTAATGTAAAAAAATCTTGTCATTGACGCTATCATCAGCTGGCACGCTCAGGTTCACCGCTCACTTGCAATACATGCGCCGCATTCGACAACGGTATTTATTTACATCGAGAGGCCACGGTAACTCACGGACAGCCGCAAGGGTGCCAGTTTGTAGGGGAATATGCAAGGATTTACAATGTTACTGGCCTTTTTTGAAAATAATGTCCCTTAATCACCAACTGTTCAGGTTTTGAAGAGAATCCCAAATCTGGGACATAGTTTTGTAAAAGATTGACTTAAAAACAGGTGACGTAAGTGTATCGTGCGGCCGCGCGGGCGCACGGCGAGCCAACACTTGTTACATTAATGGAGCCACGTGTAGTAGGCCTTTTGACAATGGGTGCCAGGTCCGGCTTTCGGCCAGCCTGGTCAGCGGTTAACCGGCGCGGCCGGCTGTGTTTATGCCTCCGGGCCATTGTCCACGTGACCTGGCCGAGGTCGCGTGTGCGGACCGGAGCGACCGCAGGCTGGAGGTAGGGACGGCCGTTTGAGGTCGGGGGTTAAATCCGTTCTGAGCAAGTGCTCGGTGTTGTTGCGCATTTAGGATCCGAATCGTAATTCAAATACAGTAAGATAAGTGCATTTGTGAGGAAAATTATGCGTGTAGATGAGATGGTATCAATAGCCTATTCCTCGTAGGATAAACAGGAGAATGGAGAGATAGGCGTGATTTGTCGGCTGCACGCCTTTATCGAAAAGCATGTGACAGATATATCACGTCTATCTCTCAATTGTCCTGGTTATTCTACGAGTAATATTAATACAGTCTCATCTAAAGGCAAGTAAGCTCTATTTGGATACTATGTATGGTGGAAGGTGTGGACGGAAAAGAAAACTGAACTGACTTGAAGGTTTACTACGCTCATGATACTTGCTCCACATTTCAAGCTATTGTTTTGTCAGACTGCATGACATTGGTACATACATGAAAATCAAATGCGATTTGCGCGGGTCTCAATGCGCAGTAAATTGCATTCACGCGCTATAAGTTCATCCCACTCAAATTTGCAATATGGTGGAGTTGTGTGCCACAATCGCCTCAAAATAGATTTTTTAAATGTTTCCAAATTGCAGTCGAAAGCTGTATGATTAAGCCACCGTGACAGACGGAGCGCTGGATCACTTCATAGCGATCGACCTGACATGAAATCTGCAAGGCGGGGTACAGACAGTGGGCAAGGCGGGGAAATGTATGGAATGGCCTTCAGGGCTGAAACAGAAGACAACACATGGCTTGTCTCCGTCAAAAAAGTCACGTCTCCCCCGTTTAAAACAGACACTCGATGTGCAAACTGAACGTATGCTTTTGCGGCATGTTGTACACGTCCAGCTTTCGAGAATTATAGAATTATCCGAGATCATGGGCGAGGTTTCACAAAAAGAGTTGGGAGGGCAGAACAATCAAAACTAATGAAACCTTTCCCAGAAATGTGACAACAAAGTTGAGGGGGCTCCGGCCCTCTCCCCGCCAAACTGAACAGGAATCTGCACCCCTGTCCGAAATGCATTGTTTGTTTCATAAGATGTCGACTTATTTCGGTGATGTCCACATGACAAGACAAAACAACAACAAAATTGATTTTTGGGTTCCCAGCCTTCACCATTTTCAAGGACCGGCTTGACATGGATTGGGAGAGCCACAGACACAGTCTGAGGCCCAGTCTGAGTTAGAGCCAGATTGGAGAGACAAACTGGAGCAGGGCCTAATGCGAAAGGGAAAAGCAATTATCGCAATATCGCAGATCCAGTCTAGCCTTCCATTCTCGTATTCTCTACCCTGACCTAACTTGACCAAATATAACCGCAATATCGCAGGATAAGGGAACCAAAAATTGCATGTTAGTGAGGCCATTTGACTGAAAGTGCGGAGCTATGTGCTGACACGTGTGAATTTGGAAATATGTTTAAAATGTTCTCTTCTTGTTTATACATGGAGCGCCTTTCTTGAGTTTTCCTCATCCCTATGTTCTCCAGGCTGTGAAACCGATCCTTCTTTATCCATATTAAACTTTGTTTGAGCTCTTCTATTCTATTCAAAATCGTCACAGACCATAGCTCTAGCCATGAACCGCAAAACCGCAGTGTCTGGCTTCCTTTGCATTCTGTCCGGGGTCAGCTTCTCAGCCATGCCACCGATTGAGCTGCTCATGGAGCATGTTGAATTCCGCAACACGATCCTGGGGCTGGGCTTTTGCCGCTCTCAACTCTACATGTGCGCCTACCGACTAGCGGCGTGCGAAGAACGACGTGGCAAATGGGACGATCCGAGCAGCGAGCACCACGAAGAACGCAAAGCGCTCGAAAACACCGTCTTGCGCTGGGGACAGATCAGGCAAGATGATGAATGTCAGAGGACGCTGGCGGAGTGCGGCGTGCGACTCTCGGCGTGTAAGAATGCGGAGGAGCAGCCAGCGGAGCCCCGGCCGCAGTTTCGCGGCAGTGAGCCGGTGAAAACCCTGGAGGTGGAAGCAGATGACCTGCCCGCCTGGACCGTGTGGGTTCTGTGCATGCTGAACATGGTGGCAGCCGTTGTCGTCTTGATCCTGCTCAGGAACGGCGGCACAATCTTTGGTCGAAAGAGGCGCAGGAAGAAGAATGCGTTGCTCACGTGTGGTTAGCGATATCATTTTCGCAGTAGCGCCACGCGAGTCTCCGTTAGAAAGATCACAGTTTTTGGACGTGAATTGGACGGCCTGTTTTTATTTTCTTTCAGAACTTTTGAGAAGCCTGTGGACCAAGGACAAAATGGCAGGTTCTGCGTCAGATAATTGAGTTAAGACCCTGAAAGTTTGTTCTTTAACTGATCTGAACGCATATGACGTGCGAAGCTGACTGGTGTATAATTAACGCCTCTGCCGGTGTACTGCGGTCTCTGGGATGACTCAGCTGGCACGCACGCCTGCGTCCGTCGTTAACGAACAAATGTCATTACAGCAAAGAGGCCGTGGTGATTACACGATTTCTGCTTCGCGTTTAATACGGTGGCATATGGCGAATAAATGGCGACGCCATGCAAGGTGTACAGCTGCTTCCACTGAAAAACAAGGCGACATACTTTTAACACGCGCCCGGGCGGCCGGTTGAAAAACCTTTGCTCGGTTGGGGGTCGGTTTAACCCCCTGAGATCTCAGAAATTAAAAGGGCTAAGACACCAGATTCACATGTCGTATTGGCCTGCATGTGAACTCACTTAGGTCAAAGTTTGGGCGTCTCAGGTCACAACCTTTGAGTCAAATTAGGTCAAACGGGCTCAAACTCGAAGTTGGTCTCCAAAATGCCCCCAAAACCTAGGTACCTGTTCTGAGCAGGTCACAAGCTCATTCAAGGTCAGTTACCTTGTTTGACCTTTCCAAAGTCATAGTGACCAAAATCATAGAACACCGCTTTGAGTTTTGCATTGGAATACGCGCAAAAGATAAAACTCGGCAGTATGCTCCTAAAAATGGCATGTTAACCTGGGTCATTTTAGGTTGGTGACCTATGCTGACCTAAAAGAAGTTCATGAAAGATGTCCTATGCAGCTCATGTAAGCAATAAATTCAAAATGAGCACCAGAAACTGCCCTAAACAGGAAGCCCCAGAGGAATAAAACAGCTTGTTCTGACCTTGGTCTAACTTTCACATTTGACCCTAGGTCACTGTAATTTGGTCATTCAATTACTGTGTTGCCTCAGAAAGTATTTCAAAGATGTATGGCTTTGTCTAACAATCCGCTGCTCCATCAGATTTAGCGATTCCCTTGAAATTGATCGCTGAATCCATACCCGGACTTTGACCTGCCGTAGGTCAGCGACCTTGCAAGGTACATCCAACTTTTCTCATCACACGATCTGCTATTCCATTGTCCAGAGCTACGCAAAATGTGGCGCAGTTACGCCGCGCCGTTTGGAAACCATTCCGGAAAAAACCGAAGAGGGTCAATTTGACCTTCACCCGTGAGCGTGTTAACATTTGTATTCCTCTTCACCGGCTACCGCCTGTAATACAACGGGTTCACAACAATGTGTTTTTATTGGGTAACTTTACAACACATGGGCTAAGATGAACAGCCGCGAATGCTGTTCTTTAGAGTGCATTCATATCGTTTTATCAAAATACGGAAGAAAGGGTGCACCCACAGCACGACAGTACAACCAAATATCAAACAAACCGTTTGACCCTCTGTCTCTGATAAATAGATGGCCTTCGTCACAATTCATCAATATTACGCGCTCACATCTACCGTGCACAGATACCCAGTCCGAACCGAAAAACCGTCAGAGTGAAAGTGAATGGTCATTGGTGACACCGAAGACGCGCCATTCGGACCCGTGTCTCCGCAATATTTAACGCCATTCACAGCGAGCCAGTCCCACGAGCACAGCGCGTTCTGCTCCACATCAAAGGCTGAACAGGTCACGGAGATGGTATCGCTAGGAGTCTCAGCCGTCAGCTGGTAGGTACAGTCCTCGTTGAGCTCATAATGCCCTGGGTGGTTGGTTGATTTGATGGTGTACGACCCCCGCGACAGGGAGGTCTCGCCGCAGCAGATCTCTGAACAGCCACCGCACTGTACGGCCAGTGAGCATCGGAAACCGGACTCCACCGCGCTGAAGTCAGTGTGGAACTGAATGTCGAACCTCGTGTCAGAAATGGAAGGCGGGTTCGCCGTGCCGCAGTAGCGGGGACCGTTCACAGCGAGCCAGTCCCAGCTGCACGTCGCGTGATCCTCCAAGTCAAAGGCTGAGCATGCGAAGTCTATGCAGTTGTCGTCAGCGGCCGTGAAGGAGTACGAGCAGTCGAAGCCGTTGTTGTAGTGTTGGGGATAGTTGGGGGATTCGATGTAGTAGATGCCACTTGTCAGCGAGTGATTGCCGCACTCCAGGGCAGGAACACGCGCCTCAACTTTACACCGGTACCCAGTCCCGACGACGCTGGAGTCAGTGTGGAACTGAATGCCCAACGATGATGCTGCAGAAACGGGTGTTGGTGCGGTCGTTCCACAGTACTTTTGACCACCCACCTCCAGCCAGTCCCAGGCACAGACATGGTTTTCCTCAAGATCAAATGCTTCGCAAGAGAAGGACAGATCCTCGCCGGCGGCACCGGTGAGTTGATAACTGCAGTCAAAGTCGTTTGTGTAATTGCTGGGATGGTTTGGGGACTCCACATAATAAATGCCGGCACCGAGGGAATGGTTTCCGCAAGCTAAAACTGGTGCTGCCACATCCACTACACACCTATAGCCAGTCCGAACGACGCTGAAATCAGAGTGGAAGTTAATGGTTAGACTATCCGCTATGGAAATTCGTGGCGGCAGCGTGGTACCACAGTACTTCGCACCGTCCACTTCTAGCCAGTCCCAGCCGCAGTCATCTTTATACTCTAAATCGAAAGCCACGCAAGAGAAGGAGATATCCCCTCCGGCATTGCCAGTTATGAAGTACGTACAGTCGAAGTTGTTGGGGTAATTATCTGGGTGACTGGGTGATTCAATCACGTATGAGCCGATCGAGAGGCTGTGATTGCCGCAGCCGATGTCAGCGGAGCGTGAAGCAGGAAGCGTTAAGCCACCTTTGGCACGTGCAGTGTGTTTCAAGACTTTCAGGTCCCTTTGGAAATTGTTCCAGTATGCATCACTAGACGGCGGGTCGTCTTGGTCTCTGCTCCCAGTTCGTGAACGTTTATCGTCCCCCTTCTGAGGTCGAATGCGTTTTCCATATTTTTCCTCAGGAACTGAGCGTTTCTCGTCTTTGCCTTCAAAAGGTATGCGCTTTTCCTCATCCTCGTCTGGTAGTGGGCGTTTTTCGTCTTCTTCCTCAGGTGATGGGCGTTTGGCATCCTCTTCCTCCGGGGGTGGGCGTTTGTCGTCCTCTTCCTCTGGTGGTGGGCGTTTTTCGTCCTCTTCCTCCGGGGGTGGGTGGTTTTCGACCTCTTCCTCTGGTGATGGGCGTTTGTCGTCCTCCTCCCCTGGTGGTGGGCGTTTTTCGACCTCTTCCTCTGGTGATGGGCGTTTGTCGTCCTCTTCCTCCGGGGGTGGGCGTTTGTCATCCTCTTCCCCTGGTGGTGGGCGTTTGTCGTCCTCGTCCCTCCGGGGGTGGGCGTCTTTCGTCCTCTTCTTTCGGTGGTGGGCGTCTTTCGTCTTCTCCCTCCGGTGACAAACGTTTTTCGTCCTAAGACATCCAGCGGTGAACGGTTCCGTGTCTGCTCTCAGGCGACGGACCCCGGTCATCGTTGCCCTCAAGGCGACGGACCCCCGGTCATCGTTGCCCTCAGGCGGACGGCGTCTGGCGATGCTTTCCTCGGTGGGAGGTGGCCTTGGCGCCGCCAGCACAGCCACCAGGAAGCACGGGAGTATACGATGCACGCCCTCATGGTGGTCGATGCTAGCTGTGCTGTGGTCTCACGCCTCTTATACGGCGCAGAGCGGACATGACCACGTTCGCTTCGTGTGAGGACAAATGGAACATCTGTGCTGCCAAAGATCACTCTGCCGGTGTTGCAGCGCCGCGCGAGCCCCGCACATCTGCAGGTCGCAGTAATTCGTGCTTTTGTGCCAGCGTTGATCTGACATCTTGATGGAGAGACCTGCGGACGCTGATTGGTCTACTGTGAACGCCTCGCGGAACTGCAGTGTTGTGGACAAATGGCCGCAGGTGCACTCAGATGTTGGCAGTTTTTTAGGCATCTGTAGCGTCATGGTGCCCCACTCAGTCTGCCCTGCTATTGCCGCTCCGATCTGTTTTCTTGTGTCACGGAATTCTGCGTTGTACGGTGACAATATGTCGGAGCTCTGACGTCACGCAGTCGTAGCACACCGTGGTGATCAAGGCAGTGTGTAAATGAAAGGTTGCATGCGAGTTTATAAGGCTTTGCTGGCTTCATTGCTCGTAAAATGTGTAGCATATCCAGAAACCTGTTTAAGCAAATCGATCGAGACATTTACCTGGCCATCATGAAGTCGGTACTTTGACGTCAATGAAAAGAGAGGTAGTCCAGCATGAAAAGATGACAGAAACGTAGAGTGAGCTTGTTCCACGTACACAAGGTGATGATGATAGTTAAACATATTGCAGCTTTTGTACTGCTGTAACATTTCTAGAGCGATTCGATGATTTTTGAAGCAAATGAAACTGCTGTCTGAGCTAATAAGAACATTAGAATAGCTTAGCACTTAATCTTAAATCATCTCTTACCATTAAGACCTTCATGATTGACTATTCGTAAAGTCTTTGCCCGTAAGAGCCAACTAGAGTATCGAAATGTCATTGAAGGTGACATTTCTTTCAAACAACTAAGCATGCAACACGTGTCGCCCGGAAAAGCATATTGCGTCCCGAAAATTCAGTCGGTTAGAACGCCTGCCTTCCGAACCACCCACTCATGATGGGGGAACTCGAGTCACTCTAGGCGCTCGCTATTTGCCTTTGACATGCGTGGCCTGCGGCCGGTGACAGCGATCGCGCTTAAGGTCAGCTGACGTCAGAGGGCAGAACGGACCGTGCAGGGCATTGCGGCATATTAAACTTCCGCCGCTAAACTTTACCCTTAATCTGGAATTGCGCGATCGGGTGGTAGGGGTCAGGACTCAGACAACAAGCACTGCTTAGCGAAAGCTCTCATCTGAGGAAACTACTCATTCCAAAAGCTCGGATTATTTTTTTTAAATGCACACTACACAAATTTTCTTGACACTGACTTGCTCCTCACTATTTCAAACTGAAAAATTACGTGGATGAAAATTTGTCGCCAGCAAGTAAGCGGTTTATGTTAAAACAGGTTAACAATAAATGATCAAAGATAGAAATGGTGCCAATTAAATCCGGTCTGTTATAAACAGATCTATGCAATTCCCTCACATGCTCCCTCAAAATGTTCGTAAAAATTGTCGCCATAAAATCGTTAGAGGATAGATACCTGTAGATCCCATCAACCGGCCGCCTGGTGCTTCTGAAGGCTGGCGGTTGGAACGCATTCTCCCACGTATGGGTGTGAATGACGTCAGTAGAAATGAAAGGTTGAGGTCGACGCAGCGGACATTAGTCACGTACCCAGAGATGCATCGGTGGAAATTTGAGCATGTGCGTCATAGTAGACCACGTGATATACCGCTAATATATATATATATATATATATATATATATATATATATATATATGCTTTTGCAAGCTGAAACTTGCGGCGAACTGAATATCCCGGCATATAATTCTTCCGAACCCCTTTCCAAACAGCATCAAACAGTCACTGTGTATCAGATAGAGCCATAAGGGGAGAAATTAAAACCGTAGTATGATATTTTGTTGAATTCACGTGATAACGGCCTCGTCCTCGCCCATCTTTTTTCTAAATGACGTTCCAAGCGGATGTCGGCCAAGTTTTATATACCGACCAATAGTGGTCCTGATGCCCGAAACCCGTGCTCATCGGCGCCACTTCCCTTCTGATCGGATTTGCATAGTGAGGTCTCAGGATGTCTCCGCAGAATGCGCCATTCCCTCCATCCCGCATACATATACAATACTCCGCGTCATATGCCCTCCGGATGAGGACATTTGCTAAACAGGCAATTGTGCTATCTAGAGAAGTCTTTTCCAGTCAGAAATATGCCAATAGTCATGAGTAAGCTTGTTTTATCATATCTAATGCTTGTTCAATATATTCAAATGTGAAACATGCCCTTTAAGAGGAGGTGTGAATGAAACTCCGCCGCCACCGGCTCATAACTCCCTACATTTTCTGCATTTCCTTGCTCCTCATCCCTCATTACCCTCCTCAATGCCTGCACCATGGCCGTCATATCAATTTCCAGTAGGCAAGATTGATGTTTGGAGAAATTTGAACTGGGAATAATTGTGGTTATATCCCAACCAAAAACAAATTCAATGAAATGATTGTATTTCAAGAAGAGATCTAGTTTTCAATGATAAGTGAAAGGGCTGAGCAATGAAAAATTATGCAGTCTTCCCCAAATGTTTGTCACCCCAGATTTGGCACACTTCTTCACAAACTGGGGAGGAGCGAATGAGTGGGCTGTAGGCTTGAACTGAATATGGGCGAGGAACAAACCCTGATTTGAAGATCTATTTAAAATGATAAGCGTGCTGAATCAGGAAAAAAGCAACAATGACGTCAATTGTCACTTCAAAAGCGTTCTCACCTTCCGCCCTTTGCGTTTCCCTGAGGAGTGCTATCAGCCCCTGGCCCCAAACCCACGGTTCCCTTCAACGGGAGGAAGGTCCGGTGCTTGCGACTGTTACGGTGAGTCATCAGCCGTTGCTATTGCTCTTGCGTGTCTTGAAAAACAGTTGAATCATCATAGGTCAATTTCTACCTTGATTGGATCATTTTGCTATCTTTCCCTAAACTGTCAATCAATGAAGTCAATAGGGCTCAAAAGATAAACCTAGATAGGCATTCATGAAGCTGAAATGCGAATGCCGCTTGCGAAGCCTCAGTGCATTGAAAGTTACCGTCAGCCTCACATACCACAGTTGCATCGTGACGATTGCAAAACCCCCTGCGGCCAGATGAGTCACCACGTCTAAATCGTTTGCAGCATTCTTGGCTATCTAATTTTGGCACACTGAGGGTTGCTGGCAAAGACAGGGGAATCGGCCGACCGGCCGGGCCACAGCAAATACACCGATTTTTTGTCGACCGGTCACTGAAGCGAGCGACCAGCGAAAAAGTCATAGGATATCTTTTGTCACCGGGATGGGATAGATCCTAAGAAAGGTAATATGGTGCCATGGGGTACCGTAAAGGCTTGCCGAAAGTCTTTCCGAAAAGGCTTGCTGATATTGTGGGATGAAATGCATTACCATTGAAGCCTCATGTATGGTTGTGGAATGCGCACTCTAATATTTTGCGGTAGCCATCACCAAAACTTTCGGTCAAAAATGTTTTTAGCACCAAGCGTCCCGTCAAAACGACCATTTTTGCCGGGCACCTCATCCACCAAGTCGGCAAATTTGACCACCCAAGACTCGGCCTATTGGAAGTCTGACGTCCAAAACAGCCTGCCGTCCGGCGGCAGGTGACCCGCCACATCTGACAGCAGCTGATAACCCCTGACATCGCCTAACTAAAGACTCATTAAAAGGAGTGATTTGTATCATTGCACAGAGCTTCATTCTCGCCGCAATATTGGATAGAGGAAGCTTACGACTAAACAGGTTATGTCAGCCCAATTATTGCGAGCCAGGTGAAAGTGAGCCAACTGAGAATAAACGAATGGATCTAACTGATGCGAGACAAACTATAAAACATGTTTTCTTAACATGTGTGACGTATATTATTATGGGTAGACAGAATACAAACATTAGAGCAAGATAACTACACATTTTAACTGGTGATTAGTAGAAGACAAAACATGGCAGCATGACTTTACTTTCAACGCGGCTTAAAGTACTTCCATCAAAAGGTTTAAGACAGGTATCACGAAAAACAAATGCGAGACCCTCATCCAAGCCGTATAACTTTAAAGCAAAACCCAGCTCTCCGCGCCCGTTGAGGCCTATCACGCTATGCAATGCCAGCCAGCGCCCAGCGTGCTTTTCTTAAAAGGCCCTGAAGTGGAGCTGTTTCCTGGATATCCTCAGGCCGAAGGTCCTGATGACGCGTCTCAAGAGGAAGTACACGATGACGACGGCCACGAGCGGAAGAAGCCTGACCACCCACGCCATCCAGGCCGTCCTGTGTACCACCCGCACCCTCGGCACGTGCTTCCCGGCGCGCGGCTGCGCGTTCAACCCGTCTGCCGCCTGGCACGATCCAGTGCCGCTCGTTGCACTCAGGCCAGCGCCGCCTTGCACGCGTCCTCCTGCTTGGACTGTCCCCCAGCGCTGGATGTCCGCCCTTAGCGGCTTGTCGTCATGCGGCATGCCCGGCTTGCGAGAGCGTTCGAAGCATTCGGGCCACACGATAGGCGCACGCGTAGAGGTTGCGAGCGACACGGACCCATGCCAATCACTTGGTCGCGGAATTTGTCGTCCTGCATCAGCTCTTCGAGTGGCGGCCAGATTCTTGCCACTAGCTGCTGGGCAGCAGCCAAAGAAGGAAGAGCACTACTCGCATCAGAGGCGCTGCAGAAGCGTACTGGATCAGCATTATTATTTTATTGTGGTAAAGTGCATAAAATGGTGCCCTCAGTAAAGAGAAAAATTATCATTGGAATAAGTATCCAAGTCAAACAAAAGAAAGACGTAAGAGTTTGAATGGATTACGAAATATTGGCGTGCCGTGCCTGCTAAACACGTGATTGCCTTACCGAAGTATTTCCCGTAAGGAAAAGATTACCTGCTAGCTTCTACAACCTTGTGTCAATGCCAAATTAGCTCAGTTATCATTGCCAAGTGCAGTAATACGCAAAGGGTCCACAAATTGCAATTACAACCCAACCCAAAGACCCAATAAACACGGAGGTAAGATTTGAATGTGGTTTGTCCCATAACAGATGAGAATATGTTTGCAACGCATATTATTCCATTTTGCACTTTCCTAGAATCCTCATCAATTAGAACAACGCACTCAGAGCGCCTCTCTGTGTGTCTCAGGATCTAAGCAGGAAAGGTATTCATCTCCTGGTTTTCAGACTTATGAGTTCAAAGGTGTTGTGTTGTCCAAGGTCTTCCATACACGGAGAGCTACTGGTTCGAACGAGGTTGCAATATCCAAAATAATCAATAAAACCGTTATATATGCATATAACCGTCACCATCACGCACATGGTCACCTGTTACAAGTCACGTCACACTCAATAGAACAGTTATATGTTAAATATTTCGTACACCTTTATATGTTTAATATAAGCGACACATAGTAAATATAATAGTAAGTTTAATGTTCAAGACAGTAGTTAGCTTCAATTTTAACATACTTCAAAACACCAGTGTTTCATCTCCGTATTTGTTACAGCATTCGCTAATACAGTTTTCAATACAATCTCTGTTGTCTACATTCGTTGCTTAGATAATCGTTACGTAGCCTTACATCGTCGTTTTTCCAGTACACCTTGACCAATTAAAGATCGTTATCTCAACGTTGAAACTTCTAACTCATGATATTTTCGGATCTATTGTACCTATGTTATGATTGTATGCACTCGAAACGCGCGAGTCGCCAGTTGCTGAGGCGAGTCTCTCTCTTTCTCTCTCTCTCTCTTCTCTCTCTATCTCTCTCTTCCTC
>NW_023595962.1:15870609-15960564 GCF_011947565.3 Pollicipes pollicipes | reverse complement strand
GGCGGTTCACTCTTGCTACCAACTGCCCCTGTCCGACCATTCAGAACAACTCCGCCTCCTGCTGCTGCGGGCGGGTCCCGAGGGAAGCTTGCGACACAGAGATAAGATAGCAAGGTAACCAAATCATTAGCATTTGTGACCTCCAAAGGTCATGATATGGGCGATCGATATTCGGTATAGACCTGTGCGACCTTTTGTCTCAAGTAAATGTCACCTTTCAGCGCCCTATAATTTATGGCAACGCATAGTAAATCGAATCGGCGCCAAGTGCACTGGTACTTGAACTCGTGTGGTCTGGGCGCCAGAGGTACAGGCTAATATCAGTTCAGACCGATGTGCGTGCAACGTGCCTTCACAATGAAAGGCATGGCGATCAATGCAATATGGTGGTGACCTTTTTATCATGTCTGATGCTACGCTTGCGCAATATTAGTCAATATGTATGCAGTAAACCGGCCGCTTCTCTTATTCCTAATTGCCCATGGGAACAAGTGTAGTACTCTACGGCTTGGAAAACCGCAATGTCATTCTTTCGTTTTGACGTTATCATATACATGGCTGCCGTCTGCGTTAATCACTGCCCGCCTGGGGAACCAAAGGAACGGGGTTCGATTCCCCACAGCGCCCGCCCTTCCTGCTAGGGTAAGATGCAGGCGACACCATACAGCCTCAGCAGCTGAGTTTGTCGTAAAGCCCCAATGGCGACGATATACATGGCGGCAAGAAAATGTGCACTACTGAACTCGTTACACCATAGACTGAAAACCACTCACTACGTGTTTTGGCATATTTGGCGTTATTTGGCGGAAAGGCCCGGTCACACTAATAATTGTTGCAATTTTTGTCAGGTAATGCAGGAGCGAAGTCTGCCACCCAGTGAACTGAATGGTCACCCAGTTGAGGTCAGTGGAGACCGACTAACTCAGGCTCATTGTTTTCTCAGTTTCCGCAAAGGCATATGTCCGGGAAATAGAGCAATATTTGAGAGCTGCACGCATCAAGCCTAATGTTATAAGTTTTCCGGTGTGTAATGCATCATGTTCTGAATACGTCTTCACATGCTAATCAGCGAGGTAACAGAGCCACTTCGGCGGAATAACCACATTTGTGAAATTTATAAATAAACTTGTTTAGATCATCTGTGGGTGAGGAAATGATTGACAGCACCTGACCCGCTCTTTGTCTCCCGGGCTGATCCTATCATGGGGACTCTGCGCCGCACTCAGCTGCTCAAGCCACACGACAGCGCCCACCTGTCATCCCAGCACGAACGGCGGCCACTGCGGGCACTTCGTAGTCTGGAGACCGTAATCGTGCTCACTAATAATTAACTTCTCAAAAGAGCGCCTTGCACCGCAGCGGCACCGGTTTCGGCCGGTGTAGGGGGCTAGCGGCCCCTCGTGTCCCAGCTCCGCCCTCAGGGGCACCGGCTTCGGCCGGTGTGGGGGACTTGCGCCCCTAGGGTCCCAGCTCCGGTAACGGGTGGACAGCGCAATCTGTTTCTCTCAGGGCGTAGCGACCCTGCCGGTACGTGAGCTCCCGCTCCTTGTCCCTCCCGCTCCCCTCCCATTATCCGTTTTCCCGCATCCGGCCCACTCATCACTCCTAATCCTCGTTTTATCGGGGTCGCCGTGCCCCCTCGCCCACGTCCCCGAGTTCACCGGATCCTGGTGGCTGAGGGGCGCGTCGTGCGGGTCAGTCGCGGTGCGTCCCAACGTTCCACTTCAGCCAAGATATCCGGGGGCGCGGGGCCCGTGGGGCCCCACACGGGTCTAGCGGCTTGTCGCTCGCGCTGCGGCTAGGTGCTCCGTGCGGGTCTCCGCTTGTGGCGCCTGGCCGTGCGCAACGGCTTAAGAGGTCGAGGGGCGGTGGCGCTGAAACACGACCAGGACGGGGAGGGGTCTTCCCGGTTACACCTGGCCGTGTGGGAGGCGTCGTTCGCCCCGTATAGCGCCGGGGTAGCCCTGGCGGCGATTTCCTCCCGAGGGAGTGTTGGGCCGTCCCCCAGTTGGGCTCCGAGGTGGGTGGGAAGCCCGGGTGCCGAAAGAAAACTGACTTTGCATGGCATCCTATAACTAAAAACACCTGTCCCCCGAAAGGGGGTCGGACCACGATAACCCAAGGGTGCAGAGGAGACTCTGCAACTCCCGGACCAAGGATCCTCGTCTTCCAAAGTGATGGCATTAGGTTAGCGTCCCTTTCACCGTTTCAGAGACAAAATGGCTGCGACAGATTTGTAAAAAAATATCGGATGTGACAAGCTCCGGGAGGAAAAATAGAAGTTAAATTCGCTGGTGGCTTGGAGGCGAGCCGAGCCATGGAAGCAACACAACTTTTGTACAGTGTTCGAGATGGGGCTGGTAAGCGGGAAAAACAGTACCAATGTCAGAGACATCACACAACACTAAAAATTCGTCCGGGGGCGTGGTCAACTGTTTTGATCTGCGTGACGTGGACGAGGAGGAGATCGTGGAGGAGCTGCCGCAGTTTGGAGTGACCGCCGCTCGGCGGATCCTTGTCAGAAGGGGAGGAGAGTTGGTGCCCACTAACAGCCTCATACTTACGTTCAGTCGCCCTGACTTACCATCCGAGGTGCGTGTGGGATACGCCCGCGTGAAAGTTCGTCAGTTTGTGCCCAACCCCATGCGGTGCTATCAGTGGCAGCGATTTGGTCACACAAAACTCAACTGTCGGAACCGCGCGGCGTGTGGGAAATGTACGTCCCTCGGGCACATGAGTGAAGACTGTGCTTGACAAATCCCGCTGTGTCAATTGCGGCAAGGGCCAAGTTCCGCATACGCCGCACGACCGTGCATGTCCAGCCTACGCCAAGGAAAAGTAAATCATATCAGTTAAAACTCCTAAAACCGTATCTTTCCGTGGGGCCGAGAACTTAATAACGAAACCCACCCAAAAATACCGTACGCATCGAAAGTGAAAGCTTCGTTGCCGCGCACTTATGTGATCGAAGAGATGACGGCTGTTCAGTTCCTGGAGCTTCTGAGGTTATTTGGCCTATCAGTTGTACCCGCAGTATGCGCGCTGGACTCGCAGCTAGCACCTCAAGCTCCCGGCCCACCAACCGAACAGTCGGTGGCCGCCGTGCTGCCGGCCTCCTCGGCACCGGCTGGATCGCCAACGAATGATGGTTGGACAATGGTTCGGCGTGCCTGCAGTCCTCGCGCGCCATTGGACTTTCCTCCGTCTGAGACTCCACCGGTCTCCTCATCACAGACACCCCTCGCCAGTGTCTGCGAGCGTGTAACAGAGACGATGGAGCGTCAAGAAGCTGACATGCGCGCCCACAAAGCCAAGCGAGCATGTCTGGTTGAGCAAGAGAGGGCGAAGGCGATTAAACAGCCGTTGGGGGCGGACGAGGGAATCGCTCCCGCGGGGGAAGCCGGTCCACCGCCCAGACGACGCGTAGAGGCCGCTGGTGGACCATCCGGCAACGAAGGCAACCGATGGACCCTCCCCCTGCGCCACCTTCTAGGGTCACGGGTTCGCCTGTGCCGTCCCCGTCTAGAGCGGGGCGCCCGGAAGAGCGTGGCCCTCCCTGGCCCATCTCGCCCACAAACGGCAGCCCACGCATTCGATCCAGAACCCGGCCGGGGTCGGTGGGATCAGACCTTGGTGGGTCCTTGCACCCCGTGGCTGGACCGTCTGGGGGTGCTGCGGCCGGCTCAGCCGAGCACGTTTAAAGTAAGTCTGTTTTACATTTACAATCCAAATACATGCCCCCCCTCCCCTCCCGTAGGCGTCGATACCGCGGAGTCATGGGAGGCTAAGGACCGTCCTAACCTCTTACCTCCACGACGAATATTTTACAGTGGAACTGCAGGGGCGTCTGAACAAGCTACCAGGATCTCCAAGTATGCGTTAACGAGCGGCGGCCGGCGGTGATATGTCTCCAGGAGACAAAACTGGCACCTGACAGCGATTTTGGTCTTTCGAGTCATGTGTTTGGGGGCGAGATTTACCAGCTGACCCTGTTGCACATGGTGATTCATCCGTCCCTCTTATCCCCTTGCTTAATCCTGCTTATCTTGCTTCATCCTGCATCCTCGCAACGCCCCGCCAGGGCGGGCTGCATGCGTCAGCCACGAGTGAGCGAAGAGCCCCGTGGAAAGGGGGACCCCGACCGGGTACTCGGCGCACATGCGCGGGTTTAAGCTCGGCGGTTGGCCCCCCAGGCGCCTGCTAGTCTGCCCCGCCGGTGACCGCTTTCCTTCATCCCATAGCCCTGAAATGATTCGTTCTGGTCGAAACGGCTCTAATAAAAAAACACAACAAAAACCTGTTGCACATGGCGGCGTTCTCCTAGCCGTGCACCACGGTGTGTATGCACAAAGGCTGACTTTAAACACAAAGCCATGGGCGCCAAATGACCACCGCAGTCGGTGCGCCCCTAAACTCCAATAAACAGCAACAACAATAAACACGGGGATTCAAGCTATCGCAGACAAAGTGTTGTTAAACTGCCATACGATCACCATATGCTCAATCTACTTGCCTCCGGGGACCGGGCTTCCTTCGGCTCATCTGAAACACCTGGTGGCTCAGCTTCCACCGCCTGTCCTCATATTAGGTGATTTTAACGCTCACCACTCAGCGTGGGGATGTGTTCGGACAAACATTCGCAGGAAACGCTGCAAAGCCCTCACACATGAAGAACCGCTGTGCCTCTTAAACACGGGCATTCGAACCCATTTTATACTCCCATCGGGGAGTGTTGAGTGCATCGGGGAGTGCATCGGCAATCGACTATGTCTTTTGAGCCCACAACTGATCAACCATTTTGACTGGTCGGTGTCAGAGGATCCAATGGGAAGAGACCACTTTCCCATCTGGATCAAGTACAGGGCTGACGTTTCCCTTGGTTCTCGACCACAGCGCTGGAATTTCAGAAAAGCTAACTGGATTGAGTATCGAACGAGGATCGAGGATTCCATTACTATGCAACCAGCGAGTGAAGGACTGTGTTTAGAGGTAGGGGACTTGACTTTGTGGATGTTGCGGTCTGCAGTAGGGTGTTTACCGCGAACGTCGGGCTGCCCTCGCCGCCCTCCTGCCCCATGGTGGACGCGGTAGTGCCGGGACGCCATCTGTGAGCTTAAGAGGGCCCCTAGGATGTTTGACCGTCGGAGCACGACTGAGAATCTAACAGCATTTCGACGAGCACGAGCGGCTGTTCACGCACCATTCTGGACGCTAAGCGGGCATCGTGGCGAGCTTACGTGGGCCAACTGAACTGTCAAACACCTGCATCCAATGTATGGGCGCGGATCAAACGCAACGCTGGACAGCACTCGTCTGTACCACACCCTGTGCTCAGTATCAATGGACGTGACATTGTACACCCAGCTGACGCAGCAAATGAAATCGCTCGCGCATTCACCGAACGGTGTGGTAACAGCAATGCCATCCCACAGTTTATACGCCACTGGATCCGCTGTGAGGCGTCCCCGGTCGACTTCAGCACGACTGAACGGATGTCGCACAACCGACCTTTTACAATAACCGAACTAATTTCCACGATCGGATCGCTACACAACGTGACAAAGGGCCCGGACTTAGTTCACAACGCCATACTTAAGCAACTCCCCACTTCAGTAGTTCAGGCCCTCTCAGCAGCTTACAACAAACTCTGGGCGACTGGAGGTTTTCCGGAGTCTTGGCGTGAGTCATACATTGTCCCTATGCTCAAGCCTAACAAGAGTGGGGCTGACCCTGCCGAACATCGCCCTATCTCACTGACAACATGCATTTGTAAGTTAATAGAACGTATGGCAAATGTAGGTTTGTCGTGGTTTTTGGAGCAGTACAACGTTTTCAAGGCTGCTCAATGTGGATTCAGGGAAAATCGCAGCACCATTGACCATCTTACAGCTCTCGACACGAACATCCGCACCAGTTTTAGGGAAAAACGACATGTTGGCGCTGTGTTTTTTTTATGTCGAAAAAGCTTATGATACGACGTCGCGTTACGGCATCCTGAAAAAGCCCATTCATTATGGCATTCGAGCGCCCATGGGCACATTCTTAGCGAACTTTATGTCTGATCGTATTTTCAGAGTTCGTGTTAGCTCACACTTTTCGGATAGGTACCAACAGGGAAATGGCGTGCCCCAGGGCAGTGTTCTGAGCGTCACTTTGTTCGCTGTGATGATAAACGATATTGGTGACTCCCTTCCAAAGTCAGTCAGTCGGTTTCTCTTCGTGGATGATGTTACCATCTGGGACGTCTCTTCAAACTTTGCTTCTTCGGAGCATCGCTTGCAGTTGGCTATGATCAGCCTGGAAAGATGGAGTGTTGTAGACGGACTACGTTTCTCAACTTCAAAAACAGTCGCTACGCACTTTTGCAGACGACGTCGTCAATGCCCCGCCATGGCTTTAAGGCTATACGGCTAGACCATTCTGAACCAATCTAGTACCCGCTTCTTGGGTCTGCAGTTTGATAACCGTTTGACGTATGGGTCACATCTGAAAACCCTACGTACCAGCTGTTTTAAAGCATTTAACATATTGAAGAACGTGTCTCGAACATGTTATGGAGCAGACAGAAGAACACTGTTTCTGCTATACTGCTCACTTATACGTTCGAAACTTGACTATGGCTGTTTTATTTATGACCGCGCGCCGGGTTCCTGCAAGCGTTTATTAGACACCGTGCACCATATCGCATAACGCATTGCGACGGCAGCATTTGGGACGTCGCCAGTTGCTAGCCTTACCGTGGAAGTAAATTAACCGGCGTTGGCACTGAAAAAGGAAATGGTTGGTGTGCGATATTTTGCAAGCTGGCTCAATTTCCAAACCATCCGACTCACCGAGCACTTTTTTCACGTGATGCTGAAAGCTTGTTCCAAAGTAACGGAAGGCCGTCCACTATTCCATTTGGTATCCAGATGAAGAAGCTGTTGGCGGAAAGCGACATAAGTTTGCGTAGTGTGCTGAGGTATTGGTGCATCCATGGGAGCTAATCTCACCAAAAGTGGATGTATCCCTTTCATGCATCAGCAAACAGGGAGCGATCCCATGCGACTTGAGATCGAGGGCTCTGGAGCACATCGCGTCGTAAAGAGGTTTTCAAGCCTCATATATTGATGGGTACAGAGCGGAGGTCGGCGTTGGTGCTGCATTTGTAAATGGCCAAGTCACCACGTCCTTTACCGAAACACCCCTCAGTTTACATGTCCGAGCTCGTTGTAATCAATAAAATCCTATGCTTCAGCGAAGCTGGTGAGAGCAACTCGCACCTGATCTTATCCGATTCTTTGAGCAACCTGTTGGCCCTGACAGGCTTTAACCCACCTTGTCCCATTATACAGGATATTTTAGTTCGCCTGACAGCGCTGAATCTTGCTGGTAAAACTGTCGTGTTATGTTGGATGCCGAGTCATGTGGGTATCGCACGTAACGAGCGTGCTGACGCGGGCGCAAAACGGGCAGCGCGTGCACCTTGCACTCGCTCTTGACCCTGGGCGGCAAGGGACTTTTACCCTGCCATCGCGACCTTTGTGAAGGGGAAATGGCAACGCTGCTGAGACGCCATTGTAAGTAATAAGTTAAAGGTGATCGAGCCACAACTGGGTCCATGGCCGTCAAGCTCACGTAAGTTGAGACGCGAAGAAGTATTCCTCAGCAGATTACGAAATGGCCACACGCACACAGCACATAACTACCTATTGTGCGACGCAGAACGGCCTAAATGTCCTCGTTGGGATCTTACGGTTCGCCACGTTATTCACTCCTGCCCCCAGTTCAATGACAAACGGGCACTTTACTTTGGACGGGATGCGTCAGATCTTACGTTTTCAGACCTTATTGGTAACGATTCTCGCATGATTGGCGCCGGGCAGCTGTTTTCATTTTTGAGAACCATGGGGGTCACAGCCGTTTATACACCTCGGTGGCCACTTAGCTGTTATGGGCGCAAAATGACCCCAGAAGTCGGTGCGCCCTAAAACTCCAATCGTCATCAAGAAGCGCCTTGGGAATGATATCATACCGACAATAATTATATTTGATTGCATCATTATGTATGTCATTGCAAATGCCAGCTGTTATCTAAATGGCCCGCTGTATTGATTTACAGGCAGTTACCATTGATCCCCTGTCATCAACCGACTAGCTGGGAGCGACTTCAAGTGGTGGTGAAAATATTGGCCCGCCAACAATGCATGGAGTTTTACGAAACAGATGCTTTCGTCCTGAGATGGGCAAGAAACGTCACCTTACTGGGATTCCGCAGCTAACAATTATGCATTCCAGTCTCGTGCGCGCTTGTCACCGGTCATATTAATGGAGGCCCGTAGTGTGGTCGCCACACACAGTCTACAGGCTATACGCAATGATGAGACCCCTTTCACCATGCTCGGAGCCGTACAACCATACACCACGCATAGCTCGGAGCTCCTCCCCAGGAAATAGTAGCCACCAGGTGTAAGGCTCACCGGGGAGCAACCACATAGCCCCTATCACCACTAAATTATGCTGACTGTTGGGGATTTTTATTTAGTAGTAGATTTTCTTCGATGTTCAACAGTGTTTTAGGTGGCCGGCGGCGGTCAGACATTTTGTACTAGTACGTGAGCGGCGTACCCGAACGGTCGAATATTTCTCCCGAGAAGAGTGAGGGGCTGGCCAGGGAAATAAAGGGTTGGAAGTGTGTGCTCAGTGAGCTTTCTGACACTGCTATCACCCGTCGGCTCGCCGGAACGTCTCATCGGCTCACAATGCTCCATCGTTGCCCACGAGGATCATTCGCCTACGTCACGCGTGGGGCTGCTTCCACCACTACCCGCCAGGAGTTGTTGAGTCAAGCATCTGTGAAGCCTTTAACCCGTCACGCCAAAAGTTTGGTCGAGCTCGTGGTAAATTCACAGCCAAGCTGTACGCAATATATGAACTATGCAGGATAGAGATATTAAGGCTAAACATGGACCTGACTGCGACGCGTCCTGTCTCATGGTGCACAATTCAGACCGCACATTATTCAGTGATCTGCTTTTTCTCTATAGACTGCTCAATGATACGAATTGAGCGATACCAGGCAGGGGTAAGCACACTATTTAACAACATACGTCATCAGCATACGTGATTTGCATGCTGATAACTATCATCCAATGCAAGCACGGCAGGAGTACACGGCACACGGCGGATCAGAAATAACGCACGCGTACGTGGACTGATCACTCCTGCAGAGCTTTCTTTCTTTGAGGTGTCATAGGTGTTTAAGGTGTCATAATATAACGCAAGACTGTATAGAATAGAAAAGGCCCGGGGATCTCAGTGAACCGTCGAAGTGTCAGAGGCTCTTCCGCCATGCTTACATTTTATAAAGGCGTACGTGCCGACCGTTCCGCCGTCGGAGAGCCAGGTCGACAGGGCTCCCAACGCTGTTGGCCTCATGGTTGTTGGCCCCATGCTCCCAACGCTGTGACTGCCTCTGCATTGTAATGTCTGCACCTCTACTCTCCTTGGCCTTCGATCGGGTCGGTGTTTTTAAAGCGCCGCCCCCTAATGATCGGCCTGACCCGCATGGTCGTAACGAGCGCCCGGGTCAAACGTGACGCACAAAACCGTACTGGTACACTGAGAAGCAGGGAGAGGCCCGCGGCGAATACATACGCCGCCGGCCACATACATTGACATTTATACTGGTACTGGCCTGAAATGCCGTGCGAAACAATCTAGTGGAGGTAGATGCAATTGAGCCTTTAGCATGATGGTTCACAGGCTACATGCATATCCATCGTGCAAGCAAACATGCAACCGATGCAAGTCAAGAATTAAAAGCAAAGTTGTGCCTGGAAGGAATATATTTGACAAAAAGAACCAAGACCTTTGTTCGAAAATTGGTGCCATGTCGGTGCTAAGGAGAAATGTCATGCACACCTGCGACTATACATTCTACCCAATCCCCGTGCTGGTTTCATGCTTAGCACATTGAAACCACCCATTTCAGTGCAGAGTATGGGAGCTTTCGGGTTGGCACTCGTGTATGACAGGTGAATTCATAACGGCTATTGCAAAAGCCTTTGCAAACGAAAGCTGCCTGGGAAAACAGCCTCAATACATCGATTTAGTTTGCAAGAGGCCCGCAAAGCTCATCGACGTTAGCACCCTGGCTGCTTTCACCTCTCATATGATGGCCATTGGATGGACTGATGGACCGCTGGATTATTGGGATGATTACTTGCTACCATCGTTGAGAGACTTACACAAAGATGTGTTCGATCCGCCATCCTTCTGGAACATTCCTGGCGTTCTTGGTGGTCTGGGTTCATGGTGGGCTGTCGGATATGCTGCGCTTTCTCCTGTTGAGCTCAGTGTCGTCTGTTGTAAATCGAAAGCCAACAGCGTTTAATGATACGAAAAGCTTTCAGAATATAGTTCTCTTTTAATCGTTAGAGGTCGGTGGCCCCGTTTTACCTACGGAGATGTCCTTCTAATTCAAAACGACCTCCATTTGTTGTTGCCTTGAAGTCCTTGAACACAGTAATGGCGCTGTTCAGATCTCTCAAAAGTGGCGCTTTAACGGAAGTTGATAGAGAGCTCTCCCGTGGGTGCCGGTGGAAAGGCGCGCGTTCGAACCTACTTAACATTCTCGTGTTTATTTGTCCTGCAATAACAAACATGAGAGTTGGTGACGCCAAACTACTTGATACGTTGAATATATTTCTATCCCTTTTAGTGAGATAGTGAGTTAGAGTTAGTTTAGATATATCGTTTTAGCCAATAGTGAGAACCATCAGCCTGATGCGAGCTACCAAGCCACGCCCTCTGTTCTGTGACAAACGCACAATAACCTCGCAAACATTATATTGTTGACGTTCTCTTGTAACGCAACTCTCTGAGCTGTCCCAGTGGCGTTGGCGCCCAACTATCCACCGGCACTCTCGTGGTGGCCTACCTGCGCACAGCATGTCGGCCCCCATCGACGCTGACGTCACCCCGTCGGCGTCGACGACCGCCGCGGCTCAGTCCGCTGGTCGACGCGCACGCGTGAGGGTCGCGACAATCCTGGACCCGGCCATCGACGGCGGGAAGACCGCTCGACTCTGGGACAGCAGCGCATTGCCGGGATCCAGCGACCGCCGCCGCACAGAGGGAAGGCTCAGTTACCGCCATGGGTGACCGCGACCAGCGAGGCCTCTCCGCAGAGGAGCTGCGCGTGATCTCAGTGCACGTAAGTGGCAGGGACTAAAGTCGCGTCAACGAGTCGCCCGTGGGGGTGGATGCGAAGCTGGTGTGTTTCCACGTGCATTTTTTCAAAGGATTAGCAGAATAGGAGGAGACCTTTAGCTGCCGCTAACCACGCTCAGCCGCCAAATGATCTCGACGCTTGTGCCTCCATCAGAACCCACCATTTGTAAAGATTCATCAGGAGATGGCGAATCACTTCACGCACAGCGGCTACCTGATCGACCTGTGGAACATCATCAGCGCGGAGCTGGACTTGCGGTACCGCCTGCTGCCGCCGAGACCCGGAGGCTACGGGGCACTGCTGCACAACGGCAGCTGGACCGGCATGGTCGGCGAGCTGGCAGAAAAGGTAACTCACGGGCGTGTTACACCGGGCCATGGATCATCCGGAGGAGAGTGAACACACTCCTCAGACTGCGGAGGGACCTTGGGAGAAGGCATCATACACTTATAACCGCGTCACGGCAGGCTCACCTGAATGTAGAACTGGACGGCGCACAGCACAGGGTGCAGCCTTGAGCTGGACGGCGCACAGCACAGGCTGCAGCCTAGAGCTGGACGGTGCACAGCACAGGCTGCAGCCTTTTAAAGTCTTGTATGTGCTTCGGTCTCCCGAATATTGGTGGCAGCGGTGGAGCACGAGATGTAGGCTGCTCTTCCGCCGGCACCTCGGCCCTGCGCCATGCACCAGGGGATCAACGACATTCCGTGTGGGTTTCCCTTAGCGCGCCGACGTGGCACTTGCCGCCATGTTTTACCGTGAAGACCGTGCTGCCGTCCTGGACTACGTGAACATGGCGCCCGTCTGGTCCGGTCACTACGAGTTCCACATGCGAGCCGGCGAGAGAGACACCGCCGCCCTCTCTGGCGACATGTTCGCCTCGCTGCTGCGGCCACTACACCAACACGTCTGGCCCATGCTCTGTGAGTCTTGCTCTGCCTCATCAGCACGTCTGGCTCATGCTCCGTGAGTTTTGCTCTGCTCATCGGCACGTCTGGCTCATGCTCTGTGAGTCTTGCTCTGCTCCATCAGCACGTCTGGCTCGTGCTCTGTGAGTCTTGCTCTGCTCCATCAGCACGTCTGGCTCGTGCTCTGTGAGTCTTGCTCTGCCTCATCAGCACGTCTGGCTCGTGCTCTGTGAGTCTTTCGCCTTGTTTTAGCTGATGGACGACCGGGCACCGACTGCGGGATTTGACGATTGCAGTCCACGTACAGAACGGATAGCTTACACTCAGAGTCATAATGCCTTTTTATGATGGGCTGTTAGAGGCCTCACTCTCTGAATGTGTTTCACTACTATCGACGCCATCGCCTCACAGCACTCCTGGTATTCACTTAGATATTTGTGCTAAAACATCCTTATCAGCAAAATGTCAGTCGTGCAAAATTCTTCACCAGAATTCCAGGGTCCGTTAGGGCAAGCTGCCTCGTAGCCGTCAATTATAGTTGGAAATATGATGGGATACATAGAATCATTCACTTACACCAAACGATGTAATGTGTATGTGGCGTGTAATTGACGTACTGATTTGCTGATAATCTAGAACGAGGATTCGCAGTTCAAGCTGTCCGCTGAAGACCTTCAAAGCCAGAGCCTTTTTCAAAGGAGGACGACAAGCCTGTCGTATGGTGTAAGTGAATGATCCTATGCATCGCATCATATTTCCAACTATAATTAACGGCTTCGAGGCAGCTTGCCCTAAGGAACCCTGGGATTCTGGTGAATAATTTTTGCACGACTGACATTTTGCTGATAAGGATGTTTTAGCCTAAATGTCTAGGTGAATACCAGGGGTGCCGTGAGGCGATGGCGTTGATAATGAGATCGGAGGAGGGGGGGGGGGGGGGGGCACCTGACGGATCGCACCTGGACGGCCCCACATGGCTACACCCCTTGACTACAGCACTGCGTGAGAACCTCGAGTTTTTGTTGCAACGTTGTGCGTTGGTCTGGCAAAAGGAGGCCGGCTTTTCCGAGAAGCATGTGTATCTGAGCCAAAAACGTCACTGGTATGCTTGGTGTACGTGAAGATACTGTAATAAGTCGCCTAGGAAGCGTATAGCGCACCTGCGGGGATACCCAGGTCGATACACTTTACAAGCGGCCGCGCGGGCGGGCGGTGTGACCCTACAAAGCCGCATGTCTGGGCTTATTGACACATGATAAACGGCAGCGTCATAAAATTAGATTTGGCAGATGATCTATTCACTCCGCGTGTTCCGCAACCATATTTCATCGCAGCTGACGTCAGTTCACTGGACAAGTATGTTAACTCGTGCTATTGGCAGGTCCGTTTTACGAAGCAATAGTTGCCTGTTCAATAACATTGGACGGCATCCAAGGATTCCGAGGCGGCATAAAACAGCAAGGTTGTGTTTTTTGGTCTGTAACGAACAAGACAATTTCAGACAGTAGTATCATGTCTGTATCGATGATGCGACTTGCGGACGCTTGGAGCCTGCGGCGTGTTTTGGGACCAGCACATATACTCACTGTCCGCTCCGATCGGGTGGTGTATCATGTCTGTATCGATGATGCGACTTGCGGACGCTTGGAGCCCGCGGCGTGTTTTGGGACCAGCACATGTACTCACCGTCTGTTCCGATCGGGTGGTTGATTGAAGGCTAGGGCACCGGTACTACGACTCGTCTTTTCGTCGGCGCGAGGTGGGTTTGGATGACGATCCCTGCATGGCAAAGCTTGGTGAAGCGGTTGGGTAAATACGTGCTACACGGATGTCGATTTGTATTATTTTTTGAAGGCTTCGGCCCCTCAATGTTGAGTTGTCCCCATCCCATGTTGCCTTCGGCCCCCCAATGTTTTTGGTTGGAATATTACAAAAAAGCGTGGGTAAGGGGTGACCATATCACAAAGACTTGAAGACTTCTTTGATCTCCCTGCTTAGTGGCGCCTCGTGGTGCTCTCATAACAAAAAGTCGTGGTTGCTCTCACCACCAGATACAAATCTCAACAGCTGAGCGGATGAACGACGCAATAATCTACACGTACTAAGAGCCATAAATCATACAATGGTTTGTGAGGTTAAGGTGGAAAGCCCTGCAATATGGGGATGACCCAAGTCCTTCTTATCTAACCCGGTCCCTGACTCAACAACCAAAATGTGTGCGGCCTCCCATGACCGTCATAGAAGAGCACCATTTGCGCCCTAAGGAGGCCTCTAAGTCGGCGCCTTTACTTGTCGATCAGAAGCGATGCATGCGCCAGTCCCTGCTCCCTGGATCCACCCCTGCATGACTTTCATGCTGTTAAATTCAAAACGCTGTTTATGGAGTATACAAAGAATAAAAACACACATTGCGTCTAATACAAACCTGGGCTAAATTTGGTGAGGGAAAAGCTTGGGAGGGGTTAGACTGTCGGGCCTTTGCTTCAGCCCCCCCTAATTATTTTCAAAAATTGACACCTTGATAAGCTATCTTATCATGCATCAGTCTACTCCAAACAAATCATTGAAGCCTGTGACCTGGTCTGACCTGACCTCCCACAGTTCTCTCTTTGGTGGCGCTGGCCATCGTGCTCGTCACCTCAGTCCGCCTGAGCCGCGGACCCGCCGAGAGTGGACCGACCCGCCGCGAATTCTCCTTCGGCTTCAGCTGCCTCTCCGTCCTGATGACGGTGACCGGCCAGGGCTGGGCTGTTACACCAGTCTCGGCCCCGGCTCGTATAGTCACCATCTGCAGTTGGATCACCGGTCAGTTGTCACCCTCTTTGCCTGGACCAGTGGTCAGATGCCACCCTCTGCAGCTGAATGATGTATCTGTTGCCGAGCTAATAACCGCAGCCCGTCGAAGTATACAAGTGTGCTTTTTTATTGTTCTTCATGCATGAATTGTTGCAACTAATCGTTCACACCTGAATGAAGGAGGAAGGAAGTTATTTGGGATGCAGCGACCCCACCGGAGCCCGTGCAGCATCTTATACAGCCACATGTTGCACCCGGATTAAGCTATTGATTGAGCTAGCAAGGTGATTGCAGGCACAGGCTCTAGATCAAATTGCTAACGGAGTAGCCCACTTTGTTGTACTTTTCACATATTGTTACATCACATTGTTGCACTATCATCTATTTCAGACGCGTACGCTTTGATCAGTGATACCAGTTTTCTCATGACTCTTCTGAACAGCTTACAATTTTCATTCGAAGTGGCCGACCTCACCAGAGAAACCTCATTTAATATTGCTTACTCACGATGGAAGTAACACACTTCATTTGTTTCCCTTTTGCAAGGTGTGTGTTCTGTAATGTTTCCAACACGCTCATGTGTTAAAATGCTTGTGCAAGCAATGCTACGAAAGCTCGAAACGTTCTGTTGAGATAAAAAGATATGTAAACATAAATTTATTTTCCCGCAAATACAACGAAACGCTTTACATGACATTGATATTTCTTCTATGGCGTTTACCTTAGGGCTCTTCTCAAGGTGCACTTTGGCGGTAGGAAGAGTATCACATGATCCATGGGACGCACTGGCTCGAACTTCAGCCAACCGACTTCACGGCAACAGGCCCTTGCCTGCTGGGCCCACCACAGGCGCACTTTCATTCGCACCAGAAGAGGTGCTCACAGTGGTTGTCATGACGACAATGGTCGCAATTGCCGGGAAGAAGTGCAGTGTCGTTATAAAGCGTTAACAGCGTAATTTGAACACAAAAATTATTGACTGATATCATCATCTTGTCTTTGCAGTGCCACAGCGCCATTACCCAGTGCTATCATTCGACGTAATTAGTCTCGATATTTCATTAGAGTATATTTTTCGCAGTATGCTCTAAAAGTCAGACACTTCTTTTGAACTACTTCTGCGCATGCTCTCAAAATTTCAAGCTTCTGTCCTTGACGGTTCATGATATATGATCTCCTTTTCATGGTCGTGTCAAGGTTATCTAAATGACTTTAAGTGCACGGCAATGCTTCCGATATCTCGTACTAGGCCAGGAAGTCCCAAGTCAACCTAGAAACTTTGGTCTTTGTGACCAGAGATGGCAGCTTGAAGGTCATGCAATTCAACCTTAATGGCATGTATATTACGGGTTGAGAACTAATTCCTTGATGTCTTCTTCCCTCTCGTGTGGCTTGTTTCATTTTTGATAAAGTCGGACTAGGCCAAAGCAACAGATGCCTCCACAACTTTGACGTGGCATGATCTATCACAGGCCACATGTGTCAATGTGTGCTTTTGAATACCTTAGAGTTTCCAAAATGCTATTCAACGCCGTCCTATGCATTATAGTGACATATTTGATTCTCACGTAACAGAGTGACTCTATACAATGCAAATTCGACTGCCTTAAGCTGATATGACCCATTCAAGGTCACATTTACCATTTGGCAGACGCGCTTATCTGAAGTAGTTTGACGAGAGCTTTCCAGTGACGTTTCCTACGTGTCTCTAGTTTTTTTTTTTAATTTTTGAACTTTGAATGGGACTCTGAAGCCGTCCCTGTGTTGGGCAAACGTGACGAAAATTTGCTTAGGGCAAGGGTTAATCTATACGAAACCTGACAAAACTACATTTCCTTCTGGGATTTTGAAAGGGATTGGGTGTTCTACTTGTTAGTTAATTGGTTTTCACATTCATTGGCAATATCGTTGGCAGCTAATCGACTTTTATAGCACGCTTTTATCTCTCATTCAAAATTTTTGTTTTTAATTATGACTTGTGGTTTGGGTGACTTTATACCTTCACCCTGAAGCCGGGATTCCGCATCCTTACCCGTGCAATGCTCACTTTCATGGAGGTAACCCGGCTAAGAAATGGCATTGGGCATATTCATCAAATCGTTTTCCATGACTATGTTTGGTAGGTTGCATACCCGTGCAAATGGCATGATATCTAGACTAGCTACCGCTCCAGAGATCGCCCCTTGGCCGGTCCTGCTCAACTACGATAGACATCGGTGCCCGGCTCCAGCGACGTCACGTGTCGGTGCCCAGCTCCAGTGACGTCATGTGTTGGTACCCAGCTCCAGCGACGTCACGTGTCGGTGCCCGTCTCCAGTGACGTCACGTGTTGGTACCCAGCTCCATTGACGTCACGTGTCGGTGCCCGGCTCCAGTGACGTCACGTGTCGGTGCCCGGCTCCAGTGACGTCACGCGTCGGTGCCCAGCTCCAGTGACATCACGCGGTATGTGGGCAGGCTCCAGTGACGTCGCGTAGCGTGTGGGCAGGCCTGTTGATCACCTTCCACTACACGGCCAACATGGTCTCGCACCTGACGGTGGTGCAGCCGGCGGCGCCTATCAGCAGTCTGGCGGAGTTCGCAACCAACAACGACTGGACGCTGGCCATGGAGGACGGTCTCGGCATCATCGGCTCCTGGGCGGTCAGTGCTGCCTGCACCGATGCTGGCCGACACTGACTTGGTATTGATACCCAGCCTAGGCGTTGCACGTGCCACCAGCCCACAACCGCACGGGCCCGCGAGCCAACGCTGGTTACAGAGCCGTCTTCCATAACGCACCGTGACTTGCCTGCCCCCGCCTCCCCCCCCCCCGTAACGGCGATCAGTGATGACCAAATACCAACACAAGTACTATCATGTTATTCGTTGCCTACGCGCACTCGTGGCCAAACTGTGACAGATGCAGTCCAATTCCCCGTGACTCTGGGGAGCTATAATTGACGTGAACTCTGCGCTCATCTGCCGCCGATCTTTGCTTCTCAAATCCTGCCGCTGTGTTCTGCCCTGTCTTAACCTCCTTGCTCATGTCTGTGGGAAGCTTTCATGGACATGGGCTTCGCATTTACCTGTCGCGGGGTTGTGCCTGTCCGGACCTACCGCTATGTGCTCTGACCTGACCTGCACACGCCCTGTGCACCATCCTGACCAGCAGAGGAGTCCCGTGCCGGCCGAGCGTCACCTGTATGAGCGAACGGCCTCTGGAGAGCGGTTCCTCCGGCTGAACGGCACGCCGGAGGCGTTCCTCGCCGCCGTCCAGCCGCGCACCCTGCTCTTCTACGACCAGGACCTCGTCATCACGGCTATCGGCGAGGAGGCGTGTCATCTTCTACCGCTGGTCGAGCCCGATCCCAGAGGGAAACCGGAGGCTACTTATCTGGTGTTGAGGAAGGGCCTGAAGCCGCTCAGGAGCGTCATTAACAAAACGCAAGTGCTGGCAAGCTTTGGGGAGGCGCCCGTCCGTCGGCACCGGCCTGGCGAAATAGCATGGCATTAAGTATTGTCTGGCTATGCACGCATGCATTTGTGCCACACAATGCATAACCTGTGGTTGCATTAGTTGAGCTGGACTCGGATGCATCTCTTCTGGCCTTAAACGAATAGTCCAGGGCCGTGATATCAGAGAAGTAAAAAGTGCGATGATCCTCTGGCTCTCCCCGTTATCCGAGACGTCCACACTTGCCCCGCACAAGGAAGCCAAGCGAACAATTTTGCATGCGAACTCTGAATCATTTTCAGCTTCCTGTGAGTTACATGTATGTGGGTCAAATGTGAGGTCACATGTACGTGACAGCGCGATGTGGAGCGTGTTGGCCGTCAATGAAATGCGATCGCTAATGATCATTTGGTCATAATGCCGTCTTGGAATACAGCGAACTATTGCACTGCACGTTTACATTCTGTACTTACCTTTTCCAATGTTTAATTTTGCACCGCCACGGTTACAGCGCCAATGAGCTTTCCACGCATCTTGCATCGGAAATCGATGAATCATGTGGTGGATTTACAACTATATTTTATCGGTTCAACAGCAAAGCAAGCTTCGGTCGGGCGTTGACATGGGCTGGCAGACCTTTCATTTGTTGGCGCACCGCTCGCAACAAATGCTCATTGATTGGAGTGGGAGCTGGCTAAAGCAAACTACTGCTGTTGTTAAGATGGGGCACCAACCGCCAGCACGTGCCGCGGAGGCTGTCCCCAATCGAAGGTCGCCGATCTAGGAAAAATAAGTGAAGGGTGCCGTATGGATTATCGAATGTAGCTACAAAGGTGCGCATAAGGGTTATTTGTAACTATTTGCAAGGGTGTATGCTTTCCAAAAGCCCGCATTCCGAGAAGCAGATAATGCTGTTCAGAAGATGCACTTTCACTGTTAACACATGTTTCGACGTAAACTACAAAACCGAAACATTGTGAGCGGTATTATCCAAGTCCACGGTGATATGGGTTTGGCCAGATTCATGTGACCCGGTTGCCGTGCACACCCTTACTTCAAGCTTATCTGACCTGAAAAGCTTGACCGTGAAACCCCACGTGGAAACCTTTGAATGTTTGGTCAGTTATGCTGCACGCTACTTGTAATGTGCATGACATACGTATGCATCAGCAGATGTGCAGTTTTTGGCACAATTCACACGACAGCGACAAACATCATCTGCTGGAAACAGGTTAAGTGTAAGGAAATGTCCCACGTTTGCATGGGGTTTTCAACTAAGATGAGCATTTTTAAGATCATTTTCTGCAGGCATCATTCCGTCTGGGTTCTGAGTGAGGCGCTCGCAAATTTGTGAAGATCAGTTCGTGTCGCATATTTCAAAGCTATCCAGGTATTATGACGTCATAGAAACGTCACATGAATCTGCCCACCTCCATGGACAGACTGAGTTCAGGGTCACTTGGATGAGCCACCGCATCGGCAGACAATACTGGGTAAAAAGACTTTCACATTTCTATCGGGCTTTGAACTGAAATAACAAGCATGAGAATCATTCGGCGCAATTCACAATCTGGCCGTTCTTAAGACCCAAAACCTTCTAGTTTCTAAGCTATAGGCCCGTGAAGATTGAGAGACTATTGTGGGAGAGTATTTCAGGGTCACTTTTCCTGCCGTCATGTCAACATCATTGAAATCATGGATTTCCATAAGTCAGGCGACGATCAAGGCCAATACAAATGAGAGCACGATTTCCAAACATAACGGCCGTCAGCTGGCTCTCAATCAATGTTGTGCTAGGCGCAATGACATTTTCACACAGTGGCGTATCGAGAAGCATGTGTATTAAACGGAGAAACTGCATCGTTTGGAAAAGTCTTTTTTCACCTCAGGGTGAACCACTACTAAGAAAGCAAGCTTTTCTATCATATCTGATTCTTGCCTCAAAATCTTCAAATTTCCAGCATTTCTTTTAATAAGAGCGCCGTAACTGATAATGCGAATGGAAAAAACACATGGCATTGAAGAAAATACACGAAAACGCCACAAAAAAACGCGCTGCTGATAAGATAAATTCATATAAGCGTTATGTGGCTATTCTGCTCCGCACAGACACCAATGCTATCTTGCGGTGCTCGAAGTATCATGTAAGTCCACGTCCGCTAGTGGTAATTCTGGCACGGCCAATCTGGCAACGACTCTGATGCCTTTGCAAAACTCCATGAAGTGATCAAACGGTATAGTATTGGGGGGAAAATTCAATAAAATTTCATATTTTAGTGGTCTACTTAAAAGTGTACCATAAGTTATAATTGAGCTTATTCTATCTTGCCTGATACTTGTCTCGCCATCAAATGCGCAACACTCCCTTTAAAGTGCGTGATAAGGTATCATGCTCTGACTAAGTTAAAGGGCTACGATATAAGTATAAATAACGCGGAGTTGGGCACTGTTAGTTACGTTAGATTAGTTGTAAAATGAAGACACAGCGGTTTTGGACGCATCTGCCCTTGTGCGTTGTGCTAGCAACCTCCAAGGAGTAAAATGGGAAGCACAAGGTAGGGAAGAAGGCTACATAATGCGATCCCTGTATTCAGCGGGTGATGAAATGCAATGTGTTCCGTTTTGAATGATTCCCTTTCGACATCCACGGTCAGCATAGTGGCCCCGCCGTCAGTGATATCTGTCTCCCCATGCCCAGGGTAAATTACAACGTCCAGCTTTAACCACGACGTCTACCGACCACAATTCACAGTGCGTATCTCATTCTCAGGAAGCTTGGGCGTTACTCAACCAACCACCTATTTAAAGCAAATGCAGCTCGCCCCTCCCCCCACTTCCCTTCTACTATTTTCGTCCGGTTTTACAGCACCGCCGTCCTCTATCCACGGCTAACACCACTTGCAGTTCGTCTGAGCGCCGTCCGGCGGCGCTGTCGGCAGGCTCCTGCGCCTGATGCAGACGGGCACACTGTCCCGGCTGAAGCGACGCTGGCTTCGCGGCAGCCGGCAGCTCTGCCCAGACCAGCGGCTAGCCGTCCGGCCCCTGACGCTGGCCGACATGCTGGCCGTGATCGTCATTGTGCCGCTGGCAGCGATCGGCGCTGGTCTGGTGTTGGCCGGGGAGCTGCTGGCCAGCCGCCTGAGATGGCGAGCCCGACGAAATTACCTGTTACCGCTGGTCGATGATGATGGACTGCTAAGCAGCTCAAAAGAACTGAAAATGTAAAGTGGAGTAATGCTCGGTGCTGTAGTGTGCAACTCGAGGTCGCTCAGACTACCCGTTTGAAGGTTTCAGACGCATGGGCGGGGTGAGATGCCGCCTGAACGGTACCTCGGCCGTGCGGCACGCGCGGTGGCACCGCCTTTTTTCCTCGGCGCACCTCCACACCGAGGGCCTGGGACTGCCGTGATAATAAATGCAAATCAGATACCCTCAACTGGCCTTTCAACCCACACCTACGGCTCCGATTCTCCGCTACGACAGCGCGTGGTGTTCACCATTTAGCACACCCGTCTCTGATTTGTACTTGTACGCCAGAGACGGGTGTGCAGTCATACGCCAGAGAAGAGTGCGCTGAACGCATAATTGTGTCCATAATTCGCACATAACAGTGTCCATAATTCGGACATGACTGTGTCCATAATTCTCACCCATATATGAGACATCGTAGTCATCATGATGATGTGGGCTTCAAGATTCGAAGACCCGCTATTTCGCGTTAGATGCTTAAACATGTCACATCTAACTGTCATATATAAGGCACGAACCGGCTGTGATTTGTAGGTGGAAAGTTATTTTCATCACTCCTAATCGTTTCAGCGGTCACTTCGCAACGGAAGGTCTAATCACAAACTTTCATACTTTTGTTTTCTCCCATTTTTTTCTGTAAGTCCCGTTCTTCTGTCCAGGAAGGCGCCTGTAAGGCCAGCTGAGCCGGATGTAAAAATCCATCAACTGCCACTGTTCACGTCATCGCTGGAGACCGCCGATAAGGGCAAAGGACGTCATAGCCACACCGCCGGGACGTGGTCCAGGATGGCATCTCTGGTTCCCGAGGGTGGCCGTCTCCAGTTCTGCATGACCGGACGTCTCCTCTGGCGACGTCCGAGTGTCCGCCAGCCTCTGAAACATCTTCAAGGTCGTGGTGATGTCGCAGCGCCATGTACCCGGCTGGCTGAGTCGGAGCCGCCTGCCCTCCCACGCGGCGAATAATGCTCTCGTATTTCCAAAAAGTGCCTTTTACGCGAATAGGAAGTGTCCAAAATAAATTTGGTAGGCTTCTGGGCGATGAGAGCATGCTGGATGATAAACATATAGAGCTCAAACAATCGCGTAAGCCAATCGGAGCAACGACCAGAACCGGTGGAGTCCATGGGCGATAGAATGGTCCGCACAATCATTCATAGGCCTCGACGACAATGTAGAGCCATCCGAGGTATTTGCGAGGTGGGGCAAAGTTATATCGTTGCCAGCATGTTAAGCGTGACAAACATAGGTGGAATCATGCAAAATTTGAGTGCTTTATTGTTGCCTTCTATTCTTTCTTACTTTGTAGGCCCCAATCACCTATCGTCTATCTATCCATCTATCACCTATCTAAATCGTCCCAATGGTCTCGTATCCTGCACAAGTACAAGCATTTTTGAATTTCAGACTTCCCCATCATCCACTGTCTACTGAAAAGCATAGGTTCACAGTGTGATAGCTACCGTGATCGTTAACACGGCTATTTTTATTTCCATTGGTAGAAGAGAATATATTTCAGGTGCCGAGCCGCCCTTGGGAACTTCTCTCAGCCTAGTTGTAAAGAGCACACCATACACCGACGAAACCACGTTGCCACGATCTCAACTCGGCAGACGTTGAAGGTGCCAATTTTCACAGCGTGGTATGGAATTCAAGGTGGAACTGGGCCTTCCAAGAAGTGTTTTGTGCAGGATGCGTGGAACGAGCAAGATGCACCCAATGGCCGTTTCTCAACCCGCCAACAAATTCTGAACTCGTGACATGTGTCGAATTTTACGCATCATCTTTGCCAAAACGCTTCCACACCAGATGTACTGCAGTGCGGCACTCATCCCTCATTAGGCCCGTGCTGGGACCAAAGCTGTCGGATCGCCGTTTCTCAGCAAACTCAGGAAAACAGGGAATGCCAAATGAATCGGAAATTTGTTACAGCCTGCCATGCAGTTGTACTTTTAATTATTTTTGGGAATCCCATCCCTATCAACGATAAGCAGTAACGCAGAAGCACTGCGTGAGCCATCAGTGCCAGCAGGTCTGCCGGATGCCAGCGGTCTATCTCATTATCTGATCTGGTACAGCCCCACTGTCTTCGGGTACCTTCATCATTACTTGGCCGACGGCGACACACCTTAGGTGAAACCTAACACCTGGCGAAACTCTCGCGCTGATTAACCGTTTTTGATAACACAAACACTGAAATCCAAAGAAGGCATCGGCATCAGTTGGGGAAGGCGTGTTTACTTTTTGGGTGCTCTTGCAAAATATGGCTGAAAAGGAAAAGGACGTGGCCATAAATCGTCACTCTTAGTTTTAGGTCCCAAAATTATTCCTTTTCGTTTTTTGTAGGCCCGGCAGGGCGGAATCACGCCAAAGAAGTAACTGAGATAAATTGCTTATTTAAAACAGTTCTCATGAAAAAGATATGTCTGCAATATGAGGACAAAACACTCAACTTTCCGAAGGCAGTGATGCAGAGTTCAAGTGTAGAGTTCTTGGTAAGCAGAAATATTGTATTTACGCAACGGCAACGCAGAAACGGCGCTAGGGAGTCCAGGCGGTGCGGTGCGCGCGGCGCTGGGGGGCCCGCCATCGAAGTTATTGAAATTCGAAGGTAGGAGCATGATTCTACCTGTTTTGAGATTATTTACGATATGTCCTGCCCTAAACACGACGAATGGTGTACAATGATTTTTTCTAACGTTAGGTAGGAAAGTACACCCTGACCCAAATATGACATATATAAGGGAGGTCAATGTTTTACCACATCAGGCATAGGCAAGACAAGTACAGTTATATGAATCTTGCTGAGTGTCTTATCTTGTGATGGCAAAAAGGCAGGTTATATTGTTTTCTTTGCATTTAATTTACCATGCTGCTAAGCATTCTAAATCATGTATTTTCCATCAACATCTGAAATTGGACAGCAACTGAAAACTGCTGTAACCATGATCTGGGAATCTCCCACATGACTGCACAGCTCTTGGCTCAATTACTGCCCAATATTCTAAGTTATTTTCTAAGCCTCGACACATTCATGTATTGTATTGAAATGGAAACATACAAATGATTCACCAATCAAAAATCCTTCTGCCTGCAATAGCATTTAAAGGCAGCTATTTATATGGAATGCCACAGACAAGGCATGGTTAAGTCATTCCCTTAATTATTTTTTTCCTGTTTGGATGTATGGACCAGACTATGCATCACACAGTTGAACAGGCAGTTGTATGCATGAACCAGACAATGCATCAGGCATAAATGCACCATGTAAAAGGTTTGTGGGCATTCCTTTTTGTTAAGATTGTTTTGTGATGTTGATCAGTATGCCCAATATGAAGTAACAGATGTCAGACATAGTTCACGTTTGTATTTTGAGCCCAGGTGTTTTTCTTTTCTTTTCATTGACCCATTTTTTATTTCATTGACACATTTTTCTTTCATTACCATGTTTATCAGCTGACAATCAACACATGTAGACAGATTGGTGCTCAGAGGTATAGGCATGCCACTTCAGAGAGACGACCACCCCTAGTCAGCATGATGCTTCGGAGAAAGGACCACCCCTAGTCAGCATGATAATGCTATTATTGCTAATAATGTTTCTGCTTTCTGCTCTCTGCCAGGCAATGTGGCAGCTGTGCTCACAGTATGAGAAGGATAATTTTTCTGTGTAACTCTCATTGGCACCTGCAGATGCTCCCTGCTAGGCTCGCTGACAGCATGCTCCTTTGACCCACAAATGTGCTGCCCTTCAGTCTGATACACACCAAGTCAAATTTCTGACCACCCTCACAAATGCACAATCAGACTGCTGACTGGTTGCCCACCACACCATTCTGGTCAGGCTCCACCTGTTTTGGGCTTACATAGGTACCCCTCAACCAGTTCCCATGGGTCATGAATGGGGATGAGGTGACCAATGTGCTCTGCTGGGGGCCATTTGCAGCATTGTCACAGCTGTCTTCATTTTCAGACAGAAGAATGTCTTCATCACACCAGTCAAGTGCTGAGGAGGATGATGTGTACATTGCTGGTTTGGACTGTGAAGATGATCCACTGTATATTGGAGAACCACTGGCAGTTGGACAAGGTATGGATCTTTCATTGTCATTTGGATTTTACAATGCACTCAACTATGGTGGCCATATGTCATTGCCTGCTATGGACTGCCTGCATGCCTATGCCTATGGGAGATATGGGTCTTTAGGGTATTGTATGTTGGGAGACAGGACCTTTTTTGTGCCTCAGCAGTGAGTAAGGATGTGAGGTCTTCTTCCTACCATGTGATCATGCACATTCCTTAGTGGTGCCTATCTTGACACATTTGACACCCCAAATGTGATTTGTGGTGTCAAAATGGACCTGAAATATTTGTGATCTGGTGCTCAAAAGGGTCCAAACATCTTTTTCTTGATTCCTCATAAACTTTCAACTTCTTAACTGTTACTCTGTTTATACATTGGTGTGATTTGTTCCACCAGATGTTTCATGTCTCCCCAGCAGCAAAGTCTAAGTAGACTGGAAGTTCTTGAGACTAGCTCACTCCTATACTTTACAGAAGCGGTGTACTCTCTCCGCTGTGGTGGGAATGACAGTGGGGTATTTGCGAACACCTACGACAGCGATTGTTCGAGTCCTACTGCGTTCATACTGCCAGGTGAGGCTTCCAGAAAAAAACTTTGATATTTTGGCTTGTTATATCTTTTCAGACCAAGAAATTATTACCAATTCAAAGTTGTCCCGACATTGACTGACTGATGTGCATTTTTCACGTTCTCACTGCGAAGTTTCTGGGATCCCCAAATTTATCGTCTTGTATGGTGCTTAACTTGATTTATTTAACTTGAAAGCTTTCTCGTGCAGATCGCAGATTTGCACGAACGTTTTCCCGCTTACGTCAAGTAATACATATATTTTGATGAATTGGGCATCGCATTCTGTATCCACGCATTGAATGGTACCATGGCCTTTCAACTCATCAGTTTAAGTAAGGGTCGTTTATGCTGTATGGGCTGTTGAATATGCTGTCAGCTCATTGTTGCTTGCGGTAATGCCGCGGCATTCGTGCTGACTGACTTCTTTCTTTGCAGACGATCCCCCGGATGTTAAACCCGACCTGATAACACTCACAGATGAGGAGGAACCAACGGAAGGGACGATGACTTCAGCTCGTTTGCTCGGTAGGTTACCAGCTGCCGTTTTTAGTACTAATCAGTTTACTTGCAATGACAGCAAACGATAGGGGTACTGGTAGTAAAGTAGTTGATGCGTCTGAGGTAACCAGCACTGTGCGTCTGGTAAACCAGAGGTCAGGGGCTCGATTCCCCGCTGTGCCCGTCCTTCCCGCCAGAGTGAGAGGCAGGCGACGTCATATAGCCTCAGCAGCTGAGTGCGTTGTAAAGCCGCAATGACAGCAACAACAATGACAGTAAGCGATCCCCAAAGTACCGAAATATATAGAATATACGCCATAGCATTCTCCGTGCTCAGGGTGACCGGTGTGTCTCCAAGCAGAGCAGGGGTGCGAAAAATGTACAAAAATAAGGAGGGGGCCGTCCATAAATTGCGCACGGAGGGGAGAGGGGCTCATGGGGTGCAACCGAGGTGCAGCAAAGGGCAGGGGTTTTAGACGGCGTAACCTTAGAGGAGCGTATGGTCGGTTGTCGTAAATCTGAGAAGTATCAGGGCGATTTACGACGACGCCCTGTATCTAGCGGTACACCTGCGGCGCATGCGCAGTTGCGTCCTGGGGTGAGCGCGACACAAAGGTCTGTAGGTATCTATGTTAACAACAGTCCTTTCCCACTCAGGGCCACATAGGTTTTGTGGGACACTGTATTTGCACAGTGGGTCCAGCCCAGCTACTAACTTTGAGTCAAGGTAATCCGGAATTACGTTTCGGCAACTTCCACATCGATTCCGGCAGTCCGTTATAAACACATTTTAGCATAATTCATGTAGGCCGGCTCATGACGACAAGGCCTTGTTCGCTTGCAGTGTCGAGTATAGTGCGTGAGGATACGCTTACAGATCCTTAGTTTAACTGGATTCAGCAGTCCCATCGAATTTAGTTGAGTTGGCCAGTGTGTCGGGCCATACCAACCTAGGCCGCGTTTCATTTCACCTACTATGTTTTTGGTAGACAAACACATGCCCCGCCCACTCGAATGCTGGACTGTTTCATACCAGCTACTGACTACTGCAAAGCTTTACATTACCCGCGCATCTGTGCCATTATTAGCGTCATTAGCAGTCACCTATCATCAAGTTGCAGCTTTAAAAAAAAAAATTATGTCCCACTTAATCCCTAGCAGCCTGCATATTAACTAAAACAGCCAAAGCACTAACATGCTGTTGCCTGCGCTGTACGCCGCCGTGTCATGGACGCCCCACAGACCACCGAGATGTTAAAACGTTTTGCGAGCCCAGTAGTCGACAAGTATGATGCCACACCCCCCGCGTCACGAATCCATCATGGCCGCCCGACCAATCATAGAACAGGATTTCGACTATTGGTAGCACGATAGTTACGATGAAACGCGGCCCTACATTGCATGCTTTGGGGAGCTATCGTCCGATCCAGCGCAGCCCACTCAGGACCACGATTCCGTGCGTTTATGCAATCCCTGATGAACTCGAATGGCTGTGTTTCTAATTTACGCGCCGTGTTTTCAGGTGCTGCATGCCATCCTGGCAGCGGGAAAGGTCAGTGTTTAGAAGAAGACCCACTGGCGCAAAACGCGGAAGCTCACCGCCAACAACCTGCCGTGAATGTCCGCCCTTTTCTGCAGCCGCGCCTTGGACGGGCAGAAAGGCGGCGAACCGCGCGGACAGCTGAATGCTCGTCCCATTCAGATACGGACAGAGATACTGCTGGCTCTGGTATTAGCAGCGCGCCGTCCGACGAAGAAATGGCAATGTCCATGCATGCTTTTCACTTGATCACAAAGATGTTCATCTGCGGGTTTTGTGGCCAATCTTTCCGGGAAAGGGAGACGCTGATCAAGCACGCCGCGCGCCACGGTAGTGAGAAATCCTTGTGCAGCGTGTGCGGGGAGACGTCAAATGAAAGGCATACCAGAAGCACTGATGGCTATGATCGCAATGATGGAGAACCGTTTATTTGCGAAGCGTGTGAAAAGCCTTCCAGCGGAGCTGGTTCATTGGTAAGGGACTCTTTAGTCACAACCGGCGTAGGAATGTTCCAATGCGGTTCTTGTGGAAAATCTTTTTCGCAAAAAGGGAATCTGGATGTTCATGCACGCACTCACACTGAAAATAAGCGGTTTAGTTGCGGAGTTTGTGGAAAGTCGTTTTCTCGAAAGTCGGCGGTGAAGGCGCATACGCTTTGTCACGCTGCTGAGAAGCCGTTCAAGTGCAGTATGTGCGGCAGGACGTTTAGTGAAAAGAAGAATTTGGCGTGTCACGCGCTGACCCACAAAGCTGACCAACCAGCCGCTTGTGATGTATGTGGCAAGTCCTTTTATCGAAGGAGTCTTCTGAAATCGCACGTCATCGTCCATTCCGGGGAGAAGCCGTTCAGCTGCGACGTGTGCGGCAAGTCGTTTTCTCGCAAGCCGCACCTGCGTGTTCACGCGCGCACCCACACCGAGGAGAGACCGTTCCGCTGCGTAGAGTGCGGCAAGGCGTTCCGGCGAAAGGATCATCTCACGGATCACGCCGTGATTCACACTGGCGTGAGACCGTTCAGCTGCGGCGTGTGTGGAAAGTCGTTTTGTCGGAAAGGTGACGTGCGTGCCCACGCGTTTACTCACCTCGGAGACAAGAATAGATCAGTCGTGGAATATGCGGCAAACTTTGCCACGGGAAAGGCATGAAAGGAAGTGGAATCTACGAGAGCGAATTACGTAAAAGCTGTTTCGTGTTGTAAGAACGGTAGTGTAGCGAAGCATGTTCCGTTGATCCGTGTGGGATATTGTCCAAATGCCTGTAGCGGCCCGCAGAGTCGGGGTCACCTTGAAGCTTATATACTCCGCGCAGCGTTGATGTACAGATACAAAGCACTTGCGATAGGAACGTATCATTATCAAATCTCCCCAGGTGTGTCCTTACTCATAGTGAATACTCCGTCGGTTGGCGATGTGAGTCGGAAGTCCAAAGATTCTGCTCGGTCGTGAAGTGTAGGAAACCGTTCAGTTGTGAAGTGCGAGATGCCGTTCAGTTATGAACTGTGATAAACCGTTCAGTTATGAAGTGCGAGATACCGTTCAGTTGTGAAGTGTGGGATACCGTTTAGTTGTGAACTGTGAGAAACCGTTCAGTGAGCCGTGTCATTTGCGCATGTTCAGGCCAGCGGAAGGCTGTCGATCTCTAATGTTAGTGAGAATGACACAAGAACACGACGAGAATGGCGCGACCGTCGACGTGAGGACCTAGCTGTGCGATGCAGCTTTGTAACCGCAGCATGGTTGTTCGACTCGGTGCACACCTGTGGTATTTCTTCTTGTATTGCATTGTTCTTGCTCAAATGCTGCGCTGCCGTAGTCCTTGCAGTGCGGCAGACTAGTCTAAACGGCATTGTTGTCCTGAACTCTATGTATTGGACCTGCTCGCGGATGTTCTCAAAAGATCGTTTAACACGCGCCCGGGTGGCCGGCTGGATACGCCTCGCTCGGGTGGGGGTCAATTTGACCGCCCTGAGATCTCGGAACTAAGAGAGCTAGAGACACCAAATTTTGCAGGGTGTGTTGACCTGGACGTGAACTCACTTAGATCAAGTTTTAAAGTTTTTAGGTCATGACCTCCGGGTCAAATAAAGTCAAACAAGGTAAAGTTCCAGGTTGGTCTCTTTAGTGCCCTAGAACCCAGACAACTGTTTCTAAGCATAAGTTCAGTTGCTCTTTTAAGGTCAGTGACCTTGTCTGACCTTTTGAAGGTCATGGTGGCCAAAATCATACAAGATTGCTCTGAGTTTTTCATTTGAATAAGCGGCAAAAATTGTTCTAGGCAGTATGTCCCTAGAAAGAAAATGCTGACCAGGGCTTTTTAGGTCAATGACCTATAATGACCTGTAAGGATTCCATGAAAGTTGTATATTGCGGTTCTTGCTATCAATAGATTCGGAATCAGCACCAGAAACTACTACATATAGCAAGCCTTAGAGTAACAAAGGCTGGTTTTGACCTTGATTTGACCTCATGCCTGACCTTAGGTCAACGTAGTTTGCTCATCCGATATTTGTGTTGCCTAAGAGTGCATCTCAGAGATGTACGGCTTTGCCTAACACTCCGCTGTTGCATCAGATGAGCGATTCCCTAGAAATTGACTTCGCTGAAACCATGATCTGACTGACCCGTCAAAGGTCAGTGACCTTCGAGGTACATCTAAATTTTTTGTATCAAACGACTCCCCATTCAATTGTCTACAGACATGCAAAATTTAGCACGGCTACGCCGCGCCGTTCGCAAACCACTCTGGAAAAACCTTTTAGGAGGGAGGCGGGGGTCAATTTGACCCTATCCGAGCGCGTTTTAATAATTATTTCATTTTAAGGGCGCGTCTACTGCAATGGGGGTTCGTGCTAACTTTCGGAAGATCAGGGCATTGACAATACATGCCAGCGGGCAGCGCATATTAGTGTCTGGACAGAAACCAAGACAAAATAGGTGGCACCGCCGCGCTTAACCACACCTGACTTGTCGCCCATTGAGCACGGGTCGGGAGGAGACCGTCTTGGAGGCCAAAGCGGCGTGGTTCGGTGGCTCGGAATGGCCGCGTCAAAAAAAGACAACAGTCACTTATCCGCCCGCGGGCCAAATGCACTCGTCTGCCCCAATCCTGACGTTGGAACTAAACAGCGGATCCGGTAAAGTTCGCGGAAGCTGGCCCTGGCGGGAGGCAAGCAGGATCAGAGTCTCCGAATGACTTGGTGCGATTAGTGTGAAAAGCGAAGCAGGCTGCCGAACCTCCTGGGCGCGGCCGACAGAGGCTCACCATGTATTCATGGGGCGCGCGGAGGCCTGGGCAGGGCTGCGTGGCGCGCTTGCGGTGCCGGTGCGACCGCTGCGTTTAAGGCGAACACCCGCCAGCATTGGATGTACGGAAAACTCCACACGTCCAATGGGTGTACGGAGACCTTCACACCTCCAATGGATGTACGGAGACCTCACACCTCCAATGGATGTACGGGGACCACACCTCCAATGGATGTCCGGGACCTCCACACGTCCAATGGATGTACGGAGACCTCCACACCTCCAATGGATGTACGGAAAACACAACACCTCCAGTGGATGTACGGAGACCACCACACCTTCACTGGATGTACGGAAAACTTCACACCATTACGGAGACATCCACACCTCTAAAATGCATATACGGATACTTTCACACCTCCAATTGATGTACGGAGACTTTCACACCTCCAACTGATGTACGGAGACCCCATACCTCCAATGGATGTACGGAGACTTCCACACCTCCAATGGATATACGGAGAACTCCACACCTCCGATGGATGTACGGAGACTTCCACACCTTAAATGGATGTACGGTTAACTCCACACCTCCAATGGATGTATGGAGACCGCACCTTCAATGGATGTACGGAGACCTCACACCTCCAATGGATGTACGGGGACCTCCACACCTCCAACGGATGTACGGAGACCTCCACACCTCCAATGGATGTATGGGAAACTCTACACGCCCGATGAATGTACGGAGACCTCCACACGTTTAATGGACGTGCGGATAACTCCGCATGTGCAATGGATGTACGGAGATCTCCATGCGTCCAATGCTTGCTGCGGCTAGAGCGACTAATGCGCCGCTTCAAAGATAAGTTGGGGCCATTGCGGTGCACGACAGGAAAGCTTTCGCTTTCGTCTTAAGGCGGAGACCCAATATACGCCTGGGTGACAGCTCACAAGGAGATGCGCACGCCGCGTATCTCGCACATGTGGGTCCACGTGGGGCTCACCACGCAGTCTCGAGTCGAGCAGGCCACACAGGTGCTCGCTATGCCGCACAGGTGCTCGGTATGCCACACAGGTGCTCGGTATGCCACACAGGTGCTCGGTATGCCACACAGGTGCTCGGTGTGCCACACAGGTGCTCGCTATGCCACACGGGTGCTCGCTATGCCACACAGGTGCTGGGTATGCCACACAGGTGCTCCGTATGGGCACGTAAGACTGATTGGTGCCCGCTCAGCCGCCATTTCGGCGCCTCTTGCAGCAGTCCGCCTCCGAAAACAAAGCGCGGCCTTCTGGTGGGCGCCGGATATGGCGTCTCCGCCACCGAGACCAGCGAGGTGGGCCGATGATGTCGTCCGAGTTAGGGAATCGCATCGTTATGTGAAGTAAACTGCGCACGCGTAATTTCAGCATTTATTATGTTCACCTGTAACGTATAGCGTCTCTCACCAATAACCACGTTATCACGTGTAAAATGTAACAAAACGAGTCACGAGAGCGTACATTTAGCATTTACGAATGCTCGCGTGCACCGCGTGGGCTATTCGTAACGTGCGCCGGGCCTTTCCAACGTCGGACTGGGGCTGCCTCGGGGGGCGTCGGCCTGCTGCCTCTGCCGCGCGTCCGACTGACCGCCTTCCAGCGGCAGCTGTCACAGCGGGGAGCCGGCTGCTGGTGGTGGTCGTCCGCGCCCCCTCACGCCGGCTGTTGTGACTGTTCGAAACTGGCGACTCGTTGATTGAAATTGCTTTTACCTGTACGTATATGTGCATATGTGTATGCTCTCCCCTAGAGCTGTGCGTTTCATTTGTACAGCTGAGGCTGGACGGCCACCACGTGAAGGCGCATGCAACAAAAACATGAAATGGAGTGAAAGTATAAAAATTCTGCCTGGTGTGATCCCTCAGCCTAGAGCAGTACACACATGAACACACACCTCCGACAGCTTCCGGTCGGTCCTGTCCCGCCCGATGTTTCACCCGTAAATCTGCGCAAGTTTGGCCTGCAGCGGTGAAGGGTTGAGGGCTACCGCTGTGTACTACATGACCGGTGTGTATCACGTATCGCCGCCGCCGCAGGAAATCCGTCTTCTTCGATGATTACATGACTGTCGACCCGAATCGGAGCCCCATAGGTTTCTGCAAGCTTTTTGGTGACGTTGTTTGTGAACGATATCCGTCCTTTGCCGCGACATGTAAAAAGGCATGTGCATTACCACGTAATTTAAGACATAAAAATCGCGTATCGACGCGCTCTAAAACTTAACTACTTAAACTAGAAAGCTAGATTAAAACTACCTGAGCTAAAAACTAAACTGAAAAGTAAACTAAAAGTCAGCATGACGACTACGCCAGCTTGTACGGGGCGCTCGAAGTGCGACGGGAAAGCTGCACGCCTGAGGAACACGCAGTTCGATTTCCTGCGGTGCCCGCCCTCCCTGCCAGGGTGAGAAGCCGGTGGTGCCATATAGCCTCAGCAGTTCAGTGTTTCGTAGAACCCTGTTGACAAAAACAACGCCATCTAGCGGTTAATTCTAAAATTCGCGCAAAGAAAGTGTCATGAATGGTAAAGACGATACGCCGAACCGAACGTTCATGCATCGGATCTATTGAGTCGTCTCATAGTCAGTGTGTGAATGTCGTCCTATCGTGGCTTCTGCGTCGCCGATCATTACTTCGAGGTGGTGCGACGCCGCACCGCTGCCGACGGTGGACCCGGACGTTGACCCAGCCGATGACCCCGCCACGGCCGGCGACTCAGGCGGCTGGTCAGCAGCTCCCCGGCCAGCACGAGACCAGCTCCGATCGCGGCCAGCGGCACAATGATGACCACGACCAGCATGTCGGCCAGCGTCAGAGACCGGACGGCTGGCTGCTGGTCCGGGCAGAGCTGCCGGCTACCGCGGAGCCAGCGTCGCTTCAGCTGCGACAGGACGCCCGTCTGCATCAGGCGCAGGAGCCTGCCAACAGCGCCGTCGGACGGCGGTCATATGAACTGCAAGTGGTATTGGCCGTAGATAGAAGACAGTGGTGCGGTACCGCTTGATTGGGGAGAGGGTCGTTGAATATTGTTTTGATGGGCGATTGAGTAAAATAGCAGCTTCCTCAGAACGTAGTGTGCGGTGAGGACCACGGTGGGCTAACTTCATAGCTCAAGCTATAGGTTGGGCTTCAAGGGGTAGATGACTCTGCTTTCAAAATGTCGCCCTGTTGGCCCACAAATAACAGGGAGCACTCATTCGAAACGGAAGGAACTGACTCTCTAGACAGGAACTGGAACGAAACATATGTTCGCCGACACACTGATCAAAGCAACGCAGACAAGCAATACGCTTAGCAGTTCAACTGTACCATGCGTTGATTTGTGCAGGCACGATATCACCACTGCCGAACGATAACTAAGGACGGCGGCGGAAACAGCTCGCGAATTTCATGAGCCGACAATACAGATATATTTTTTAGGTGCTCCCATTTATTGGCTTCGCAGATACCAGCCAGCAAGGCACAGTGAAAATCAGTCTGAGAATGGATAATGTGGGACACAACAATTTTTTAGAGACGGTTTATTAACGTGTTGCAATAGTAACGAGTGATTTCCGAAAGCGGAAGATATGTTCCTGAGCCCAACAATCCAAGCCAAACCAAGCGTCAGCATCCCATTAAGTAGCGTCTGTAGGGAACTAAACTTTGCCTTCGACATAAGAGTGACGGGATACAGTTGTGCTGAATCGATTTCTTGTAAATGGAGGCGACGAAGCTCTTTTGAAGCAAACTGTGGCGGTGCACAACAAAATGCAACAAAAGCTGCAACCATTAATGAACGTGGCACTACTATAGAAGCACTATTGATTAACTTGGACCCACTGGGCATAAGTTATCAGAGCCGCTGGTCAGTAGAGTGTGCACCGCGGTGATGCCCAACAAGGTCTCCAGTCCTTCGGTCACATGCATTTGATCTAACAGCGAAACCCCTAACACAATGCTTGGAGGAGATGGCATATTGTTTCATGCTTACTGCCCGGAAGTCACGGGTTGGCTAATACATGCTCGGTCGGGGGTCAATTTGGGCGCCGGGAAGGTTTTTTTCTCGCGAATGTGCTCCGAATGGCGCGACACAGCCGCGCCAAATTTTGCATAGCTCTAGACAGTCGATTGGCGGATCGTTTGGTTTAGCAAAGTTGGATGTACCTGGGAAGGTCGCTGACCTACGGCAGGTCAAAGTCAGGTCATGGATTCAGCGAAGTCAGCTTCTAGGAAATCTTTCAATCTGATGCGATAACGGAGTGTTAGACAAGGCCATACATCCCTGAGATACTTTCTCAGGCAACATAAAAGCTGAGTGAACGAATTCCATTGAGACGTTGTCGGAGGTTATTGAGGTCAGATGTGAAGGTCTAATCAAGGTTAAAACCAACATGTTACATTACTCTGGGGCTTACTGTATGGGGTAGTTCCTGATGCTGATTTCGAACTTATTGATAAGAGGGACCGCATAACACATCTTCCATGGACTTCTGAAATGTCGGAATAGGTCACTGGCCTAAAATGACACAGGTCAGCATTTTGTTTTCGGGAACATACCACCTAGCCAGTCTTTGTCGCTTATTCAAATGCAAAGCTCAGGGCGGTCTTGGATGATTTTAGTTGCCATGACCTTCAAAAGGCCAAACAAGGTCACTAACTTTAACGGAGTATGCGATCTTTTGCCATGAAGAGGCATCAGGTTCTGTGGGCACTTAGGAAATCAACCTAGAAGTTGACATTGCTTGACTGGATTAGACCTTAAAGCCATGACTTGGGATTCTCAAGTTTTGACACGAGTGGGTTCACGAATAGATTAACACACCCTGTGAATTTGGTGCTTCTAGCCCTCTTAGCTCCTGAGATCTGAAGAGGGTCAAATTGTCTCCCATCCGAGCGAAGAGGATCCAACCGGCCACCCGAGCGCGTGCTAAGTCCGTGGTTGCACTCTTGTGATGGATAAGGGGATGGGTTAAATTCAAATTTTGGAGACTAATGGGCATTGATCAGGGTATGAATAACGTGTTTGTGATATGGGATATGCGAAAACGGAGTCTTAGACGAAACCATGTATCTTTGAGATAGTTTCTCATATCATCATACAGCTAGTAGGACTACGATCAACCCCTTTAACCTCGGTTCAGGTTTGCAGGTCAGGCCGAGGTAGAAACAAACTGCTTGTTTGGTAAATAACTTGTTTTGTGAGGTAGTTTTGATGCCAAGTGCGAGTTTCTAAATCACAGGGATATCAAAATGCATCTTACTTGACGTTCGTCAAAGTCAGAGGTCGCTGACCTAAAGTGACGGAGGTGTGTACCGATAGGGATGAAGGAGTATAGCGCAGTGCTTGACGCTTATGTACCTTCAAAAATAAAAACACAGGCCGTAGATAAGTCTGGCGATCGCAGCACTGCACAAATACTTGTGTGTGTGTGTGTGTGTGTGTGTGTGTGTGTGTGTGTGTGTGTGTGTGTGTGTGTGTGTGTGTGTGTGTGTGTGTGTGTGTGTGTGTGTGTGTGTGTGTGTGTGTGTGTGTGTGTGTGTATGTGTGTGTGGGGGGAGGATCCGTATCATATTGTCCAAGGCACAGAATGTCCAAAGGTACAGAATGTCCAAAGCACAGAATGTCCAAGGTACAGAATGTTCAAAGTTCATAATGTTCAAGGTACATAATGTCCAAGATGAGAAATAACTTCCAAAATGGCGCAGAGTGGAAGGGGCCCGTTTCACAATGCCCAATGTATAGAATGTCCAAGGTACAGAATGTCCAAAGTACTAAATGTCCAATGTACATATTGCCCAAGGTACAGAATGTACAAAGACCAAAGCTTCCAAACTAGTTCCTGCAGCGGCCGTCAGGGTATGAATAATCGCCCTTCTTGGCAGGCAGCGTGGCACCACCCAACGCCGGCCGCGCGCATGCAGTCGACACCATTACGAAGACCACGAGCGTGAGGCTGGCCGGCCAGATTACTAGCTTAGTAAAAGATCATGTCCGCTCCACGACGCAATGGAGCCGGCTGGAGGCGCCGCGCCAAGCATTAGTCGCTGATTGTCAAAGTTGAGCCCGGTATGGTTTGCCTGCATTTTGCTCTGCTAAAAAGCATTGAAAGCAGACGGAATATGAAATGGAGTTATAGCCGCGCTGTGCCCGAAAATATAATTGTTGAGATGGACACCAGCACTGGGCACTTCTGGATGCCGATCTTGACTGCTCGATCGTCAGCCTAGCGCAGACATCGTCAGCTCGGGTTAGTAAGTTCAAACAAGTTCAAATAACAAAGAAGTTCCAGTTAATAATCGCTCCCGGCATCATACACCAGCATTGTGGTTACTATGGGATGGATTTTCAGCAAAAGCGAGCTAACATCAAAAATGGCTCGTGGCCAGTAGTGAATATCGTTGAATGAGGGTGAATATTCTTCAATATGGTATTATAGAAACACCCTACATCCAGCACGTGAGGAAAGCTGATCGAAACACAGACGGTTAAATTTGAAGTAATAGATGACCATTACCAAGAATTAGGTCAAGGTGTTCAAGACAATGACTAAAGCGCCATTTCTAGATGGACTTCACGTGAAAAACGCTGCTCATGTGACGTCCCAAGATAATGCATGCTTACTTGCCTCGAAGAAAGTTGACGATTGTGCGCAACAATTTAAATATATGAATACTTGCCACCTGGCATTAAAATCTCTTCTTTACAGCTCCTGTTTCTCGTGCAATGCTGCATCTATCAAACTACGCACGCGATGCGATTACTTAATTCGGCATTAGGTATACTCAACGTGTTTACCTGTCATGTTTTCCTCGCAACGATGTGCGCACCTTCTGTATACGTGCGCCGCTGAGGTGTCCAATAAACCGGTCTGAAATCTTACGCTTTGTTTATCCCACCTGAACTGTCCCTGTACTTGAGTTCCTGGATATTCTATGTCTCACCCCATTTTTTTCATTTCATTTCAATCCGTTGGCGCATACATGAGGAGGTTTTACCGCCAACGGAACACTGGGGTTTCCTCCTGGAGCGGTCAACTAGAATGAAATTAGGATGAAGACTGCTAGTCATGCTAACCTAAGGTCATGTATATTGTTTGCGTAGGAACCCGTATTTACTGTTCCACATAGACATATAACATGTATATATGCATATAAATGTATATACATGCACATTTATGCATAGAATAAATAATTTAGGTATTGGAGCCCATGTTATACTGCGCAGCCCTTAGAAAACGAGGGCCAAAAAGACCTCAAAGAAATAAAGGCTAAAACTTAGCACTAGTTTGGCTAAAAAGCAAGGAATGTGATGTATATATCCCTTTCATCTTAAAATTTCATGACGGTTGTAGGGGACCCCAAACTTTAGGGGGCACCACAATGTTGCGTGCTCACCCCCCCCCCCTTCACGACATACTGGAACCGCCCCTGTTTGCAGCCATTCCGCTGTGCAATGGTAGCGCGGTACATCCCTGCTCTCATGTTACGCCATTCATGAAGACGTGCTCCACATATGAAGAACGCGTTCATTTCACCTTTTTACGGCTTCTTTTTGGACGTGATGAGGAATTGCATCGAGGAGGCGCAATGCAAGCGGCACCGGACGCCCGCTTTTACGGCCATATATGGTCATGGAAAACGAGGAGCACTTCCCATTTAATTCAGTTTCAAACACATTATGCTCACACGACTGAAGGCCAGAAAAAAACGTGCAACGCTCTGAATATTTGAGATTTCATGGCTGCTTGCTGTTTGGCCATGGGCGTGCCGACGCGAAGTGTAGTATAATCGGGACACCATGGGCTTGAAACGTATTGCTGTGGTTTAGGTCCCATCTAGCGGTACTACAAATAAGGTGTCGAGGAAGCAATCAACTTTACTGAGAGCTCTGTATAGATATGGCAGACATGTTGGGACAGCGTTTCTAATTTTAACAAATAAATCTACCCAGTCAGTCTCCTATGCTATGCGGTAGCAAATTTCGTCAATATATCTGATGTACAGCCTTGATTTAAGCCTCATTTCGAAAGACAGATGAATGAAAACAAATACTAGAGCTAGGGGAGGTGCACGGATATTGCATATAGCTATACGTTCAAGTCGTGCACTGAGTTTGCGAAGAGCACCAGGCCATTGTCAAATCTGTGACATGGTTCTTGGAAACAGTCAGGAAGCACTCAGTTAGTGCGATACCGAAGAATGATATGCTATCAAGTTTTCCTCGATTGTGCTCATTATACCGACCCTATTCATTCTGTAAGCGGAGTATTCCTACAAGTTGCTGCATTTTTTGTCACGTTTAATGTTTTCGCGTGTAGTGATAGTATCTAAACTATAATCTTGCTGGACTTTATTATCCATGCTATGTCTGGATTCATCTTTCTTCCAGTTATATGACATATAAGCCAATGATCGCACATGCGACACGCCGATGACACTTGCGCGTTTTGGTTCCTGGTGCTAGCTCATGCCAGGCTTCTTTGCCGAAGTCGAAAGAATACAAGTCGGTGGTCACTGCCCTGGCTCGGATGTCTCCCGCCTGACTGACTGCGAGCTGATCGTATGGCTACTTTGTTGCATACTTTTGGGCCAGCGTTACTACTACATGTTGTATGAAACATGTCTAGGAAACCTGCAACAGTATTTTTTCCGACTTATTTTCGCTTATACCACACCATCGCAGAAAAATAGTCTCCGGGAAGCTGTCTGACTTAGGTATGGACTGGCCCAATGAACACTTCATTGTCCATCATGCAGCGTACGCAACTTTTTCTGCTTTTGTGTGTAGGCAAGGGCGTAGCCAGAGCCTTGCCAAGGAGGAACACATTGCTGACAAAAGCCCATCTTATAGGAATCTCCCGCCCCCCCCCCCCCCCAAATCCCCGGATATAGCTTACTGGTTAACAAGGGACCCGGTTTTGTTCGTTTTATTGTTGTTTTTATCTTGCAACCCTAACGACATCCAGGAGCTAGGGTGAGCTCAATTCTGTTTGTACTTTGGGTCAATAAACTGCAGAAATCAGGCGTTGAACGACTGCACGGAATAAATCACCAGTACTCTTAATTGACAATGGTTTAGTTAACTCCTTCAAAGCCGATGGAGTTCAGACGCCTTGTCAGAATTGTCATCTCAGTTCTACTGACTTTGAGGACATCGCGGAGGCAGATTGTAGATCGATGTGTTTGATCCAAATTTAAAGATGAAAATTTGATTGCAGATCGAGTGGTCAACAAGGTTTATTAACATGGCCAAGCCATGTTTGTCTAAAAACGTTCACCCTCCAGTTAGAATCTATAAGCGATACAATTTGTGTCACATGCATTTTTAACATGCGCGCTCGCAAATCTTAGCAACAAAAACATCGACACCAATCTGCGGGGCGTTAGCCCAGTAGCTACCTTTCAGCCGCGGCCTTCGTCCACCATGTTATGATAAGATTTGTCCATGCGACACAAATTTCCGTCCACCATGTTTTGTCCAAATGATTACCTTTTAACACTGTAATCGAATGTTAATGCAAGTTATGTGACGTAATTTTGAGCACACGCACTCCAAAATATTAGAAACACAAGCCTCGACAGCAGGCGTTGCAGTTCCCGTAGGCTGCGCAACGTCGGCCTAGCAACTGACACTAAGCTGTGGCCAACGGGTGGACGAAAATGACGATGCTCCTGAAAAAGTATTCTAAAATATTCTTAAGTACATTTAAAGCATTGAGCGCATATTTCACGTGTGCAATTTTTTGACTGATGAAAAGAAAGGATTTGCTCTCAAAGCGCCGTGAAGTGGGGCTGGAATCTGGTGGTTGAATTGGAAGAGCGAAGGTACGATCTCTATTTTTCGGGTTTTTGCAAGTATTTGTCTATCCAGACGATAGATTAACACGGCGCCCACCGTCTGGTGGCACTCGCAGTGCCCGAAACTTTTTGGTTTTACGGGAGTTGCAGCCCAGACCATCCTTGCCCTTGCTCTCGAGGTTGGGGGCGAGTATGCTCAAGCCTTTTGATGTAATTTGCTTCACTAGTACATTCTGAAAAAGTGAACGTTCTCAGGCAAACATGGCATGAACTTGCTCGTTTTTTAAAGATTATTTCGACCCATCCTACTCAACAATAATGAGACCCCACTCTACTCAACAATAATGAGAATCCTTATTTCCTTCCGGGTAAGGGCCTCTTGAGTAGAACATCAGGGGTACATTACTGTTTCCGATCAAGGGCTGGAGGGCCATTCCGCTCCATCGCAAAGTGTCTTCTGGCTATCATTCTGGTGACACAGGGCGGGATCGCCTGGTCGGTCGGGAAGCCATTAGAAGGATGTATCATACCACATTGGTCCCATCCCTGACACGGAACGCCTTCTGACCCGCGCAGTTAGCCCCGGATCAGAACAGGAACACTCATTGACGCAAAAATATCCCTGATTACCGCTGATAGTCCAATAATTGTCACATAGACCTTAGTTCCGTATTTTTCTGTGTTCTTCAGAGATATTGAGCTCTCCCTGATGGTAGATCGTAGATGAAATGGGGTTCCTAATTTGTATTAACATGGCTAGCACATGTTCGTCTTAATGTGTTCAAGATCCAGTCGTAACTGATTACTGATAAGAAAGCTACGTAACATGGTCTTGAACATGCGCGCTCCCACGTCATAGCAACAACAGCCTCGACGTCCGGCGTTGCAGTCTCCATCCCGTGCGGCCTTGCGGTTGTAACACTAAGCGATGGCCATGGGCAAACGAAAAAGATGACGCATCTGAAGGGCAATGTCTGGTGAACTAGGTAAATCGGCATGCATGTTATATGCAGTGCAAAAGTAAGCCAAATGCAAGCTTAATCTGAAAAGTGGAGGGGGGGGGGGGCAGTTAACATCGCAAGCCGCCACCTTGAAGAGTGGGGGGGTCCATGGTCCCCCGTTCCTACACCGATGGTCTCAATGGACCGAAAGTAAAAAGCACAGAATAGAGCAGGTTACACAATATATGGTGTATGGTTCTGTACGCACAGGATGTACACAAAATGTCTTATAATATTTTTCCAGTGACATCGTATGCGAGAAGAATAATGCACGACACTCAGGCTTGTTTAATGAACACCTGGGGACACATATCCACGGAGAGCGTACGCTCACAATTAGGGGAGGAAGAAGTCGACATCCATGCACCAATGGTACACATTATAACCTACTTAAACTTTTAGGTGCACATTTCAGCAACGGCATGAGACAACGCGCACCAAGGATATAAGAATCGCTGCGTATCGGTAAACGTTGACAGATGATGAACTCGCAAGCACCATCGTGAAATACTGATTGTTAACGCTGTTGTTTTGTTAAGGTACCTTCAGCAATACTTGTCTGCTGATTGATTTTGATACTAGTTTCCTGTAGCGAATTGCTTTCTGATATGTGATACAGTCTATCGAAACCTTCCGGCCTAGCCATCGATTTCTCATGCAAGCCTTATCATAGTGCCGTGCGTCTTACATTAGGATATAGAAGCTTGCATGCTTGATTATTTTAATACTTTTCTTGTCAGGATCTGCATAGATTTGCAACAGTTACGATCATTCGCAGGCCTTTTGCGTTGCGCGCTATGCGTTAACTTATTCACAGGTGAGCACGTGTACTACCTGGAACTGTTGACTTGTCCTACAATTTTGGAAATGTTGGCATAGAATATTGGCGTAGCCACGGGTCTCCCGGTATACTGACGTGCCTGTGTTTTGGCATAGATTTCATAATTGTGAGAAAAAATCGTGCGTGCGTGTGTGCGTGCGTGCGTGTGTGTGCGTGTGTGTGTGTGTGTGTGTGTGTGTGTGTGTTACGGTACTGTTTGAAACATGAACGGTTAACATGCGTGTAAGCGTTGCCTTTTTCTTTCAACGAGTGATATATTTCTGGGTGTGCTCTCATGCGATGAACAGAGGCAGTGTCACCGACTTCCTTTGTAGGGCGAGCATATCTAATAAACCGAAGATGTTCTCAGATTTCGCCCATTTTACAGACTAACTTCCTAGATACATGAAACTAGGCACAGCCACCTCTCAGCCCGGCAGGACCTCATGACTGATTAATCAGTGCCTCCTATTGGACTGCTGGGAATTTAAGTAGCAGAAACGCCGCCATAGCCCAATCAGTTAGTGCGTGCTGCCCAGCCCACATGTGACGGTGTGGGTAGGCTTGAGTCCCCCTGTTATTCGCCCTCAGCGCTCCACATTTGCTATTTGTCCCATTTCCTTTCAGGGTCTCATCTGTGAGAGTAGATGGTTCTCCCGAAGTTTCCTGGCCGTGAGCAATCCGAGTGTGGGTATTCCACGTATAGATCTTTCGGGCATTGAGCCCTCCGAACATGGTTTTTCCGACCCTCATCTTTCCCAGCTAGGGAGACAAGCTCACCGTTGCTGCTTCGTCAACGGCAAAATTGTTTCGTTGCTTTATGGGTTACCGGCTGGTGGAGTGAATGGACAGCCGTAGAGGACAACGGCCATGTTTTGACAACTTGGACGCATTTTTATGCGTTTGGCCCCCATTCAGGGCTACTAGTTCACGGCTTGATCGGTGTCACGTTTACGCACTGAAACTGGACTTAAACACAGTTAAACATTTACGCACTCTCCTATTCTGGATTATTCTTGTCGACATTGATTTACATGAATATTAATGCACGATCCAGTTCAATGAGGACTCACATGTCACACGCCTCGGTGCCCGCTTCAAAAGGACCAGGCCTGGAAGCCCCCCGCCCTCCCCTCTCCCCCCCCCCCTCTGAAAGGAGACCCCATGTTGTTCAGGAAGTCCTCTGGAAAAGCCTTTCCTCAACTTATATCTCCTGGCACCGCCCCTGACAGACCCAATAAATTGATGTGGGGAATTCACATCAATGAAAAGTCTCCACCAATCTGTTGATGTACCAGCTAATTGTTCTAAATGGTATCATGTGCAGTATCTTGACCACAAATGGCTATTCATTGAACCATAGCCTATGATTTGAAATGTAGCGTGCCTTGTAATATGTTACACCTTTGACCTAGATCCCAGTGATAAATGATCAGAAACAGGCCAGTAACTCGATAGGAAGCATAAATTATTGATACACATACTTCCCATTTCTTGCAAGGTTTACTCCTTTGGGCGCTGTATGCTAATTGTGGTAAAAACGTGACAGCGATCGCTTAGAATAAACAACAGTTGCAACAAGAGATTCTAGATGCATAAAGCTATGGCCAAACAGCAAACACGCCCCCGGTCAGACACAGAACAACAAATATCACGCCGGCTAAGGGCAACGCTGCGACGCTTTCACAGCAGCTCCGCGCGTGTCCAGCGCCCCACTCCACGGTACTCGTCTCGTACTCAACGATCACTTGCAAGTCGAGCGCGGCCTCGCCGACCAACAACATCCGACACCACCTCTGCACCAGCGTGGGAAATAAATCCGCTGCTATGCGACCCCCGACCGCATGCTTGTATTGTTCGCACTGGCGTCGACTGTATGCACTTGGCCGACGCTGGGCGGAGCAACGCTGCCTACCAATAATGGCGACTATTCACACCCTGGCGGCCGCTCCAAGAACTATTTTGGAAGCCCTGGCTCTTGGACATTCTGTACCTTGGACAATAGGTACATTGGACATTCTGTACTTTGGGCATTCTGTACCTTGGACATTGTGTGCATTGGACATTATGATGAAACGGGCTCCTTCCACCCTGCGCCATTTTGGAAGTTATTTCTCATCTTGGACATTGTGTGCCTTTGACATTATGAGTTTTGGACATTCTGTACCTTGGAAATTCTGTACTTTGGACATTCTGTACCTTTGGACATTCTGTGCCTTGGATAATATGAACGCCTCCCGTGTGTGTATGTGTGTCGCCCTCCCGGTGAATGAGAGTGAAAATGGTCCGGTGATGAGCGCAGCATTCACATTACCACAGACAGTTGATTCAGATGTGGCTGGTATGTGTGCTTGATTCTTAATACACGAATGTGAGGCTGCCAAATTCAGCCGTAAGTCCTTAAAACCACACCAAATGCTAAATGCAGGGCAGGACCCTTATGTAGTTCTAGAATGGCGGTTCAAACTGAAGACAAATACGTGTGCTCAAACCAAAGGATAAGCTTATATGCACAATCCAAACACCATGCAACACAGCCACAAGCGTGCGTAATGACACAGCATCCCTTACCACACTCCGTGGTCAATATACATGCACCCCCCCCCCCCCTCCCCCCTCATCCCAAAGCTTGCCAGCACTTGCACATTGTTGATGGCGCTCCTTATCGGCTTCAGGCCCTTCCTCAACACCATGTAAGTAGCCTGCGGTCTGCTTTTGCGGCCGGGCTCGTCCAGCGGTAGAAGATGACACGCCTCCTCGCCGATAGCCGTGATGACGAGGTCCTGGTCGTGGTAGAGCAGGGTGCGCGGCTGGACGGCGGCGAGGAACGCCTCCGGCGTGGCGTTCAGCCCGAGGAACCGCTCCCCGGAGGCGATCCGCTCATACAGGTGACGCTCGGCCGGCACGGGACTCTTCTGCTGGTCAGGATGGTGCACAGGGCGTGTGCAGGTCAGGTCAGAGCACATAGCGGTAGGTCCGGACAGGCACAGCCCCGCGACAGATGAATGCCAGGCCCATGTCCATGAAAGCGTCCAACAGACACGGGCAAGTAGACTGCACACAGGGCCATGGTTGGGCGTCAACAATGCGTGACGAGGGGGCATTGGTGTTGGTATTTCGTCGGCGCCGGCGATCGTGACTTGGGGCAGTAGCCACCGCGGGGCTGCATGAAGTGCGGCACTGGGACCGGTGTTGGCTCGCGGGTCCGTGCTATTCTAGGCCAGCGTTTCGTGCAACGCCTAGGCTAGCTACCAGCCAGCACCGGCGCAGGCAGCACTGACCGCCCAGGAGCCGATGATACCGAAACCGTCCTCTACGGCCAGCGTCCAGTCGTTGCTGTTGGCGAACTCTGCCAGACTGCTGATGGGCGCCGCCGGCTGCACCGCCGTCAGATGCGAGATCATGTTGGCCGTGTAGTGGAAGGTGATCAACAGGCCTGCTCAATCACCACGTGACGCAGTGGTATCACTTTCTAAAATGGGTTGGGGGGGGGGCTCAGCGGGAAAACTTGACTTAGCCTACTCCAAAATCCTCATTTTCTCCCATATTTCGGCCACATTCATTGTCGTCCCTGATGTTAAGATCAAATTTTAACAAATTGGTCGGCTCCAAAATAATTGTGACGCTGTTGAATGACTTTCCCCTTCAAGGTGATATCATAGTAACAGTAATGATCTAGGATGACGATGATAGGCACACCCTGAAGCCGAACACCGACATCTGTCGCACCGCTGGGAGCCAGCGCACACTAGGCAAGATCAGTGACCAGTCAGTGAAGTCAGCAAACTGCCAGGACGTCCACTACTCTACACTGTAAAGATTATAATGACTGTTGCGCAAGGCACTCAGACCCTGAACAACGAGAGCGACCAATGACATGGCTCGTGAGCCAGCTGGGGACGGTGCGATTGGCCTATGAGCTAGCTGAGGACGATGCGATGGGCCTATGAGCTAACTGAGGACGATGCGATTGGCCTATGAGCTAGCTGGGGACGGTGCGATTGGCCTATGAGCTAGCTGGGGACGGTGTGATTGGCCTATGAGCTAACTGAGGACGATGCGATTGGCCTATGAGCTAGCTGGGGACGGCGCAATTGGCCTATGAGCTAGCTGGGGACGGTGTGATTGGCCTATCAACTAGCTGAGGACGGTGCGATCGGCCTATAAGCCAGCTGAAGAGGGTAAGACCGTCCCATGATTCAGCTGGAGAGGGTGTGGCCGACCACGATTCCCCTGGAGAGTGCGACAACTGACCTATGAACCAGCTGGTGAAGGTGACTATTCGAGCCGAGCCGGAATCCGGGATAACAGCCCAGCCCTGGCCGGTCACCGTCATCAGGACGGAGAGGCAGCTGTAGCCGAAGGAGAACTCGCGGCGGGTCGGTCCACTCTCGGCGGGTCCGCGGCTCAGGCGGACTGAGGTGACGAGCACGATGGCCAGCGCCACCAAAGAGAGAACTGTGGGAGGTCAGGTCAGACTAGGTCACAGGAGTGAGTCATATAAACATGCAAAGTACTTGAAAATGGTGCCTCCTGCTCCGACCATAGCCTACATCTCTTAAATAGACGGCTTCAAACTTCATGACATTGAGACAAGCATTGTATTCGATTATGTAAGCTCACTTGTAACCACTAGTGTGTTTTCAAAGGGACTGTTCCACATTGATATGGGGCTTTCAGCTGAAATAGCTATTTTGAAGATATTTCGGTGCAATCCACAATCCTGCCCCTCTTACAATTTAAGCCCCTAGTTTTTGAGCTGTACGCCAGCGAAAATGAAGAGAGGTGTATCGGGGAGAGTATTTCAAAGTCACATTGGCATTCCTGACGTCATAATAGCGTCAGTCAAATCCTGACATTCCCTAAGTCATGCGGTGATCAGGGCCAACAAAAATATAATTGTCGAGGCGTTCAGATCTGACGTTCGTGAGTGCAACTTACAGGTGTAACGGTCGACAACTGACTCTCAATTTGTGTTGTGCAAGGTACGATGACGTAATTAAACCATGACGCATTGAGAAGCATATTTACTAGAAAGACAAGTGTGCTGTCTAGAGCAGTCTTTTCGAGTTAAAGAGGATGGCAATAGTAATAAGTGAGCTTGTTTCGTCGTATCTTATCCTTACTATTTCGGGGAGATTAACTAGAGTATTCGAGTAGGGTCGGCAGACAACATTGAATTTACTGTTGATATCCAATTTTGTGAAGGCATGTAGCCAAAATATCACTAAATCTAGATCCCCATTTTCTGGGTATTATGCGAGGAATAAGGCTATTCGTACTCTCTTATCTGTATGCACAATGTTCCTCGCAAATGCTTTTAGCAGCTTATAAAGTATCACGTAATGTAACAGTAAAAGTATCACGCAGGACCGCCTCGAAACGCTCCCAACGAACACACACCCCACAGCAAAACCAATCGAACTGCAGCGCGGCAGCACCACGCGGTACTGTCGCCGGCGGCCGCTCAGCAAACCTGGCGCTCCAGAATGATGCGGCCCTGCACGCAAACTCTCGCTGAGATGGGGCAAGTTGACCCCTTGGGGGCTGCAGCGTCCCGGCCGCCGGGGCACGGGCGCCGTGCGACGATACATGGGCACGACGAGCACATAAGGCACACTGGCTGCGGTGCAGGGCTTTCTGCCCCGGGTACAGTCGTGGCAAACGCGGGGAGGATCCACAGAGCAGGGGCCAGACGCCCTGGTGAAGCGGCGCGAGGCTCACAGAACACGGGCCAGACGAGTCGGTGAAGCGACGTAAGACTCACAGAGCATGAGCCAAACGTGCAGGTGAAGCGGAGCAAGACTCACAGAGCATGAGCCAGACGTGCTGATGTAGTGGCCGCAGCAGCGAGGCGAACATGTCGCCAGAGAGGGCGGCGGTGTCTCTCTCGCCGGCTCGCATGTAGAAGCCGTGGCGGGCCCACCAGATGGGCACCATGTCCACGTAGTCCAGGACGGCAGCACGGTCAGCACGGTGAAGCAGATGGGTCACTGCCAGATCGGCGCGCTGCAAAAACGACCAAACGCGGTGCCATCCGTACCTTCGTGCATCTCTCAGGACAGAGGCACGGGAGGGACGGCAGCCTGCGTTTTGTGATCATCATCATCATAACGTATATGTTTGATTCTTGGCACAGTAGCGCGAATAACAGGACGGTGTGATAGCATTTACAGATCGAATCAACGTCGTGACCAGTGCTGTTGCCAAGGCTTGTGCTGTGGATGTGCATAGCTTGATGGCCTGATGTGCAAAGAGCTGTGCTGTGGATGTGTATAAATGGATGGTTAGACGTGCAAAGAGCTGTGTTGTGAATGTGTATAACTGGATGGTTAGATGTGCAAAGAGCTGTGCTGTGGATGTGTATAACTGGATGGTTAGATGTGCAAAGAGCTGTGCTGTGGATGTGTATAACCGGATGGTTAGATGTGCAAAGAGGTTACAAATTCGAGTGCTTCAGTGATGCTAAGTTTGTAACTCGCTCTGTTCCGTACTGACGTTGTTGGGGTCATTTGAATGCAAACTGCTGGCCTTTTGAATTATGTCCGCAGATGCAATGTGGGCTTTTGGCTCTATGAATGTGACACTGGTGGGTGTTCAGAGGTGTCACACCAAGTCTAAACTTCGTAATCGGCTACTTCATGCACATAAAGGTGTAGAAATATGGAGGTCTTTCTGCACCCATCCACAGTGCAAGGGCTTCTTTGAAGACTTTGGATGAGAGTTGTTGGTGGATAAGTTTTGGAGATTATTACAATGTTTTATGACACTTGAGATCATGGATCGTTGGAGAAACGACGTTCTGTTACCTCGAACTAGGAGGATGTATGTTTGTGTATTTCCATTCCATAGCGTTCTGCTCGTTTCTCTCTTTCTATTGCTGTGAATGATTGACACAATGTAGCCTAGGAAAACAAATTATTCGGCTTAGAGCTTTTCAGAGATGATGACTTCATTATGTTCCGTCTGGTTTAAGTGTGTCACAGTCTATTTCATATCGTAATGCCTCTATCGGTGTCCGAAATTCCGCCCTGTTTTTAGTCTGACAGGCCTGTTTTGGAGTCAAAGGGGTCTCGATTCGCCCGTAATTGTGATGCATTCGTTGTAGATTACGTCGCAGCAGTCAAAGTGTAACTTTATGTGGGTAATGTAAACCTTATCGAGCACGTCTCTTGGTGTGTTACTGGCTATCGGGTAGACATTTAAGTGCAATACAGTGGATTAAAGTGCGACATGTATTTTGATAGCTGCCTTTACATGTACATGGAGTCGGAAATCTTTGGAAAGTAAGGACTTAGATGTGCGTGTGTGTCAACTACAGGTATTTCTTGGCCTGCGAAAGAGAGCCTCGGATGGTTAAGTCAAATTTTATAGACAAAAATTTGTTGCATGGCTTCAGCGCTTTAAACATGATCGTTCATTATGCGGCGCATGAATCAATGGTTTCCACGTCCCGTTAAAAAGTACGATCGATCGGTACGATCGGTACGTCTAGACTGGAATATGAAGAGCAGAGCGATGTGTCGTCGGCATAAGCAAGTCTGTCGTTCGTTGTCTGGTTGACTAGTTGGTTCACGAGGAGGAGGAGAGGACCGAGGACGAGGAGAGAGCCGAATGTGGCACCTGGCGTCAGGGGACTGTGTCTTGGAAACGGTGGCAGCAAAAAAGGTGGGAGATTTGATTGCGGATTCAGGATTAGATCAATACAATTATGATAGTAATTCTTCCCAACCAGGTCGGAAATGAGGATTTTGCCCTCACTTGCATATACGAAGTCGGGCAAAGAGTAACTTGTGCATGCTTACACGTCTCGTTGCAAAATCCACTTTACCTATCATTCCTCATGTATTGTTTATCACTTACTACCTGAATCAGTTTTCTTTGTCAAGCGTGTTTTGTTGTGTTCATGCTTTCCAAATACATGCCTTGACTAAACTCAGTTCAACAACCCTGGAATATACTGCATATGCTACAGGCATTGAAAAACTTCTAATTCTCATCCCAGCTAAATGATTCAAAAGGATTCGTTATGCAGTTAATGTCTCGTCACAGGTTGGTCACGGCTTGGTTACAGCCTTGGAAATATTATCCTTGGAGGTGAGGGACTGAGAAAACAAGTTTTTCTGAAATTTCCTCAAAGATGTTATGCTCTACCACCTTAGTTTCCAGCCCCTCTCCTTATTGTCAGTGGAACCAAAGCTAAACAACCCACAAGACAACGTTCAAATATGATTGCTGAGTTGTCGCCTCTTACAACTTTCAAGAAGTGCAAGAAAAACTAAGGTGCGAGAAAAACTTTCAGTGTTCAGAAAAACACCAGTCCAGCATGTGTGCCAACCAACCACTTCCCAATCCACCTTTTCGCCTAACATCCCGCGGTTTGTAATCCATCGTCTCCGTTCGCCCCATGCGTCACGAAGCGACCAGCCAGCATGGGTCTCGCGTCTCTTCCCTGCTTACCATACCCGATTTCAGATGAAGAATCCGGGGCTAATGCGTAGCACCATGGGCCACTTTCTGTTTCCGTGAGCAGCTTTTCAGAATAGACTGGCAATCCATTGACGACGACGCCTCCCCACATCATGCAACAGCCAATCACGCCTTGGAGAGCCCAGGGGGTGGAAGCGTCTGCGAGGCAACCTCGAAAAATGCGGTAAGTTCTCAACCATAGCGGGCACATTTGGGAGGGCTTCTGGGCGATGCTCCCGGGGACGACTTCAGCCTGACTCGGGCACGCGGAGAAGCGATTGTAGACAAGGGTGGCGCGCATGTGGCGTGCATTCTATTGTGCGGTGAGAACACAACGAAACGAGGCCCGAATGGGTGGTCATGCGATTGGGAGAGTGGTTCAGGATGTCTGGGTATCAAGGGTGGACTAAGGCAAGAGAATCGTTGAAGTGGTTTGTTGGACAGTAGAAATTAATGTGACGTGTATGTGCCTGGTACTTCTTTGCTTAGTGTGTATCATGACGGTATGACTTCACTCTTTTGGGTTTAAAAGCCGCAGTACAAATTCATCACGGTGGAATTCTCTGACAAAATGCCAAAATTCCAACACTGATTTCATTGATTTTTTCTTGTCGTCCGTCACTTTAAGCCGTCAACAAGTCGGCCAAGAATTTTATCTTCGTGTTCACCCTTTGCCAAAAGCCCCACGGGTCATTTCATGTCAAAACACTTGGAAATATGGCGTGTAGTCGTGCGGTCACATCTGTCGTCCGGGGATCCACAGATGTGTGGCGGACACCTCATTTGGGACAGGTATCGTGTGTGGGTCGTTGGGTCCTTGTCCACTCTGTTTCTCTCCGTTGATTTGCATTAATATAATAAAAGGTACGTTTAGACAAGATCGTTTCCCCCAAGGTACGGAACCAAACTGATTAGAGTATAAATGTTTGGTGTCAAAGCTGAACCTTCGACTTCATAGACCAGAGAAACAATGCTGTTTTTCCAAGAGTTTGGAAATAAGCCTGACCTAAGTGATTTGTTGTATAATTGGAAGATTAGTTATAATATCATTGTTGCTACTTATTTCAATTTGTTGGATGCGTATCAGATCAGAAGGAGTTGTGTGAGACACGAGAATTTAAGAATTCCAGACTTTCACGCTTAGCAGCTGTAATGGGCGCATTCTATTGCAGACACTTGAATGTTGTTCTGGCTTCTCCCAAAAAGTTATGGAATGCTCTGTATTTGAAGATACTGAAGCAAGCACCATGTGAAATGAACTAAGCCATTGGTATCCTTCAGAGTGAAAAAGACTGCTCCAGACAACACAATAACTAAGCCATGAACTAAGCTGAACTAAGCCATTTGTATGCTTCAGAGCGGAAAAGACTGCTCTAAACAACACAAGTTTTTTGCTTCGTTAATCTGCTCCTCAACGGTCGTCAAACGCGTCATTGTTTGATTACGTCATCGTGTTTTGCACAGTATTGAGAGCCAATCCACGACCGTTATATCTAGAAATTGTGCCGACGAACATCAGACATGAAAAACTCGATAAATGCATTTTTCTAGGCCTTGATTGCCACATGGCCACTGAAACAACAGGATTTAAATGACACCATTTTGGCGTCAATATCCTCGGGAACTAGAGCGGTCTGCGTCTTTAGAGGAGCAGGGCTGTGAATTGCACCGAGTGATCTTCAAGACGGCTATTTCAGTTCATAGCCCATACAAGTGTCGAACGCTCCTTTAAGAATTTCTTGGCTTCGCGTCAGCTGTGGTTGTGTTTAAAGACCTGGTTGCTTCTTAGTTGTCCACCCAAGTATGTTGCTTGGTTAGGCTGTTGCCTCCAGCGGTCCAGGTCTAGGTCCGTTTGGCGTTGTTTGGCTTTTTTGAACAGCCTCTTAAATCGTATGTTCAAACGTAGCAGGCTCGCCACCCACGTTTGTCTTTAGGTCAAATGCATACAAAATGTATTGGAATAGCGTGGGCTGCTGCTGACATGTGCACCAGTGACAGCAACCCACCGTTTTAACAAATGCCCTCTTGTGTTTCTGGCTGATATGTGTGAAATAGAGGGTTCGTAAATTTATCCACATCGAAAATGATTTAGTCGCACTGCTCTCTCGTTGTTTATTTTAATATCGGTTTGGTAACGTCAGAGTTACATAGACTGGCGAATTGCTAATGTTTCATAGCGGCAATAACACTCGACTGAAAGCTACGAGGTCCATATTGTTTGTCATAGTCAAATCTCGTTTGTTTGCAACAGTGTCAGTCAGTCTGGTTGGCTCAACTGTGCATAGTGTCAGTCTGGTTGCCTCAGCAGGGCATGGTGTCAGTTTAAGGGTACTCAGTGCGCCCATCATTCCCGTATCGAAAGCTGTTGTACCGCCATGCTTGTGCCGAATCGATTCAATCGAATACATGTTCCCTGCATGTAAGGAACTCGGAAGCGGTGTAAACGAGGGACAATGACCTCGAGCTAAAGCTCAGCTCCCAGCAAATATAGCGAGAAAGTTTTGGATCCGTTGCAAATTTGAGTTTGGTGGAAGGTTACTGCAGCATGCCACCATACTGTCAGGTGTAATTTTTAATTGGATCACAGCGCACTCTTTATGGTGCATTTCTAAGTGACTCATTCTTCTTTCTGGTAATTATTGAAACCATAAACTGCGATACCGCCTTCATGTCCGTGGTTGTGTTGAGCGTTGAATGAGTGGAATTTACAAGTTTGAAAAGGCTAGGGTGCATATAAGTACCCAGGATGGCATTAAGTTACATCAGCGTGCCTATTTGATTTTTGTCTACAAAGTTTGGAGGCCCATCCGGTCTATTGTGTAGAGTATACTCACTCATCCAGCCCGCAATTTTAGGATGACTCAAATGTTAGTAACATTTATTTAAAACGGATTGGAAGAGACTGAGTTTTTGGTTGCGTGGTTGGATTCTGGGTTTGTTTGAATTCCGGTTTCAAAAAGCCAAGCGTTGATTTCTCTGTACATGTTTAGAATCTGTCACTGTCGGTGTTTTGTAAGATCTTTTATACATTACCCAACCACGGACGCCATTTGAACAAGCGTATCTGTAACCAAGTTGGAAAAAACTGCAACCATGGCATGTTCTATAAATGTCTTTCCCTTCCGCCGAGGCGACCAACACACTGCTGCAGCTCGAAGTGCCACACTCCTGTTCTCCCAGAGACCATCTTCTCAACTGCAGCATGCGCGTACGTTTCTTCTCCACAGTTGCTACGTGGCCCCGCTGTGCCTTAGGCGCCCCCGTCCCCGCTGAGGCCCCCGTCGGGCCTCAGGCGCCCCCGCCCCCGCTGAGGCCCCCGCTGTGCCTCAGGCGCCCCCCGCCCCCGCTGAGGCCCCCGTCGGGCCTCAGGCGCCCCCGCCCCCGCTGAGGCCCCCGCTGTGCCTCAGGCGCCCCCGCCCCCGCTGAGGCCCCCGTCGGGCCTCAGGCGCCCCCGCCCCCGCTGAGACCCCCGCTGTGCCTCAGGCGCCCCCGCCCCTGCTGAGACCCCCGTCGTGCCTCAGGCGCATGTTACCTTTTCTGCCAGCTCGCCGACCATGCCGGTCCAGCTGCCGTTGTGCAGCAGTGCCCCGTAGCCTCCGGGTCTCGGCGGCAGCAGGCGGTACCGCAAGTCCAGCTCCGCGCTGATGATGTTCCATAGGTCGATCAGGTAGCCGCTGTGCGTCAAGTTGCCTGAGGGCTCCTGGTCAATGATGACGAATGGTGGGGTCTAAAGGGGGCAGAGGAGACATCATTAGACCGCAGCTTCGTTAGCCAGGTGGCGGCTCAAATCCCATCTCACATTGCGTCCCCCAAAACGCTTGATATACCACCATTGTATATCCTCAGAGAGAATTCCCCACCTTTTTTCACCAATGCCACTTACATGCGTCGTCAACACCCGCAACTCCTCGGTGAAGCTGAACGGCTGGTCACGGTTGCCCAGGATGGCAACTGAGCCCTCTCTCTGCACGGTGGCCATCGTCGGCTCCCGGCGATGCTGCACTGTCCCGAAGTCGAGCCGTCCCCCCGCCGTCGTCTCCTCGTCCGGGAGTGCCGCGACCCTCACACGAGCCCCCGACGAGCCGACTGACCAGCTCACACGGGCCACCTTCCCGGCTCTGTCGCCGCCGCGGCGGTAGCTTCGGTCGCCCGAGCGACCGTTGCAGTTGCCGGAGCGACAGCGGCCGCCACCTGCCGGTAGCCGGTGACGTATGCGGTAGACAGGATTACGTAGGAAGGCCTTTGACCAATGAGGGAACGGATAGTGTCGTCGGCGATGCCGCCAGAGCGACATGACCGGATGTTGTATTGAAGGGATAATACGCCAAAGCGACAAAGCGAGTGGCGCCCGCGTGCATCGTGTGCAATTGTAATTGTGTTTTGTATCAAAGGCATAGCGAAAGAAGTCTGCTTCGATCGGTCAGTTCCGCTATTTGGTGAATTCTGCGTCCTGTGGAGAAACGTCTGCGATTTAAGACCGCAGCTCTTTAATAATGCGTGATCTTGGCCATGAAAACAAGCCTGATCATTCATCACTGGATTTCGGCATGGTGGTTTGAGCCGTAGATGTGTTTTGCAGCTGACATTTTAAATATCAAAATCAGCACGCTTCGTTGATATACAGCTTTGTGAAATCAGTTGGTTCTACGTCTGTGATGAGTTCTCAATGACTCCTCAACAGCCATCGTGGACATTTTTACCTGACGTTGCTAATTTCACCTGGTGCTTGTGCTATTTTTTGCTTAGCACTCAGTTAGGCATTGATTAAAATGTTAGGATTCATTTTATATTTTGCTTGACCATGCCCTGTAGTATTTCAGCGTTATTCCGTTTATTCTCAAGCTGTAATGGACTATACTTAACTCGTCGCTAGAAGAGCGTTAGTCAAGTACAGCTTGCTCAAATTACTGTCATGTCTTTGTTCCCGATTTGAGCTCAGGAATGCCTTCAGAGTGCTACTTATTTGCTGTCCCGCTTGCAGGTAGCAGAAAGGTATGTCGGTGTCCCACGCCAGGTATGCGAGTTCGTAGTCGGGTTCAGGTTGACACACATGACAATAATATTTTAGCACACACAGTGCTGTCTGCAGGTGCTTACAGTGAAGCCATCGATTATAGCACAGTGTCATTGACTAGTGCAGATTCAGATCCGTCCAGTGCAAAAAGTTGACATTGTTTATCAGGGAAACTGTGTAGGGTTCCAGCATCTCGAGAACCTTAGAAAAGTGGCATGGTCCTGACAAATGAATAAGCGGCGTGAATTCTGGCTTGCTATGCAGCTACTTTTGGCAGAAGCGGCAAATGAGTTCACGGGACTGTATGGCCAGGTCTGAAATATTTTCAGAGACCAGGGACAGTTTAAGGACTTAACGGTAATGACCGAAATGTGGATGGCCCAAAAGGTTGTCAGACTGATGCACGCGTGTCACTGAGAGCGGAAAACGTGGTGATCCAATCGGGCAAAATGTTTGAGAAAGAGGCCATGGCAAGCTTGCATGCCAAATCTCCTATCCGCAGGTAAGGGGGCGACGTCAAGCAGCCCAACAATTAATGAAACCCAAGAATGCGTGACCCAAAGAGCATGTTTCAAACCACCGGAGGTATATTTGAACATAGCTTAATGAGCTACAAGGACATCACATTTCCATGTGGGAATGTGGAAGTGGAAAATGTTTTCTAAAAAGTTTGCCGTAAAAAATGCAACCAACTTAAAACATATGTCTGACAAAATGCTATTTTCAGCCCCGTTTTGGTCTGGCATTGTCTCACTAGAGCCTGTCTGGTGAATGTCCTGACGTTATCTGGAACACAAACAACTTTGAAATTGAATTACTGAATGACTTCAAAACTTGCATCGAATACGGTGCTAAGGGCGTCGGAAGGCTTGCGCGCACCGTTCTGCAGCCTTTTGATGACAAAAAATCTGAGATGGGCGGATATATCTCCAGATGTCGGTGCATTTTTGTCCTGACAAGTGCACGTAATCTTCAGGCCTGTTCCATTGCGCGAGTTCAAAAGACCAATGCGATGTAAGGTAAGACGGGGGCAAACAACTCTCAAGGAAGCAAGAAAGCGAATATGCAGAATTTTGTGTGGGAAGGTATCAATTTAATTATGGCCACTTTAAAAATTCCATTTTTCTGCCGCAGACGCACATTTCTCGCATGGCGTAATGCCCACAAACCATGTCGTTATTCTAGCAATTTGTGCAAGTGTATTTCTTTTTTTTGCAGTCAACATTTATTCATGTGCAAACCAAATACCTACACACAAACACACACACACATACATACACACACACACACACACACACACACACACACACACACATATATATATATATATATATATATATATATATATATATATATATATATATATATATATATATATATATATGTGACCATTCGGTGAGAGGAGCACGAGCTGCCGGTGTTTGTTGGCTGATGCCGGTTTTTGAATTCACCCCAAAGGCAGGCATGTACATACTCATTGTCTCTCATCTGTTCACGTCATTGACATGCGTCGCGGAGCAAAAATAAAGGCAACCCAGCCTCGACGGTTCTCTGAGAACGCTTGACAGCCTGGGGATGGCTGGGGCTACGGAAGTAACGGTTACCAAAGTAAGCACAGATCCAGTGACACCCCGACGCGGTGATTTTTGGGGCGTGCTGCGACCATCGAAGCGCCCGTGAACGAGACGCTTGTACCGCGCCGGGGCTCAGGTACACCCCTTTTCCTGCCCCCTCCAAAGTGTATTGCCTTACCGCTGGCAACAATAGATCTAGTTGACACCTCAAGCTATCGCACGAAAGTGAGGAGACCATCGGTTGACATGAGGAGATAGCTGCCACGATGCATCAGTTGTGCGTGCACTGCAGTTATTGCTGCCGCCTTTTGAACGAGAGGTGCATGTCCGAGCCAGCGTCATCTGGTAAGCACGCTGGACTACCGTACATGCTGCAGCGCTCAGGGCGTGTGTGAGGAGCTGCGGATCACGGCGCCGCCACGACGACTCCGGTAATGTGCGACGCTGCTGTAACATGATTGAAGTCTCCAGGCTCACCAACCAACTGCAGTGTTCGCCTCAGAACGCACAATGTGTTTGCCGCGCGTGGTGACGCTGCGCCAGGAAGCGGATGGCCATGACTGGAGAGGAGCTTGATCGAAACCGCCGTGTCGTGTCGTAAACTGCCGTGTCGTGTTGTAAAAACTACGCCATTCCGTTCGACTACACAGGAATTTCCAGGGTGCTGGATTCCAGGTACGCCGGGCGAGATGCCTGCTTAGCATGCGTTCCGAACCGAACAATTGTAAACATTGCCACAGACACACCTTGACTTCTTTGCAGTTACGGAACGATTCCAAGTACCCTCGTTCTGCACAATGCCTTCAACTGTTCCATAACCTAACCATTGGCCAGTGCTCCATTCTGAAATTGCCCCATAACATGAACATAGTGTCGCTCCACCGAAAACGCTCGCAGGTCCAACGGCGAACGTCACGCGACGGTACTAGTCATCCACATTATCGTGCCTCACTTCAAATCCTTCAATACCTGCTACGGCAAGATCATACCGTTTGTAATTTATTCGCTCAGGGCGTGATCACGTGGCGATGAGACTATATTGACCTCCATATATTTGTTATTATTATATTTGTGATATATTACTGTTAATACATTAATATATAACATATATAATTATCAATACATTTTTCCAGGGGCACCGACCCACTGGATAGGTCGGTGCCCCTGCAGTGACTGACAGCCTGTCGTCGGTGAAGCCCCACGTTAGGTGGTGCCGCCTGGTGGCTTTCCACCATATCTGATCAGTTCATCGGCCGCTGTGGTAAAACACACGCTCGTGACGGGGGCACCACATCCGCACCGATTTCGAAACGCTGAATCGATTCGACCTCACGCACGAGCAAAAGTCATGCTATTTAGGCGCACCCGCCCAGGAAACTACTTAAAGCTCGCCGCATCGTTTCGGATATTTACACAATGGCTCCGGTGGGACTACGGAAAAGCCGGGTGGTTCTCCATTACGCTGCGTCAGTGGGCGTTCGCCGCACGCCGCCTGTTTGGCACTGGCAAACTCGCGGTCGGCACTGATCCGTGAATCACGTAGGTGAGAAGAGCTGACCGCGGCTCAACGTGTAATCACGTGTGTCACGGGACATGATTGCTAGCTAAATGAGCAGTCACATGAGTCACGAAATAGTGGTGGCTTGATGGAGTGGCGGAAGTAGAGAATCAGGAGTTCAAAACAGCTTTCGGAATCGACAAAATCCAGGCGACAGTGTTATTTGCACAACGAGCTGGGCGGCGGAGCCAACTCAAAATGAATGCGGCTAAACCCCTTTTACATGCGATCTACGGCTTCTCCACGGATGTAGCCCACCTTTCCTGCGGAGCTGGCGTGGTGGCCCAAACAAAGCTAGGTAAGTCCCTTCATAGAATTAACCCACCTTTCCTGCGGAGCTGGTGTGGTCGCCTGTTCAAAGCTGGATGAGTCCCTACATAAAATTGGCGCACCTTTCCTGCGGAGATGGTGTGGTCGTTCGTACAACGCTGGTTAAGTCCCTACATGGAATTAAACCACCTTTCCTGCGGAGCTGGTTTGGTCACCTGTACGAAGCTGGATAAGTCCCTCATAGAATTAACCCACCTTTCATGCGGAGATGGTGTGGTCGCCTGTACAAAGCTGGATGAGTCCCTACATAAAATTGGCCCACCTTTCCTGCGGAGCTGTCGTGGTCGCCTGTACAAAGTTGGATACGTCCCTTCATAGAGTTAACCTACCTTTCCTGCGGAGCTGTCGTGGTCGCCCAAACAAGGCTGAATAAGTCCCTCCAACTGAAAAGGAAAATATACGCCTGAACCATGGTTCGGGGGTGACGTAAGTCTGGTAACGTAACAGCCATGCCGTGCACCAAAACCAACCCAGCCTCTGTGTGATGCCAAGGCAGATCACGCCGTGTTTAATATCGACATAGTCATTATCACCGCATACGCCGCTATCAACACGATTTCTTTGGTATGGCCAGTATGTACGCATACTCGCATGATGCTTCTAGTTTTCGGGCCAGAGGGATCGGTGCGCAGGCTTGAATTTAAGCACCTCCCGTGAGGATCTTGATTCTGTTAAGCAATTTTCCCTGCCGAGCAGCCATTGTTGTCTGACCAAACCATGCGGACCTCCCGAGAGAGTCGACTTGACCAAAGCCTGTGCTGGCTGTATTTCCTCAGGTCACGTTGATTGCATTTCACGGGATCTGTCCCAGCCCTGACGGCGCACTGTGTCCCAGCCCTGACGGCGCACTGTGTCCCAGCCCGGACGGCGCACTGTGTCCCAGCCCTGACGGCGCACTGTGTCCCAGCCCTGACGGCGCACTGTGTCCCAGCCCTGACGGCGCACTGTGTCCCAGCCCTGACGGCGCACTGTGTCCTAGCCCTGACGGCGCACTGTGTCCCAGCCCTGACGGCGCACTGTGTCCTAGCCCTGACGGCGCACCGTGTCCCAGCCCTGACGGCGCACTGTGTCCCAGCCCTGACGGCGCACTGTGTCCCAGCCCTGACGGCGCACTGTGTCCCACTGACGGCGCACTGTGTCCCAGCCCTGACGGCGCACTGTGTCCCAGCCCTGACGGCGCGCTGTGTCCCAGCCCTGACGGCGCACTGTGTCCCAGCCCTGACGGCGCACTGTGTCCCAGCCCTGACGGCGCACTGTGTCCCAGCCCTGACGGCGCACTGTGTCCCAGCCCTGACGGCGCACCGTGTCCCAGCCCTCCGCTACTCACGGTTCATGGTGCTTGATGGCGGCATGCAAACAGGAGCGATCCAAGATTTTTGCCTTGGCTCCGCCTCTGCGCCGGGTAAGAGCTCTACTTTCACCCAACTATTCAGACGGACACGCACTGAAGCCACGCCGCCTCTCAGTAGCATGGACCTGACGCCGCCCCTGCACGTATTGTCATCATGATATTATGTCATGGTGTCGTGATATCATCACTCACAGCTCCGCCAGTGCCGCTTGCTCTCCCCCTTCATGCGTCTCTAGTCTTCCTGACTACGGCCCTGCGCCGTATCGCATGACTCCCACAGCTTCCGTTAGTACCACTCGCTCTTTCGCTTCCCGCATCTCCGGCTTTTGTGACTACGCCCCTGCTCTGTATGTATGGCATTACTCGCACAGCTTCTGTCAGTACCACCCACTCTCCAGCTTCCTGCCTCTCCAGCCTCCCTGACTGCGCCCCTGCACTGCATCGCATCACTCACAGGTTCCGTCAGAACCACCTACCCTCCCTCCTCCCGCCTCCCCAGTCGGCCTCCCTGACTCCGCCCCTGCGCCGCCAGGTTTCTGTGTCGTCTCCTCACCGCTCTGTCTGCCGGTCGCACCGTAGTAGGTGCAGGGGCGGCACGGAGATCGGACGGGGCGCCGCTGGACCGGAGGCTCGCTCGTGTACCGGAGCTGCGCCCCGCCCTGCTGACGTCATCAGGGTCACCGGGTCACCTGCGACTTCCGTGGTGCGCTGCGTTTGTCGTTTGTCTGTCGCTGTCGGCTGACGTTTCGACTGAACACTCACAGGTGAGATGGGGCTCTTCGGCGCTCGAGTTCCGTCGCCTTAATCATCATGCATTTGTTACGGATCGCTCCGCGGGCCCGGCGTGATGCATTTCATTTGAGTCCATGGGCTACATGTCGCACGATGAGACCGGACAAGCGGCAATAATGCAACACAGCAGGAACGTAACCACAGGTGGCACTAAACGGTGTAAGATTTTGATGCATTGGAAAAAAAAACCTGAATGGCGATCTCCTTGGGGGCAGGAGCTCGGTCGACACTGCGTCGGGATGGTGTTCTGAACTTCTCAATTTGCAAAATCAGTGTTTCGCGCCATCTTCATCGTAAGAGAATTCTGCTATTGGTGAAGACTTCTTCTGATGTTTGGATAAAGGCGTGTTGCTGATATATCAGCCCCATTATATTCCAGTCACCTGAGTTTTCTCCGAGGAATAAGGCCATTACTACTGCCTTATCTATGTGAGTAATGTTCCTCGCTGGCGCACTGAACAACTTGCGATTTGCATTGTGTATGCACTCCCTAATTTGCCTTGGTCACCCCAGTTTCTTTCCTGGCTTCCAGTTCCTTTCAACCGACACTAGCGGGGCGGTCATCACTTGAGTTTCGCTCGCGTTAATGGTGTGGAAATGCATGGAAAGTCGTCCGTCAAAGAGAAAGGCCGGATGGGTCACGACATGGACTTGGCGCTTCACATGCTGCGTCTGGACCGTCAATAAACAACAGGTTTAGGTGATGGCGTTCATCGATGGCACTCGCAAGGTCTAAACTGTCATGGGACAGGACAGGACAGGGCAAGGTCATTGCACTTCATTGTATTGCCTCACGCATAATGCTTTGCTGGACAGCAAAAACTGGAGTTAACAAGTAAACCATCCCGGCCATTTTGTGGCACAACTCACAATCCCCGCAAACCCAAATTTCTTCGGGCGAAATTATGAACGACAATTCATCCGGCAATAAACTCCTTCTGGGTTATCGTGATGAGTCAGGGGTGGGAGCAAGCCCAGCTACTGCCGTTTACAAAGTACAACGACGGGCCGTTACGCATGAGGCGTGCGGGCAACCACTGTGGCCAGCACCTTGGCCATAATGAACGGGCTTCCCTGTTTGTGCTGGGCATGCTATTTCAGAACGTTTAGATCGTGGTGCCTGCGTGCCGCTGGTTAGGGTGGCAGTGACTTAACTTGTTCCGCGATGCTATTTCTTTTGCCTGAATAATAAATTACGTTTGTGTACACGTCATTCTCTGGCACTATTTTTTTTCGTTTGCAATGGGACCACAGCAGATTTCCTAACATTGTAGATCGCGTCGAACAGAGGAAACCGACATAAGGACATGCACTTTTGCAAACGGCGCAACGTCCGTTTGATGACCAGCGTTATTCCGCCGCCTGTTCACAGCCCTCGGTCGTCACCGCTAGACGGGGAGCATGACACTGCATAAATATCGGGGCTATTGAGCGTAGGAACTGGACCGAGACTAAACCAGGTTTGCGAACGTCTTGAAGTTCGTATGCTTGCTCGGTAATCGCCTTGAATTTCACTGCGTCTGCGCCGATGTACGGCCCCAGCGGCGCCTCGCTGCGTGGCGTATCCACGAAAATAACATGGCAACGATGCCAAATTGCAATGAGGAGTCGAGCTTTGATTCAAGTCAAGAAACGTGCTAAATTTGCGTCATATGCTGGACCAGCCCCCACGCCATGTTTGAGCGCGGTAGGATGTGCTGGTCATGACATGCCAGCAGCGTACGCTCATGCTTGTCATGCAACTTTTCGTACGCACGTATATATATATATATATATATATATATATATATATATATATATATGTATATATTTGCATAGATATATGGAAACATATACATTCATATGTTGTTATGCCTCCTTGTTATTTCATACGTGACGCAGCGATCTTCCCACCGGAAATTGAGCATTACACTCGGCGGCTTTCCTCCAACCCATGTGGTGCGTGCGCGCTGGATCCGCCACCCAGAACGAATGCCTTGTGGTGTCCAAAGGCGGTCGAGCCCTTTCCCTTTCCGCGAGAATCATGGGGTTAACGACTTAGTTCGCTAACCATCACGTCTTTTTATTTCTATGTACGATTTAGGTCGAAGTCTGCAGGGTCTACTCATAGCGTCCCGTCTTCTCATTCTGCGCTACGACGCGTGCACAAACAGCAAGCGTCAGGTGCCCAGTGCCCTGTTTTGAAGCCTGTCTCGACCCCTGCCCGTCTGGGACGCGCTTTCTTCGTGTCCCGCCGCGTGTGAGACGCGTCCGGGTCAGAGCGAGGTCAGATAGGTCGCGACCTCCGGGCGCGGCGGCGCGCTGTTTTGATCGGCTGCTTGCGACGAGGCGAGGGTCAGAACGGGATTTGATTCTGTGCTGAGGCGTGACCTTGATAGCAGTTGACTGCGATGGAACCAGGGGCGTTTGCGGATATGGTCCCCCGATCCGATCCGCCCGCTCGCCGCTGCGCCCGTACGACCCGGCGCACCCACCACACATTCCTGCTGTACCACCCATTACCCACCCATTTTGATTTTTTGGGAAGTCAGTTTAGCAAATATGGCGATGTTTCCGGACTGTTCACTGCTAGCCTTGTGCGATGATTATTATGACAGCAATGGGAATGGAGCAGGTACGCTGAACGGTACGCAGGTACGGCAGGCGGTAACATCATGGATAATTCTCTAAGTGTATATTCGGAATTCCGTAACCACCTTACGCATGCCCGTACTAGCATCCTGTGCCTAACCCAGCCTATTATCCATTTCACGTTGGAACCCATGGGCTTACCCAGCCCAGAGAGCATTTAGATGAATCGGGGCAGTTACGGTACTATTAAGGTTGCGTCAAGATGTATGCGGGAGATGACTTTATACAAGCGAGAGCTTGTTCGCCTCGGCAACTGAATGCTTCGAGGTTTGATTTCAGAACTAGTTAATTTGAGTCCCATTTTACTTGGACCTTTGGACTTAGAGGACAGTGCTTGGCGCGTATTGGGCTAAGGAAGTAAACGCGTCGCACATAGAAAGAGCACTGAGATTTGTGGAGTCGTTGGAGGGCTCAGAGGTGAAACGCAACGAATCGCGTTTTTACAGCGGCTCACCACTTCATTCAGTGCGCCAAATTTTGTTTCGCTGAAACAAAAATCGCCAAATTCACGGGTGTTCTCCCCAGCAGATCACATGAGCGCAGGTCTGTGTTCAAGTTCTCAGTGGTCACAGCTGTTTAATGCAGAGCATAGAGCACCGCAGAGTTGGCCGTCTTCAGGCGTCGCAGCGTGGTCCAGTGGTCCAGCATGTTCCCGTCGTCCAGCACGGTCTAGCACGGTCCAGTACGGTCCAGTGCAGTCACCGTTCCGCGTGTCTGGCGAGCTCTGATCTGATCGCAATGCCATGCAAGTGGCGACCGGAGGCTCCGCGAAGCACGGGCCTCTCTCCCAGTCTGCGTGGCGATGAAACACTGCATATCAAGCAGGCTGCGGCGCAGCGGCGCGTCCAGCGCACTGGCCGAGGTAGGCTGGCGCGTGCAGCGGAACAGGCGGAACAGGCGACCGTGCCGGAACAGCGGAACAGCGGAACAGGCGACCGTGCCGCGGCTGGGTCAGAACGAAGCCGCGGAGTTCCCGCTAGGACGGCCGTGGCACGGCTACGTCAGGATGAAGCCGCGGATCTTCCCGCTAGGGCGGCCGTGGCGCGGCTACGTCAGAAAGAAGCCGCGGAGCTTCCCGCTAGGGCGGCCGAGGCGCGGCTACGTCAGGACGAAGCCGCAGAACTTCTCACGAGCAATGCTCAGTGTTAGAGACAACGGCACGCGGGTATTCGAGCCGTGGGTTTTCGAGCCCACTGATGCGCTAGGAAAAGTAGTATGAGAAGCCCATTGGTGATTGTAGTTCTAGTTTTGGTTGTACGGCTAAGCGTTATGCGTTGTCCATCAGAAGCGGTGAAATAGATGCCACGCGGTCCAGACAATATACATCCTAGACGAATGATCAGTCTGCCTCCCAAAAGGCATTTTGGAATTATCATGCGCCGAATTTATATTTAGATTATATTTATATTTATATTTGAATTTAGATTTTGGGTGGTGGGCGTTCAGCGACATTGGTCATACCAAAAAATAGTTTTGAGTTACACGGGATGCTTACAAACTGTTCTGGCATTTTTCGTTCGGCTATGAGCTTTCCTGTATCATGTAATAATACTGTAAAGTTTTGGCGTTGGTGCAAATCCTAAAGGGGCTTATCATGCTGTAGGAATACTTGTCATGATGGCGTTTCATTCCACATTGTTAAGACTTAGCGCAATGTCGCCTGCATCTTAGTTACTCGGGACTTGCTCTCTTCGAAAATTTGCTGTTTTGGCGTTACAGTTTTCTGCTTGTCCTGTAAAATTTAAGATTGTCTTTTTGGCATTACGGCTCGGTAAATGGTTTCGTGACTAAACAAACATTAATTTGCCGATATAGCTTTTCTACAAATCTACAGATCGACTGCTGACCTCAGTACACCAATTAGTGTAGCAGGCTGACATCCCATGGCCTTTGCAAAAATTTCGGGAGAGGAAGCCAGGGGGCATAGCTACAATTTTTTCATCGGAACCCCAGTTTATCCCGTCGGGGACGCGCGATATTTCTGTGTGACGTGAAACAGCATCGCATTCTCCCCGATTACTCATTTCTATTTTTCACCTTTAAGTTGCTGTGTGTTCAAATTGGTTTGCGCACAAATTAATGCATGTTAAAAATTTATGAGGGGACGTGAAACACGTGTCTCCGATGGTAACTACGTGATTACACCTCGGCTAACATCTATCAAAATTCCGGCACATAACACAGCCCGGCGCTATGCACACATCTTTTTGACGTTTGTGGTACGCTACGACTTGATCATAATGTGCTTATCGTGTGCTCTTGGGCGTGGCAAATGTCACTTGTCTGTATGCGCGCACTCCAAGTGCACGCGCACTGTGATCCAGGCGCGTGCTTCAGAGCTCGTTTCAAAGGCATCCCGCTCATTCCGTACCGCGCGTTCGGAGCATGTCCGCGTTACGTAAGCAGTGTTCACAAAAGCTCTTGCGATGCCTAGTGTCCGAGCCACTGTGTGTTTACGGTACTTTGCGTTCCAGCACGTCAACATGCACATCTCTCGGCTGATGGTGTGGCTGGTTGTGAGCGCCGGCCCAGCGTGCAGCTCTCCAGCCTCCGTCTCCTCCAGCTCGTCCTTTGGCTCCTCCTCTGCCTCGTCTTCCGCCTCTGGATCCGTCTCATCCGCTTCTTCCTCCGCCTCCGGGTCTGCCGCAGCCTCCGTCTCCTCTGGGTCTGGCTCAGTCTCCTCTTCTGTCTCCTCCCGGTCCGGCTCTGTCTCCTCCCGGACCGGCTCTGTCTCCTCCTCCGTGTCCTCCGGGCCGACTTTGGCCGCCGCGGACTTCGACTACAGCGACCCGACAGACTACGGCGACTACGGCGACTACGGACCGGCCAAGCCGTCGCTCTCCTTCACCATCTTCGAGGATACGCAGGCGCGTCGGCCAGAAGCGCAGCAGACTCGGCTGTCGCCCTGCACCTGGGCCGTCGTCAACTGCTGCAACAACTCCGACGCCAGGGTAAGGGCGGCAGAATGCTGGGGTCGTCGGGATTTAGGGAGAGGGACGGGAAAAGGAGAGGACACGATGTCGGATTTTTTTAGGGGTCGTGTGGCAATACGGTCGGTGCAATGGTCCTGTGTAGCATTGCAGACGGCGTCAAACGCCCGTATGATATTTCGGATGGTGCCATGCGCGCATTGGGTATTTCAGACGGTGGCATGCTCGCATGGGGGTTCTGAGCGCTACCAGGCTTACGTGGGGTATTTCGGATGGTACCGTGGTCCCATAGGTATTTCGGACGGCGTCATGCTCCCGCGCAGTGTTGTGGACGGCGCAGGAGCGCGGCGAGGAACCGGAGGGGCGGCCTCCTCAGGCCCGGATGGCTTCGTTTTTCAGCACAGAGGTCTCTCGACAGAAAGTTTAAAAACACCGGCGTGACGAAAATCCACCGAATTCCGAGCTCCTGCCTCAAAACAATCCTGGCTGCACCCGAGGCACGCTGTCAGGCTGTCACGCAGCGATGAGAAACCACCGATTCCGAGCTCCTGCCTCAAAACAATCCTGGCTGCACCCGAGGCACACTGTCACGCTGTCACGCGGTGTTGCGAGCGGTGTCGCACCGCTACGCTCTGGCGGATGTGTCGGTGTCAGTGTCACACCGCTGCGCTGGGGGGATGGGGGGGGGGGGGCGGGTCGGAGGCTCGTGTCAGATCCCAGCAGTCAAACAGGCGAGGGTGTAGGACATTGCGTGAGACTCATCAGATGACCGGTAGTTACATGCTGGCGACGCTAACCTGTGTTCGGCACGTGAGGTATTTTTAATCCCGCAGAACGCTCCCCCCCCCCCCACCCCCCCCCCCCCCTCTCTCTCTCTCTCTCTCCTCTCTCTCCTATCCTCTCTCTCTCTCTCTCTCTTCTCTCCCTCTCTCTCTCTTCCTCTCTCTCTCTCTCCTCTCTCTCTCTCTCTCTCCTTCTCTCTTCTCTCTCTCTCCTCTCTTCTCGCTCTCTTCTCTCTCTCTCTCTCTCTCTCTCTTTTCTCTCTCTCCTCTCTCTCCTCTCTCTCTCTCTCTCTCTCTCTCTCTCTCTCTCTCTCTCTCTCTCTCTCTCTCTCTTCTCTCTCTCTCTCTCTCCTCTCTTCTCTCTCTCTCTCTCTCTCTCTCCTCTCTCTCTCTCTCTCTCTCTCTCGTCTTCTCTCTCTCTCTATCTCTCTCTCTCTCTCTCTTCCTCTCTCTCTCTTCTCTCTCTCTCTCTCTTCTTCTTCTCTCTCTCTCTCTCTCTCTTTCTCTCTCTCTCTCTCTCAGTCTCTTCTCTCTCTCCTCTCTCTCTCTCTCTCTCTCTCTCTCTCTCTCTCTCTCTTCTCTCTCTCTCTCTTCTCTCTCTCTCTCTTCTCTCTCTCTCTCTCTCTCTCTCTCTCTCTCTCTCTCTTTCTCTCTCTTCTCTCTCTCTCTCTCCTTTCTCTCTTCTCTCTCTCTCCTCTCTCTCTCTCTCTCTCTCTCCTCCTCTCTCTCTCTCTCTCTCTCTCTCTCTCTCTCTCTCTCTCTCTCTCTCTCTCTCTCTCTCTATCCTGCTGATAATATACTGATTGTATCCAAATCCCGCAGCATGTTTTACTTGCCGGTACAGTTGACGAGTCATACTTTTTCCGTTCAGAGCCCTGCTTCGTAGCCTGGTCTTGCTACTGACTCTTAAACTGAATTCCTGACAAGAATCCTCAAACCGTCAAGCACTCCGCGCGAGTAGATGCTCTGGCCTAGTTCGGGGACCGACGAAAACTGGTTTGTTGGGTCTAACCTTGACGATTGTCGACCTTATTGCGTGATATTGTCATTCATTGCTGCTGTCGGTTGGCTGGATTACAGACGCGATAGTCATCTAGGGCACGAAGACTTGCACAGGAATGCGTGCGTATTTGCTGCAAGCCGTCTAGGTGCCTACGTCTTGCGCAATGTTCTACATACAGGTGTAGTCGAGTTTTTGTCACGGCCACGGTTCATTTTGTTCTATGTTTCTCGCTGCGAGAAGTGTATGTGGCAAACTACGGTCAGCTAGTGGAAAGGAACGGAAACACATTGACGATAGGGATGAAGATCTGGAGTATCTTTATTTCTAGATCGATAAGGCGCAGGATTACCGTAGTTACCATAGAGTTGAAGCTGACCATCAGTTTGATTTTGCGAAGCAAATGCCGCTAACATTGTCGATAAATTATTTGGACGGCGTGAGCGAATCACCGTAATCTGCGTAACCCAATTCACGAAGATCGACTCACCCAGTGCACTGTCTTTCGTACATAACCGCCGTCTGCCCAAAACGCATCAGTTCACAATGGCTCTCAAATTCCAGGGCAGTCGGATAGCGTGCTTCGAGCGGCAGGGCTGCAAGGGCGCCTGGTTTGAGGACCTCTGCACGCCGGAGGTGAAGCGTGGCGTATTTCGCCAGGTGTTCGGCTCTATCCAAGGGTAGTGGAGCGTGACTGTGACCTTAGGGCACTTCCGTCTGGCGCCCAAGGTTGCTCGCCGCCCGCCCTGATGGTTGGCTACTGGTGAGGCCTACGAGCGCGCGCCGGGGCCTGTAGCGACGTGCCGGGTGGTCCGACTGTTCGGGGCTGGATGGTTGTGGCACACGATAAGGTTGGCTGGTCGGCCAGCATGCCAGAGAAAACTGTGTTGCTGCGGTCTTGTTCCAGCGATGGTTAAAAGGCAGCAATAGCGTAAGGTACGTGGTTTAGTGTCAGAATAGTGAAGATGGCTTATTCCAGCCGTCGGGTCTTTGCGATGTCTGTGCAAGGTTTGGTCGATGTTATCCAGTATTACGAATTTGCTTACATTCCTCACGTTTCTCGCCATAGCTCGCGAAGCCTACAAGTAATCGCCGATGTGAAATGGCCATGCACGATGAAGTTAGACACGTAGCACATATATGTTTATGTGTATGGTCTTATCACGACGTACAGGTGAAAGTACGCAGTACGCTGCGTGCTAGTTCCCTAGAGCTGCGCAATTTTGGTAATACTTCTTTCACATTCCAAGATTTGCTAACGCATGATGAATCATTCTGGCAGGCTGGACGAGAAGCCTGCCTGTTCAATAAAGTGCTACACGTGCAGTGCAACGATGCACGGACGCAAAGAATAAGTGTTGATGGAATGCGTGATTTGCCAAGATTCATGAACCCATTCAATCGCCACATTTAGCTGCTCCGATGGACATGTTTTGATGACTACAGATGTTCTGCGCGGTACGTGAATTTGTTTGCTACGTCTTGTTCAGTCGACAAATCATAGTTGTCGACGAGCGCGGCCAAGGCACCTGGCTCAAATGCGATGATCTTTGTGGTGCAAGGCCGCCTTTTCATACGTCCTCGCTTTTACCTCTGTTTTAGTGCGGTTCGTTTGGTAGTTTTGGAAGGAGGAATGTTGGAAGATTCTCGGCACCGCTTGTCTCGTGCTTTTGCAACCGCATGAGGTCCATAAATAGGCTGATCAGACTGTTCAGAGCTAACGCCACTCCCTAAGGTACAATAAGTGGCACGGTTCTGTCAACGGCGTCCATAAGTGCGTTGAAATGTGACGTGTGAAATGTGAAATGTGAAATGAAATTTGAATGTGACCCTAAAACGTGACGTCATACGAATATACCGTTCCTGCAATGCGTTATGTGATTGAACGGAACACTTCCTAACTTATCACCTATTGTTTCCCAAGGTGCTGGAATAAGAGATGCTATCTATGGCGGAGCACATGTTAAGACGAAACTACGACAGACTCTCACTCCAAGCATCAGCGTCATACCCTCATTGTGGATAATCGTATACTTGTTATACACTGCGCAGCTCAAAATGCGGTGCGGCTGCGTGACAGGCTTATAAAAATGCAATGCCGCCAAAGGCCCAGTTGGCGTTCGGCGCGGGAATAGAGCACAGCCTCACAGAACACGTGTTCCGACCCGGTCCGGCACCAAACGCCGCACCACTCAGTGTAAGGCTTCCGTGCTCTTTCGCCTTCCCTCCAGGTGCGAGAGCCCGCACCTGGCCTGCCACACCGGGCCTTCACTGGATCCTCCGAGGCCTTTTTGGTCGGGATTTTCCATGTTCCCGGCCGTCCGTGACGTCATACCCCTCCCCATCCCCATTCAGTGATTCTGACCTCCCTCGGCCGCGAGGACACCCCCGCTGCACAGAAACGGCTCACTTCCGACGCGGGTTCGGGGCCGTGGGAGACTGTCTGGAGGTCACTGGTGTACCCCCCCCCCCCCCGCCAGGGGCGTTCGACGGACAACTTTCGACGGCCGAGCGCTTCCTACATACTAGCATTTGAAGATTCGCTGGGTGCATTACTGAATCCTTAGCAGTCAAATCATGCGCGTGTGTAATGAATGCTTCTACTGCTCAGGCCGAGCAGGTTGCAGTGGACACCTCCTGAGACAATGCCAAACAAGGTACGTTATGAAGTGAAACACAACTTTAGAGCTTCCAAGTAATGGGACAATACTCTACAGAATCAGCATGACTCAATTCCAAGGTTTGTGGGGTTTCCAAGTCACAAGCTCCCTTTCCCGTATGCTATTGAGTGGCAGCAACTTTTGCAACTTCTTGAACTTTCACTTCTTGCTTGCTTGTTAGCATTAAGCCACGCGATTACTTGAAGTCCTCTAATGTGATGCATTTAGTTCACTTCGGTCAACGGCCTGGCACACCAAGCGACATATGGAAAACCAATACGAAATATCTTTAAACCAAAGGTACAGCAAATTCTACCTTTGTGCCGTAATAATGCCACAATCATCCAAAGTATGATAGTATTTGGAACCGTTCCGAGTAATTCTACTTCGCCGCGAACAGGACATACAAACACGTGCATCTGTTTACTGGGGTATCCAAACTCACCAAACAACCTGAGAGATCTTATTGTCTAAGCATTGACGGAAACGTAAAAGACTTGACGGAAGAATTAACGGAAAGGCGAAAGACTTGACGGAAGAATGGACGGAAAGGCGAAAGACTTGACGGAAGAGTTGGCTGAAAGTTGAGAGACTTGATGGAAGAATTGACGGAAAGGAGGAGCAATAAACAAATACTGAGATGAAAGGATGACGTAGGTACTGAATGATGCATAGGCAAGTACCGTTGGCGCAGAAGGCGCCGCTCGGCGCCGCAGGGCAGGCTGACGACAGTGTCCCACTGGGTCATACTCTCCGATACGGCCAGGATAGGTCGGGGCAGGCTGACCACAGTGTCCTGCTGGGTCATACTCTCCGATACGGCCAGGATAGGTCGGGGCAGGCTGACGACAGTGTCCTGCTGGGTCATACTCTCCGATGCGACCAGGATAGGTCGGGCAGCCCCGGCAATGGCTGCCGTATCACCAGCTGACTTGCACGTGATGACACCATTCTTTAGAAACGCACGGTAGTCAACGATCTCCTCTTTCCCCTGACCACAAAGTGCAACTGATTTTATATCTTGTGATACTTAGCTACGAAGCGGAACTTCGCGTGGTCATGACGTCACAGAATTGGGAGAGTGGCAGGTACAAGTCCTACCACACTTAGGCTGGGATATTTTTTTTTTCAGGACGTCAGTCGTTGCTGAACTTGATAAAAGTGAGAATCGCATTCCTTTCCTGGTTCTTCGGCATGATGAGATCACAGCTCTTAAGGTGAATTATCAACTTTCAATACATGAAGACTGATCTAAGAGGATCTATAAGACCATGTGAGGATCATAAATCTATGTGATCTATGAGAGACCACAGACACAGCGTGAAACGTCCAGTACTGTCAATATAACTCATGTCCGCTTTAAAACATGGTTTGACCAGTGTCTAGTGATGTCTTACAAGTATCTTGCTCAGGTAACATCTTTGAATGCATAATGTTGAATTCTGGAACTTTCCATCCTCAACCTTCGGCCTCAAGCGGAAAGTGTAATAAGGACCTCGGTTCTGAAAATGTATGCTGAGGACTGGCCCGATGGGATCACGGGTGCGTTGTGAATGAGACTCTCGTTCATATCTTGGGCCTCAGTGGCCCAGAACATGAACATGAATCTGAACAGCTTTGTGTGCTCTTCACTCAGGGGTTTGTCACTGCAATTTTCATGATATGCAATGGTAGTTAAGGCAACAGTTAGATAAACATTTCGCATTTGTCGTTGCTGGCATACATGTTTTATGGTATAGATTACAGTTATTGCCCTTACATACGAAAATTGCCACTTCTCAACGTAACTGAACAAATTCATAACGCATCCGGCTCTGTGCTGAAAAAGTTGTTGAACAGATATTTTATAATGATGCAAATAAGAAGATGCTAGCTACATCCGTTCCGAAACCCATGCAAATAACGGGGCCTCCGATGTCTTTACGCGGTTCCAGGACTGTTTTCACGCAGATGATCTCATCTACACTCAAAAGCCTAATTTGGCATCTCCTGAAACGTAGAGCTAAGTTTTGTCTCGGCTAACAGTAGATTTCTTCGCCGTATGTTGCCCAATACTACCTAAACGTTGCAATAGCATTCCTTCCACACGCAGAACTCAGGCAGCCTGAGTTCTCTGTGTCTCTGCCTGAGGACATCAAGTGAAAGTGCAGACACCAATGACGTAAACACGAAGGTGGAAGCAGTCATTAAATTATAACGTCATGGATTCTCAACTGGCCGGCAAAAAACTCCTCGCGTGAGCCGCCTCAACTGCCCTTGGCTGCATGATAAACCGCTGCCCCGGACTTTGATGGCAGAGCGGGGCGCGCCGAGCGACATCTGGCGGACTCCAACACCAGTGACCGTACGGATCCGTTGGTATAGATGGCAGCACTAATCTGAACCTGATCTGAAACAGTGTCCTAGAATTGCCGACGTTGGGTGTGAAGCAACACCCTATGAGGAGGAATTCTTCACTCCTTTTCCCCATATTTCATGTGAACTTTCCACTCCTGCCTGACATTGTCTGATCGCACATGCCAAACCCCTATTTCCCTTTCTGAGGTTTTCAGATGTCATCCACAGCCGGGATCACTTGAAACCACCAAGCATATAAACGAGGTTCCGTAGAACCTGGACACCTATGGCTATGTCCTACCTCACCTACATTTCAATCATGCATTTGAATCATCCATGCATTTTCACGCATCCCCATTTTTATATCACCACCACACCACGAAAGCAGAGGCTGGTGCAAACACCAGCAAGGCCTGGTAGAGATTCTACTCCACGTACTTCTTTTCCTCGAGGAAACTTGACTACTAATTGCATAGCTCCCGAAACGCAGGAGAGAAAAGTTCAAGAAATGGCTTTTATTTTGAACTTAAAAGATGAATATCACCATTTGAGCACTTATATTAACAGATTTGATGTCCAATCAGTCGATTACAACATTTTAAGAGAAAAGTACCAGTCTTTATATTTAATTAGCTACTTTTGTTTTTCTTGTTATCATACCAGTGTCATACCACTTAATTCTTCCTTCCTTTTCGATTGCCTCCGAAGAAATTACTGCTGCTTAAAATGTGACCGATTTCTCTGCAAGAAGCTCCAACTACAAGCTTGTACGAATTACATACACAAATTGGATAAATTCGCCAGCCGCCCAAACATGTTTGATATGCACCCCAGCGTGAACAATTCACAGGGAATGAAGGAGACAATTTGAAGCACAGAATTATTTTTACCGCCTTTTTTGCCCCCCTTAAACCTTCAGTTCACCGCTTTCTTGATTCCTAGCGGTGCTCAATAAGGATGAATCCAAGCTTTTCGAGCTTCTGACTTGCTATGCTAACTGGCAAGGCTTAAAATGCCCTTGCCCAATGCCGCCTCTATATGGCAGCATAAGAATATGCTGCCATATCAGCCTTGGGACGGACCTGACGCAGCTAGTACAGTAGTGTTTGATGTCGAAATTCTGCCCTGTATGGCTGTTTATCATGCGCATCTCTTACTTGTTTCGCGTTTCAATCTCGAAGGTTGGTGGGCGTGACTGATACTTATATTTAGGGGGTGAGTTGGATTACCCTGTCTGCCAGCAGCTTATGCAAAAGGTACCGAATTTTTTGTTTGTGGAGAGCGGGAAGAAGCAGGTAAGTCTTGTGTGGACCAAGTAATTGCTTACGTTACCTGCTTTCAACACATGATTGGTAACGAGAGCTAGCCATTTTCTGTTTTAATGCATCCAGTTTTGCCATACAACAAATTATGCTGCCTCAAGGCATGCAATTGGCTTATTTTGTCACATATTTTGGTTATTTGCCCCAAATTTTTTTAAAGTGGTCCCTCCTGGCTGCTTTAATTCAAGTGTTTGCTATAGTTGTCATGGTTTGCTGACCGACAAATGACTACTGTATATATGCACTATATTTTTAGCACAGGGATACTCTAAGCTGCATAGCAATTGTAATATGAGTTCAATATTGTTATGTAACAAATAGTCAGGCCACCCCATTTAAAATGTGAAGCCAACATCTCAAACTTCATCATTAAATATGAATAGCCCAAATGAATGCATTTGCTGCAGCTGAAAAGGCAAACAGCAGTACTAGCATGGTCATCTAAAAGTTTGTGTTATTTTTGGAGAGAAGAGAGATTGTTTTGTGGAGCATGCCCATTTTTGCCTGTGACATAGGCTAACCATGATAATCAAAATATGTGGTTGAAAGTGATTTAAAGTATTTTTAATTTGCATGCTGTCAACTTTTTTCTATCAACAAGCATGTAAAAATGAACTGAATAAATGCAAGTTGAAACCAGCCAAAAAACTAGCTTTAAATATCATGCTTTTATCACAAGTGCTGCTGTCAACAGATAGATGAGTTGAGATGATGTTCATTGTATGGGCTACTGTAACTTAGGTTAAGTTGGTCAAGTGCATGCAGGGTGGCAATAGGAACTGTGCAAGAATCATGAACTCACAACCACTGCTGTGATACAAATGGGTTATACAGGATGAGATGATGTAAGGCCTCTTTAATTTAGGACATAGGCTACTTTCATGGAAATAAGCATTGGTATTTTGTAAGAAACAGTGACAAAATGCTGTTTTCCTTGACCCCACCTTAACAGAATCAGAAGTATGTCTAATGCATTTCACTTGGTGCTGGGCTGATGTGTAGGAGTCCAATGTTTTTTTTGTTGAGTGTTTTATGCTTGCTGAATTTTCTGTTGTTATATTGTTATTGAATTTGCTTTGCTTTGCTTTGTTTACTTTTAAAAGTGCCTGTGGAGGGAGGAATTGAAAAGTGCAGCATCAATTTATTGGTGATAATAATTTGCTATGCTCATAATACCAGTGTTGGAAAAATTGCCATTTCCTGGTATAATGTATACCAGGACAATTTTGTACTCCCGGATTGTGACTAGGTAAAATGACATATTTTGTACTCCACTATGACAAGAAAAACAGGCTTTGGAAAAAGTTTATTTTGCCTCTCTGTTTCAGGCAAAATGAAATCAGAAAATGCAGCAGCTTGGGACCTGCTGCCTCCATCATGAGCCATATATTCATATCTGCAAGACCACAATCCTGCGTCCACCAGACTCGGAACAGCCTGTGCTGCGACCTAGCTATACATCGCTATGTATGTAAATGTGGGACATAAAGTACGGGAATGATAAATGGAATCGTCTCTGAATAATGCCAGGGAAGTGAGAAAACTAGAAGAGAAATCGCACCGGTCTGCCAGTTATGCAAATATTTCACTTACTACGCCTTACGCAGCTCTTCTCAAAATTGAATACCAATTCACCTACCCCATCAAGAATGAACCCCATCACTGGCCAATGATGCAGCGGACCGCGACAAACAACCGTCAACACAATACCTACCACCCACTCAATGGCCTTGACCACCCACAACCACCTCACGCCCCTCCTCGATGTCTGCTCCGAATTCAGCGTCGCAAACTTCTCACTTATTCAGCGGCTTATGCTCACCTCGTAGTTCAGGCTGCAGCCTGGACATCGCACAACTCTCCAATTGGTTGATAGGAAACGCCTTCTCGTGACTGATTTGTCAACAGCTTAAATTTTGTGCTCGCAGCCACGTCTTGAACAGATACCACAGCGTTACGAAGAAGAAAGCGGATAAAGCGGTATAGAGATGGGCAAATGCAGAGTGGACACTTCTTACGGCTCTTGCAGAAAAATGGTACTTGTCCAGGAGCGCTATATGGTTGGATTTTCTTGGCACTTCCTGGTATATGGAGTGCACGACTGTAAAGGTACCTGTACAGTTAAATTATGTTAATTTTGCCATTTAAGGGATTAAATTAAAAAGCTGGTTTGCGCTTTACAAAGAAATCTCTTAGGTCGAAAAATATTGATATAAATAGGAAAAAACCTGCTCGAGAGCAATGCCATCTCACTCCGGCAAAACACCAGGAGAATGGAGAGGCATGAGTCCATTTTTGGCCTGGAAAGATGATAACACGCATCTATTAAGACAGAAACACACTAAATTGAAAACATGCACTAATTTGGTTTGCAAATGATGTCGGTTAAAGCGCACCGGAGGCCATCAATACCTTGTGGAATATCCGCCGGAGTCGGCGGAGTGTTAGGCTAGGAGGCCATTGTGTTGCCCGGCGGGAGCGTCAGGCATTGTACTCGAACTATTTTGGTAAATCGGTTAAGAGTATTGCGTCTCTACCAAATTTCAGTAACAATGATGCTTCAAACGATCACATCTTAGAGGGAGGGTGGCCAGAGAGGATAAGTATAGCCTTGTTCATGGGCTTACACTTAATGTTGAAAGTGTGTGGCACAATACATCACATGGTGGTGATGATAGTTTTCCCCTTCCCCAGGACTACATGAAGGCTTGCCCAGTGACTAAGACTGTTGGATGGCATGCTTAGCAACATGGTTCTAGGTATAGTCAAGGCCCTGTTACCCATCAGGTCTGGGTGCATGAGAGTGAGAGGGAGAGGGCCCTTTTCTTTCTGTTTATGACATCAATCATTGGAATATATCATGTTCTGTGTGGAAATTTGGTGCAGGGATACATGAATATTAAGCAGGTACTCTGCTCAACCTAGACCTGAAAGTTACTTTGTTTTAGTTGTTATCATTGACTGAGCTGCTTATTGCTTTCAGTTTCTGGTTCTTGCATTCTCACAAAATTGCAAGTTGTGATACATAAGAACTACTGGGTTCCATGCCATAAAACTACTTAAGGCCTCTCACTTAAGTGAAGCATTCATGACATAAATAGTAATTTATTATATTAACCTGTTTTTAAATGTGCAGTACATCACTTTTGTGTCAGCCCCTTGTTACCAGACAGCGATTGTAATCAGGGGTTGTAAATGTTATGGATCTCAAAGTGCTTGTTTTTTTGGTAATGCATGCTTTTGGTGTTTGGGGTGTGGTTTTCTCATGGCATTGCGTGTGATGGGGGCATAGGTCGCTGGGTACTAAGCAAGATGGTGATCCTTCATGTGCTGTGAAATTGCTGGAAGCTGGTAGAAGTTGGGGCACCATGCTGCTATGCTGCATTACATGGTTTTGTGATGGCATAAACAATGCTTTTTCATCATCTGGCCACATTCTTGTGGACATAATGTTTTTTTATTGAGTTATTCATGTCAAGCACTGTGAGTCTTGCAAAGGCTCTTATGTCAGGTTGATGCTGAACTTGTGTGGCACAACAAACTAATAAACTGAGATGTGCTTGATTAATTATAACAAGAGCCAGTTAGTTATGTACCAAGTGTAAACTCCTTCATCTCACCCAGCAGTAAATATGATGCATCTGTGTTTGAAACCCAGCATGAAATAACCATTCATTTGAGTGGTATTGGATTGGTGTGTCACTGGTAAAAGTATAAGTAAAAATCAAAATAGTAAAAGTAAAAGTAAAAGTGGCTGTGGTATAGCCATCAGGTTTCCACTTGTTTTCCACTAGCTCAATGGTTTACAGCATGCCCACACGCCTTGGAATAGTCATAGTTTGGTGATAGTTACTGAAACTGTTGTGTCCTAAATTTTGTGTATGTATTTGTTATGCATAATATCTGATAGTTGGCTGAGCATGCTTACATGGTTGGGGCTGCTACAGGAATAGCAGATGGCTGCTGTTCTTAAATTGCTTGTTGGTCCTCTGTCCTGTTTGAGGCAAGGGTATATCAACCTTTTGGCCAAGAAAAGTTGATGGGATCACAGCCCCCTCCACAGCTGCCCACACAAAACATGGTGTACGAGTTTACCCTGCAGTGTTGATGCTAATGCCCCTGTGTCTTTGGCACTTCACCGCAGGGTTCCTCCAGTTCCGGCCAGGTTTCCCAGGGACCCGCGCACGTAGCCAGAACTTCCCTCAGGAGATGGGCGGATGTCAACTTTTGTCCGGACCCGCAAATTTGAACTGGATGAATGCAAAGTTGTTCCATATGTAGTGTAAGCCTCTTGGCTTGGGGGTGGGGTGGGGGCTAGCCCTCGTGACCCACGCCTTAGCTAGGTACCTGCGGCGACCGGGGGTTGGTCCGGCCCGGATGTTGTGCGGAAAGTACCAAATACATCTACAAATAATATACTCACATCGCAGGTACGATGTAACCGTTCTTCACGTAGCTCCATCACATGACGAGGCAAGCGCTCCAGCGCTTGTTCAATGGTCGGTACCTTTTGCCGACGGAGTGGCGATAAATCCATGTTCATGTGTTCATTTGATCTGCCACATTGGGTTCGGGGGCACTCCAGGCTACATGCTGCTGTGTGGTGCGGTGGCAAAATTGATGACGAGAATCACACCAACGTCCAAATAAAAGCGACGTCGCCCCGCCCCCCCCCCCCCTCCCCACCGGTCCACGTGATGTGTAATGCATTGTTTGTACATTCCCACGTAATGTGTAATGCAGTGTGTGTACATTTCCACGTAACGTGTAATGCACTGTTTGTACATTCCCACGTAATGTGTAATGCAGTGTGTGTACATTTCCACGTAATGTGTAATGCGGTGTTTGCACCTTAGCATAGAGCCCGTTCCTGTTGTGGCCCAGCTGCTATCCGCCTGTTTGTGCCGAGCTGTTCCTGAGGGCCCACCTGCTGGCTACGTTCCGTGTACGTGTGTTGAACTGTCCGACGTACTTGTGTCGGCACGTTGTGGGTTTCGATGCCTTGCTTTCGTGAAGCGCGCTTCCTATGCAGAGATGCATGGTAAATACATGGCCATTACATTGTGCTAAGAGTCGATTGTCCACGAACGTGATTGTGGGTGGTTTTGAAGTTGTTTGAAAGCATAACGACTTTTCAGTTTGAGTCACTCATCCTCGATATTTCGGTATTCGCACTGGGAATACGGGGTGGCACTGACAGACTTTTATTGAGACGCTCGTAATTGACTGGCAGCTATTACCATCTTCCATCGAAAACAAAAGGTAGTAACCTGAGGTGTGAATCACACAAGGCAATACAGGAAAAAAGTAGTCATCAAACACGGAACACGAGCATACCAGGCAAGTGATACAGGTCAAAATCTAGCAGCGGGAGGAGCGCACGTGTCGGCACGACGGAGGCTGTACATTCGACAGACGTCGTCTCAGGCGGCGACTGAAAGCGGCACAGGAAACCGACGGAGGTCGGGTGGCAGCACGATGAACTAGTTGGATAAGGGCAGCAGAAGCGGCTCCAGCCCATCTCGCGAGGCCGGATAACATACAGCTGGCGGTTGGTCCGGTCGGGTCTCTGACACGGTATTAAGACGTCCAGCCAACTCAACTATCTCGCCGCAACGGCGCATCTCGTGCGCGAGATGCAGTGTGTGTACACAGGTAGGGTCTCTGCGCCCAGCTACCCCAGTCTCGTAAGCAGATACGATGCATGGCCGTATTTCTGGGGCCGAACATTACATTCGCTGAGTAGTTCATAACTTTTTCGGCGAGACGGGTTGTTTTTGGTACTCCTACTATATGCTGGTATACAGAAGCGGGTCTGCGAGAAGACGGGGGCGCCAACCGGCTCGGAGGTGGTGGTACGTCTTAGCGCCATACGCCCTGTGAACAAAAGAACATCTTGTGGCAACCAGACAGATCATGAAACTGGCACCAAGAAGATGAGGTAGAGGTATTCCAAAACTGCTGGAGCCAAAGACAAGACATTGCAAGCATAGTGTGGGGTCCATGGAAATAATGAGCTGATGTCGCGCAACAACGGAATGGCTGATCATTGCAGTGAAAATAATGTAAGCTGGTGTGAACGTAATCGCACCTTAAATATTACCCACTGGTTCTGGAGAGAACAATGTATGGCAAGCACAATCACAAATCACCAGCATCTTAATGGTTTGGGGAGTTTGAATTGGCACATGGCGGCGACAAGTGATCATAGCACAGAAGTCTACCCCCAGGTGGTGGGCCTAAAAAATTGTCGGCCTCGGTTGAACACGTGCCTTGCGTTTTGCAAGATCCGAAGGCCGTGTAAGATGCCAAACGAGCGGGCATCGCCCTTACGTTTTTTTTCCTTTTTGCTGCTGCCTACCGGTCGGTGTCCGGTGGTCGCACCGGAGGCAATTCTGTGCCTGCTGTGGTGTGCATCAGTATGTCGTTCACTGGGGTTTAGCCATTGGCTGACCGCACTGCCGCAGGTCATTGCATGTCAAATGATTTTAAATGTCAGCCGAGCTTCACAGTGGACATCATGCGTGTTTAGATATGTACAGACCGTACCCCTTCAGGGGCACATGCTCTCTCTTATAAAATCATGACATATATTGAGATGTGGGTGAACGCATGTTGAAAATTAAAAATCCGAGGACAGCAGGCAAAAGCAAACAAATCGAAAACATATGTTCTATGCCATGGAAGGAATGTTGTGCTCTCCTTTACCATAGATTGTCTTTATCCATGGTATGGTAAGCCTTTAGCACTCATATATACATACATGCGTTTCATGTCATAGAGTTTGAGACTGCACTGTTTCAGTGTATCATGTTTAAACTGATGTCTTCTTTCACTTGCATTCTTTTACATGAATTGCTGTATATCAAACATGGCCTTCTGTTAAGTACCAACCATTGTACTAAAATCTCCCAATGGTAAGCTAACTAACTGTAATGACCCACAGCACTTTAAAAAACCGCTACCAGGAACTTTTTTTGAAATTTCCAACCCTGCATAATACTGTCATGAAATTACTATGCTTTAACATGCGCCCGGTTGGCCGGCTAGATATCCTTCGCTCGGGTGTGGGGGGGGGGGGGTAATTTAAATCCCCCTCTGAGTATTCGGGAACTAAGAAAGGTAGAGACACCAAATTTACAGGGTGTCTTGACCTATACGTGAACTCACTTAGGTTAGGGTTCCAGCTTCCTAGGTTATGACCTTCGGGTCGAATTAAGTCGAACAAGGTCAAATTTCAGGTTGGTTTTCAAAGCGCTCTCCGAACCTAGGCAACTGTCTCTGAGCAAAAGGTCACAAGCCCATTTGAGGTCATTGACCTTGTTCGACCCTTTGAAGGTCGTTGTGACCAAAATGATACGAGACTGTTCTGCGTTTTCATTTGAATAAGCGACAAAGATTACGCTAAACAGTATGTTCCTAAAACAAAACGTTCGACCCGGGTCGTCTTAGGTCAATGGCCTGTTCTGACCTTTAAGAAGTCAATTGAAAGTGTATAATGCGGTTCCTGCTGTCAATGAATAAAAATGAGCACCAGAAACTATCCCATACAGTAACCCCTAGAGTAATAAATCAGGTTGGTTTTTACTTGGCCTGAGCATCATACCTGGTCAACGTAATTTGCTCATTCCGTATTTGCGGTGCCTAAGAAAGCATCTCAGATGTTTATGTTCTCGTCAAGCACTCCGTTGTTGTATCAGATTGAACGATTCCCTAGAAATTGCCTTCGTTGAAACCATGGGCTGACTTTGACCTGTCATAGGTCAGCGACGCTACAAGGTACATCTAAAATAGGTATGTCAAAAGATCTGGTATGCAATTTTCCACAGCTATGCAAAATGTGGCGCGGCTACGCCGCGCTGTTCAAAAACCATTCGGGAAAAGCCCTCGGGGGGGGGGGGGGTAACCTTGCCCCCACCCCACCCGATCGCGTGTTAATGTATTCTGTTTCACTTTAATGGCCTAAGATGTTAAAAAACGAAATAGTTTTGTCAGGTTTCTGATATTACGTCCATGCGAACTTGAAATAGATGTCTTTGTTTGCTGACGCATCCGTCACGAGCTCAAAAGTTCCGTCTTTTGTGAATGGATTTTTTCATTCCCGCACGGTCTTTTGCGATGGAATTTTTCTCTCACACCCTAGTTCAAAAGCGATTCTAGCTCCCTGATCTGAAGTACTAATCTGAAAGTCTTGCAAAGTGCTCATGTGCCACACCCTTGGAAAACCTTTCTTACACTGTTAACCCCATTTCCGTGGCTTCTTTGTTTGCTTATGTAGCCTGAAAAGCCAATGCAACGATAACCTTGTCTTCTTTAACCTGGCATGATATCAGAGGCCAGTGCGTCGATTTCCACTAGTGTCAACCTGATTGAACCTTTTCAAGGCCTGTTAATTCTGTTTTGTGCATTGTTCAGCCATGACTACTTTCTGAGAACGTTATATAGTGCATTAAGCATCTGCGATTAGTCAAATGGCGGACAAAGGAGTAAATTTGCTTTCGGTGGAAGCCATATTGGCCCAGTGGGGTAATATACATAAAATGACGCTCTGCCTGGCCCGTTTAATCTATCAATTTATACACTGATAAATGATATGGCTATGGGTCTGAATGATAACATGAGCTGCGCTGATAAGATGCTACGGAACCGCGATGAAACGTCTTCACCGGCAAGGAGCAACGTACGTCTTTTCACATTGGGAGGGAAAGGGGATGGCAAGGCTAAATTTTCAGAAAGCTGTGGGTCTCACTCAACCTCTGCCCCATCCCCGGCTCCCGCGCTCCCAAACTTTACGGCGGTGCAGCGCAAGGTACGTAGGGAACTTGCATAGCAATGGTCGTTCACGAGGGCGCCAGTTATTGACGTATGATCTCTCACCCATTGTTTCATTCAGGTGTTGTAGTGGTGTTACGACATTGCTCCCCCTATCCAACATTGGCGGCGCTCCGCCGGTCAGGACAAGCGGCGGGTCTCACCTGCGATGGCAGATAGATTACGATTACGGCCTTTCATGCGAAAAGCTAAGCCCAAGCAGTGATAAGAAACTGTTTCGACTTGATTATGCCTGAATGTTTGATTTGAAGCGCTGGGTGTAACTATGTCGACGAGTAATGGAAAAGACAGACAGTTTCAGATTGGAGGTCTTGTTGATACAAAAACAACTTTTCCCTCAGTGATTTTAAAACAATTCGACAGCTGGAAGCTCACTAGCAGAAAGCACAACTGCTGAAAACAGCATGTTCCCGCGTAAAACGCCTCCGTCACGCAGAATATATCCGCGTAGAATATTTCCGCGCAGAAGATCTCCGCGCTAACTGACGTCATGACATTCCGCAAACATGCAAGTTTATCGCACTAGATCAGCATTGGGAGATTGTCTCTTTGCCGATGTAAACCATATATGTCCACTGCTCCAATGGTACGGGCACGGGCGTAATCAGATCTTTGAAATTGTCGGGCGGGCGATAAAGTCGGATTGGTGGGATCACACTGGTATCTAAGCGGCGACAATATGTCCTAAAGATAACACTGAAAAAATGTGAGAGCGTGTGTTTAACGGCAAAATATGAGGGAACAAAATTTCATTTTAAAACAGCGAAATGAGAAGCGTGACAGCTGTTGCTTTTAAGGCAGATGCACCAGCCAAATGGACGTGACTCAAGTGTGTGTGATGCGATTTAAGCACAGATACCTGATCCCAACACGGAGCTCAAAACAGGCCGCTCGCAGCTCCGACTGACCCTCCACGCCTGCTTTGTCACAGGCGCGGGGACGCCCGCACGAGCTTGGTACGGCCGTCTTCGTGCCGGTAAGCCGAAGAGAGACAGTGGTCGGTGTCTGCCTTGCAACGGTGCCATCCCCCCCCCCCCTCCCCCGCCCTGCCCTCCAGAGCTCACAGAAACGAGCCACCCCGACTCTCGTGCCGGTGCCGACAGATGGTCTGTCGGTATTGATAGACTATCAATCCTGCAGGCCCCGTGTCACGGCCAACTGTAATCTAATCACCTATCTATCTATCTGGATTCTTGAGTCCGAGCTGGCGCGGTAGCGGAATCAAGCCTGCGTCGTGACTGGTGAAGTGGATCCTGTTACTCGCACCTGCTACTGGTGGTACGTTGCCCTGTCATTTCTGTCGCCCAAAGGTAAAAAGACATGAACGCTAGCTTTCGAAAATGGAGTTATTTATATCATGTAATCTAGTTCCGTGTTGTAAATGTTTGGCTACTGAAGGAAATGTATCTTGTAATATGAATGTCCGAAAGTTGGAATAACTGGCATCCAAAATATGTCCATTTTTCGAGGCATTCTGAATTATATGAAATTCGCCGAAACCTAAGATGCTTTCTCCTCAACAATGCGTCCCTTCGGACTTAGTCCTTTTTGCCCTTGGACGGCAGAGTTTCTCACCGCACCCTGGCGTCCATACTTCTAGTCGGGCAGCCTGGGGCCTACTGCTTCACAATCCCATGGTTAAGTTCAGGTGGGTGGTTCTCGGCGGCGGATTGAAATATGTAAAGCACGCGCAGCGCATAAACCAAATCTGTGTACATGCAACCAGAAACTCGGAATCTCGGTAATAGATGCATGGGTGTGGGGAAAATACAACGTGGCTCGGGCTAGGGCCCACTTCACAACACCCATGGCTTGGGGCTATTGGAGAGGATGCAAACAGCTAAACCCGGGTAATCCTGCGGCATGATACGCGCAGGATGTGAAAATGTCATCAACCACCTACGCGCAAGCACGCGCAGTGCGGTTTGCCGCGGTATCACACTGTTGTCCAAGCTCACAGCGTAGTTTTTCCTCATTGTTATTCGGTATGATCGTTTGTGCCATGTGACTTACGCCATTGGCCATACATTATTGACAAGTATTGTCCAATGCTTTTATTAGCGCGTTGCGAGCTTCCTCAGCCATATTTTGGGGTCGTCTGAAATTGGTTGTCTGGGGTGCTGACATTTTCAACAGTGACCGAATATCTCAACCGTGCATGTCATCGAGTCAGATGCCGTGTTGTGTGTACGCGCCAGGGGAGGTGACAGACGGCATATTCGGCGCGCGCGCGGGCGGTATGGGGGCGCCCAGCCAGCAATTTTGGTTCAATCTCAACTCGTAGTATCGTGGCATAGCGGATGCCCAGCGACATCTGTGATGCGTTGGGCAACCAACGAGTCGCGGTGGCGCTACGAGCGCCATATGTTACGGAGTGTCGGGCGCGTGGCTCGACGGGGCACACGTTTGTTTTGACCTCGGCCAATACAGAGACAGCGTTCGAGTACGAAATCTGCGCATGTTGAAGCGGCGATCACGATGTAACACTTGGCGACGAGGATGGGATAGTGAACGGGATCGTCGCGTGAAAAGTGGTGCGGAGGAAGAGTGCGGGTACCCGGCTACAGTTTGGTAGCGGTGCCAGTGCGGGCAAGATGGCGGCAGCCGTGGGACGCGGACATTGTTGATACGGCGGTGTTTTGCCGGGGCAGGAGGTAATTTGGATCCGGAGGGCCGTTGTGTGTTGCCCAGGGAGTGAGGGCAAGGTGTGCGCTGGGAACGTGGTGTGCCCGGGGAGTAGGGCAAGAGACCCGTCCCAGGATCGCCGCTTGGCGGCGGGGTGTGGACGGCGGCCATTGTCCCAGCGCCGCCGCGGCGCGAAGTAAGTGCCGCGGTCGGTTCGGCAGAGGCGCCACCATCGGGTGACGTAGCAGCGGGCGATCAGCTGACCGGCGGCCGGCGGAACGACCCTTGGATCAGCTGACCGGCGGCGGAAGCCATGGAGGCGGGTTTGGCGTTGCCGGGGGTGGCACAATATCGTCCAGGGGAAGACTTCCGAAGATGGGTAAAAAGTGTGGAAAGATATATTACGGCAGTGAACATTAGGGCACCAGAACGAAAGTGCGCTGTGCTGTTGCACCTCGTGGGGCCTGATGTGGCCGAACCGTACGAAACCCTGCCAGAGCCCGAGGGGGCGTTAGAGGACGCGTTCGAGAAGTGCAAAGTTGTCAGCTACGACACAGCGTTACCTGGCGGTGCCCGGCAAGGAACGTCATCGCCGAGCGCATGGCGTCACACAAGGGATGGTGGTGCAAGAAGGGGAAGACCTTCGAACACCTTCCTGGGTTCGCCTCAATGTTAAGCTGCGCCAGTGTGGTTACCCAGACCTGCGGAAATGGTCGGGAGCTCCGCGATCGCTGTGTGGCGGGCTGCAGCGGCCCTCTGCGGGAAAAGCTTTTCCGTAAGGCAGCGACGCGGGGTGACGCCCTGACCCTGGCGGAGGTGCGCGCCGTCGCGCGTGCTCACAAGGACGCCGGTGACCTGGCAGAGCAAATGGCAGGCGGCGGAACGAGCCCGGCCGACAGCGGAGCTCGGGCGGAGGAAGCGCTGCCGATGCAGGCACTGCGGCAGCGGCCGGCGTCGGGCCGACAGCCACCGCCGGGCCAGTGCTACCGCTGCGGGGAGGCAGGCCACTGGCGGCGAGACTGCCAAGTCGGGCAGCGGGGACCCCGCCTGTCCGATCGGGACCGGCAGCGGAGCGGCCCAGCTGGACCGCGGGGGCCCCAGGCGGCCCGGCAGGACAGCAGCGGAAGGAGCAGCGGGGATCGCCGACTGGCCGGACGAGGCACTACGGCGTCGGACAACGAGCCGCCGATCCGGCGCTGTTTCAAGTGCGGCGACCCCGGCCATCTCAAGAGAAACTGCCCGCTGCGGGGACAGGTGGCATCCGTGGAGGAGGACGTCGTGTTGACAGTGGCACCGGCACAGTTGCGGCAGCGGGACCGGTTGCCGCTGGTGACGGTGTCAGTTAGCGGGAAGCTGCTACCGATGCTGGTTATACTGGATCACCGGTATCGATCATGACCGCGAACTGCATCCCCGGACTGAAGCTGACTGCATCGGAGCTGCGGCTCAAGTCGTTCACGGGCCAGCCGGTGGCGGTGCGAGGTGAAGCAGCGGTCGACGTCGAATATAACGGACAGCGCAGACGCCTGAGCGCGGTGGTGAGCGATCAGTCAGGACACCATCCTGTCCTGGGACGTGACTGGCTGCGGGAAATCCGGCTGGATTGGCAGTCAGTGCTACGGATCGGCCGGACGAGCGAGGCACGGACGCTGGAGGCTGTAGTGGCGGCGCACTCGGAGGTGTTTTCCGAGAAGCTGGGGAAGATGGCGCTGCAAGCTCCCTGACTCTGAGCCGGGAGCGACGCCGCGCCGGCTACTGCCCGCCCCGTCCCGTCGCGCTCTCTGCTGCCGCAGGTGGACGCGCCGATCTGGAGCGGGGTGGTCAGCGAGGCATCGCTAGGAAGTGGACCCGTCAGAGCGAGTCCCGGCTGGGGCACGCCTCTGGTGCCGTGACGAAGGCGTCTGGAGGAGTACGGCTCTGCGCGAGTTATAACCTGACGGTGTTAACCCGCAGCTGATCGTCAAGTATTCACCCTCTACCGAGGCCGGAAGACGTTTTTTGTTTTTTTTCTGGAGTCCACGGGCGGCTATTCTGCAAGCTCGACCTGCGGCAATGCGTACCAGCAATGGCGCGGATGACTCCTCACAGGCGATGACGACTGTCAGCACGCACCGAGGCGAGTTCGTCATGCAGAGGCTGCCGTTTGGGCATCGCCAGCTCGGGAGCGCTCTTTCAAGAGGCCATGGATAGGGCGCTCGAGGGACAGGAAGGCTGCATGTGGTACCTCGATGACCTGCTGGTTTTCGGTGAAGAGGAGCAGCACTGCTTCCAGCGACTGGATAGGTCCTGAGCAGACTGAAGAAGTTCGGACTGCGGTTGGCTGCGCAGAAGTGCAAGCTGATGGTGCCGGAGGTGAATTCCTAGGGTGGGAAGGTGACGGCAGACGGCATCACCCAACCACCCGACGGAACAGCGGCATCCGAGGCGGTGCTGAACGGGCCGGAGCCGAAGGATGTCAGTCACTGCGGTCACTGCTCTCCGGCTCGATCACGTACTTCGGACCGCCTTCTGCCCGACATGTCCACGTGCTGGCGCCGTTTACGCGCTGATGAAGAAGGGGGCGCTCC
>NW_023595962.1:15772461-15869609 GCF_011947565.3 Pollicipes pollicipes | reverse complement strand
TGACACTGATGCCCCTGTTACCAACCGCCCCTGCCGCGCCTGTTGCAACTGCCCCTGTCTGACCATTCAGAACAACTCGGCCTCCTTAGCTGCGGGCGGGTCCCGAGAGAAGCTTGCGACACAGAGATAAGATAACAAGGTAACCAAATCATTAGCATTTGTGACCTCCAAAGGTCATGATATGGGCGATCGATATTCGGTATAGACCTGTGCGACCTTTCGTCTCAAGTAAATGTCACCTTTCAGCGCCCTATAATTTATGGCAACGCATAGTAAATCGAGTCGGCGCCAAGTGCACTGGTACTTGAACTCGTGTGGTCTGGGCGCCCGAGGTACAGGCTAATATCAGTTCAGACCGATGTGCGTGCAACGTGCCTTCACAATGAAAGGCATGGCGATCAATGCAATATGGTGGTGACCTTTTATCATGTCTGATGCTACGCTTGCGCAATATTAGTCAATATGTATGCAGTAAACCGGCCGCTTCTCTTACTCCTAATTGCCCATGGGAACAAGTGTAGTACTCTACGGCTTGGAAAACCGCAATGTCATCCTTTCGTTTTGACGTTATCATATACATGGCTGCCGTCTGTGTTAATCACTGCCCGCCTGGGGAACCAAAGGAACGGGGTTCGATTCCCCACAGTGCCCGCCCTTCCTGCTAGGGTAAGATGCAGGCGACACCATACAGCCTCAGCAGCTGAGTTTGTCGTAAAGCCCCAATGACGACGATATACATGGCGGCAAGAAAATGTGCACTACTGAACTCGTTACCCCCATTGACTGAAAACCACTCACTACGTGTTTTGGCATATTTGGCGTTATTTGGCGGAAAGGCCCGGTCACACTAATAATTGTTGCAATTTTTGTCAGGTAATGCAGGGGCGAAGTCTGCCACCCAGTGAACTGAATGGTCACCCAGTTGAGGTCAGTGGAGACCGACTAACTCAGGCTCATTGTTTTCTCAGTTTCCGCAAAGGCATGTGTCCGAGAAATAGAGCAATATTTGAGAGCTGCACGCATCAAGCCTAATGTTATAAGTTTTCCGGTGTGTAATGCATCATGTTCTGAATACGTCTTCACATGCTAATCAGCGAGGTAACAGAGCCACTTCGGCGGAATAACCACATTTGTGAAATTTATAAATAAACTTGTTTAGATCATCTGTGGGTGAGGAAATGATTGACAGCACCTGACCCGCTCTTTGTCTCCCGGGCTGATCCTATCATGGGGACTCTGCGCCGCACTCAGCTGCTCAAGCCACACGACAGCGCCCACCTGTCATCCCAGCACGAACGGCGGCCACTGCGGGCACTTCGTAGTCTAGAGAACGTAATCGTGCTCACTAATAATTAACTTCTCAAAAGAGCGCCTTGCCCCGCAGCGGCACCGGTTTCGGCCGGTGTAGGGGACTAGCGGCCCCTCGTGTCCCAGCTCCGCCCTCAGGGGCGCCGGCTTCGGCCGGTGTGGGGGACTTGCGCCCCTAGGGTCCCAGCTCCGGTAACGGGTGGACAGCGCAATCTGTTTCTCTCAGGGCGTAGCGACCCTGCCGGTACGTGAGCTCCCGCTCCTTGTCCCTCCCGCTCCCCTCCCATTATCCGTTTTCCCGCATCCGGCCCACTCATCACTCCTAATCCTCGTTTTATCGGGGTCGCCGTGCCCCCTCGCCCACGTCCCCGAGTTCACCGGATCCTGGTGGCTGAGGGGCGCGTCGTGCGGGTCAGTCGCGGTGCGTCCCAACGTTCCACTTCAGCCAAGATATCCGGTGGCGCGGGGCCCGTGGGGCCCCACACGGGTCTAGCGGCTTGTCGCTCGCGCTGCGGCTAGGTGTTCCGTGCGGGTCTCCGCTTGTGGCGCCTGGCCGTGCGCAGCGGCTTAAGAGGTCAAGGGGCGGTGGCGCTGAAACACGGCCAGGACGGGGAGGGGTCTTCCCGGTTACACCTGGCCGTGTGGGAGGCGTCGTTCGCCCCGTATAGCGCCGGGGTAGCCCTGGCGGCGATTTCCTCCCGAGGGAGTGTTGGGCCGTCCCTCAGTTGGGCTCCGAGGTGGGTGGGGAGCCTCGGTGCCGAAAGAAAACTGACTTTGCATGGCATCCTATAACTAAAAACACCCGTCCCCCGAAAGGGGGTCGGACCACGATAACCCAAGGGTGCAGAGGAGACTCTGCAACTCCCGGACCAAGGATCCTCGTCTTCCAAAGTGATGACATTAGGTTGGCATCCCTTTCACCGTTTCAGAGACAAAATGGCTGCGACAGATTTGTAAAAAAATATCAGGATGTGACAAGCTCCGGGAGGAAAAATAGAAGTTAAATTCGCTAGTGGCTTGGAGGCGAGCCGAGCCATGGAAGCAACACAACTTTTGTACAGTGTTCGAGATGGGGCTGGTAAGCGGGAAAAACAGTGCCAATGTCAGCGACACCACACAACACTAAAAATTCGTCCGGGGGCGTGGTCAACTGTTTTGATCTGTGTGACGTGGACGAGGAGGAGATCGTGGAGGAGCTGCCGCAGTTTGGAGTGACCGCCGCTCGGCGGATCCTTGTCAGAAGGGGAGGAGAGTTGGTGCCCACTAACAGCCTCATACTTACGTTCAGTCGCCCTGACTTACCATCCGAGGTGCGCGTGGGATACGCCCGCGTGAAAGTTCGTCAGTTTGTGCCCAACCCCATGCGGTGCTATCAGTGGCAGCGATTTGGTCACACAAAACTCAACTATCGGAACCGCGCGGCGTGTGGCAAATGTACGTCCCTCGGGCACATGAGTGAAGACTGTGCTTGACAAATCCCGCTGTGTCAATTGCGGCAAGGGCCAAGTTCCGCATACGCCGCACGACCGTGCATGTCCAGCCTACGCCAAGGAAAAGTAAATCATATCAGTTAAAACTCCTAAAAGCGTATCTTTCCGTGAGGCCGAGAACTTAATAACGAAACCCACCCAAAAATACCGTACGCATCGAAAGTGAAAGCTTCGTTGCCGCGCACTAATGTGATCGAAGAGATGACGGCTGTTCAGTTCCTGGAGCTTCTGAGGTTATTTGGCCTATCAGTTGTACCCGCAGTATGCGCGCTGGACTCGCAGCTAGCACCTCAAGCTCCCGGCCCACCAACCGAACAGTCGGTGGCCGCCGTGCTGCCGGCCTCCTCGGCAACCGGCTGGATCGCCAACGAATGGCGGTTGGACAATGGTTCGGCGTGCCTGCAGTCCTCGCGCGCCATTGGACTTTCCTCCGTCTGGGACTCCACCGGTCTCCTCATCACAGACACCCCTCGCCAGTGTCTGCGAGCGTGTAACAGAGACGATGGAGCGTCAAGAAGCTGACATGCGCGCCCACAAAGCCAAGCGAGCATGTCTGGTTGAGCAAGAGAGGGCGAAGGCGATTAAACAGCCGTTGGGGGCGGACGAGGGAATCGCTCCCGCGGGGGAAGCCGGTCCACCGCCCAGACTGACGCGTAGAGGCCGCTGGTGGACCATCCGGCAACGAAGGCAACCGATGGACCCTCCCCCTGCGCCACCTTCTAGGGTCACGGGTTCGCCTGTGCCGTCCCCGTCTAGAGCGGGGCGCCCGGAAGAGCGTGGCCCTCCCTGGCCCATCTCGCCCACAAACGGCAGCCCACGCATTCGATCCAGAACCCGGCCGGGGTCGGTGGGATCAGACCTTGGTGGGTCCTTGCACCCCGTGGCTGGACCGTCTGGGGGTGCTGCGGCCGGCTCAGCCGAGTACGTTTAAAGTAAGTCTGTTTTACATTTGCAATCCAAATACATGCCCCCCCTCCCCTCCCGTAGGCGTCGATACCGCGGAGTCATGGGAGGCTAAGGACCGTCCTAACCTCTTACCTCCATGACGAATATTTTACAGTGGAACTGCAGGGGCGTCTGAACAAGCTACCAGGATCTCCAAGTATGCGTTAACGAGCGGCGGCCGGCGGTGATATGTCTCCAGGAGACAAAACTGGCACCTGACAGCGATTTTGGTCTTTCGAGTCATGTGTTTGGGGGCGAGATTTACCAGCTGACCCTGTTGCACATGGTGATTCATCCGTCCCTCTTATCCCCTTGCTTAATCCTGCTTATCTTGCTTCATCCTGCATCCTCGCAACGCCCCGCCTGTCCGGGCGGGCTGCATGCGTCAGCCACGAGTGAGCGAAGAGCCCCGTGGGAAGGGGGACCCCGACCGGGTACTCGGCGCACATGCGCGGGTTTAAGCTCGGCGGTTGGCCCCCCAGGCGCCTGCTAGTCTGCCCCGCCGGTGACCGCTTTCCTTCATCCCATAGCCCTGAAATGATTCGTTCTGGTCGAAACGGCTCTAATAAAAAAAAAACCTGTTGCACATGGTGGCGTTCTCCTAACCGTGCACCACGGTGTGTATGCACAAAGGCTGACTTTAAACACAAAGCCATGGGCGCCAAATGACCACCGCAGTCGGCGCGCCCCTAAACTCCAATAAACAGCAACAACAATAAACACGGGGATTCAAGCTATCGCAGTCAAAGTGTTGTTAAACTGCCATACGATCACCATATGCTCAATCTACTTGCCTCCGAGGACCGGGCTTCCTTCGGCTCATCTGAAACACCTGGTGGCTCAGCTTCCACCGCTTGCCCTCATATTAGGTGATTTTAACGCTCACCACTCAGCGTGGGGTTGTGTGCGGACAAACATTCGCAGGAAACGCTGCGAAGCCCTCACACATGAAGAACCGCTGTGCCTCTTAAACACGGGCATTCGAACCCATTTTATACTCCCATCGGGGAGTGCTGAGTGCATCGGGGAGTGCATCGGCAATCGACTATGTCTTTTGAGCCCACAACTGATCAACCATTTTGACTGGTCGGTGTCAGAGGATCCAATGGGAAGAGACCACTTTCCCATCTGGATCAAGTACCGGGCTGACGTTTCCCTTGGTTCTCGACCACAGCACTGTAATTTCAGAAAAGCTAACTGGATTGAGTATCGAACGAGGATCGAGCATTCCCTTACTATGCAACCAGCGAGTGAAGGATTGTGTTTAGAGGTAGAGGATTTGACTTTGTGGATGTTGCGGTCTGCAGAAGGGTGTTTACCGCGAACGTCCCGCTACCCTCGCCGCCCTCCTGCCCCATGGTGGACGCGGTAGTGCCGGGACGCCATCTGTGAGCTTAAGAGGGCCCCTAGGATGTTTGACCGTCGGAGCACGACTGAGAATCTAACAGCATTTCGACGAGCACGAGCAGCTGTTCACGCACCATTCTGGACGCTAAGCGGGCATCGTGGCGAGCTTACGTGGGCCAACTGAACTGTCAAACACCTGCATCCAATGTATGGGCGCGGATCAAACGCAACGCTGGACAGCACTCGTCTGTACCACACCCTGTGCTCAGTATCAATGGACGTGACATTGTACACCCAGCTGACGCAGCAAATGAAATCGCTCGCGCATTCACCGAACGGTGTGGTAACAGCAATGCCATCCCACAGTTTATACGCCACCGGATCCGCTGTGAGGCGTCCCCGGTCGACTTCAGCACGACTGAACGGATGTCGCACAACCGACCTTTTACAATAACCGAACTAATTTCCACGATGGGATCGCTACACAACGTGACAAAGGGCCCGGACTTAGTTCACAACGCCATACTTAAGCAACTCCCCACTTCAGTAGTTGAGGCCCTCTCAGCAGCTTACAACAAACTCTGGGCGACTGGAGGTTTTCCGGAGTCTTGGCGTGAGTCATACATTGTCCCTATGCTCAAGCCTGACAAGAGTGGGGCTGACCCTGCCGAACATCGCCCTATCTCACTGACAACATGCATTTGTAAGTTAATAGAACGTATGGCAAATGTACGTTTGTCGTGGTTTTTGGAGCAGTACAACGTTTTCAAGGCTGCTCAATGTGGATTCAGGGAAAATCGCAGCACCATTGACCATCTTATAGCTCTCGACACGAACATCCGCACCAGTTTTAGGGAAAAACGACATGTTGGCGCTGTGTTTTTTATGTCGAAAAAGCTTATGATACGACGTCGCGTTACGGCATCCTGAAAAAGCCCATTCATTATGGCATTCGAGGGCCCATGGGCACATTCTTAGCGAACTTTATGTCTGATCGTGTTTTCAGAGTTCGTGTTAGCTCACACTTTTCGGATAGGTACCAACAGGGAAATGGCGTGCCCCAGGGCAGTGTTCTGAGCGTCACTTTGTTCGCTGTGATGATAAACGATATTGGTGACTCCCTTCCAAAGTCAGTCAGTCGGCTTTCTCTTCGTGGATGATGTTACCATCTGGGACGTCTCTTCAAACTTTGCTTCTTCGGAGCATCGCTTGCAGTTGGCTATGATCAGCCTGGAAAGATGGAGTGTTGTAGACGGACTACGTTTCTCAACTTCAAAAACAGTCGCTACGCACTTTTGCAGACGACGTCGTCAATGCCCCGCCATGGCTTTAAGGCTATACGGCTAGACCATTCTGAACCAATCTAATACCCGCTTCTTGGGTCTGCAGTTTGATAACCGTTTGACGTATGGGTCACATCTGAAAACCCTACGTACCAGCTGTTTTAAAGCATTTAACATATTGAAGTACGTGTCTCGAACATGTTATGGAGCAGACAGAAGAACACTGTTTCTGCTATACTGCTCACTTATACGTTCGAAACTTGACTATGGCTGTTTTATTTATGAGCGCGCCGGGTTCCTGCAAGCGTTTATTAGACACCGTGCACCATATCGCATAACGCATTGTGACGGCGGCATTTGGGACGTCGCCAGTTGCTAGCCTTACCGTGGAAGTAAATTAACCGGCGTTGGCACTAAAAAAGGAAATGGTTGGTATGCGATATTTTGCAAGCTGGCTCAATTTCCAAACCATCCGACTCACCGAGCACTTTTTTCACGTGATGCTGAAAGCTTGTTCCAAAGTAACGGAAGGCCGTCCACTATTCCATTTGGTATCCAGATGAAGAAGCTGTTGGCGGAAAGCGACATAAGTTTGCGTAGTGTGCTGAGGTATTGGTGCATCCATGGGAGCTAATCTCACCAAAAGTGGATGTATCCCTTTCATGCATCAGCAAACAGGGAGCGATCCCATGCGACTTGAGATCGAGGGCTCTGGAGCACATCGCGTCGTAAAGAGGTTTTCAAGCCTCATATATTGATGGGTACAGAGCGGAGGTCAGGCGTTGGTGCTGCATTTGTAAATGGCCAAGTCACCACGTCCTTTACCGAAACACCCCTCAGTTTACATGTCCGAGCTCGTTGTAATCAATAAAATCCTATGCTTCAGCGAAGCTGGTGAGAGCAACTCGCACCTGATCTTATCCGATTCTTTGAGCAACCTGTTGGCCCTGACAGGCTTTAACCCACCTTGTCCCATTATACAGGATATTTTAGTTCGCCTGACAGCGCTGAATCTTGCTGGTAAAACTGTCGTGTTATGTTGGATGCCGAGTCATGTGGGTATCGCACGTAACGAGCGTGCTGACGCGGGCGCAAAACGGGCAGCGCGTGCACCTTGCACTCGCTCTTGACCCTGGGCGGCAAGGGACTTTTACCCTGCCATCGCGACCTTTGTGAAGGGGAAATGGCAACGCTGCTGAGACGCCATTGTAAGTAATAAGTTAAAGGTGATCGAGCCACAACTGGGTCCATGGCCGTCAAGCTCACGTAAGTTGAGACGCGAAGAAGTATTCCTCAGCAGATTACGAAATGGCCACACGCACACAGCACATAGCTACCTATTGTGCGACGCAGAACGGCCTAAATGTCCTCGTTGGGATCTTACGGTTCGCCACGTTATTCACTCCTGCCCCCAGTTCAATGACAAACGGGCACTTTACTTTGGACGGGATGCGTCAGATCTTACGTTTTCAGACCTTATTGGTAACGATTCTCGCATGATTGGCGCCGGGCAGCTGTTTTCATTTTTGAGAACCATGGGGGTCACAGCCGTTTATACACCTCGGTGGCCACTTAGCTGTTATGGGCGCAAAATGACCCCAGAAGTCGGTGCGCCCTAAAACTCCAATCGTCATCAAGAAGCGCCTTGGGAATGATATCATACCGACAATAATTATATTTGATTGCATCATTATGTATGTCATTGCAAATGCCAGCTGTTATCTAAATGGCCGCTGTATTGATTTACAGGCAGTTACCATTGATCCCCTGTCATCAACCGACTAGCTGGGAGCGACTTCAAGTGGTGGTGAAAATATTGGCCCGCCAACAATGCATGGAGTTTTACGAAACAGATGCTTTCGTCCTGAGATGGGCAAGAAACGTCACCTTACTGGGATTCCGCAGCTAACAATTATGCATTCCAGTCTCGTGCGCGCTTGTCACCGGTCATATTAATGGAGGCCCGTAGTGTGGTCGCTACACACAGTCTACAGGCTATACGCAATGATGAGACCCCTTTCACCATGCTCGGAGCCGTACAACCATACACCACGCATAGCTCGGAGCTCCTCCCCAGGAAATAGTAGCCACCAGGTGTAAGGCTCACCGGGGAGCAACCACATAGCCCCTATCACCACTAAATTATGCTGACTGTTGGGGATTTTTATTTAGTAGTAGATTTTCTTCGATGTTCAACAGTGTTTTAGGTGGCCGGCGGCGGTCAGACATTTTGTACTAGTACGTGAGCGGCGTACCCGAACGGTCGAATATTTCTCCCGAGAAGAGTGAGGGGCTGGCCAGGGAAATAAAGGGTTGGAAGTGTGTGCTCAGTGAGCTTTCTGACACTGCTATCACCCGTCGGCTCGCCGGAACTTCTCATCGGCTCACAATGCTCCATCGTTGCCCACGAGGATCATTCGCCTACGTCACGCGTGGGGCTGCTTCCACCACTACCCGCCAGGAGTTGTTGAGTCAAGCATCTGTGAAGCCTTTAACCCGTCACGCCAAAAGTTTGGTCGAGCTCGTGGTAAATTCACAGCCAAGCTGTACGCAATATATGAACTATGCAGGATAGAGATATTAAGGCTAAACATGGACCTGACTGCGACGCGTCCTGTCTCATGGTGCACAATTCAGACCGCACATTATTCAGTGATCTGCTTTTTCTCTATAGACTGCTCAATGATACGAATTGAGCGATACCAGGCAGGGGTAAGCACACTATTTAACAACATACGTCATCAGCATACGTGATTTGCATGCTGATAACTATCATCCAATGCAAGCACGGCAGGAGTACACGGCACACGGCGGATCAGAAATAACGCACGCGTACGTGGACTGATCACTCCTGCAGAGCTTTCTTTCTTTGAGGTGTCATAGGTGTTTAAGGTGTCATAATATAACGCAAGACTGTATAGAATAGAAAAGGCCCGGGGATCTCAGTGAACCGTCGAAGTGTCAGAGGCTCTTCCGCCATGCTTACATTTTATAAAGGCGTACGTGCCGACCGTTCCGCCGTCGGAGAGCCAGGTCGACAGGGCTCCCAACGCTGTTGGCCTCATGGTTGTTGGCCCCATGCTCCCAACGCTGTGACTGCCTCTGCATTGTAATGTCTGCACCTCTACTCTCCTTGGCCTTCGATCGGGTCGGTGTTTTTAAAGTGCCGCCCCCTAATGATCGGCCTGACTCGCATGGTCGTAACGAGCGCCCGGGTCAAACGTGACGCACAAAACCGTACTGGTACACTGAGAAGCAGGGAGAGGCCCGCGGCGAATACATACGCCGCCGGCCACATACATTGACATTTATACTGGTACTGGCCTGAAATGCCGTGCGAAACAATCTAGTGGAGGTAGATGCAATTGAGCCTTTAGCATGATGGTTCACAGGCTACATGCATATCCATCGTGCAAGCAAACATGCAACCGATGCAAGTCAAGAATTAAAAGCAAAGTTGTGCCTGGAAGGAATATATTTGACAAAAAGAACCAAGACCTTTGTTCGAAAATTGGTGCCATGTCGGTGCTAAGGAGAAATGTCATGCACACCTGCGACTATACATTCTACCCAATCCCCGAGCTGGTTTCATGCTTAGCACATTGAAACCACCCATTTCAGTGCAGAGTATGGGAGCTTTCGGGTTGGCACTCGTGTATGACAGGTGAATTCATAACGGCTATTGCAAAAGCCTTTGCAAACGAAAGCTGCCTGGGAAAACAGCCTCAATACATCGATTTAGTTTGCAAGAGGCCCGCAAAGCTCATCGACGTTAGCACCCTGGCTGCTTTCACCTCTCATATGATGGCCATTGGATGGACTGATGGACCGCTGGATTATTGGGATGATTACTTGCTACCATCGTTGAGAGACTTACACAAAGATGTGTTCGGTCCGCCATCCTTCTGGAACATTCCTGGCGTTCTTGGTGGTCTGGGTTCATGGTGGGCTGTCGGATATGCTGCGCTTTCTCCTGTTGAGCTCAGTGTCGTCTGTTGTAAATCGAAAGCCAACAGCGTTTAATGATACGAAAAGCTTTCAGAATATAGTTCTCTTTTAATCGTTAGAGGTCGGTGGCCCCGTTTTACCTACGGAGATGTCCTTCTAATTCAAAACGACCTCCATTTGCTGTTGCCTTGAAGTCCTTGAACACAGTAATGGCGCTGTTCAGATCTCTCAAAAGTGGCGCTTTAACGGAAGTTGATAGAGAGCTCTCCCGTGGGTGCCGGTGGAAAGGCACGCGTTCGAACCTACTTAACATTCTCGTGTTTATTTGTCCTGCAATAACAAACATGAGAGTTGGTGACGCCAAACTACTTGATATGTTGAATATATTTCTATCCCTTTTAGTGAGCTAGTGAGTTAGAGTTAGTTTAGATATATCGTTTTAGCCAATAGTGAGAACCATCAGCCTGATGCAAGCTACCAAGCCACGCCCTCTGTTCTGTGACAAACGCACAATAACCTCGCAAACATTATATTGTTGACGTTCTCTTGTAACGCAACTCTCTGAGCTGTCCCAGTGGCGTTGGCGCCCAACTATCCACCGGCACTCTCGTGGTGGCCTACCTGCGCACAGCATGTCGGCCCTCATCGACGCTGACGTCACCCCGTCGGCGTCGACGACCGCCGCGGCTCAGTCCGCTGGTCGACGCGCACGCGTGAGGGTCGCGACAATCCTGGACCCGGCCATCGACGGCGGGAAGACCGCTCGACTCTGGGACAGCAGCGCATTGCCGGGATCCAGCGACCGCCGCCGCACAGAGGGAAGGCTCAGTTACCGCCATGGGTGACCGCGACCAGCGAGGCCTCTCCGCAGAGGAGCTGCGCGTGATCTCAGTGCACGTAAGTGGCAGGGACTAAAGTCGCGTCAACGAGTCGCCTGTGGGGGTGGATGCGAAGCCGGTGTGTTTCCACGTGCATTTTTTCAAAGGATTAGCGGAATAGGAGGAGACCTTTAGCTGCCGCTAACCACGCTCAGCCGCCAAATGATCTCGACGCTTGTGCCTCCATCAGAACCCACCATTTGTAAAGATTCATCAGGAGATGGCGAATCACTTCACGCACAGCGGCTACCTGATCGACCTGTGGAACATCATCAGCGCGGAGCTGGACTTGCGGTACCGCCTGCTGCCGCCGAGACCCGGAGGCTACGGGGCACTGCTGCACAACGGCAGCTGGACCGGCATGGTCGGCGAGCTGGCAGAAAAGGTAACTCACGGGCGTGTTACACCGGGCCATGGATCATCCGGAGGAGAGTGAACACACTCCTCAGACTGCGGAGGGACCTTGGGAGAAGGCATCATACACTTATAACCGCGTCACGGCAGGCTCACCTGAATGTAGAACTGGACGGCGCACAGCACAGGGTGCAGCCTAGAGCTGGACGGCGCACAGCACAGGCTGCAGCCTAGAGCTGGACGGCGCACAGCACAGGCTGCAGCCTTTTAAAGTCTTGTATATGCTTCGGTCTCCCGAATATTGGTGGCAGCGGTGGAGCACGAGATGTAGGCTGCTCTTCCGCCGGCACCTCGGCCCTGCGCCATGCACCAGGGGATCAACGACATTCCGTGTGGGTTTCCCTTAGCGCGCCGACGTGGCACTTGCCGCCATGTTTTACCGTGAAGACCGTGCCGCCGTCCTGGACTACGTGAACATGGCGCCCGTCTGGTCCGGTCACTACGAGTTCTACATGCGAGCCGGCGAGAGAGACACCGCCGCCCTCACCGGCGACATGTTCGCCTCGCTGCTGCGGCCACTACACCAACACGTCTGGCTCATGCTCTGTGAGTCTTGCTCTGCTTTATCAGCACGTCTGGCTCATGCTCTGTGAGTCTTGCTCTGCTTTATCAGCACGTCTGGCTCATGCTCTGTGAGTCTTGCTCTGCTTTATCAGCACGTCTGGCTCATGCTCTGTGAGTTTTGCTCTGCTTCATCGGCACGTCTGGCTCATGCTCTGTGAGTCTTGCTCTGCCTCATCAGCACGTCTGGCTCGTGCTCTGTGAGTCTTGCTCTGCCTCATCAGCACGTCTGGCTCATGCTCTGTGAGTCTTTCGCCTTGTTTTAGCTGATGGACGGCCGGGCACCGACTGCGGGATTTGACGATTGCAGTCCACGTACAGAACGGATAGCTTACATTCAGAGTCATAATGCCTTTTTATGATGGGCTGTTAGAGGCCTCACTCTCTGAATGTGTTTCACGACTATCGACGCCATCGCCTCACAGCACCCCTGGTATTTACTTAGATATTTGTGCTAAAACATCCTTATCAGCAAAATGTCAGTCGTGCAAAATTCTTCACCAGAGTTCCAGGGTCCGTTAGGGCAAGCTGCCTCGTAGCCGTCAATTATAGTTGGAAATATGATGTGATACATAGAATCATTCACTTACACCAAACGATGTAATGTGTATGTGGCGTGTAATTGACGTACTGATTTGCTGATAATCTAGAACGAGGATTCGCAGTTCAAGCTGTCCGCTGAAGACCTTCAAAGCCAGAGCCTTTTTCAAAGGACGACGACAAGCCTGTCGTATGGTGTAAGTGAATGATCCTATGCATCGCATCATATTTCCAACCATAATTAACGGCTTCGAGGCAGCTTGCCCTAAGGAACCCTGGGATTCTGGTGAATGATTTTTGCGCGACTGACATTTTGCTGATAAGGATGTTTTAGCCTAAATGTCTAGGTGAATACCGGGGGTGCCGTGAGGCGATGGCGTTGATAATGAGATCGGAGGAGGGGGGGGGGGGGGCACCTGACGGATCGCACCTGGACGGCCCCACATGGCTACACCCCTTGACTACAGCACTGCGTGAGAACCTCGAGTTTTTGTTGCAACGTTGTGCGTTGGTCTGGCAAAAGGAGGTCGGCTTTTCCGAGAAGCATGTGTATCTGAGCCAAAAACGTCACTGGTATGCTTGGTGTACGTGAAGATACTGTAATAAGTCGCCTAGGAAACGTATAGCGCACCTGCGGGGATACCCAGGTCGATACACTTTACAAGCGGCCGCGCGGGCGGGCGGTGTGACCCTACAAAGCAGCATGTCTGGGCTTATTGACACATGATAAACGGCGGCGTCATAAAATTAGATTTGGCAGATGATCTATTCACTCCGCGCGTTCCGCAACCATATTTCATCGCAGCTGACGTCAGTTCACTGGACAAGTATGTTAACTCGTGCTATTGGCAGGTCCGTTTTACGAAGCAATAGTTGCCTGTTCAATAACATTGGGCGACATCCAAGGATTCCGAGGCGGCATAAAACAGCAAGGTTGTGTTTTTTGGTCTGTAACGAGCAAGACAATTTCAGACAGTAGTATCATGTCTGTATCGATGATGCGACTTGCGGACGCTTGGAGCCTGCGGCGTGTTTTGGGACCAGCACATATACTCACTGTCCGCTCCGATCGGGTGGTGTATCATGTCTGTATCGATGATGCGACTTGCGGACGCTTGGAGCACGCGGCGTGTTTTGGGACCAGCACATGCACTCACCGTCTGTTCCGATCGGATGGTTGATTGAAGGCTAGAGCACCGGTACTACGACTCGTCTTTTCGTCGGCGCGAGGTGGGTTTGGATGATGATCCCTGCATTGCAAAGCTTGGTGAAGCGGTTGGGTAAATACGTGCTACACGGATGTCGATTTGTATTATTTTTTGAAGGCTTCGGCCCCTCAACGTTGAGTTGTCCCCATCCCATGTTGCCTTCGGCCCCCCAATGTTTTTGGTTGGAATACTACAAAAAAGCGTGGGTAAGGGGTGACCATATCACAAAGACTTGAAGACTTCTTTGATCTCCCTGCGTAGTGGCGCCTCGTGGTGCTCTCATAACAAAAAGTCGTGGTTGCTCTCACCACCAGATACAAATCTCAACAGCTGAGCGGATGAACGACGCAATAATCTACACGTACTAAGAGCCATAAATCATACAATGGTTTGTAAGGTTAAGGTGGAAAGCTCTGCAATATGGGGATGACCTAAGTCCTTCTTATCTAACCCGGTCCCTGACTCCACAACCAAAATGTGTGCGGCCTCCCATGACCGTCATAGAAGAGCACCATTTGCGCCCTAAGGAGGCCTCTAAGTCGGCGCCTTTACTTGTCGATCAGAAGCGATGCATGCGCCAGTCCCTGCTCCCTGGATCCACCCCTGCATGACTTTCATGCTGTTAAATTCAAAACGCTGTTTATGAAGTATACAAAGAATAAAAACACACATTGCGTCTAATACAAACCTGGGCTAAATTTGGTGAGGAAAAAGCTTGGGAGGGATTAGACTGTCGGGCCTTTGCTTCAGCCCCCCCCCCCCCCAATTATTTTCAAAAATTGACACCTTGATAAGCTATCTCATCATGCATCAGTCTACTCCAAACAAATCATTGAAGCCTGTGACCTGGTCTGACCTGACCTCCCACAGTTCTCTCTTTGGTGGCGCTGGCCATCGTGCTCGTCACCTCAGTCCGCCTGAGCCGCGGACCCGCCGAGAGTGGACCGACCCGCCGCGAGTTCTCCTTCGGCTTCAGCTGCCTCTCCGTCCTGATGACGGTGACCGGCCAGGGCTGGGCTGTTACACCAGTCTCGGCCCCGGCTCGTATAGTCACCATCTGCAGTTGGATCACCGGTCAGTTGTCACCCTCTTTGCCTGGACCAGTGGTCAGATGCCACCCTCTGCAGCTGAATGATGTATCTGTTGCCGAGCTAATAACCGCAGCCCGTCGAAGTATACAAGTGTGCTTTTTTATTGTTCTTCATGCATGAATTGTTGCAACTAATCGTTCACACCTGAATGAAGGAGAAAGGAAGTTATTTGGGACGCAGCGACCCCACCGGAGCCCGTGCAACATCTTATACAGCCACATGTTGCACCCGGATTAAGCTATTGATTGAGCTAGCAAGGTGATTGCAGGCACAGGCTCTAGATCAAATTGCTAACGGAGTATCCCACTTTGTTGTACATTTCACATATTGTTACATCACATTGTTGCACTATCATCTATTTCAGACGCGTACGCTTTTATCGGTGATACCAGTTTTCTCATGATCCTTCTGAACAGCTTACAATTTTCATTCGAAGTGGCCGACCCCACCAGAGAAACCTCATTTAATATTGCTTACTCACGATGGAAGTAACACACTTCATTTGTTTCCCTTTTGCAAGGTGTGTGTTCTGTGATGTTTCCAACACGCTCATGTGTTAAAATGCTTGTGTAAGCAATGCTACGAAAGCTTGAAACGTTCTGTTGAGATAAAAAGATATGTAAACATAAATTTATTTTCCCGCAAATACAACGAAACGCTTTACATGACATTGATATTTCTTCTATGGCGTTTACCTTAGGGCTCTTCTCAAGGTGCGCTTTGGCGGTAGGAAGAGTATCACATGATCCATGGGACGCACTGGCTCGAACTTCAGCCAACCGACTTCACGGCAACAGGCCCTTGCCTGCTGGGCCCACCACAGGCGCACTTTCATTCGCACCAGAAGAGGTGCTCACAGTAGTTGTCGTGACGACAATGGTCGCAATTGCCGGGAAGAAGTGCAGTGTCCTTATAAAGCGTTAACAGCGTGATTTGAACACAAAAATTATTGACTGATATCATCATCTTGTCTTTGCAGTGCTACAGCGCCATTACCCAGTGCTATCATTCGACGTAATTAGTCTCGATATTTCATTAGAGTATATTTTTGGCAGTATGCTCTAAAAGTCAGACACTTCTTTTGAACTACTTCTGCGCATGCTCTCAAAATTTGAAGCTTCTGTCCTTGACGGTTCATGATATATGATCTCCTTTTCATGGTCGTGTCAAGGTTATCTAAATGACTTTAAGTGCACGGCAATGCTTCCGATATCTCGTACTAGGCCAGGAAGTCCCAAGTCAACCTAGAAACTTTGGTCTTTGTGACCAGAGATGGCAGCTTGAAGGTCATGCAATTCAACCTTAATGGCATGTATATTACGGGTTGAGAACTAATTCCTTGATATCTTCCTCCCTCTCGTGTGGCTTGTTTTATTTTTGATAAAGCCGGACTAGGCCAAAGCAACAGATGCCTCCACAACTTTGACGTGGCATGATCTATCACAGGCCACATGTGTCAATGTGTGCTTTTGAATACCTTAGAGTTTCCAAAATGCTATTCAACGCCGTCCTATGCATTATAGTGACATATTTGATTCTCACGTAACAGAGTGACTCTATACAATGCAAATTCGACTGCCTTAAGCTGATATGACCCATTCAAGGTCACATTTACCATTTGGCAGACGCGCTTATCTGAAGTAGTTTGACGAGAGCTTTCCAGTGACGTTTCCTACGTGTCTCTAGTTTTTTTTTTTAATTTTTGAACTTTGAATGGGACTCTGAAGCCGTCCCTGTGTTGGGCAAACGTGACGAAAATTTGCTTAGGGCAAGGGTTAATCTATACGAAACCTGACAAAACTACATTTCCTTCTGGGATTTTGAAAGGGATTGGGTGTTCTACTTGTTAGTTAATTGGTTTTCACATTCATTGGCAATATCGTTGGCAGCTAATCGACTTTTATAGCACGCTTTTATCTCTCATTCAAATTTTTGTTTTTAATTATGACTTGTGGTTTGGGTGACTTTATACCTTCACCCTGAAGCCGGGATTCCGCATCCTTACCCGTGCAATGCTCACTTTCATGGAGGTAACCCGGCTAAGAAATGGCATTGGGCATATTCATCAAATCGTTTTCCATGACTATGTTTGGTAGTTTGCATACCCGTGCAAATGGCATGATATCTAGACTAGCTACCGCTCCAGAGATCGCCCCTTGGCCGGTCCTGCTCAACTACGATAGACATCGGTGTCCGGCTCCAGCGACGTCACGTGTCGGTGCCCAGCTCCAGTGACGTCATGTGTTGGTACCCAGCTCCAGCGACGTCACGTGTCGGTGCCCGTCTCCAGTGACGTCACGTGTTGGTACCCAGCTCCAGTGACGTCACGTGTCGGTGCCCGGCTCCAGTGACGTCACGTGTCGGTGCCCGGCTCCAGTGACGTCACGCGTCGGTGCCCAGCTCCAGTGACATCACGCGGTATGTGGGCAGGCTCCAGTGACGTCGCGTAGCGTGTGGGCAGGCCTGTTGATCACCTTCCACTACACGGCCAACATGGTCTCGCACCTGACGGTGGTGCAGCCGGCGGCGCCTATCAGCAGTCTGGCGGAGTTCGCAACCAACAACGACTGGACGCTGGCCATGGAGGACGGTCTCGGCATCATCGGCTCCTGGGCGGTCAGTGCTGCCTGCACCGATGCTGGCCGACACTGACTTGGTATTGATACCCAGCCTAGGCGTTGCACGTGCCACCAGCCCACAACCGCACGGGCCGGCGAGCCAACGCTGGTTACAGAGCCGTCTTCCATAACGCACCGTGACTTGCCTGCCCCCGCCTCCCCCCCCCCCGTAACGGCGATCAGTGATGACCAAATACCAACACAAGTACTATCATGTTATTCGTTGCCTACGCGCACTCGTGGCCAAACTGTGACAGATGCAGTCCAATTCCCCGTGACTCTGGGGAGCTATAATTGACGTGAACTCTGCGCTCATCTGCCGCCGATCTTTGCTTCTCAAATCCTGCCGCTGTGTTCTGCCCTGTCTTAACCTCCTTGCTCATGTCTGTGGGAAGCTTTCATGGACATGGGCTTCGCATTTACCTGTCGCGGGGTTGTGCCTGTCCGGACCTACCGCTATGTGCTCTGACCTGACCTGCACACGCCCTGTGCACCATCCTGACCAGCAGAAGAGTCCCGTGCCGGCCGAGCGTCACCTGTATAAGCGAACGGCCTCTGGAGAGCGGTTCCTCCGGCTGAACGGCACGCCGGAGGCGTTCCTCGCCGCCGTCCAGCCGCGCACCCTGCTCTACCACGACCAGGACCTCGTCATCACGGCTATCGGCGAGGAGGCGTGTCATCTTCTACCGCTGGTCGAGCCCGATCCCAGAGGGAAACCGGAGGCTACTTATCTGGTGTTGAGGAAGGGCCTGAAGCCGCTCAGGAGCGTCATTAACAAAACGCAAGTGCTGGCAAGCTTTGGGGAGGCGCCGTCCGTCGGCACCGGCCTGGCGAAATAGCATGGCATTAAGTATTGTCTGGCTATGCACGCATGCATTTGTGCCACACAATGCATAACCTGTGGTTGCATTAGTTGAGCTGGACTCGGATGCATCTCTTCTGGCCTTAAACGAATAGTCCAGGGCCGTGATATCAGAGAAGTAAAAAGTGCGATGATCCTCTGGCTCTCCCCGTTATCCGAGACGTCCACACTTGCCCCGCACAAGGAAGCCAAGCGAACAATTTTGCATGCGAACTCTGAATCATTTTCAGCTTCCTGTGAGTTACATGTATGTGGGTCAAATGTGAGGGTCACATGTACGTGACAGCGCGATGTGGAGCGTGTTGGCCGTCAATGAAATGCGATCGCTAATGATCATTTGGTCATAATGCCGTCTTGGAATACAGCGAACTATTGCACTGCACGTTTACATTCTGTACTCACCTTTTCCAATGTTTAATTTTGCACCGCCACGGTTACAGCGCCAATGAGCTTTCCACGCATCTTGCATCGGAAATCGATGAATCATGTGGTGGATTTACAACTATATTTTATCGGTTCAACAGCAAAGCAAGCTTCGGTCGGGCGTTGACATGGGCTGGCAGACCTTTCATTTGTTGGCGCACCGCTCGCAACAAATGCTCATTGATTGGAGTGGGAGCTGGCTAAAGCAAACTACTGCTGTTGTTAAGATGGGGCACCAACCGCCAGCACGTGCCGCGGAGGCTGTCCCCAATCGAAGGTCGCCGATCTAGGAAAAATAAGTGAAGGGTGCCGTATGGATTATCGAATGTAGCTACAAAGGTGCGCATAAGGGTTATTTGTAACTATTTGCAAGGGTGTATGCTTTCCAAAAGCCCGCATTCCGAGAAGCAGATAATGCTGTTCAGAAGATGCACTTTCACTGTTAACACATGTTTCGACGTAAACTACAAAACCGAAACATTGTGAGCGGTATTATCCAAGTCCACGGTGATATGGGTTTGGCCAGATTCATGTGACCCGGTTGCCGTGCACACCCTTACTTCAAGCTTATCTGACCTGAATAGCCTGACCGTGAAACCCCACGTGGAAACCTTTGAATGTTTGGTCAGTTATGCTGCACGCCACTTGTAATGTGCATGACTTACATACGTATGCATCAGCAGATGTGCAGTTTTTGGCACAATTCACACGACAGCGACAAACATCATCTGCTGGAAACAGGTTAAGTGTAAGGAAATGTCCCACGTTTGCATGGGGTTTTGAACTAAGATGAGCATTTTTAAGATCATTTTCTGCAGGCATCATTCCGTCTGGGTTCTGAGTGAGGCGCTCGCAAATTTGTGAAGATCAGTTCGTGTCGCATATTTCAAAGCTATCCAGGTATTATGACGTCATAGAAACGTCACATGAATCTGCCCACCTCCATGGACAGACTGAATTCAGGGTCACTTGGATGAGCCACCGCATCGGCAGACAATACTGGGTAAAAAGACTTTCACATTTCTATCGGGCTTTGAACTGAAATACCAAGCATGAGAATCATTCGGCGCAATTCACAATCTGGCCGTTCTTAAGACCCAAAACCTTCTAGTTTCTAAGCTATAGGCCCGTGAAGATTGGGAGACTATTGTGGGAGAGTATTTCAAGGTCACTTTTCCTGCCGTCATGTCAACATCATTGAACAGTGGCGTATCGAGAAGCATGTGTATTAAACGGAGAAACTGCATCGTTTGGAAAAGTCTTTTTTCACCTCAGGGTGAACCACTACTAAGAAAGCAAGCTTTTCTATCATATCTGATTCTTGCCTCAAAATCTTCAAATTTCCAGCATTCCTTTAATAAGAGCGCCGTAACTGATAATGCGAATGGAAAAAACACATGGCATTGAAGAAAATACACGAAAACGCCACAAAAAAACGCGCCGCTGATAAGATAAATTCATATAAGCGTTATGTGGCTATTCTGCTCCGCACAGACACCAATGCTATCTTGCGGTGCTCGAAGTATCATGTAAGTCCACGTCCGCTAGTGGTAATTCTGGCACGGCCAATCTGGCAACGACTCTGATGCCTTTGCAAAACTCCATGAAGTAATCAAACGGTATAGTATTGGGGGGAAAATTCAATAAAATTTCATATTTTAGTGGTCTACTTAAAAGTGTACCATAAGTTATAATTGAGCTTATTCTATCTTGCCTGATACTTGTCTCGCCATCAAATGCGCAACACTCCCTTTAAAGTGCGTGATAAGGTATCATGCTCTGACTAAGTTAAAGGGCTACGATATAAGTATAAATAACGCGGAGTTGGGCACTGTTAGTTACGTTAGATTAGTTGTGAAATGAAGACACAGCAGTTTTGGACGCATCTGCCCTTGTGCGTTGTGCTAGCAACCTCCAAGGAGTAAAATGGGAAGCACAAGGTAGGGAAGAAGGCTACATAATGCGATCCCTGTATTCAGCGGGTGATGAAATGCAATGTGTTCCGTTTTGAATGATTCCCTTTCGACATCCACGGTCAGCATATTGGCCCCGCCGTCAGTGATATCTGTCTCCCCATGCCCAGGGTAAATTACAACGTCCAGCTTTAACCACGACGTCTACCGACCACAATTCACAGTGCGTATCTCATTCTCAGGAAGCTTGGGCGTTACTCAACCAACCACCTATTTAAAGCAAATGCAGCTCGCCCCTCCCCCCACTTCCCTTCTACTATTTCCGTCCGGTTTTACAGCACCGCCGTCCTCTATCCACGGCTAACACCACTTGCAGTTCGTCTGAGCGCCGTCCGGCGGCGCTGTCGGCAGGCTCCTGCGCCTGATGCAGACGGGCACACTGTCCCGGCTGAAGCGACGCTGGCTTCGCGGCAGCCGGCAGCTCTGCCCAGACCAGCGGCTAGCCGTCCGGCCCCTGACGCTGGCCGACATGCTGGCCGTGATCGTCATTGTGCCGCTGGCAGCGATCGGCGCTGGTCTGGTGTTGGCCGGGGAGCTGCTGGCCAGCCGCCTGAGATGGCGAGCCCGACGAAATTACCTGTTACCGCTGGTCGATGATGATGGACTGCTAAGCAGCTCAAAAGAACTGAAAATGTAAAGTGGAGTAATGCTCGGTGCTGTAGTGTGCAACTCGAGGTCGCTCAGACTACCCGTTTGAAGGTTTCAGACGCATGGGCGGGGTGAGATGCCGCCTGAACGGTACCTCGGCCGTGCGGCACGCGCGGTGGCACCGCCTTTTTTCCTCGGCGCACCTCCACACCGAGGGCCTAGGACTGCCGTGATAATAAATGCAAATCAGATACCCTCAACTGGCCTTTCAACCCACACCTACGGCTCCGATTCTCCGCTACGACAGCGCGTGGTGTTCACCATTTAGCACACCCGTCTCTGATTTGTACTTGTACGCCAGAGACGGGTGTGCAGTCATACGCCAGAGAAGAGTGCGCTGAACGCATAATTGTGTCCATAATTCGCACATAACAGTGTCCATAATTCGGACATGACTGTGTCCATAATTCTCACCCATATATGAGACATCGTAGTCATCATGATGATGTGGGCTTCAAGATTCGAAGACCCGCTATTTCACGTTAGATGCTTAAACATGTCACATCTAACTGTCATATATAAGGCACGAACCGGCTGTGATTTGTAGGTGGAAAGTTATTTTCATCACTCCTAATCGTTTCAGCGGTCACTTCGCAACGGAAGGTCTAATCACAAACTTTCACACTTTTGTTTTCTCCCATTTTTTTCTGAAAGTCCCGTTCTTCTGTCCAGGAAGGCGCCTGTAAGGCCAGCTGAGCCGGATGTAAAAATCCATCAACTGCCACTGTTCACGTCATCGCTGGAGACCGCCGATAAGGGCAAAGGACGTCATAGCCACACCGCCGGGACGTGGTCCAGGATGGCATCTCTGGTTCCCGAGGGTGGCCGTCTCCAGTTCTGCATGACCGGACGTCTCCTCTGGCGACGTCCGAGTGTCCGCCAGCCTCTGAAACATCTTCAAGGTCGTGGTGATGTCGCAGCGCCATGTACCCGGCTGGCTGAGTCGGAGCCGCCTGCCCTCCCACGCGGCGAATAATGCTCTCGTATTTCCAAAAAGTGCCTTTTACGCGAATAGGAAGTGTCCAAAATAAATTTGGTAGGCTTCTGGGCGATGAGAGCATGCTGGATGATAAACATATAGAGCTCAAACAATCGCGTAAGCCAATCGGAGCAACGACCAGAACCGGTGGAGTCCATGGGCGATAGAATGGTCCGCACAATCATTCATAGGCCTCGACGACAATGTAGAGCCATCCGAGGTATTTGCGAGGTGGGGCAAAGTTATATCGTTGCCAGCATGTTAAGCGTGACAAACATAGGTGGAATCATGCAAAATTTGAGTGCTTTATTGTTGCCTTCTATTCTTTCTTACTTTGTAGGCCCCAATCACCTATCGTCTATCTATCCATCTATCACCTATCTAAATCGTCCCAATGGTCTCGTATCCTGCACAAGTACAAGCATTTTTGAATTTCAGACTTCCCCATCATCCACTGTCTACTGAAAAGCATAGGTTCACAGTGTGATAGCTACCGTGATCGTTAACACGGCTATTTTTATTTCCATTGGTAGAAGAGAATATATTTCAGGTGCCGAGCCGCCCTTGGGAACTTCTCTCAGCCTAGTTGTAAAGAGCACACCATACACCGACGAAACCACGTTGCCACGATCTCAACTCGGCAGACGTTGAAGGTGCCAATTTTCACAGCGTGGTATGGAATTCAAGGTGGAACTGGGCCTTCCAAGAAGTGTTTTGTGCAGGATGCGTGGAACGAGCAAGATGCACCCAATGGCCGTTTCTCAACCCGCCAACAAATTCTGAACTCGTGACATGTGTCGAATTTTACGCATCATCTTTGCCAAAACGCTTCCACACCAGATGTACTGCAGTGCGGCACTCATCCCTCATTAGGCCCGTGTTGGGACCAAAGCTGTCGGATCGCCGTTTCTCAGCAAACTCAGGAAAACAGGGGAATGCCAAATGAATCGGAAATTTGTTACAGCCTGCCATGCAGTTGTACTTTTAATTATTTTTGGGAATCCCATCCCCATCAACGATAAGCAGTAACGCAGAAGCACTGCGTGAGCCATCAGTGCCAGCAGGTCTGCCGGATGCCAGCGGTCTATCTCATTACCTGATCTGGTACAGCCCCACTGTCTTCGGGTACCTTCATCATTACTTGGCCGACGGCGACACACCTTAGGTGAAACCTAACACCTGGCGAAACTCTCGCGCTGATTAGCCGTTTTTTGATAACACAAACACTAAATCCAAAGAAGGCATCGGCATCAGTTGGGGAAGGCGTGTTTACTTTTTGGGTGCTCTTGCAAAATATGGCTGAAAAGGAAAAGGACGTGGCCATAAATCGTCACTCTTAGTTTTAGGTCCCAAAATTATTCCTTTTCGTTTTTTGTAGGCCCGGCAGGGCGGAATCACGCCAAAGAAGTAACTGAGATAAATTGCTTATTTAAAACAGTTCTCATGAAAAAGATAGTGTCTGCAATATGAGGACAAAACACTCAACTTTCCGAAGGCAGTGATGCAGAGTTCAAGTGTACAGTTCTTGGTAAGCAGAAATATTGTATTTACGCAACGGCAACGCAGAAACGGCGCTAGGGAGTCCAGGCGGTGCGGTGCGCGCGGCGCTGGGGGGCCCGCCATCGAAGTTATTGAAGTTCGAAGGTAGGAGCATGATTCTACCTGTTTTGAGATTATTTACGATATGTCCTGCCCTAAACACGACGAATGGTGTACAATGATTTTTTCTAACGTTAGGTAGGAAAGTACACCCTGACCCAAATATGACACATATAAGGGAGGTCAATGTTTTACCACATCAGGCATAGGCAAGACAAGTACAGTTATATGAATCTTGCTGACTGTCTTATCTTGTGATGGCAAAAAAGCAGGTTATATTGTTTTCTTTGCATTTAATTTACCATGCTGCTAAGCATTCTTAATCATGTATTTTCCATCAACATCTGAAATTGGACAGCAACTGAAAACTGCTGTAACCATGATCTGGGAATCTCCCACATGACTGCACAGCTCTTGGCTCAATTACTGCCCGATATTCTAAGTTATTTTCTAAGCCTTGACACATCCATGTATTGTATTGAAATGGAAACATACAAATGATTCACCAATCAAAAATCCTTCTGCCTGCAATAGCATTTAAAGGCAGCTATTTATATGGAATGCCACAGACAAGGCATGGTTAAGTCATTGCCTTAATTATTTTTTTCCTGTTTGGATGTATGGACCAGACTATGCATCACACAGTTGAACAGGCAGTTGTATGCATGAACCAGACAATGCATCAGGCATAAATGCACCATGTAAAAGGTTTGTGGGCATTCCTTTTTGTTAAGATCTGTTTTGTGATGTTGATCAGTATGCCCAATATGAAGTAACAGATGTCAGACATAGTTCACTGTTTGTATTTTGAGCCCAGGTGTTTTTCTTTTCTTTTCATTGACTCATTTTTTATTTCATTGACACATTTTTCTTTCATTACCATGTTTATCAGCTGACAATCAACACATGTAGACAGATTGGTGCTCCAGAGGTATAGGCATGCCACTTCAGAGAGACGACCACCCCTAGTCAGCATGATGCTTCGGAGAAAGGACCACCCCTAGTCAGCATGATAATGCTATTATTGCTAATAATGTTTCTGCTTTCTGCTCTCTGCCAGGCAATGTGGCAGCTGTGCTCACAGTATGAGAAGGATAATTTTTCTGTGTAACTCTCATTGGCATCTGCAGATGCTCCCCGCTAGGCTCGCTGACAGCATGCTCCTTTGACCCACAAATGTGCTGCCCTTCAGTCTGATACACACCAAGTCAAATTTCTGACCACCCTCACAAATGCACAATCAGACTGCTGACTGGTTGCCCACCACACCATTCTGGTCAGGCTCCACCTGTTTTGGGCTTACATAGGTACCCCTCAACCAGTTCCCATGGGTCATGAATGGGGATGAGGTGACCAATGTGCTCTGCTGGGGGCCATTTGCAGCATTGTCACAGCTGTCTTCATTTTCAGACAGAAGAATGTCTTCATCACACCAGTCAAGTGCTGAGGAGGATGATGTGTACATTGCTGGTTTGGACTGTGAAGATGATCCACTGTATATTGGAGAACCACTGGCAGTTGGACAAGGTATGGATCTTTCATTGTCATTTGGATTTTACAATGCACTCAACTATGGAGGCCATATGTCATTGCCTGCTATGGACTGCCTGCATGCCTATGCCTATGGGAGATATGGGTCTTTAGGGTATTGTATGTTGTGAGACAGGACCTTTTTTGTGCCTCAGCAGTGAGTAAGGATGTGAGGTCTTCTTCCTACCATGTGATCATGCACATTCCTTAGTGGTGCCTATCTTGACACATTTGACACCCCATATGTGATTTGTGGTGTCAAAATGGACCTGAAATATTTGTGATCTGGTGCTCAAAAGGGTCCAAACATCTTTTTCTTGATTCCTCATAAACTTTCAACTTCTTAACTGTTACTCTGTTTATACATTGGTGTGATTTGTTCCACCAGATGTTTCATGTCTCCCCAGCAGCAAAGTCTAAGTAGACTGGAAGTTCTTGAGACTAGCTCACTCCTATACTTTACAGAAGCGGTGTACTCTCTCCGCTGTGGTGGGAATGACAGTGGGGTATTTGCGAACACCTACGACAGCGATTGTTCGAGTCCTACTGCGTTCATACTGCCAGGTGAGGCTTCCAGAAAAAACTTTGATATTTTGGCTTGTTATATCTTTTCAGACCAAGAAATTATTACCAATTCAAAGTTGTCCCGACATTGACTGACTGATGTGCATTTTTCACGTTCTCACTGCGAAGTTTCTTGGATCCCCAAATTTATCGTCTTGTATGGTGTTTAACTTGATTTATTTAACTTGGAAGCTTTCTCGTGCAGATCGCAGATTTGCACGAACGTTATCCCGCTTACGTCAAGTAATACATATATTTTGATGAATTGGGCATCGCATTCTGTATCCACGCATTGAATGGTACCATGGCCTTTCAACTCATCAGTTTAAGTATGGGTCGTTTATGCTGTATGGGCTGTTGAATATGCTGTCAGCTCATTGTTGCTTGCGGTAATGCCGCGGCATTCGTGCTGACTGACTTCTTTCTTTGCAGACGATCCCCCGGATGTTAAACCCGACCTGATAACACTCACAGATGAGGAGGAACCAACGGAAGGGACGATGACTTCAGCTCGTTTGCTCGGTAGGTTACCAGCTGCCGTTTTTAGTACTAATCAGTTTACTTACAATGACAGCAAACGATAGGGGTACTGGTAGTAAAGTAGTTGATGCGTCTGAGGTAACCAGCACTGTGCGTCTGGTAAACCAGAGGTCAGGGGCTCGATTCCCCGCTGTGCCCGTCCTTCCCGCCAGAGTGAGAGGCAGGCGACGTCATATAGCCTCAGCAGCTGAGTGCGTTGTAAAGCCGCAATGACAGCAACAACAATGACAGTAAGCGATCCCCAAAGTACCGAAATATATAGAATATACGCCATAGCATTCTCCGTGCTCAGGGTGACCGGTGTGTCTCCAAGCAGAGCAGGGGTGCGAAAAATGTACAAAAATAAGGAGGGGGCCGTCCATAAATTGCGCACGGAGGGGAGAGGGGCTCATGGGGTGCAACCGAGGTGCAGCAAAGGGCAGGGGTTTTAGACGGCGTAACCTTAGAGGAGCGTATGGTCGGTTGTCGTAAATCTGAGAAGTATCAGGGCGATTTACGACAACGCCCTGTATCTAGCGGTACACCTGCGGCGCATGCGCAGTTGCGTCCTGGGGTGAGCGCGACACAAAGGTCTGTAGGTATCTATGTTAACAACAGTCCTTTCCCACTCAGGGCCACATAGGTTTTGTGGGACACTGTATTTGCACAGTGGGTCCAGCCCAGCTACTAACTTTGAGTCAAGATAATCCGGAATTACGTTTCGGCAACTTCCACATCGATTCCGGCAGTCCGTTATAAACACATTTTAGCATAATTCATGTAGGCCGGCTCATGACGACAAGGCCTTGTTCGCTTGCAGTGTCGAGTATAGTGCGTGAGGATACACTTACAGATCCTTAGTTTAACTGGATTCAGCAGTCCCATCGAATTTAGTTGAGTTGGCCAGTGTGTCGGGCCATACCAACCTAGGCCGCGTTTCATTTCACCTACTATGTTTTTGGTAGACAAACACATGCCCCGCCCACTCGAATGCTGGACTGTTTCATACCAGCTACTGACTACTGCAAAGCTTTACATTACCCGCGCATCTGTGCCATTATTAGCGTCATTAGCAGTCACCTATCATCAAGTTGCAGCTTTTAAAAAAAAAATTATGTCCCACTTAATCCCTAGCAGCCTGCATATTAACTAAAACAGCCAAAGCACTAACATGATGTTGCCTGCGCTGTAAGCCGCCGTGTCATGGACGCCCCACAGACCACCGAGATGTTAAAACGTTTTGCGAGCCCAGTAGTCGACAAGTATGATGCCACACCCCCCGCGTCACGAATCCATCATGGCCGCCCGACCAATCATAGAACAGGATTTCGACTATTGGTAGCACGATAGTTACGATGAAACGCGGCCCTACATTGCATGCTTTGGGGAGCTATCGTCCGATCCAGCGCAGCCCACTCAGGACCACGATTCCGTGCGTTTATGCAATCCCTGATGAACTCGAATGGCTGTGTTTCTAATTTACGCGCCGTGTTTTCAGGTGCTGCATGCCATCCTGGCAGCGGGAAAGGTCAGTGTTTAGAAGAAGACCCACTGGCGCAAAACGCGGAAGCTCACCGCCAACAACCTGCCGTGAATGTCCGCCCTTTTCTGCAGCCGCGCCTTGGACGGGCAGAAAGGCGGCGAACCGCGCGGACAGCTGAATGCTCGTCCCATTCAGATACGGACAAAGATACTGCTGGCTCTGGTGTTAGCAGCGCGCCGTCCGACGAAGAAATGGCAATGTCCATGCATGCTTTTCACTTGATCACAAAGATGTTCATCTGCGGGTTTTGTGGCCAATCTTTCCGGGAAAGGGAGACGCTGATCAAGCACGCCGCGCGCCACGGTAGTGAGAAATCCTTGTGCAGCGTGTGCGGGGAGACGTCAAATGAAAGGCATACCAGAAGCACTGATGGCTATGATCGCAATGATGGAGAACCGTTTATTTGCGAAGCGTGTGAAAAGCCTTCCAGCGGAGCTGGTTCATTGGTAAGGGACTCTTTAGTCACAACCGGCGTAGGAATGTTCCAATGCGGTTCTTGTGGAAAATCTTTTTCGCAAAAAGGGAATCTGGATGTTCATGCACGCACTCACACTGAAAATAGGCGGTTTAGTTGCGGAGTTTGTGGAAAGTCGTTTTCTCGAAAGTCGGCGGTGAAGGCGCATACGCTTTGTCACGCTGCTGAGAAGCCGTTCAAGTGCAGTATGTGCGGCAGGACGTTTAGTGAAAAGAAGAATTTGGCGTGTCACGCGCTGACCCACAAAGCTGACCAACCAGCCGCTTGTGATGTATGTGGCAAGTCCTTTTATCGAAGGAGTCTTCTGAAATCGCACGTCATCGTCCATTCCGGGGAGAAGCCGTTCAGCTGCGACGTGTGCGGCAAGTCGTTTTCTCGCAAGCCGCACCTGCGTGTTCACGCGCGCACCCACACCGAGGAGAGACCGTTCCGCTGCGTAGAGTGCGGCAAGGCGTTCCGGCGAAAGGATCATCTCACGGATCACGCCGTGATTCACACTGGCGTGAGACCGTTCAGCTGCGGCGTGTGTGGAAAGTCGTTTTGTCGGAAAGGTGACGTGCGTGCCCACGCGTTTACTCACCTCGGAGACAAGAATAGATCAGTCGTGGAATATGCGGCAAACTTTGCCACGGGAAAGGCATGAAAGGAAGTGGAATCTACGAGAGCGAATTACGTAAAAGCTGTTTCGTGTTGTAAGAACGGTAGTGTAGCGAAGCATGTTCCGTTGATCCGTGTGGGATATTGTCCAAATGCCTGTAGCGGCCCGCAGAGTCGGGGTCACCTTGAGGCTTATATACTCCGCGCAGCGTTGATGTACAGATACAAAGCACTTGCGATAGGAACGTATCATTATCAAATCTCCCCAGGTGTGTCCTTACTCATAGTGAATACTCCGTCGGTTGGCGATGTGAGTCGGAAGTCCAAAGATTCTGCTCGGTCGTGAAGTGTAGGAAACCGTTCAGTTGTGAAGTGCGAGATGCCGTTCAGTTATGAACTGTGATAAACCGTTCAGTTATGAAGTGCGAGATACCGTTCAGTTGTGAAGTGTGGGATACCGTTTAGTTGTGAACTGTGAGAAACCGTTCAGTGAGCCGTGTCATTTGCGCATGTTCAGGCCAGCGGAAGGCTGTCGATCTCTAATGTTAGTGAGAATGACACAAGAACACGACGAGAATGACGCGACCGTCGACGTGAGGACCTAGCTGTGCGATGCAGCTTTGTAACCGCAGCATGGTTGTTCGACTCGGTGCACACCTGTGGTATTTCTTCTTGTATTGCATTGTTCTTGCTCAAATGCTGCGCTGCCGTAGTCCTTGCAGTGCGGCAGACTAGTCTAAACGGCATTGTTGTCCTGAACTCTATGTATTGGACCTGCTCGCGGATGTTCTCAAAAGATCGTTTAACACGCGCCCGGGTGGCCGGCTGGATACGCCTCGCTCGGGTGGGGGTCAATTTGACCGCCCTGAGATCTCGGAACTAAGAGAGCTAGAGACACCAAATTTTGCAGGGTGTGTTGACCTGGACGTGAACCCACTTAGATCAAGTTTTAAAGTTCTTAGGTCATGACCTCCGGGTCAAATAAAGTCAAACAAGGTAAAGTTCCAGGTTGGTCTCTTTAGTGCCCTAGAACCCAGACAACTGTTTCTAAGCATAAGTTCAGTTGCTCTTTTAAGGTCAGTGACCTTGTCTGACCTTTTGAAGGTCATGGTGGCCAAAATCATACAAGATTGCTCTGAGTTTTTCATTTGAATAAGCGGCAAAAATTGTTCTAGGCAGTATGTCCCTAGAAAGAAAATGCTGACCAGGGCTTTTTAGGTCAATGACCTATAATGACCTGTAAGGATTCCATGAAAGTTGTATATTGCGGTTCTTGCTATCAATAGATTCGGAATCAGCACCAGAAACTATTACATATAGCAAGCCTTAGAGTAACAAAGGCTGGTTTTGACCTTGATTTGACCTCATGCCTGACCTTAGGTCAACGTAGTTTGCTCATCCGATATTTGTGTTGCCTAAGAGTGCATCTCAGAGATGTACGGCTTTGCCTAACACTCCGCTGTTGCATCAGATGAGCGATTCCCTAGAAATTGACTTCGCTGAAACCATGATCTGACTGACCCGTCAAAGGTCAGTGACCTTCGAGGTACATCTAAATTTTTTGTATCAAGCGACTCCCCATTCAATTGTCTACAGACATGCAAAATTTAGCACGGCTACGCCGCGCCGTTCGCAAACCACTCTCGAAAAACCTTTTAGGAGGGAGGCGGGGGTCAATTTGACCCTATCCGAGCGCGTTTTAATAATTATTTCATTTTAAGGGCGCGTCTACTGCAATGGGGGTTCGTGCTAACTTTCGGAAGATCAGGGCATTGACAATACATGCCAGCGGGCAGCGCATATTAGTGTCTGGACAGAAACCAAGACAAAATAGGTGGCACCGCCGCGCTTAACCACACCTGACTTGTCGCCCATTGAGCACGGGTCGGGAGGAGACCGTCTTGGAGGCCAAAGCGGCGTGGTTCGGTGGCTCGGAATGGCCGCGTCAAAAAAAGACAACAGTCACTTATCCGCCCGCGGGCCAAATGCACTCGTCTGCCCCAATCCTGACGTTGGAACTAAACAGCGGATCCGGTAAAGTTCGCGGAAGCTGGCCCTGGCGGGAGGCAAGCAGGGTCAGAGTCTCCGAATGACTTGGTGCGATTAGTGTGAAAAGCGAAGCAGGCTGCCGAACCTCCTGGGCGCGGCCGACAGAGGCTCACCATGTATTCATGGGGCGCGCGGAGGCCTGAGCAGGGCTGCGTGGCGCGCTTGCGGTGCCGGTGCGACCGCTGCGTTTAAGGCGAACACCCGCCAACATTGGATGTACGGAAAACTCCACACGTCCAATGGGTGTACGGAGACCTTCACACCTCCAATGGATGTACGGAGACCTCACACCTCCAATGGATGTACGGGGACCACACCTCCAATGGATGTCCGGGACCTCCACGCGTCCAATGGATGTACGGAGACCTCCACACCTCCAATGGATGTACGGAAAACACAACACCTCCAGTGGATGTACGGAGACCACCACACCTCCACTGGATGTACGGAAAACTTCACACCATTACGGAGACATCCACACCTCTAAAATGCATATACGGATACTTTCACACCTCCAATTGATGTACGGAGACTTTCACACCTCCAACTGATGTACGGAGACCCCACACCTCCAATGGATGTACGGAGACTTCCACACCTCCAATGGATATACGGAGAACTCCACACCTCCGATGGATGTACGGAGACTTCCACACCTTAAATGGATGTACGGTTAACTCCACACCTCCAATGGATGTATGGAGACCACACCTCCAATGGATGTACGGAGACCTCACACCTCCAATGGATGTACGGGGACCTCCACACCTCCAACGGATGTACGGAGACCTCCGCACCTCCAATGGATGTATGGGAAACTCTACACGCCCGATGAATGTACGGAGACCTCCACACGTTTAATGGACGTGCGGATAACTCCGCATGTGCAATGGATGTACGGAGATCTCCATGCGTCCAATGCTTGCTGCGGCTAGAGCGACTAATGCGCCGCTTCAAAGATAAGTTGGGGCCATTGCGGTGCACGACAGGAAAGCTTTCGCTTTCGTCTTAAGGCGGAGACCCAATATACGCCTGGGTGACAGCTCACAAGGAGATGCGCACGCCGCGTATCTCGCACATGTGGGTCCACGTGGGGCTCACCACGCAGTCTCGAGTCGAGCAGGCCACACAGGTGCTCGCTATGCCGCACAGGTGCTCGGTATGCCACACAGGTGCTCGGTATGCCACACAGGTGCTCGGTATGCCACACAGGTGCTCGGTGTGCCACACAGGTGCTCGCTATGCCACACAGGTGCTCGCTATGCCACACAGGTGCTCCGTATGGGCACGTAAGACTGATTGGTGCCCGCTCAGCCGCCATTTCGGCGCCTCTTGCAGCAGTCCGCCTCCGAAAACAAAGCGCGGCCTTCTGGTGGGCGCCGGATATGGCGTCTCCGCCACCGAGACCAGCGAGGTGGGCCGATGATGTCGTCCGAGTTAGGGAATCGCATCGTTATGTGAAGTAAACTGCGCACGCGTAATTTCAGCATTTATTATGATCACCTGTAACGTATAGCGTCTCTCACCAATAACCACGTTATCACGTGTAAAATGTAACAAAACGAGTCACGAGAGCGTACATTTAGCATTCACGAACGCTCGCGTGCACCGCGTGGGCTACTCGTAACGTGCGCCGGGCCTTTCCAACGTCGGACTGGGGCTGCCTCGGGGGGCGTCGGCCTGCTGCCTCTGCCGCGCGTCCGACTGACCGCCTTCCAGCGGCAGCTGTCACAGCGGGGAGCCGGCTGCTGGTGGTGGTCGTCCGCGCCCCCTCACGCCGGCTGTTGTGACTGTTCGAAACTGGCGACTCGTTGATTGAAATTGCTTTTACCTGTGCGTATATGTGCATATGTGTATGCTCTCTCCTAGAGCTGTGCGTTTCACTTGTACAACTGAGGCTGGACGGCCACCACGTGAAGGCGCATGCAACAAAAACATGAAATGGAGTGAAAGTATAAAAATTCTGCCTGGTGTGATCCCTCAGCCTAGAGCAGTACACACATGAACACACACCTCCGACAGCTTCCGGTCGGTCCTGTCCCGCCCGATGTTTCACCCGTAAATCTGCGCAAGTTTGGCCTGCTGCGGTGAAGGGTTGAGGGCTACCGCTGTGTACTACCTGACCGGTGTGTATCACGTATCGCCGCCGCCGCAGGAAATCCGTCTTCTTCGATGATTACATGACTGTCGACCCGAATCGGAGCCCCATAGGTTTCTGCAAGCTTTTTGGTGACGTTGTTTGTGAACGATATCCGTCCTTTGCCGCGACATGTAAAAAGGCATGTGCATTACCACGTAATTTAAGACATAAAAATCGCGTATCGACGCGCTCTAAAACTTAACTACTTAAACTAGAAAGCTAGATTAAAACTACCTGAGCTAAAAACTAAACTGAAAAGTAAACTAAAAGTCAGCATGACGACTACGCCAGCTTGTACGGGGCGCTCGAAGTGCGACGGGAAAGCTGCACGCCTGAGGAACACGCAGTTCGATTTCCTGCGGTGCCCGCCCTCCCTGCCAGGGTGAGAAGCCGGTGGTGCCATATAGCCTCAGCAGTTCAGTGTTTCGTAGAACCCTGTTGACAAAAACAACGCCATCTAGCGGTTAATTCTAAAATTCGCGCAAAGAAAGTGTCATGAATGGTAAAGACGATACGCCGAACCGAACGTTCATGCATCGGATCTATTGAGTCGTCTCATAGTCAGTGTGTGAATGTCGTCCTATCGTGGCTTCTGCGTCGCCGATCATTACTTCGAGGTGGTGCGACGCCGCACCGCTGCCGACGGTGGACCCGGACGTTGACCCAGCCGATGACCCCGCCACGGCCGGCGACTCAGGCGGCTGGTCAGCAGCTCCCCGGCCAGCACGAGACCAGCTCCGATCGCGGCCAGCGGCACAATGATGACCACGACCAGCATGTCGGCCAGCGTCAGAGACCGGACGGCTGGCTGCTGGTCCGGGCAGAGCTGCCGGCTACCGCGGAGCCAGCGTCGCTTCAGCTGCGACAGGACGCCCGTCTGCATCAGGCGCAGGAGCCTGCCAACAGCGCCGTCGGACGGCGGTCATATGAACTGCAAGTGGTATTGGCCGTAGATAGAAGACAGTGGTGCGGTACCGCTTGATTGGGGAGAGGGTCGTTGAATATTGTTTTGATGGGCGATTGAATAAAATAGCAGCTTCCTCAGAACGTAATGTGCGGTGAGGACCACGGTGGGCTAACTTCATAGCTCAAGCTATAGGTTGGGCTTCAAGGGGTAGATGACTCTGCTTTCAAAATGTCGCCCTGTTGGCCCACAAATAACAGGGAGCACTCATTCGAAACGGAAGGAACTGACTCTCTAGACAGGAACTGGAACGAAACATATGTTCGCCGACACACTGATCAAAGCAACGCAGACAAGCAATACGCTTAGCAGTTCAACTGTACCATGCGTTGATTTGTGCAGGCACGATATCACCACTGCCGAACGATAACTAAGGACGGCGGCGGAAACAGCTCGCGAATTTCATGAGCCGACAATACAGATATATTTTTTAGGTGCTCCCATTTATTGGCTTCGCAGATACCAGCCAGCAAGGCACAGTGAAAATCAGTCTGAGAGTGGATAATGTGGGACACAACAATTTTTTAGAGACGGTTTATTAACGTGTTGCAATAGTAACGAGTGATTTCCGAAAGCGGAAGATATGTTCCTGAGCCCAACAATCCAAGCCAAACCAAGCGTCAGCATCCCATTAAGTAGCGTCTGTAGGGAACTAAACTTTGCCGTCGACATAAGAGTGACGGGATACAGTTGTGCTGAATCGATTTCTTGTAAATGGAGGCGACGAAGCTCTTTTGAAGCAAACTGTGGCGGTGCACAACAAAATGCAACAAAAGCTACAACCATTAATGAACGTGGCACTACTATAGAAGCACTATTGATTAACTTGGACCCACTGGGCATAAGTTATCAGAGCCGCTGGTCAGTAGAGTGTGCACCGCGGTGATGCCCAACAAGGTCTCCAGTCCTTCGGTCACATGCATTTGATCTAACAGCGAAACCCCTAACACAATGCTTGGAGGAGATGGCATATTGTTTCATGCTTACTGCCCGGAAGTCACGGGTTGGCTAATACGTGCTCGGTCGGGGGTCAATTTGGGCGCCGGGAAGGTTTTTTTCTCGCGAATGTGCTCCGAATGGCGCGACACAGCCGCGCCAAATTTTGCATAGCTCTAGACAGTCGATTGGCGGATCGTTTGGTTTAGCAAAGTTGGATGTACCTGGGAAGGTCGCTGACCTACGGCAGGTCAAAGTCAGGTCATGGATTCAGCGAAGTCAGCTTCTAGGAAATCTTTCAATCTGATGCGATAACGGAGTGTTAGACAAGGCCATACATCCCTGAGATACTTTCTCAGGCAACATAAAAGCTGAGTGAACGAATTCCATTGAGACGTTGTCGGAGGTTATTGAGGTCAGATGTGAAGGTCTAATCAAGGTTAAAACCAACATGTTACATTACTCTGGGGCTTACTGTATGGGGTAGTTCCTGATGCTGATTTCGAACTTATTGATAAGAGGGACCGCATAACACATCTTCCATGGACTTCTGAAATGTCGGAATAGGTCACTGGCCTAAAATGACACAGGTCAGCATTTTGTTTTCGGGAACATACCACCTAGCCAGTCTTTGTCGCTTATTCAAATGCAAAGCTCAGGGCGGTCTTGGATGATTTTAGTTGCCATGACCTTCAAAAGGCCAAACAAGGTCACTAACTTTAACGGAGTATGCGATCTTTTGCCATGAAGAGGCATCAGGTTCTGTGGGCACTTAGGAAATCAACCTAGAAGTTGACATTGCTTGACTGGATTAGACCTTAAAGCCATGACTTGGGATTCTCAAGTTTTGACACGAGTGGGTTCACGAATAGATTAACACACCCTGTGAATTTGGTGCTTCTAGCCCTCTTAGCTCCTGAGATCTGAAGAGGGTCAAATTGTCTCCCATCCGAGCGAAGAGGATCCAACCGGCCACCCGAGCGCGTGCTAAGTCCGTGGTTGCACTCTTGTGATGGATAAGGGGATGGGTTAAATTCAAATTTTGGAGACTAATGGGCATTGATCAGGGTATGAATAACGTGTTTGTGATATGGGATATGCGAAAACGGAGTCTTAGACGAAACCATGTATCTTTGAGATAGTTTCTCATATCATCATACAGCTAGTAGGACTACGATCAACCCCTTTAACCTCGGTTCAGGTTTGCAGGTCAGGCCGAGGTAGAAACAAACTGCTTGTTTGGTAAATAACTTGTTTTGTGAGGTAGTTTTGATGCCAAGTGCGAGTTTCTAAATCACAGGGATATCAAAATGCATCTTACTTGACGTTCGTCAAAGTCAGAGGTCGCTGACCTAAAGTGACGGAGGTGTGTACCGATAGGGATGAAGGAGTATAGCGCAGTGCTTGACGCTTATGTACCTTCAAAAATAAAAACACAGGCCGTAGATAAGTCTGGCGATCGCAGCACTGCACAAATACTTGTGTGTGTGTGTGTGTGTGTGTGTGTGTGTGTGTGTGTGTGTGTGTGTGTGTGTGTGTGTGTGTGTGTGTGTGTGTGTGTGTGTGTGTGTGTGTGTGTGTGTGTGTGTGTGTATGTGTGTGTGGGGGGAGGATCCGTATCATATTGTCCAAGGCACAGAATGTCCAAAGGTACAGAATGTCCAAAGCACAGAATGTCCAAGGTACAGAATGTTCAAAGTTCATAATGTTCAAGGTACATAATGTCCAAGATGAGAAATAACTTCCAAAATGGCGCAGAGTGGAAGGGGCCCGTTTCACAATGCCCAATGTATAGAATGTCCAAGGTACAGAATGTCCAAATTACTAAATGTCCAATGTACATATTGCCCAAGGTACAGAATGTACAAAGACCAAAGCTTCCAAACTAGTTCCTGCAGCGGCCGTCAGGGTATGAATAATCGCCCTTCTTGGCAGGCAGCGTGGCACCACCCAACGCCGGCCGCGCGCATGCAGTCGACACCATTACGAAGACCACGAGCGTGAGGCTGGCCGGCCAGATTACTAGCTTAGTAAAAGATCATGTCCGCTCCACGACGCAATGGAGCCGGCTGGAGGCGCCGCGCCAAGCATTAGTCGCTGATTGTCAAAGTTGAGCCCGGTATGGTTTGCCTGCATTTTGCTCTGCTAAAAAGCATTGAAAGCAGACGGAATATGAAATGGAGTTTAGCCGCGCTGTGCCCGAAAATATAATTGTTGAGATGGACACCAGCAGTGGGCACTTCTGGATGCCGATCTTGACTGCTCGATCGTCAGCCTAGCGCAGACATCGTCAGCTCGGGTTAGTAAGTTCAAACAAGTTCAAATAACAAAGAAGTTCCAGTTAATAATCGCTCCCGGCATCATACACCAGCATTGTGGTTACTATGGGATGGATTTTCAGCAAAAGCGAGCTAACATCAAAAATGGCTCGTGGCCAGTAGTGAATATCGTTGAATGAGGGTGAATATTCTTCAATATGGTATTATAGAAACACCCTACATCCAGCACGTGAGGAAAGCTGATCGAAACACAGACGGTTAAATTTGAAGTAATAGATGACCATTACCAAGAATTAGGTCAAGGTGTTCAAGACAATGACTAAAGCGCCATTTCTAGATGGACTTCACGTGAAAAACGCTGCTCATGTGACGTCCCAAGATAATGCATGCTTACTTGCCTCGAAGAAAGTTGACGATTGTGCGCAACAATTTAAATATATGAATACTTGCCACCTGGCATTAAAATCTCTTCTTTACAGCTCCTGTTTCTCGTGCAATGCTGCATCTATCAAACTACGCACGCGATGCGATTACTTAATTCGGCATTAGGTATACTCAACGTGTTTACCTGTCATGTTTTCCTCGCAACGATGTGCGCACCTTCTGTATACGTGCGCCGCTGAGGTGTCCAATGAACCGGTCTGAAATCTTACGCTTTGTTTATCCCACCTGAACTGTCCCTGTACTTGAGTTCCTGGATATTCTATGTCTCACCCCATTTTTTTCATTTCATTTCAATCCGTTGGCGCATACATGAGGAGGTTTTACCGCCAACGGAACACTGGGGTTTCCTCCTGGAGCGGTCAACTAGAATGAAATTAGGATGAAGACTGCTAGTCATGCTAACCTAAGGTCATGTATATTGTTTGCGTGGGAACCCGTATTTACTGTTCCACATAGACATATAACATGTATATATGCATATAAATGTATATACATGCACACTTATGCATAGAATAAATAATTTAGGTATTGGAGCCCATGTTATACTGCGCAGCCCTTAGAAAACGAGGGCCAAAAAGACCTCAAAGAAATAAAGGCTAAAACTTAGCACTAGTTTGGCTAAAAAGCAAGGAATGTGATGTATATATCCCTTTCATCTTAAAATTTCATGACGGTTGTAGGGGACCCCAAACTTTAGGGGGCACCACAATGCTGCGTGCTCACCCCCCCCCCCCTTCACGACATACTGGAACCGCCCCTGTTTGCAGCCATTCCGCTGTGCAATGGTAGCGCGGTACATCCCTGCTCTCATGTTACGCCATTCATGAAGACGTGCTCCACATATGAAGAACGCGTTCATTTCACCTTTTTACGGCTTCTTTTGGACGCGATGAGGAATTACATCGAGGAGGCGCAATGCAAGCGGCACCGGACGCCCGCTTTTACGGCCATATATGGTCATGGAAAACGAGGAGCACTTCCCATTTAATTCAGTTTCAAACACATTATGCTCACACGACTGAAGGCCAGAAAAAACGTGCAACGCTCTGAATATTTGAGATTTCATGGCTGCTTGCTGTTTGGCCATGGGCGTGCCGACGCGAAGTGTAGTATAATCGGGACACCATGGGCTTGAAACGTATTGCTGTGGTTTAGGTCCCATCTAGTGGTACTACAAATAAGGTGTCGAGGAAGCAATCAACTTTACTGAGAGCTCTGTATAGATATGGCAGACATGTTGGGACAGCGTTTCTAATTTTAGCAAATAAATCTACCCAGTCAGTCTCCTATGCTATGCGGTAGCAAATTTCGTCAATATATCTGATGTACAGCCTTGATTTAAGCCTCATTTCGAAAGACAGATGAATGAAAACAAATACTAGAGCTAGGGGAGGTGCACGGATATTGCATATAGCTATACGTTCAAGTCGTGCACTGAGTTTGCGAAGAGCACCAGGCCATTGTCAAATCTGTGACATGGTTCTTGGAAACAGTCAGGAAGCACTCAGTTAGTGCGATACCGAAGAATGATATGCTATCAAGTTTTCCTCGATTGTGCTCATTATACCGACCCTATTCATTCTGTAAGCGGAGTATTCCTACAAGTTGCTGCATTTTTTGTCACGTTTAATGTTTTCGCGTGTAGTGATAGTATCTAAACTATAATCTTGCTGGACTTTATTGTCCATGCTATGTCTGGATTCATCTTTCTTCCAGTTATATGACATATAAGCCAATGATCGCACATGCGACACGCCGATGACACTTGCGCGTTTTGGTTCCTGGTGCTAGCTCATGCCAGGCTTCTTTGCCGAAGTCGAAAGAATACAAGTCGGTGGTCACTGCCCTGGCTCGGATGTCTCCCGCCTGACTGACTGAGAGCTGATCGTATGGCTACTTTGTTGCATACTTTTGGGCCAGCGTTACTACTACATGTTGTATGAAACATGTCTAGGAAACCTGCAACAGTATTTTTTCCGACTTATTTTCGCTTATACCACACCATCGCAGAAAAATAGTCTCCGGGAAGCTGTCTGACTTAGGTATGGACTGGCCCAATGAACACTTCATTGTCCATCATGCAGCGTACGCAACTTTTTCTGCTTTTGTGTGTAGGCAAGGGCGTAGCCAGAGCCTTGCCAAGGAGGAACACATTGCTGACAAAAGCCCATCTTATAGGAATCTCCCCCCCCCCAAATCCCCGGATATAGCTTACTGGTTAACAAGGGACCCGGTTTTGTTCGTTTTATTGTTGTTTTTATCTTGCAACCCTAACGACAACCAGGAGCTAGGGTGAGCTCAATTCTGTTCGTACTTTGGGTCAATAAACTGCAGAAATCAGGCGTTGAACGACTGCACGGAATAAATCACCAGTACTCTTAATTGACAATGGTTTAGTTAACTCCTTCAAAGCCGATGGAGTTCAGACGCCTTGTCAGAATTGTCATCTCAGTTCTACTGACTTTGAGGACATCGCGAAGGCAGATTGTAGATCGATGTGTTTGATCCAAATTTAAAGATGAAAATTTGATTGCAGATCGAGTGGTCAACAAGGTTTATTAACATGGCCAAGCCATGTTTGTCTAAAAACGTTCACCCTCCAGTTAGAATCTATAAGCGATACAATTTGTGTCACATGCATTTTTAACATGCGCGCTCGCAAATCTTAGCAACAAAAACATCGACACCAATCTGCGGGGCGTTAGCCCAGTAGCTACCTTTCAGCCGCGGCCTTCGTCCACCATGTTATGATAAGATTTGTCCATGCGACACAAATTTCCGTCCACCATGTTTTGTCCAAATGATTACCTTTTAACACTGTAATCGAATGTTAATGCAAGTTATGTGACGTAATTTTGAGCATACGCACTCCAAAATATTAGAAACACAAGCCTCGACAGCAGGCGTTGCAGTTCCCGTAGGCTGCGCAACGTCGGCCTAGCAACTGACACTAAGCTGTGGCCAACGGGTGGACGAAAATGACGATGCTCCTGAAAAAGTATTCTAAAATATTCTTAAGTACATTTAAAGCATTGAGCGCATATTTCACGTGTGCAATTTTTTGACTGATGAAAAGAACGGATTTGCTCTCAAAGCGCCGTGAAGTGGGGCTGGAATCTGGTGGTTGAATTGGAAGAGCGAAGGTACGATCTCTATTTTTCGGGTTTGCTTAATTTGCTTCACTAGTACATTCTGAAAAAGTGAACGTCCTCAGGCAAACATGGCATGAACTTGCTCGTTTTTTAAAGATTATTTCGACCCATCCTACTCAACAATAATGAGACCCCACTCTACTCAACAATAATGAGAATCCTTATTTCCTTCCGGGTAAGGGCCTCTTGAGTAGAACATCAGGGGTACATTACTGTTTCCGATCAAGGGCTGGAGGGCCATTCCGCTCCATCACAAGGTGTCTTCTGGCTATCATTCTGGTGACACAGGGCGGGATCGCCTGGTCGGTCGGGAAGCCATTAGAAGGATGTATCATACCACATTGGTCCCATCCCTGACACGGAACGCCTTCTGACCCGCGCAGTTAGCCCCGGATCAGAACAGGAACACTCATTGACGCAAAAATATCCCTGATTACCGCTGATAGTCCAATAATTGTCACATAGACCTTAGTTCCGTATTTTTCTGTGTTCTTCAGAGATATTGAGCTCTCCCTGATGGTAGATCGTAGATGAAATGGGGTTCCTAATTTGTATTAACATGGCTAGCACATGTTCGTCTTAATGTGTTCAAGATCCAGTCGTAACTGATTACTGATAAGAAAGCTACGTAACATGGTCTTGAACATGCGCGCTCCCACGTCATAGCAACAACAGCCTCGACGTCCGGCGTTGCAGTCTCCATCCCGTGCGGCCTTGCGGTTGTAACACTAAGCGATGGCCATGAGCAAACGAAAAAGATGACGCATCTGAAGGGCAATGTCTGGTGAACTAGGTAAATCGGCATGCATGTTATATGCAGTGCAAAAGTAAGCCAAATGCAAGCTTAATCTGAAAAGTGGAGGGGGGGGGGCAGTTAACATCGCAAGCCGCCACCTTGAAGAGTGGGGGGTCCATGGTCCCCCGTTCCTACACCGATGGTCTCAATGGACCGAAAGTAAAAAGCACAGAATAGAGCAGGTTACACAATATATGGTGTATGGTTCTGTACGCACAGGATGTACACAAAATGTCTTATAATATTTTTCCAGTGACATTGTATGCGAGAAGAATAATGCACGACACTCAGGCTTGTTTAATGAACACCTGGGGACACATATCCACGGAGAGCGTACGCTCACAATTAGGGGAGGAAGAAGTCGACATCCATGCACCAATGGTACACATTATAACATACTTAAACTTTTAGGTGCACATTTCAGCAACGGCATGAGACAACGCGCACCAAGGATATAAGAATCGCTGCGTATCGGTAAACGTTGACAGATGATGAACTCGCAAGCACCATCGTGAAATACTGATTGTTAACGCTGTTGTTTTGTTAAGGTACCTTCAGCAATACTTGTCTGCTGATTGATTTTGATACTGGTTTCCTGTAGCGAATTGCTTTCTGATATGTGATACAGTCTATCGAAACCTTCCGGCCTAGCCATCGATTTCTCATGCAAGCCTTATCATAGTGCCGTGCGTCTTACATTAGGATATAGAAGCTTGCATGCTTGATTATTTTAATACTTTTCTTGTCAGGATCTGCATAGATTTGCAACAGTTACGATCATTCGCAGGCCTTTTGCGTTGCGCGCTATGCGTTAACTTATTCACAGGTGAGCACGTGTACTACCTGGAACTGTTGATTTGTCCTACAATTTTGGAAATGTTGGCATAGAATATTGGCGTAGCCACGGGTCTCCCGGTATACTGACGTGCCTGTGTTTTGGCATAGATTTCATAATTGTGAGAAAAAATCGTGCGTGCGTGTGTGCGTGCGTGCGTGTGTGTGCGTGTGTGTGTGTGTGTGTGTGTGTGTGTGTGTGTGTGTGTGTGTTACGGTACTGTTTGAAACATGAACAGTTAACATGCGTGTAAGCGTTGCCTTTTTCTTTCAACGAGTGATATATTTCTGGGTGTGCTCTCATGCGATGAACAGAGGCAGTGTCACCGACTTCCTTTGTAGGGCGAGCATATCTAATAAACCGAAGATGTTCTCAGATTTCGCCCATTTTACAGACTAACTTCCTAGATACATGAAACTAGGCACAGCCACCTCTCAGCCCGGCAGGACCTCATGACTGATTAATCAGTGCCTCCTATTGGACTGCTGGGAATTTAAGTAGCAGAAACGCCGCCATAGCCCAATCAGTTAGTGCGTGCTGCCCAACCCACATGTGACGGTGTGGGTAGGCTTGAGTCCCCCTGTCATTCGCCCTCAGCGCTCCACATTTGCTATTTGTCCCATTTCCTTTCAGGGTCTCATCTGTGAGAGTAGATGGTTCTCCCGAAGTTTCCTGGGCGTGAGCAATCCGAGTGTGGGTATTCCACGTATAGATCTTTCGGGCATTGAGCCTTCCGAACATGGTTTTTCCGACCCTCATCTTTCCCAGCTAGGGAGACAAGCTCACCGTTGCTGCTTCGTCAACGGCAAAATTGTTTCGTTGCTTTATGGGTTACCGGCTGGTGGAGTGAATGGACAGCCGTAGAGGACAACGGCCATGTTTTGACAACTTGGACGCATTTTTATGCGTTTGGCCCCCATTCAGGGCTACTAGTTCACGGCTTGATCGGTGTCACGTTTACGCACTGAAACTGGACTTAAACACAGTTAAACATTTACGCACTCTCCTATTCTGGATTATTCTTGTCGACATTGATTTACATGAATATTAATGCACGATCCAGTTCAATGAGGACTCACATGTCACACGCCTCGGTGCCCGCTTCAAAAGGACCAGGCCTGGAAGCCCCCCCCCCCCCCCCCCCCCCCCCCTCTGAAAGGAGACCCCATGTTGTTCAGGAAGTCCTCTGGAAAAGCCTTTCCTCAACTTATATCTCCTGGCACCGCCCCTGACAGACCCAATAAATTGATGTGGGGAATTCACATCAATGAAAAGTCTCCACCAATCTGTTGATGTACCAGCTAATTGTTCTAAATGGTATCATGTGCAGTATCTTGACCACAAATGGCTATTCATTGAACCATAGCCTATGATTTGAAATGTAGCGTGCCTTGTAATATGTTACACCTTTGACCTAGATCCCAGTGATAAATGATCAGAAACAGGCCAGTAACTCGATAGGAAGCATAAATTATTGATACGCATACTTCCCATTTCTTGCAAGGTTTACTCCTTTGGGCGCTGTATGCTAATTGTGGTAAAAACGTGACAGCGATCGCTTAGAATAAACAACAGTTGCAACAAGAGATTCTAGATGCATAAAGCTATGGCCAAACAGCAAACACGCCCCCGGTCAGACACAGAACAACAAATATCACGCCGGCTAAGGGCAACGCTGCAACGCTTTCACAGCAGCTCCGCGCGTGTCCAGCGCCCCACTCCACGGCACTCGTCTCGTACTCAACGATCACTTGCAAGTCGAGCGCGGCCTCGCCGACCAACAACATCCGACACCACCTCTGCACCAGCGTGGGAAATAAATCCGCTGCTATGCGACCCCCGACCGCATGCTTGTATTGTTCGCACTGGCGTCGACTGTATGCGCTTGGCCGACGCTGGGCGGAGCAACGCTGCCTACCAATAATGGCGACTATTCACACCCTGGCGGCCGCTCCAAGAACTATTTTGGAAGCCCTGGCTCTTGGACATTCTGTACCTTGGACAATGGGTACATTGGACATTCTGTACTTTGGGCATTCTGTACCTTGGACATTATGTGCATTGGACATTATGATGAAACGGGCTCCTTCCACCCTGCGCCATTTTGGAAGTTATTTCTCATCTTGGACATTGTGTGCCTTTGACATTATGAGTTTTGGACATTCTGTACCTTGGAAATTCTGTACTTTGGACATTCTGTACCTTTGGACATTCTGTGCCTTGGATAATATGAACGCCTCCCGTGTGTGTATGTGTGTCGCCCTCCCGGTGAATGAGAGTGAAAATGGTCCGGTGATGAGCGCAGCATTCACATTACCACAGACAGTTGATTCAGATGTGGCTGGTATGTGTGCTTGATTCTTAATACACGAATGTGAGGCTGCCAAATTCAGCCGTAAGTCCTTAAAACCACACCAAATGCTAAATGCAGGGCAGGACCCTTATGTAGTTCTAGAATGGCGGTTCAAACTGAAGACAAATACGTGTGCTCAGACCAAAGGATAAGCTTATATGCACAATCCAAACACCATGCAACACAGCCACAAGCGTGCGTAATGACACAGCATCCCTTACCACACTCCGTGGTCAATATACATGCACCCCCCCCCCCCCTCCCCCCTCATCCCAAAGCTTGCCAGCACTTGCACATTGTTGATGGCGCTCCTTATCGGCTTCAGGCCCTTCCTCAACACCATGTAAGTAGCCTGCGGTCTGCTTTTGCGGCCGGGCTCGACCAGCGGTAGAAGATGACACGCCTCCTCGCCGATAGCCGTGATGACGAGGTCCTGGTCGTGGTAGAGCAGGGTGCGCGGCTGGACGGCGGCGAGGAACGCCTCCGGCGTGGCGTTCAGCCCGAGGAACCGCTCCCCGGAGGCGATCCGCTCATACAGGTGACGCTCGGCCGGCACGGGACTCTTCTGCTGGTCAGGATGGTGCACAGGGCGTGTGCAGGTCAGGTCAGAGCACATAGCGGTAGGTCCGGACAGGCACAGCCCCGCGACAGATGAATGCCAGGCCCATGTCCATGAAAGCGTCCAACAGACACGGGCAAGTAGACTGCACACAGGGCCATGGTTGGGCGTCAACAATGCGTGACGAGGGGGCATTGGTGTTGGTATTTCGTCGGCGCCGGCGATCGTGACTTGGGGCAGTAGCCACCGCGGGGCTGCATGAAGTGCGGCACTGGGACCGGTGTTGGCTCGCGGGTCCGTGCTATTCTAGGCCAGCGTTTCGTGCAACGCCTAGGCTAGCTACCAGCCAGCACCGGCGCAGGCAGCACTGACCGCCCAGGAGCCGATGATACCGAAACCGTCCTCTACGGCCAGCGTCCAGTCGTTGCTGTTGGCGAACTCTGCCAGACTGCTGATGGGCGCCGCCGGCTGCACCGCCGTCAGATGCGAGATCATGTTGGCCGTGTAGTGGAAGGTGATCAACAGGCCTGCTCAATCACCACGTGACGCAGTGGTATCACTTTCTAAAATGGTTTGGGGGGGGGGCTCAGCGGGAAAACTTGACTTAGCCTACTCCAAAATCCTCATTTGCTCCCATATTTCGGCCACATTCATTGTCGTCCCTGATGTTAAGATCAAATTTTAACAAATTGGTCGGCTCCAAAATAATTTTGACGCTGTTGAATGACTTTCCCCTTCAAGGTGATATCATAGTAACAGTAATGATCTAGGATGACGATGATAGGCACACCCTGAAGCCGAACACCGACATCTGTCGCACCGCTGGGAGCCAGCGCACACTAGGCAAGATCAGTGACCAGTCAGTAAAGTCAGCAAACTGCCAGGACGTCCACTACTCTACACTGTAAAGATTATAATGACTGTTGCGCAAGGCACTCAGACCCTGAACAACGAGAGCGACCAATGACATGGCTCGTGAGCCAGCTGGGGACGGTGCGATTGGCCTATGAGCTAGCTGAGGACGATGCGATGGGCCTATGAGCTAACTGAGGACGATGCGATTGGCCTATGAGCTAGCTGGGGACGGTGCGATTGGCCTATGAGCTAGCTGGGGACGGTGTGATTGGCCTATGAGCTAGCTGAGGACGATGCGATTGGCCTATGAGCTAGCTGGGGACGGCGCAATTGGCCTATGAGCTAGCTGGGGACGGTGTGATTGGCCTATCAACTAGCTGAGGACGGTGCGATCGGCCTATAAGCCAGATGAAGAGGGTAAGACCGTCCCATGATTCAGCTGGAGAGGGTGTGGCCGACCACGATTCCCCTGGAGAGTGCGACAACTGACCTATGAACCAGCTGGTGAAGGTGACTATTCGAGCCGAGCCGGAATCCGGGATAACAGCCCAGCCCTGGCCGGTCACCGTCATCAGGACGGAGAGGCAGCTGTAGCCGAAGGAGAACTCGCGGCGGGTCGGTCCACTCTCGGCGGGTCCGCGGCTCAGGCGGACTGAGGTGAGGAGCACGATGGCCAGCGCCACCAAAGAGAGAACTGTGGGAGGTCAGGTCAGACTAGGTCACAGGAGTGAGTCATATAAACATGCAAAGTACTTGAAAATGGTGCCTCCTGCTCCGACCATAGCCTACATCTCTTAAATAGACGGCTTCAAACTTCATGACATTGAGACAAGCATTGTATTCGATTATGTAAGCTCACTTGTAACCACTGGTGTGTTTTCAAAGGGACTGTTCCACATTGATATGGGGCTTTCAGCTGAAATAGCTATTTTGAAGATATTTCGGTGCAATCCACAATCCTGCCCCTCTTACAATTTAAGCCCCTAGTTTTTGAGCTGTACGCCAGCGAAAATGAAGAGAGGTGTATCGGGGAGAGTATTTCAAAGTCACATTGGCATTCCTGACGTCATAATAGCGTCAGTCAAATCCTGACATTCCCTAAGTCATGCGGTGATCAGGGCCAATAAAAATACAATTGTCGAGGCGTTCAGATCTGACGTTCGTGAGTGCAACTTACAGGTGTAACGGTCGACAACTGACTCTCAATTTGTGTTGTGCAAGGTACGATGATGTAATTAAACCATGACGCATTGAGAAGCATATTTACTAGAAAGACAAGTGTGCTGTCTAGAGCAGTCTTTTCGAGTTAAAGAGGATGGCAATAGTAATAAGTGAGCTTGTTTCGTCGTATCTTATCCTTACTATTTCGGGGAGATTAACTAGAGTATTCGAGTAGGGTCGGCAGACAACATTGAATTTACTGTTGATATCCAATTTTGTGAAGGCATGTAGCCAAAAAATCACTAAATCTAGATCCCCATTTTCTGGGTATTATGCCAGGAATAAGGCTATTCGTACTCTCTTATCTGTATGCACAATGTTCCTCGCAAATGCTTTTAGCAGCTTATAAAGTATCACGTAATGTAACAGTAAAAGTATCACGCAGGACCGCCTCGAAACGCTCCCAACGAACACACACCCCACAGCAAAACCAATCGAACTGCAGCGCGGCAGCACCACGCGCTACTGTCGCCGGCGGCCGCTCAGCAAACCTGGCGCTCCAGAATGATGCGGCCCTGCACGCAAACTCTCGCTGAGATGGGGCAAGTTGACCCCTTGGGGGCTGCAGCGTCCCGGCCGCCGGGGCACGGGCGCCGTGCGACGATACATGGGCACGACGAGCACATAAGGCACACTGGCTGCGGTGCAGGGCTTTCTGCCCCGGGTACAGTCGTGGCAAACGCGGGGAGGATCCACAGAGCAGGGGCCAGACGCCCTGGTGAAGCGGCGCGAGGCTCACAGAACACGGGCCAGACGAGTCGGTGAAGCGACGTAAGACTCACAGAGCATGAGCCAAACGTGCAGGTGAAGCGGAGCAAGACTCACAGAGCATGAGCCAGACGTGCTGATGTAGTGGCCGCAGCAGCGAGGCGAACATGTCGCCAGAGAGGGCGGCGGTGTCTCTCTCGCCGGCTCGCATGTAGAAGCCGTGGCGGGCCCACCAGATGGGCACCATGTCCACGTAGTCCAGGACGGCAGCACGGTCAGCACGGTGAAGCAGATGGGTCACTGCCAGATCGGCGCGCTGCAAAAACGACCAAACGCGGTGCCATCCGTACCTTCGTGCATCTCTCAGGACAGAGGCACGGGAGGGACAGCAGCCTGCGTTTTGTGATCATCATCATCATAACGTATATGTTTGATTCTTGGCACAGTAGCGCGAATAACAGGACGGTGTGATAGCATTTACAGATCGAATCAACGTCGTGACCAGTGCTGTTGCCAAGGCTTGTGCTGTGGATGTGCATAGCTTGATGGCCTGATGTGCAAAGAGCTGTGCTGTGGATGTGTATAAATGGATGGTTAGACGTGCAAAGAGCTGTGTTGTGAATGTGTATAACTGGATGGTTAGATGTGCAAAGAGCTGTGCTGTGGATGTGTATAACTGGATGGTTAGATGTGCAAAGAGCTGTGCTGTGGATGTGTATAACCGGATGGTTAGATGTGCAAAGAGGTTACAAATTCGAGTGCTTCAGTGATGCTAAGTTTGTAACTCGCTCTGTTCCGTACTGACGTTGTTGGGGTCATTTGAATGCAAACTGCTGGCCTTTTGAATTATGTCCGCAGATGCAATGTGGGCTTTTGGCTCTATGAATGTGACACTGGTGGGTGTTCAGAGGTGTCACACCAAGTCTAAACTTCGTAATCGGCTACTTCATGCACATAAAGGTGTAGAAATATGGAGGTCTTTCTGCACCCATCCACAGTGCAAGGGCTTCTTTGAAGACTTTGGATGAGAGTTGTTGGTGGATAAGTTTTGGAGATTATTCCAATGTTTTATGACACTTGAGATCATGGATCGTTGGAGAAACGACGTTCTGTTACCTCGAACTAGGAGGATGTATGTTTGTGTATTTCCATTCCATAGCGTTCTGCTCGTTTCTCTCTTTCTATTGCTGTGAATGATTGACACAATGTAGCCTAGGAAAACAAATTATTCGGCTTAGAGCTTTTCAGAGATGATGACTTCATTATGTTCCGTCTGGTTTAAGTGTGTCACAGTCTATTTCATATCGTAATGCCTCTATCGGTGTCCGAAATTCCGCCCTGTTTTTAGTCTGACAGGCCTGTTTTGGAGTCAAAGGGGTCTCGATTCGCTCGTAATTGTGATGCATTCGTTGTAGATTACGTCGCAGCAGTCAAAGTGTAACTTTATGTGGGTAATGTAAACCTTATCGAGCACGTCTCTTGGTGTGTTACTGGCTATCGGGTAGACATTTAAGTGCAATACAGTGGATTAAAGTGCGACATGTATTTTGATAGCTGCCTTTACATGTACATGGAGTCGGAAATCTTTGGAAAGTAAGGACTTAGATGTGCGTGTGTGTCAACTACAGGTATTTCTTGGCCTGCGAAAGAGAGCCTCGGATGGTTAAGTCAAATTTTATGGACAAAAATTTGTTGCATGGCTTCAGCGCTTTAAACATGATCGTTCATTATGCGGCGCATGAATCAATGGTTTCCACGTCCCGTTAAAAAGTACGATCGATCGGTACGATCGGTACGTCTAGACTGGAATATGAAGAGCAGAGCGATGTGTCGTCGGCATAAGCAAGTCTGTCGTTCGTTGTCTGGTTGACTAGTTGGTTCACGAGGAGGAGGAGAGGACCGAGGACGAGGAGAGAGCCGAATGTGGCACCTGGCGTCAGGGGACTGTGTCTTGGAAACGGTGGCAGCAAAAAAGGTGGGAGATTTGATTGCGGATTCAGGATTAGATCAATACAATTATGATAGTAATTCTTCCCAACCAGGTCGGAAATGAGGATTTTGCCCTCACTTGCATATACGAAGTCGGGCAAAGAGTAACTTGTGCATGCTTACACGTCTCTTTGCAAAATTCACTTTACCTATCATTCCTCATGTATTGTTTATCATTTACTACCTTAATCAGTTTTCTTTGTCAAGCGTGTTTTGTTGTGTTCATGCTTTCCAAATACATGCCTTGACTAAACTTAGTTCAACAACCCTGGAATATACTGCATATACTACAGGCATTGAAAAACTTCCAATTCTCATCCCAACTAAATGTTTCAAAAGGATTCGTTATGCAGTTAATGTCTCGTCACAGGTTGGTCACGGCTTGGTTACAGCCTTGGAAATATTATCCTTGGAGGTGAGGGACTGAGAAAACAAGTTTTTCTGAAATTTCCTCAAAGATGTTATGCTCTACCACCTTAGTTTCCAGCCCCTCTCCTTATTGTCAGTGGAACCAAAGCTAAATAACCCACAAGACAACGTTCAAATATGATTGCTGAGTTGTCGCCTCTTACAACTTTCAAGAGGTGCAAGAAAAACTAAGGTGCGAGAAAAACTTTCAGTGTTCAGAAAAACACCAGTCCAGCATGTGTGCCAACCAACCACTTCCCAATCCACCTTTTCGCCTAACATCCCGCGGTTTGTAATCCATCGTCTCCGTTCGCCCCATGCGTCACGAAGCGACCAGCCAGCATGGGTCTCGCGTCTCTTCCTTGCTTACCATACCCGATTTCAGATGAAGAATCCGGGGCTAATGCGTAGCACCATGGGCCACTTTCTGTTTCCGTGAGCAGCTTTTCAGAATAGACTGGCAATCCATTGACGACGACGCCTCCCCACATCATGCAACAGCCAATCACGCCTTGGAGAGCCCAGGGGGTGGAAGCGTCTGCGAGGCAACCTCGAAAAATGCGGTAAGTTCTCAACCATAGCGGGGACATTTGGGAGGGCTTCTGGGCGATGCTCCCGGGGACGACTTCAGCCTGACTCGGGCACGCGGAGAAGCGATTGTAGACAAGGGTGGCGCGCATGTGGCGTGCATTCTGTTGTGCGGTGAGAACACAACGAAACGAGGCCCGAATGGGTGGTCATGCGATTGGGAGAGTGGTTCAGGACGTCTGGGTATCAAGGGTGGACTAAGGCAAGAGAACCGTTGAAGTGGTTTGTTGGACGGTAGAAATTAATGTGACGTGTATGTGCCTGGTACTTCTTTGCGTAGTGTGTATCATGACGGTATGACTTCACTCTTTTGGGTTTAAAAGCCGCAGTACAAATTCATCACGGTGGAATTCCCTGACAAAATGCCAAAATTCCAACACTGATTTCCATTGATTTTTTTCTTGTCGTCCGTCACTTTAAGCCGTCAACAAGTCGGCCAAGAATTTTATCTTCGTGTTCACCCTTTGCCAAAAGCCCCACGGGTCATTTCATGTCAAAACACTTGGAAATATGGCGTGTAGTCGTGCGGTCACATCTGTCGTCCAGGGATCCACAGATGTGTGGCGGACACCTCATTTGGGACAGGTATCGTGTGTGGGTCGTTGGGTCCTTGTCCACTCTGTTTCTCTCCGTTGATTTGCATTAATATAATAAAAGGTACGTTTAGACAAGATCGTTTCCCCCAAGGTACGGAACCAAACTGATAAGAGAATAAATGTTTGGTGTCAAAGCTGAACCTTCGACTTCATAGACCAGAGAAACAATGCTGTTTTTCCAAGAGTTGGGAAATAAGCCTGACCTAAGTGATTTGTTGTATAATTGGAAGATTAGTTATAATATCAATGCTGCTACTCATTTCAATTTGTTGGATGCGTATCATATCAGAAGGAGTTGTGTGAGACACGAGAATTTAAGAATTCCAGACTTTCACGCTTAGCAGCTGTAATGGGCGCATTCTATTGCAGACACTTGAATGTTGTTCTGGCTTCTCCCAAAAAGTTATGGAGTGCTCTGTATTTGAAGATACTGAAGCAAGCACCATGTGAAATGAACTAAGCCATTGGTATGCTTCAGAGTGGAAAAGACTGCTCCAGACAACACAATAACTAAGCCATGAACTAAGCTGAACTAAGCCATTTGTATGCTTCAGAGTGGAAAAGACTGCTCTAAACAACACAAGTTTTTTGCTTCGTTAATCTGCTCCTCAACGGTCGTCAAACGCGTCATTGTTTGATTACGTCATCGTGTTTTGCACAGTATTGAGAGCCAATCCACGGCCGTTATATCTAGAAATTGTGCCGACGAACATCAGACATGAAAAACTCGATAAATGCATTTTTCTAGGCCTTGATTGCCACATGGCCACTGAAACAACAGGATTTAAATGACACCATTTTGGCGTCAATATCCTCGGGAACTAGAGGGGTCTGCGTCTTTAGAGGAGCAGGGCTGTGAATTGCACCGAGTGATCTTCAAGACGGCTATTTCAGTTCATAGCCCATACAAGTGTCGAACGCTCCTTTAAGAATTTCTTGGCTTCGCGTCAGCTGTGGTTGTGTTTAAAGACCTGGTTGCTTCTTAGTTGTCCACCCAAGTATGTTGCTTGGTTAGGCTGTTGCCTCCAGCGGTCCAGGTTTAGGTCCGCTTGGCGTTGTTTGGCTTTTTTGAACAGCCTCTTAAATCGTATGTTCAAACGTAGCTGGCTTGCCACCCACGTTTGTCTTTAGGTCAAATGCATACAAAATGTATTGGAATAGCGTGGACTGCTGCTGACATGTGCACCAGTGACAGCAACCCACCCTTTTAACAAATGCCCTCTTGTGTTTCTGGCTGATATGTGTGAAATAGAGGGTTCGTAAATTTATACACATCGAAAATGATTTAGTCGCACTGCTCTCTCGTTGTTTATTTTAATATCGGTTTGGTAACGGCAGAGTTTCATAGACTGGCGAATTGCTAATGTTTCATAGCGGCAATAACATTCGACTGAAAGCTACGAGGTCCATATTGTTTGCCATAGTCAAATCTCGTTTGTTTGCAACAGTGTCAGTCAGTCTGGTTGGCTCAACTGTGCATAGTGTCAGTCTGGTTGCCTCAGCAGGGCATGGTGTCAGTTTAAGGGTACTCAGTGCGCCCATCATTCCCGTATCGAAAGCTGTTGTACCGCCATGCTTGTGCCGAATCGATTCAATCGAATACATGTTCCCTGCATGTAAGGAACTCGGAAGCGGTGTAAACGAGGGACAATGACCTCGAGCTAAAGCTCAGCTCTCAGCAAATATAGCGAGAAAGTTTTGGATCCGTTGCAAATTTGAGTTTGGTGGAAGGTTACTGCAGCATGCCACCATATTGTCAGGTGTAATTTTTAATTGGATCACAGCGCACTCTTTATGGTCCATTTCTAAGTGACTCATTCTTCTTTCTGGTAATTATTGAAACCATAAACTGCGATACCGCCTTCATGTCCGTGGTTGTGTTGAGCGTTGAATGAGTGGAATTTACAAGTTTGAAAAGGCTAAGGTGCATATAAGTACTCAGGATGGCATTAAGTTACATCAGCGTGCCTATTTGATTTTTGTCTACAAAGTTTGGAGGCCCATCCGGTCTATTGTGTAGAGTATACTCACTCATCCAGCCCGCAATTTTAGGATGATTCAAGTGTTAGTAACATTTATTTAAAACGGATTGGAAGAGACTGAGTTTTGGCTGCGTGGTTGGATTCTGGGTTTGTTTGAATTCCGGTTTCAAAAAGCCAAGCGTTGATTTCTCTGTACATGTTAAGAATCTGTCACTGTCGGTGTTTTGTAAGATCTTTTATACATTATCCAACCACGGACGCTATTTGAACAAGCGTATCTGTAACCAAGTTGGAAAAAACTGCAACCATGGCATGTTCTATAAATGTCTTTCCCTTCCGCCGAGGCGACCAACACACTGCTGCAGCTCGAAGTGCCACCCTCCTGTTCTCCCAGAGACCATCTTCTCAACTGCAGCATGCGCGTACGTTTCTTCTCCACAGTTGCTACGTGGCCCCGCTGTGCCTTAGGCGCCCCCGTCCCCGCTGAGGCCCCCGTCGGGCCTCAGGCGCCCCCGCCCCCGCTGAGGCCCCCGCTGTGCCTCAGGCGCCCCCGCCCCCGCTGCGGCCCCCGGCGGGCCTCCGGCGCCCCCGCCCCCGCTGAGGCCCCCGCTGTGCCTCAGGCGCCCCCGCCCCCGCTGAGGCCCCCGCTGTGCCTCAGGCGCCCCCGCCCCTGCTGAGACCCCCGTCGTGCCTCAGGCGCAGGTTACCTTTTCTGCCAGCTCGCCGACCATGCCGGTCCAGCTGCCGTTGTGCAGCAGTGCCCCGTAGCCTCCGGGTCTCGGCGGCAGCAGGCGGTACCGCAAGTCCAGCTCCGTGCTGATGATGTTCCATAGGTCGATCAGGTAGCCGCTGTGTGTCAAGTTGCCTGAGGGCTCCTGGTCAATGATGACGAATGGCGGGGTCTGAAGGGGGTAGAGGAGACATCATTAGACCGCAGCTTCGTTAGCCAGGTGGCGGCTCAAATCCCATCTCACATTGCGTCCCCCAAAACGCTTGATATACCACCATCGTATATCCTCAGAGAGAATTCCCCACCTTTTTTCACCAATGCCACTTACATGCGTCGTCAACACCCGCAACTCCTCGGTGAAGCTGAACGGCTGGTCACGGTTGCCCAGGATGGCAACTGAGCCCTCTCTCTGCACGGTGGCCATCGTCGGCTCCCGGCGATGCTGCACTGTCCCGAAGTCGAGCCGTCCCCCCGCCGTCGTCTCCTCGTCCGGGAGTGCCGCGACCCTCACACGAGCCCCCGACGAGCCGACTGACCAGCTCACACGGGCCACCTTCCCGGCTCTGTCGCCGCCGCGGCGGTAGCTTCGGTCGCCCGAGCGACCGTTGCAGTTGCCGGAGCGACAGCGGCCGCCACCTGCCGGTAGCCGGTGACGTATGCGGTAGACAGGATTACGTAGGAAGGCCTTTGACCAATGAGGGAGCGGATAGTGTCGTCGGCGATGCCGCCAGAGCGACATGACCGGATGTTGTACTGAAAGGATAATACGCCAAAGCGACAAAGCGAGTGGCGCCCGCGTGCATCGTGTGCAATTGTAATTGTGTTTTGTATCAAAGGCATAGCGATAGAAGTCTGCTTCGATCGGTCAGTTCCGCTATTTGGTGAATTCTGCGTCCTGTGGAGAAGCGTCTGCGATTTAAAACCGCAGCTCTTTAATAATGCGTGATCTTGGCCATGAAAACAAGCCTGATCATTCATCACTGGATTTCAGCATGGTGGTTCGAGCCGTAGATGTGTTTTGCAGCTGACATTTTAAATATCAAAATCAGCACGCTTCGTTGATATACAGCTTTGTGAAATCAGTTGGTTCTACGTCTGTGATGAGTTCTCAATGACTCCTCAACAGCCATCGTGGACATTTTTACCTAACGTTGCCAATTTCACCTGGTGCTTGTGCTATTTTTTGCTTAGTACTCAATTAGGCATTGATTAAAATGTTAGGATTCACTTTATATTTTGCTCGACCATGCCCTGTAGTATTTCAGCGTTATTCCGTTTATTCTCAAGCTGTAATGGACTATACTTAACTCGTCGCTAGAAGAGCGTTAGTCAAGTATAGCTTGCTCAAATTACTGTCATGTCTTTGTTCCCGATTTGAGCTCAGGAATGCCTTCAGAGTGCTACTCATTTGCTGTCCCGCTTGCAGGTAGCAGAAAGGTATGTCGGTGTCCCACGCCAGGTATGCGAGTTCGTAGTCGGGTTCAGGTTGAGCGGCACACATGACAATAATATTTTAGCACACACAGTGCTGTCTGCAGGTGCTTACAGTGAAGCCATCGATTATAGCACAGTGTCATTAACTAGTGCAGATTCAGATCCGTCCAGTGCAAAAAGTTGACATTGTTTATCAGGGAAACTGTGTAGGGTTCCAGCATCTCGAGAACCTTAGAAAAGTGGCACGGTCCTGACAAATGAATAAGCGGCGTGAATTCTGGCTTGCTATGCAGCTACTTTTGGCAGAAGCGGCAAATGAGTTCACGGGACTGTATGGCCAGGTCTGAAATATTTTCAGAGACCAGGGACAGTTTAAGGACTTAACGGTAATGACCGAAATGTGGATGGCCCAAAAGGTTGTCAGACTGATGCACGCGTGTCACTGAGAGCGGAAAACGTGGTGATCCAATCGGGCAAAATGTTTGAGAAAGAGGCCATGGCAAGCTTGCATGCCAAATCTCCTATCCGCAGGTAAGGGGGCGACGTCAAGCAGCCCAACAATTAATGAAACCCAAGAATGCGTGACCCAAAGAGCATGTTTCAAACCACCGGAGGTATATTTGAACATAGCTTAATGAGCTACAAGGACATCACATTTCCATGTGGGAATGTGGAAGTGGAAAATGTTTTCTAAAAAGTTTGCCGTAAAAAATGCAACCAACTTAAAACATATGTCTGACAAAATGCTATTTTGAGCCCCGTTTTGGTCTGGCATTGTCTCACTAGAGCCTGTCTGGTGAATGTCCTGACGTTATCTGGAACACAAACAACTTTGAAATTGAATTACTGAATGACTTCAAAACTTGCATCGAATACGGTGCTAAGGGCGTCGGAAGGCTTGCGCGCACCGTTCTGCAGCCTTTTGATGACAAAAAATCTGAGATGGGCGGATATATCTCCAGATGTCGGTGCATTTTTGTCCTGACAAGTGCACGTAATCTTCAGGCCTGTTCCATTGCGCGAGTTCAAAAGACCAATGCGATGTAAGGTAAGACGGGGGCAAACAACTCTCAAGGAAGCAAGAAAGCGAATATGCAGAATTTTGTGTGGGAAGGTATCAATTTAATTATGGCCACTTTAAAAATTCCATTTTTCTGCCGCAGACGCACATTTCTCGCATGGCGTAATGCCCACAAACCATGTCGTTATTCTAGCAATTTGTGCAAGTGTATTTCTTTTTTTTGCAGTCAACATTTATTCATGTGCAAACCAAATACCTACACACAAACACACACACACATACATATACACACACACACACACACACACACACACACATATATATATATATATATATATATATATATATATATATATATATATGTGTGACCATTCGGTGAGAGGAGCACGAGCTGCCGGTGTTTGTTGGCTGATGCCGGTTTTTGAATTCACCCCAAAGGCAGGCATGTACATACTCATTATCTCTCATCTGTTCACGTCATTGACATGCGTCGCGGAGCAAAAATAAAGGCAACCCAGCCTCGACGGTTCTCTGAGAACGCTTGACAGCCTGGGGATGGCTGGGGCTACGGAAGTAACGGTTACCAAAGTAAGCACAGATCCAGTGACACCCCGACGCGGTGATTTTTGGGGCGTGCTGCGACCATCGAAGCGCCCGTGAACGAGACGCTTGTACCGCGCCGGGGCTCAGGTACACCCCTTTTCCTGCCCCCTCCAAAGTGTATTGCCTTACCGCTGGCAACAATAGATCTAGTTGACACCTCAAGCTATCGCACGAAAGTGAGGAGACCATCGGTTGACATGAGGAGATAGCTGCCACGATGCATCAGTTGTGCGTGCACTGCAGTTATTGCTGCCGCCTTTTGAACGAGAGGTGCATGTCCGAGCCAGCGTCATCTGGTAAGCACGCTGGACTACCGTACATGCTGCAGCGCTCAGGGCGTGTGTGAGGAGCTGCGGATCACGGCGCCGCCACGACGACTCCGGTAATGTGCGACGCTGCTGTAACATGACTGAAGTCTCCTGGCTCACCAACCAACTGCAGTGTTCGCCTCAGAACGCACAATGTGTTTGCCGCGCGTGGTGACGCTGCGCCAGGAAGCGGATGGCCATGACTGGAGAGGAGCTTGATCGAAACCGCCGTGTCGTGTCGTAAACTGCCGTGTCGTGTTGTAAAAACTACGCCATTCCGTTCGACTACACAGGAATTTCCAGGGTGCTGGATTCCAGGTACGCCGGGCGAGATGCCTGCTTAGCATGCGTTCCGAACCGAACAATTGTAAACATTGCCACAGACACACCTTGACTTCTTTGCAGTTACGGAACGATTCCAAGTACCCTCGTTCTGCACAATGCCTTCAACTGTTCCATAACCTAACCATTGGCCAGTGCTCCATTCTGAAATTGCCCCATAACATGAACATAGTGTCGCTCCACCGAAAACGCTCGCAGGTCCAACGGCGAACGTCACGCGACGGTACTAGTCATCCACATTATCGTGCCTCACTTCAAATCCTTCAATACCTGCTACGGCAAGATCATACCGTTTGTAATTTATTCGCTCAGGGCGTGATCACGTGGCGATGAGACTATATTGACCTCCATATATTTGTTATTATTATATTTGTGATATATTACTGTTAATACATTAATATATAACATATATAATTATCAATGCATTTTTCCAGGGGCACCGACCCACTGGATAGGTCGGTGCCCCTGCAGTGACTGACAGCCTGTCGTCGGTGAAGCCCCACGTTAGGTGGTGCCGCCTGGTGGCTTTCCACCATATCTGATCAGTTCATCGGCCGCTGTGGTAAAACACACGCTCGTGACGGGGGCACCACATCCGCACCGATTTCGAAACGCTGAATCGATTCGACCTCACGCACGAGCAAAAGTCATGCTATTTAGGCGCACCCGCCCAGGAAACTACTTAAAGCTCGCCGCACCGTTTCGGATATTTACACAATGGCTCCGGTGGGACTACGGAAAAGCCGGGTGGTTCTCCATTACGCTGCGTCAGTGGGCGTTCGCCGCACGCCGCCTGTTTGGCACTGGCAAACTCGCGGTCGGCACTGATCCGTGAATCACGTAGGTGAGAAGAGCTGACCGCGGCTCAACGTGTAATCACGTGTGTCACGGGACATGATTGCTAGCTAAATGAGCAGTCACATGAGTCACGAAATAGTGGTGGCTTGATGGAGTGGCGGAAGTAGAGAATCAGGAGTTCAAAACAGCTTTCGGAATCGACAAAATCCAGGCGACAGTGTTATTTGCACAACGAGCTGGGCGGCGGAGCCAACTCAAAATGAATGCGGCTAAACCCCTTTTACATGCGATCTACGGCTTCTCCACGGATGTAGCCCACCTTTCCTGCGGAGCTGGCGTGGTGGCCCAAACAAAGCTAGGTAAGTCCCTTCATAGAATTAACCCACCTTTCCTGCGGAGCTGGTGTGGTCGCCTGTTCAAAGCTGGATGAGTCCCTACATAAAATTGGCGCACCTTTCCTGCGGAGATGGTGTGGTCGTTCGTACAACGCTGGTTAAGTCCCTACATGGAATTAAACCACCTTTCCTGCGGAGCTGGTTTGGTCACCTGTACGAAGCTGGATAAGTCCCTCATAGAATTAACCCACCTTTCATGCGGAGATGGTGTGGTCGCCTGTACAAAGCTGGATGAGTCCCTACATAAAATTGGCCCACCTTTCCTGCGGAGCTGTCGTGGTCGCCTGTACAAAGTTGGATACGTCCCTTCATAGAGTTAACCTACCTTTCCTGCGGAGCTGTCGTGGTCGCCCAAACAAGGCTGAATAAGTCCCTCCAACTGAAAAGGAAAATATACGCCTGAACCATGGTGTGGGGGTGACGTAAGTCTGGTAACGTAACAGCCATGCCGTGCACCAAAACCAACCCAGCCTCTGTGTGATGCCAAGGCAGATCACGCCGTGTTTAATATCGACATAGTCATTATCACCGCATACGCCGCTATCAACACGATTTCTTTGGTATGGCCAGTATGTACGCATACTCGCATGATGCTTCTAGTTTTCGGGCCAGAGGGATCGGTGCGCAGGCTTGAATTTAAGCACCTCCCGTGAGGATCTTGATTCTGTTAAGCAATTTTCCCTGCCGAGCAGCCATTGTTGTCTGACCAAACCATGCGGACCTCCCGAGAGAGTCGACTTGACCAAAGCCTGTGCTGGCTGTATTTCCTCAGGTCACGTTGATTGCATTTCACGGGATCTGTCCCAGCCCTGACGGCGCACTGTGTCCCAGCCCTGACGGCGCACTGTGTCCCAGCCCGGACGGCGCACTGTGTCCCAGCCCGGACGGCGCACTGTGTCCCAGCCCTGACGGCGCACTGTGTCCTAGCCCTGACGGCGCACTGTGTCCCAGCCCTGACGGCGCACTGTGTCCCAGCCCTGACGGCGCACTGTGTCCTAGCCCTGACGGCGCACTGTGTCCCAGCCCGGACGGCGCACTGTGTCCCAGCCCTGACGGCGCACTGTGTCCCAGCCCTGACGGCGCACTGTGTCCCAGCCCTGACGGCGCACTGTGTCCCAGCCCTGACGGCGCACTGTGTCCCAGCCCTGACGGCGCACAGTGTCCCAGCCCTCCGCTACTCACGGTTCATGGTGCTTGATGGCGGCATGCAAACAGGAGCGATCCAAGATTTTTGCCTTGGCTCCGCCTCTGCGCCGGGTAAGAGCTCTATTTTCACCCAACTATTCAGACGGACACGCACTGAAGCCACGCCGCCTCTCAGTAGCATGGACCTGACGCCGCCCCTGCACGTATTGTCATCATGATATTATGTCATGGTGTCGTGATATCATCACTCACAGCTCCGCCAGTGCCGCTTGCTCTCCCCCTTCATGCGTCTCTAGTCTTCCTGACTACGGCCCTGCGCCGTATCGCATGACTCCCACAGCTTCCGTTAGTACCACTCGCTCTTTCGCTTCCCGCATCTCCGGCTTTTCTGACTACGCCCCTGCTCTGTATGTATGGCATTACTCGCACAGCTTCTGTCAGTACCACCCACTCTCCAGCTTCCTGCCTCTCCAGCCTCCCTGACTGCGCCCCTGCACTGCATCGCATCACTCACAGGTTCCGTCAGAACCACCTACCCTCCCTCCTCCCGCCTCCCCAGTCGGCCTCCCTGACTCCGCCCCTGCGCCGCCAGGTTTCTGTGTCGTCTCCTCACCGCTCTGTCCGCCGGTCGCACCGTAGTAGGTGCAGGGGCGGCACGGAGATCGGACGGGGCGCCGCTGGACCGGAGGCTCGCTCGTGTACCGGAGCTGCGCCCGCCCTGCTGACGTCATCAGGGTCACCGGGTCACCTGCGACTTCCGTGGTGCGCTGCGTTTGTCGTTTGTCTGTCGCTGTCGGCTGACGTTTCGACTGAACACTCACAGGTGAGATGGGGCTCTTCGGCGCTCGAGTTCCGTCGCCTAATCATCATGCATTTGTTACGGATCGCTCCGCGGGCCCGGCGTGATGCATTTCATTTGAGTCCATGGGCTACATGTCGCACGATGAGACCGGACAAGCGGCAATAATGCAACACAGCAGGAACGTAACCACAGGTGGCACTAAACGGTGTAAGATTTTGATGCATTGGAAAAAAACCTGAATGGCGATCTCCTTGGGGGCAGGAGCTCGGTCGACACTGCGTCGGGATGGTGTTCTGAACTTCTCAATTTGCAAAATCAGTGTTTCGCGCCATCTTCATCGTAAAAGAATTCTGCTATTGGTGAAGACTTCTTCTGATGTTTGGATAAAGGCGTGTTGCTGATATATCAGCCCCATTATATTCCAGTCACCTGAGTTTTCTCCGAGGAATAAGGCCATTACTACTGCCTTATCTATGTGAGTAATGTTCCTCGCTGGCGCACTGAACAACTTGCGATTTGCATTGTGTATGCACTCCCTAATTTGCCTTGGTCACCCCAGTTTCTTTCCTGGCTTCCAGTTCCTTTCAACCGACACTAGCGGGGCGGTCATCACTTGAGTTTCGCTCGCGTTAATGGTGTGGAAATGCATGGAAAGTCGTCCGTCAAAGAGAAAGGCCGGATGGGTCACGACATGGACTTGGCGCTTCACATGCTGCGTCTGGACCGTCAATAAACAACAGGTTTAGGTGATGGCGTTCATCGATGGCACTCGCAAGGTCTAGATAACTGTCATGGGACAGGACAGGACAGGGCAAGGTCATTGCACTTCATTGTATTGCCTCACGCATAATGCCTTGCTGGACAGCAAAAACTGGAGTTAGCAAGTAAACCATCCCGGCCATTTTGTGGTGCAACTCACAATCCCCGCAAACCCAAATTTCTTCGGGCGAAATTATGAACGACAATTCATCCGGCAATAAACTCCTTCTGGGTTATCGTGATGAGTCAGGGGTGGGAGCAAGCCCAGCTGCTGCCGTTTACAAAGTACAACGACGGGCCGTTACGTATGAGGCGTGCGGGCAACCACTGTGGCCAGCACCTTGGCCATAATGAACGGGCTTCCCTGTTTGTGCTGGGCATGCTATTTCAGAACGTTTAGATCGTGGTGCCTGCGTGCCGCTGGTTAGGGTGGCAGTGACTTAACTTGTTCCGCGATGCTATTCCTTTTGCCTGAATAATAAATTACGTTTGTGTACACGTCATTCTCTGGCACTATTTTTTTTCGTTTGCAATGGGACCACAGCAGATTTCCTAACATTGTAGATCGCGTCGAACAGAGGAAACCGACATAAGGACATGCACTTTTGCAAACGGCGCAACGTCCGTTTGATGACCAGCGTTATTCCGCCGCCTGTTCACAGCCCTCGGTCGTCACCGCTAGACGGGGAGCATGACACTGCATAAATATCGGGGCTATTGAGCGTAGGAACTGGACCGAGACTAAACCAGGTTTGCGAACGTCTTGAAGTTCGTATGCTTGCTCGGTAATCGCCTTGAATTTCACTGCGTCTGCGCCGATGTACGGCCCCAGCGGCGCCTCGCTGCGTGGCGTATCCACGAAAATAACATGGCAACGATGCCAAATTGCAATGAGGAGTCGAGCTTTGATTCAAGTCAAGAAACGTGCTGAATTTGCGTCATATGCTGGACCAGCCCCCACGCCATGTTTGAGCGCGGTAGGATGTGCTGGTCATGACATGCCAGCAGCGTACGCTCATGCTTGTCATGCAACTTTTCGTACGCACGTATATATATATATATATATATATATATATATATATATATATTTGCATAGATATATGGAAACATATACATTCATATGTTGTTATGCCTCCTTGTTATTTCATACGTGACGCAGCGATCTTCCCACCGGAAATTGAGCATTACACTCGGCGGCTTTCCTCCAACCCATGTGGTGCGTGCGCGCTGGATCCGCCACCCAGAACGAATGCCTTGTGGTGTCCAAAGGCGGTCGAGCCCTTTCCCTTTCCGCGAGAATCATGGGGTTAACGACTTAGTTCGCTAACCATCACGTCTTTTTATTTCTATGTACGATTTAGGTCGAAGTCTGCAGGGTCTACTCATAGCGTCCCGTCTTCTCATTCTGCGCTACGACGCGTGCACAAACAGCAAGCGTCAGGTGCCCAGTGCCCTGTTTTGAAGCCTGTCTCGACCCCTGCCCGTCTGGGACGCGCTTTCTTCGTGTCCCGCCGCGTGTGAGACGCGTCCGGGTCAGAGCGAGGTCAGATAGGTCGCGACCTCCGGGCGCGGCGGCGCGCTGTTTTGATCGGCTGCTTGCGACGAGGCGAGGGTCAGAACGGGATTTGATTCTGTGCTGAGGCGTGACCTTGATAGCAGTTGACTGCGATGGAACCAGGGGCGTTTGCGGATATGGTCCCCCGATCCGATCCGCCCGCTCGCCGCTGCGCCCGTACGACCCGGCGCACCCACCACACATTCCTGCTGTACCACCCATTACCCACCCATTTTGATTTTTTGGGAAGTCAGTTTAGCAAATATGGCGATGTTTCCGGACTGTTCACTGCTAGCCTTGTGCGATGATTATTATGACAGCAATGGGAATGGAGCAGGTACGCTGAACGGTACGCAGGTACGGCAGGCGGTAACATCATGGATAATTCTCTAAGTGTATATTCGGAATTCCGTAACCACCTTACGCATGCCCGTACTAGCATCCTGTGCCTAACCCAGCCTATTATCCATTTCACGTTGGAACCCATGGGCTTACCCAGCCCAGAGAGCATTTAGATGAATCGGGGCAGTTACGGTACTATTAAGGTTGCGTCAAGATGTATGCAGGAGATGACTTCATACAAGCGAGAGCTTGTTCGCCTCGGCAACTGAATGCTTCGAGGTTTGATTTCAGAACTAGTTAATTTGAGTCCCATTTTACTTGGACCTTTGGACTTAGAGGACAGTGCTTGGCGCGTATTGGGCTAAGGAAGTAAACGCGTCGCACATAGAAAGAGCACTGAGATTTGTGGAGTCGTTGGAGGGCTCAGAGGTGAAACGCAACGAATCGCGTTTTTACAGCGGCTCACCACTTCATTCAGTGTGCCAAATTTTGTTTCGCTGAAACAAAAATCGCCAAATTCACGGGTGTTCTCCCCAGCAGATCACATGAGCGCAGGTCTGTGTTCAAGTTCTCAGTGGTCACAGCTGTTTAATGCAGAGCATAGAGCACCGCAGAGTTGGCCGTCTTCAGGCGTCGCAGTGTGGTCCAGTGGTCCAGCATGTTCCCGTCGTCCAGCACGGTCTAGCACGGTCCAGTACGGTCCAGTGCAGTCACCGTTCCGCGTGTCTGGCGAGCTCTGATCTGATCGCAATGCCATGCAAGTGGCGACCGGAGGCTCCGCGAAGCACGGGCCTCTCTCCCAGTCTGCGTGGCGATGAAACACTGCATATCAAGCAGGCTGCGGCGCAGCGGCGCGTCCAGCGCACTGGCCGAGGTAGGCTGGCGCGTGCAGCGGAACAGGCGGAACAGGCGACCGTGCCGGAACAGCGGAACAGCGGAACAGGCGACCGTGCCGCGGCTGGGTCAGAACGAAGCCGCGGAGTTCCCGCTAGGACGGCCGTGGCACGGCTACGTCAGGATGAAGCCGCGGATCTTCCCGCTAGGGCGGCCGTGGCGCGGCTACGTCAGAAAGAAGCCGCGGAGCTTCCCGCTAGGGCGGCCGAGGCGCGGCTACGTCAGGACGAAGCCGCAGAACTTCTCACGAGCAATGCTCAGTGTTAGAGACAACGGCACGCGGGTATTCGAGCCGTGGGTTTTCGAGCCCACTGATGCGCTGGGAAAAGTAGTATGAGAAGCCCATTGGTGATTGTAGTTCTAGTTTTGGTTGTACGGCTAAGCGTTATGCGTTGTCCATCAGAAGCGGTGAAATAGATGCCACGCGGTCCAGACAATATACATCCTAGACGAATGATCAGTCTGCCTCCCAAAAGGCATTTTGGAATTATCATGCGCCGAATTTATATTTAGATTATATTTATATTTATATTTGAATTTAGATTTTGGGTGGTGGGCGTTCAGCGACATTGGTCATACCAAAAAATAGTTTTGAGTTACACGGGATGCTTACAAACTGTTCTGGCATTTTTCGTTCGGCTATGAGCTTTCCTGTATCATGTAATAATACTGTAAAGTTTTGGCGTTGGTGCAAATCCTAAAGGGGCTTATCATGCTGTAGGAATACTTGTCATGATGGCGTTTCATTCCACATTGTTAAGACTTAGTGCAATGTCGCCTGCATCTTAGTTACTCGGGACTTGCTCTCTTCGAAAATTTGCTGTTTTGGCGTTACAGTTTTCTGCTTGTCCTATAAAATTTAAGATTGTCTTTTTGGCATTACGGCTCGGTAAATGGTTTCGTGACTTAACAAACATTAATTTGCCGATATAGCCTTTCTACAAATCTACAGATCGACTGCTGACCTCAGTACACCAATTAGTGTAGCAGGCTGACATCCCATGGCCTTTGCAAAAATTTCGGGAGAGGAAGCCAGGGGGCATAGCTACAATTTTTTCATCGGAACCCCAGTTTATCCCGTCGGGGACGCGCGATATTTCTGTGTGACGTAAAACAGCATCGCATTCTCCCCGATTACTCATTTCTATTTTTCACCTTTAAGTTGCTGTGTGTTCAAATTGGTTTGCGCACAAATTAATGCATGTTAAAAATTTATGAGGGGACGCGAAACACGTGTCTCCGATGGTAACTACGTGATTACACCTCGGCTAACATCTATCAAAATTCCGGCACATAACACAGCCCGGCGCTATGCACACATCTTTTTGACGTTTGTGGTACGCTACGACTTGATCATAATGTGCTTATCGTGTGCTCTTGGGCGTGGCAAATGTCACTTGTCTGTATGCACGCACTCCAAGTGCACGCGCACTGTGATCCAGGCGCGTGCTTCAGAGCTCGTTTCAAAGGCATCCCGCTCATTCCGTACCGCGCGTTCGGAGCATGTCCGCGTTACGTAAGCAGTGTTCACAAAAGCTCTTGCGATGCCTAGTGTCCGAGCCACTGTGTGTTTACGGTACTTTGCGTTCCAGCACGTCAACATGCACATCTCTCGGCTGCTGGTGTGGCTGGTTGTGAGCGCCGGCCCAGCGTGCAGCTCTCCAGCCTCCGTCTCCTCCAGCTCGTCCTTCGGCTCCTCCTCTGTCTCGTCTTCCGCCTCTGGATCCGTCTCATCCGCTTCTTCCTCCGCCTCCGGGTCTGCCGCAGCCTCCGTCTCCTCTGGGTCTGGCTCAGTCTCCTCTTCTGTCTCCTCCCGGTCCGGCTCTGTCTCCTCCCGGACAGGCTCTGTCTCCTCCTCCGTGTCCTCCGGGCCGGCTTTGGCCGCCGCGGACTTCGACTACAGCGACCCGACAGATTACGGCGACTACGGCGACTACGGCGACTACGGACCGGCCAAGCCGTCGCTCTCCTTCACCATCTTCGAGGATACGCAGGCGCGTCGGCCAGAAGCGCAGCAGACTCGGCTGTCGCCCTGCACCTGGGCCGTCGTCAACTGCTGCAACAACTCCGACGCCAGGGTAAGGGCGGCAGAATGCTGGGGTCGTCGGGATTTAGGGAGAGGGACGGGAAAAGGAGAGGACACGATATCGGATTTTTTTAGGGGTCGTGTGGCAATACGGTCGGTGCAATGGTCCTGTGTAGCATTGCAGACGGCGTCAAACGCCCGTATGATATTTCGGATGGTGCCATGCGCGCATTGGGTATTTCAGACGGTGGCATGCTCGCATGGGGGTTCTGAGCGCTACCAGGCTTACGTGGGGTATTTCGGATGGTACCGTGGTCCCATATGTATTTCGGACGGCGTCATGCTCCCGCGCAGTGTTGTGGACGGCGCAGGAGCGCGGCGAGGAACCGGAGGGGCGGCCTCCTCAGGCCCGGATGGCTTCGTTTTTCATCACAGAGGTCTTTCGACAGAACGTTTAAAAACACCGGCGTGACGAAAATCCACCGAATTCCGAGCTCCTGCCTCAAAACAATCCTGGCTGCACCCGAGGCACGCTGTCAGGCTGTCACGCAGTGATGAGAAACCACCGAATTCCGAGCTCCTGCCTCAAAACAATCCTGGCTGCACCCGAGGCACGCTGTCACGCTGTCACGCGGTGTTGCGAGCGGTGCCGCACCGCTACGCTCTGGCGGATGTGTCGGTGTCAGTGTCACACCGCTGCGCTGGGGGGGATGGGGGGGGGGGGGCGGGTCGGAGGCTCGTGTCAGATCCCAGCAGTCAAACAGGCGAGGGTGTAGGACATTGCGTGAGACTCATCAGATGACCGGTAGTTACATGCTGGCGACGCTAACCTGTGTTCGGCACGTGAGGTATTTTTAATCCCGCAGAACGCTCCCCCCCCCCCCCACCCCTCTCTCTCTCTCTCTATCCTGCTGATAATATACTGATTGTATCCAAATCCCGCAGCATGCTTTACTTGCCGGTACAGTTGACGAGTCATACTTTTTCCGTTCAGAGCCCTGCTTCGTAGCCTGGTCTTGCTACTGACTCTTAAACTGAATTCCTGACAAGAATCCTCAAACCGTCAAGCACTCCGCGCGAGTAGATGCTCTGGCATAGTTCGGGGACCGACGAAAACTGGTTTGTTGGGTCTAACCTTGACGATTGTCGACCTTATTGCGTGATATTGTCATTCATTGCTGCTGTCGGTTGGCTGGATTACAGACGCGATAGTCATTTAGGGCACGAAGACTTGCACAGGAATGCGTGCGTATTTGCTGCAAGCCGTCTAGGTGCCTACGTCTTGCGCAATGTTCTACATACAGGTGTAGTCGAGTTTTTGTCACGGCCACGGTTCATTTTGTTCTATGTTTCTCGCTGCGAGAAGTGCATGTGGCAAACTACGGTCAGCTAGTGGAAAGGAACGGAAACACATTGACGATAGGGATAAAGATCTGGAGTAACTTTATTTCTAGATCGATAAGACGCAGGATTACCGTAGCTACCATAGAGTTGAAGCTGACCATCAGTTTGATTTTGCGAAGCAAATGCCGCTAACATTGTCGATAAATTATTTGGACGGCGTGAGCGAATCACCGTAATCTGCGTAACCCAATTCACGAAGATCGACTCACCCAGTGCACTGTCTTTCGTACATAACCGCCGTCTGCCCAAAACGCATCAGTTCACAATGGCTCTCAAATTCCAGGGCAGTCGGATAGCGTGCTTCGAGCGGCAGGGCTGCAAGGGCGCCTGGTTTGAGGACCTCTGCACGCCGGAGGTGAAGCGTGGCGTATTTCGCCAGGTGTTCGGCTCTATCCAAGGGTAGTGGAGCGTGACTGTGACCTCAGGGCACTTCCGTCTGGCGCCCAAGGTTGCTCGCCGCCCGCCTTGATGGTTGGCTACTGGTGAGGCCTACGAGCGCGCGCCGGGGCCTGTAGCGACGTGCCGGGTGGTCCGACTGTTCGGGCTGGATGGTTGTGGCACACGATAAGGTTGGCTGGTCGGCCAGCATGCCAGAGAAAACTGTGTTGCTGCGGTCTTGTTCCAGCGATGGTTAATAGACAGCAATAGCGTAAGGTACGTTGTTTCGTGTCAGAATAGTGAAGATGGCTTATTCCAGCCGTCGGGTCTTTGCGATGTCTGTGCAAGGTTTGGTCGATGTTATCCAGTATTACGAATTTGCTTACATTCCTCACGTTTCTCGCCATAGCTCGCGAAGCCTACAAGTAATCGCCGATGTGAAATGGCCATGCACGATGAAGTTAGACACGTAGCGCATATATGTTTATGTGTATGGTTTTGTCACGATGTACAAGTAAAAGTACGCGGTACGCTGCGCGCTAGTTCCCTAGAGCTGCGCAATTTTGGTAATACTTCTTCCACGTTCTAAGATTTGCTAACGCATGATGAATCATTCTGGCAGGCTGGACGAGAAGCCTGCCTGTTCAATAAAGTGCTACACGTGCAGTGCAACGATGCACGGACGCAAAGAATAAGTGTTGATGGAATGCGTGATTTGCCAAGATTCATGAACCCATTCAATCGCCACATTTGACTGCTCCGATGGACATGTTTTGATGACTACAGATGTTCTGCGCGGTACGTGAATTTGTTTGCTACGTCTTGTTCAGTCGACAAATCATAGTTGTCGACGAGCGCGGCCAAGGCACCTGGCTCAAATGCGACGATCTTTGTGGTGCAAGGCCGCCTTTTCATACGTCCTCGCTTTTACCTCTGTTTTAGTGCGGTTCGTTTGGTAGTTTTGGAAGGAGGAATGTTGGAAGATTCTCGGCACCGCTTGTCTCGTGCTCTTGCAACCGCGTGAGGTCCATAAATAGGCCGATCAGACTGTTCAGAGCTAACGCCACTCCCTAAGGTACAATAAGTGGCACGGTTCTGTCAACGGCGTCCATAAGTGCGTTGAAATGTGACGTGTGAAATGCGAAATGTGAAATGAAATGTGAATGTGACCCTAAAACGTGACGTCATACGAATATACCGTTCCTGCAATGCGTTATGTGATTGAACGGAACACTTCCTAACTTATCACCTATTGTTTCCCAAGGTGCTGGAATAAGAGATGCTATCTATGGCGGAGCACATGTTAAGACGAAACTATGACAGACTCTCACTCCAAGCATCATCGTCATACCCTCATTGTGGATAATCCTATACTTGTTACACACTGCGCAGCTCAAAATGCGGTGCGGCTGCGTGACAGGCTTATAAAAATGGAATGCCGCCAAAGGCCCAGTTGGCGTTTGGCGCGGGAACAGAGCACAGCCTCACAGAACACGTGTTCCAACCCGGTCCGGCACCAAACGCCGCACCACTCAGTGTAAGGCTTCCGTGCTCTTTCGCCTTCCCTCCAGGTGCGAGAGCCCGCACCTGGCCTGCCACACCGGGCCTTCATTGGATCCTCCGAGGCCTTTTTGGTCGGGATTTTCCATGTTCCCGGCCGTCCGTGACGTCATACCCCTCCCCATCGCCATTCAGTGATTCTGACCTCCCTTGGCCGCGAGGACACCCCCGCTGCACAGAAACGGCTCACTTCCGACGCGGGTTCGGGGCCGTGGGAGACTGTCTGGAGGTCACTGGTGTACCCCCCCCCCCCCGGCCAGGGGGGTTCGACGGACAACTTTCGACAGCCGAGCGCTTCCTACATACCAGCATTTGAAGATTCGCTGGGTGCATTACTGAATCCTTAGCAGTCAAATCATGCGCGTGTGTAATGAATGCCTCTACTGCTCAGGCCGAGCAGGTTGCAGTGGATACCTCCTGAGACAATGCCCAACAAGGTACGTTATGAAGTGAAACACAACTTTAGAGCTTCCAAGTAATGGGACAATGCTCTACAGAATCAGCATCTGACTCAATTCCAAGGTTTGTGGGGTTTCCAAGTCACAAGCTCCCTTTCCCGTATGCTATTGAGTGGCAGCAACTTTTCTAACTTCTTGAACTTTCACTTCTTGCATGCTTGTTAGCATTAAGCCACGCGATTACTTGAAGTCCTCTAATGTGATGCATTTAGTTCACTTCGGTCAACGGCCTGGCACACCAAGCAACATATGGAAAACCAATACGAAATATCTTTAAACCAAAGGTACAGCAAATTCTACCTTTGTGCCGTAATAATGCCACAATCATCCAAAATATGATAGTATTTGGAACCGTTCCGAGTAATTCTACTTCGCCGCGAACAGGACATACAAACACGTGCATCTGTTTACTGGGGTGTCCAAACTCACCAAACAACCTGAGAGATCTTATTCTCTAAGCATTGACGGAAACGTGAAAGACTTGACGGAAGAATTAACGGAAAGGCGAAAGACTTGACGGAAGAATGGACGGAAAGGCGAAAGACTTGACGGAAGAATGGACGGAAAGGCGAAAGACTTGACGGAAGAGTTGGCTGAAAGTTGAGAGACTTGATGGAAGAATTGACGGAAAGGAGGAGCAATAAACAAACACTGAGATGAAAGGATGACGTAAGTACTGAATGATGCATAGGCAAGTACCGTTGGCGCAGAAGGCGCCGCTCGGCGCCGCAGGGCAGGCTAACGACAGTGTCCTACTGGGTCATACTCTCCGATACGGCCAGGATAGGTCGGGGCAGGCTGACGACAGTGTCCTGCTGGGTCATACTCTCCGATACGACCAGGATAGGTCGGGCAGCCCCGGCAATGGCTGCCGTATCACCAGCTGACTTGCACGTGATGACACCATTCTTTAGAAACGCACGGTAGTCAACGATCTCCTCTTTCCCCTGACCACAAAGTGCAACTGATTTTATATCTTGTGATACTTAGCTACGAAGCGGAACTTCGCGTGGTCATGACGTCACAGAATTGGGAGAGTGGCAGGTACAAGTCCTACCACACTTAGGCTGGGATAATTTTTTTTCAGGACGTCAGTCGTTGCTGAACTTGATAAAAGTGAGAATCGCATTCCTTTCCTGGTTCTTCGGCATGATGAGATCACAGCTCTTAAGGTGAATTATCAACTTTCAATACATGAAGACTGATCTAAGAGGATCTATAAGACCATGTGAGGATCATAAATCTATGTGATCTATGAGAGACCACAGACACAGCGTGAAACGTCCAGTACTGTCAATATAACTCATGTCCGCTTTAAAACATGGTTTGACCAGTGTCTAGTGATGTCATACAAGTATCTTGCTCAGGTAACATCTTTGAATGCATAATGTTGAATTCTGGAACTTTCCATCCTCAACCTTCGGCCTCGAGCGGAAAGTGTAATAAGGACCTCGGTTCTGAAAATGTATGCTGAGGACTGGCCCGATGGGATCACGGGTGCGTTGTGAATGAGACTCTCGTTCATATCTTGGGCCTCAGTGGCCCAGAACATGAACATGAATCTGAACAGCTTTGTGTGCTCTTCACTCAGGGGTTTGTCACTGCAATTTTCATGATATGCACTGGTAGTTAAGGCAACAGTTAGATAAACATTTCGCATTTGTCGTTGCTGGCATACATGTTTTATGGTATAGATTACAGTTATTGCCCTTACATACGAAAATTGCCACTTTCTCAACGTAACTGAACAAATTCATAACGCATCCGGCTCTGTGCTGAAAAAGTTGTTGAACAGATATTTTATAATGATGCAAATAAAGAAGATGCTAGCTACATCCGTTCCGAAACCCATGCAAATAACGGGGCCTCCGATGTCTTTACGCGGTTCCAGGACTGTTTTCACGCAGATGATCTCATCTACACTCAAAAGCCTAATTTGGCATCTCCTGAAACGTAGAGCTAAGTTTTGTCTCGGCTAACAGTAGATTTCTTCGCCGTATGTTGCCCAATACTACCTAAACGTTGCAATATGCATTCCTTCCACACGCAGAACTCAGGCAGCCTGAGTTCTCTGTGTCTCTGCCTGAGGACATCAAGTGAAAGTGCAGACACCAATGACGTAAACACGAAGGTGGAAGCAGTCATTAAATTATAACGTCATGGATTCTCACTGGCCGGCAAAAACTCCTCGCGTGAGCCGCCTCAACTGCCCTTGGCTGCATGATAAACCGCTGCCCCGGACTTTGATGGCAGAGCGGGGCGCGCCGAGCGACATCTGGCGGACTCCAACACCAGTGACCGTACGGATCCGTTGGTATAGATGGCAGCACTAATCTGAATCTGATCTGAAAGTGTCCCAGAATTGCCGACGTTGGGTGTGAAGCAACACCCTATGAGGAGGAATTCTTCACTCCTTTTCCCCATATTTCATGTGAATTTTCCACTCCTGCCTGACATTGTCTGATCGCACATGCCAAACCCCTATTTCCCTTTCTGAGGTTTTCAGATGTCATCCACAGCCGGGATCACTTGAAACCACCAAGCATAAACGAGGTTCCGTAGAACCTGGACACCTATGGCTATGTCCTACCTCACCTACATTTCAATCATGCATTTGAATCATCCATGCATTTTCACGCATCCCCATTTTTTATATCACCACCACACCACGAAAGCAGAGGCTGGTGCAAACACCAGCAAGGCCTGGTAGAGAATTCTACTCCACGTACTTCTTTTCCTCGAGGAAACTTGACTACTAAATTGCATAGCTCCCGAAACGCAGGAGAGAAAAGTTCAAGAAATGGCTTTTATTTTGAACTTAAAAGATGAATATCACCATTTGAGCACTTATATTAACAGATTTGATGTCCAATCAGTCGATTACAACATTTTAAGAGAAAAGTACCAGTCTTTATATTTAATTAGCTACTTTTGTTTTTCTTGTTATCATACCAGTGTCATACCACTTAATTCTTCCTTCCTTTTCGATTGCCTCCGAAGAAATTATCTGCTGCTTAAAATGTTGACCGATTTCTCTGCAAGAAGCTCCAACTACAAGCTTGTACGAATTACATACACAAATTGGATAAATTCGCCAGCCGCCCAAACATGTTTGATATGCACCCCAGCGTGAACAATTCACAGGGAATGAAGGAGACAATTTGAAGCACAGAATTTATTTTTACCGCCTTTTTTGCCCCCTTAAACCTTCAGTTCACCGCTTTCTTGATTCCTAGCGGTGCTCAATAAGGATGAATCCAAGCTTTTCGAGCTTCTGACTTGCTATGCTAACTGGCAAGGCTTAAAATGCCCTTGCCCAATGCCGCCTCTATATGGCAGCATAAGAATATGCTGCCATATCCAGCCTTGGGACGGACCTGACGCAGCTAGTACAGTAGTGTTTGATGTCGAAATTCTGCCCTGTATGGCTGTTTATCATGCGCATCTCTTACTTGTTTCGCGTTTCAATCTCGAAGGTTGGTGGGCGTGACTGATACTTATATTTAGGGGGTGAGTTGGATTACCCTGTCTGCCAGCAGCTTATGCAAAGGGTACCGAATTTTTTGTTTGTGGAGAGCGGGAAGAAGCAGGTAAGTCTTGTGTGGACCAAGTAATTGCTTACGTTACCTGCTTTCAACACATGATTGGTAACGAGAGCTAGCCATTTTCTGTTTTAATGCATCCAGTTTTGCCATACAACAAATTATGCTGCCTCAAGGCATGCAATTGGCTTATTTTGTCACATATTCTTGGTTATTTGCCCCAAATTTTTTAAAGTGGTCCCTCCTGGCTGCTTTAATTAAGTGTTTGCTATAGTTGTCATGGTTTGCTGACCGACAAATGACTACTGTATATATGCACTATATTTTTAGCACAGGGATACTCTAAGCTGCATAGCAATTGTAATATGAGTTCAATATTGTTATGTAACAAATAGTCAGACCACCCCATTTAAAATGTGAAGCCAACATCTCAAACTTCATCATTAAATATGAATAGCCCAAATGAATGCATTTGCTGCAGCTGAAAAGGCAAACAGCAGTACTAGCATGGTCATCTAAAAGTTGTGTTATTTTTGGAGAAGAGAGATTGTTTTGTGGAGCATGCCCATTTTTGCCTGTGACATAGGCTAACCATGACAATCAAAATATGTGGTTCAAAGTGATTTAAAGTATTTTAATTTGCATGCTGTCAACTTTTTCTATCAACAAGCATGTAAAAATGAAATGAATAAAATGCAAGTTGAAACCAGCCAAAAACTAGCTTTAAATATCATGCTTTTATCACAAGTGCTGCTGTCAACAGATAGATGAGTTGAGATGATGTTCATTGAATGGGCTACTGTAACTTAGGTTAAGTTGGTCAAGTGCATGGCAGGTGGCAATAGGAACTGTGCAAGAATCATGAACTCACAACCACTGCTGTGATACAAATGGGTTATACAGGATGAGATGATGTAAGGCCTCTTTAATTTAGACATAGGCTATTTCATGGAAATAAGCATTGGTATTTTGTAAGAAACAGTGACAAAATGCTTGTTTTCCTTGACCCCACCTTAACAGAATCCAGAAGTATGTCTAATGCATTTGACTTGGTGCTGGGCTGATGTGTAGGAGTCCAATGTTTTTTTGTTTGAGTGTTTTATGCTTGCTGAATTTTCTGTTGTTATATTGTTATTGAATTTGCTTTGCTTTGCTTTGTTTACTTTTAAAAGTGCTGTGGAGGGGAATTGAAAAGTGCAGCATCAATTTATTGGTGATAATAATTTGCTATGCTCATAATACCAGTGTTGGAAAAATTGCCATTTCCTGGTATAATGTATACCAGGAAATTTTGTACTCCAGGATTGTGACTAGGTAAAATGACATATTTTGTACTCCACTATGACAAGAAAAAACAGGCTTTGGAAAAAGTTATTTTGCCTCTCTGTTTCAGGCAAAATGAAATCAGAAAATGCAGCAGCTTGGGACCTGCTGCCTCCATCATGAGCCATATATTCATATCTGCAAGACCACAAATCCTGCGTCCACCAGACTCGGAACAGCCTGTGCTGCGACCTAGCTATACAATAGATTATGTATGTAAATGTGGGACATAAAGTACGGGAATGATAAATGGAATCGTCTCTGAATAATGCCAGGAAGTGAGAAACTAGAAGAGAAATCGCACCGGTCTGCCAGTTAGCAAATATTTCACTTACTACGCCTTACGCAGCTCTTCTCAAAATTGAATACCAATTCACCTCCCCTCAACGATGAACCCCATCACTGGCCAATGATGCAGCGGACCGCGACAAACAACCGTAAACACAATACCTTACCACCCACTCAATGGCCTTGACCACCCACAACCACCTCACGCCCCTCCTCGATGTCTGCTCCGAATTCAGCGTCGCAAACTTCTCACTTATTCAGCGGCTTATGCTCACCTCGTAGTTCAGGCTGCAGCCTGGACATCGCACAACTCTCCAATTGGTTGATAGGAAACGCCTTCTCGTGACTGATTTGTCAACAGCTTAAATTTTGTGCTCGCAGCCACGTCTTGAACAGATACCACAGCGTTACGAAGAAAGCGGTATAGAGATGGGCAAATGCAGAGTGGACACTTCTTACGGCTCTTGCAGAAAAATGGTACTTGTCCAGGAGCGCTATATGGTTGGATTTCTTGGCACTTCCTGGTATATGGAGTGCACAACTGTAAAGGTACCTGTACAGTTAAATTATGTTAATTTTGCCATTTAAGGGTATTAAATTAAAGCTGGTAATTTGAGCTTTACAAAGAAATCCTCTTAGGTCGAAAAATATTGATATAAATAGGAAAAAACCTGCTCGGAGACTGCCATCTCACTCCGGCAAGAACACCAGGAGAATGGAGAGGCATGAGTCCATTTCTTTGGCCTGGAAAGCTGATAACACGCATCTATTAAGACAGAAACACACATAAATTGAAACATGCACTAATTTGGTTTGCAGTGATGTCGGTTAAAGCGCACCGGAGGCCATCAATACCTTGTAATATCCGCCGGAGTCGGCGGAGTGTTAGGCTCGGAGGCCATTTCGCTTGCCCGGCGGGAGCGTCAGGCATTGTACTCGCACTATTTTGGTAAATCGGTTAAGAGTATTGCCGTCTCTACTAAATTTCAGTAACAATGATGCTTCAAACGATCCACAATCTTAGAGGGAGGGGTGGTCCGAGAGGATAAGTATAGCCTTGTTCATGGGCTTACACTTAATGTTGAAAGTGTGTTGGCACAATACATCACATGTGTGTGATGATAGTTTTCCCCTTCCCCAGGACTACATGAAGGCTTGCCCAGTGACTAAGACTGTTGGATGGCATGCTTAGCAACATGTCTCTAGGTATAGTCAAGGCCCTGTTACCACAGTACAGTTCTGGGTGCATGAGAGTGCAGAGGGAGCAGGCCTTTTTCTTTCTGTTTATGACATCAATCATTGGAATATATCATGTTCTGTGTGTGGAAATTTGTGTGCAGGGATACCATGAATATCTTAAGCAGGTACTCTGCTCAACCTAGACCTGAAAGTTACTTTGTTTTAGTTGTTATCATTGACTGAGCTGCTTATTGCTACTTTCAGTTTCTGGTTCTTGCATTCTCACAAAATGCAAGTTGTGATACATAAGAACTACTGGTTCCATGCCCATAAAACTACTTAAGGCCCTTCTCACTTAAGTGAAGCATTCATGACATAAACTTAGTAATCATTATATTAACCTGTTTTTAAATGTGCAGTACATCAACATTTTTGTGTCAGCCCCTTGTTACAGACAGGCATTTGTAATCACGGGTTGTAAATGTTATGGATCTCAAAAGTGCTTGTTTTATGTGTAATGCATGCTTTTGGTGTTTGGGGTGTGGTTTTCTCACTGGCATTGCTAAGTGTGATGGGAATGCTGGGTACTAAGCAAGAGTGGTGATCCTTCATGTGCTGTGAAATTGCTGGAAGCTGGTAGAAGTTGGGGCACCATGCTGCTATGCTGCATTACATGGTTTTGTGATGGCATAAACAATGCTTTTTCATCATCTGGCCACATTCTTGTGGACATAATGTTTTTTTATTGAGTTATTCATGTCAAGCACTGTGAGTCTTGCAAAGGCTCTTATGTCAGGCTGATGCTGAACTTGTGCGGCACAACAAACTAATAAACTGAGATGTGCTTGATTAATTATAACAAGAGCCAGTTAGTTATGTGCCAAGTGTAAACTCCTTCATCTCACCCAGCAGTAAATATGATGCATCTGTGTTTGAAACCCAGCATGGAATAACCATTCATTTGAGTGGTATTGGATTGGTGTGTCACTGGTAAAAGTATAAGTAAAAATCAAAATAGTAAAAGTAAAAGTAAAAGTGGCTGTGGTATAGCCATCAGGTTTCCACTTGTTTTCCACTAGCTCAATGGTTTACAGCATGCCCACACGCCTTGGAATAGTCATAGTTTGGTGATAGTTACTGAAACTGTTGTGTCCTAAATTTTGTGTATGTATTTGTTATGCATAATATCTGATAGTTGGCTGAGCATGCTTACATGGTTGGGGCTGCTACAGGAATAGCAGATGGCTGCTGTTCTTAAATTGCTTGTTGGTCCTCTGTCCTGTTTGAGGCAAGGGTATATCAACCTTTTGGCCAAGAAAAGTTGATGGGATCACAGCCCCCTCCACAGCTGCCTCACAAAACATGGTGTACGAGTTTACCCTGCAGTGTTGATGCTAATGCCCCTGTGTCTTTGGCACTTCACCGCAGGGTTCCTCCAGTTCCGGCCAGGTTTCCCAGGGACCCGCGCACGTAGCCAGAACTTCCCTCAGGAGATGGGCGGATGTCAACTTTTGTCCGGACTCCCGCAAATTTGAACTGGATGAATGCAAAGTTGTTCCATATGTAGTGTAAGCCTCTTGGCTTGGGGGTGGGGTGGGGGGCTAGCCCTCGTGACCCACGCCTTAGCTAGGTACCTGCGGCGACCGGGGGTTGGTCCGGCCCGGATGTTGTGCGGAAAGTACCAAATACATCTACAAATAATATACTCACATCGCAGGTACGATGTAACCGTTCTTCACGTAGCTCCATCACATGACGAGGCAAGCGCTCCAGCGCTTGTTCAATGGTCGGTACCTTTTGCCGACGGAGTGGCGATAAATCCATGTTCATGTGTTCATTTGATCTGCCACATTGGGTTCGGGGGCACTCCAGGCTACATGCTGCTGTGTGGTGCGGTGGCAAAATTGATGACGAGAATCACACCAACGTCCAAATAAAAGCGACGTCGCCCCCCCCCCCCCCCCCCCCTCCCCACCGGTCCACGTGATGTGTAATGCATTGTTTGTACATTCCCACGTAATGTGTAATGCAGTGTGTGTACATTTCCACGTAACGTGTAATGCACTGTTTGTACATTCCCACGTAATGTGTAATGCAGTGTGTGTACATTTCCACGTAATGTGTAATGCGGTGTTTGCACCTTAGCATAGAGCCCGTTCCTGTTGTGGCCCAGCTGCTATCCGCCTGTTTGTGCCGAGCTGTTCCTGAGGGCCCACCTGCTGGCTACGTTCCGTGTACGTGTGTTGAACTGTCCGACGTACTTGTGTCGGCACGTTGTGGGTTTCGATGCCTTGCTTTCGTGAAGCGCGCTTCCTATACAGAGATGCATGATAAATACATGGCCATTACATTGTGCTAAGAGTCGATTGTCCACGAACGTGATTGTGGGTGGTTTTGAAGTTGTTTGAAAGCATAACGACTTCAGTTTGAGTCACTCATCCTCGATATTTCGGTATTCGCACTGGGAATACGGGGTGGCACTGACAGACTTTTATTGAGACGCTCGTAATTGACTGGCAGCTATTCCCATCTTCCATCGAAAACAAAACGTAGTAACCTGAGGTGTGAATCACACAAGTCAATACAGGAAAACCAGTAGTCATCAAACACAGAACACAAGCATACCAGGCAAGTGATACAGGTCAAAATCTAGCTGCGCCGGGAGGAGCGCACGTGTCGGTCCGACGGAGACTGCACATTCGACAGACGTCGTCTCAGGCGGCGACTGAAAAGCGGCACAGGAAACCGACGGAGGGCGGGTGGCAGCACGGTGAACTAGTTTGGATAAGGGCAGCAAAGCGGCTCCAGCCCATCTCGCGAGGCCGGATAACATACAGCTGGCGGTTGGTCCGGTCTCGGGTCTCTGACGCGGTATTAAGACGTCCAGCCAACTCAACTATCTCGCCGCAACGGCGCATCTCGTGCGCGAGTTGCAGCGTGTGGTACACAGGTAGGGTCTCTGCGCCCAGCTACCCTAGTCTCGTAAGCAGATACGATGCTTAGCCGTATGTCTGCGGCCGAACATTACATTCGCTGAGTAGTTCATAACTTTTTCGGCGAGACGGGTTGTTTTTGGTACTCCTGCTATATGCTGGTATACAGAAGCGGGTCTGCGAGAAGACGGGGGCGCCAACCGGCTCGGAGGTGGTGGTACGTCTTAGCGCCATACGCCCTGTGAACAAAAGAACATCTTGTGGCAACCAGACAGATCACTGAAACTGGCACCAAGAAGATGAGGTAGACGGGTATTCCAAAACTGCTCGGGAGAGTCAAAGACAAGACATTTGCAAGCATGGTGTGGGGTCCGTGGTAATAATGAGCTGATGCCGTGCAACAACGGCATGGCTGATCATTGCAGTGAAGGTAATGTAGGCTGGTGTGAACGTAATCGCACCTGAAATATTACCCACTGGTTCTGGAGAGAACAATGCTAGCATGTATGGCAAACACAATCCCAAATCACCAGCGTCTTAATGGTTTGGTGAGTTTGGATTGATATATGGCGGCGACAAGTGGTCATAGCACATAAGTCTACCCGCAGGTGGTGGGTCTAAAAAAATTGTCCGCCTCGGTTGAACAAGTGCCTTGCGTTCTGCAAGATCCGAAGGCCGTGTAAGATGCCAAACGAGCGGGCATCGCCCTTAACGTTTTTTTATTCTTCTTTTTGCTGCCGCCTACCGGTCGGTGTCCGATGGTCATACCGGAGGCAATTCTGTGCCTGCTGTGATGTGCATCATTATGTCATTCACTGGGGTTTAGCAACTGGCTGACCGCACTGCCGCAGGTCATTGCATGTCGAATGATGTTAAATGTCAGCCGAGCTTCACAGTGGACATCATGCGTGTTTAGATATGTACAGACCGTACCCCTTCAGGGGCACATGGTCTTCCTTACAGAATCATGACATGTATTAAGATGCGCGTGAACGCATGTTGAAAATTAAAAATCCGAGGACGGCAGGCAAGAGCAAACAAATCTAAAACATATGTTCTATGCCATGGAAGGAATGTTGTGCCCTCCTTTACCATAGATGGCCTTTATCCATGGTATGGTAAGCCTTTAGCACTCATATATACATACATGCGTTTCATGTCATAGAGTTTGAGACTGCACTGTTTCAGTGTATCATGTTTAAACTGATGTCTTCTTTCACTTGCATTCTTTTACATGAATTGCTGTATATCAAACATGGCCTTCTGTTAAGTACCAACCATTGTACTAAAATCTCCCAATGGTAAGCTAACTAACTGTAATGACCCACAGCACTTTAAAAAACCGCTACCAGGAACTTTTTTTGAAATTTCCAACCCTGCATAATACTGTCATGAAATTACTATGCTTTAACATGCGCCCGGTTGGCCGGCTAGATATCCTTCGCTCGGGTGTGGGGGGGGGGGGGGTAATTTAAATCCCCCTCTGAGTATTCGGGAACTAAGAAAGGTAGAGACACCAAATTTACAGGGTGTCTTGGCCTATACGTGAACTCACTTAGGTTAGGGTTCCAGCTTCCTAGGTTATGACCTTCGGGTCGAATTAAGTCGAACAAGGTCAAATTTCAGGTTGGTTTTCAAAGCGCTCTCCGAACCTAGGCAACTGTCTCTGAGCAAAAGGTCACAAGCCCATTTGAGGTCATTGACCTTGTTCGACCCTTTGAAGGTCGTTGTGACCAAAATGATACGAGACTGTTCTGCGTTTTCATTTGAATAAGCGACAAAGATTACGCTAAACAGTATGTTCCTAAAACAAAACGTTCGACCCGGGTCGTCTTAGGTCAATGGCCTGTTCTGACCTTTAAGAAGTCAATTGAAAGTGTATAATGCGGTTCCTGCTGTCAATGAATAAAAAATGAGCACCAGAAACTATCCCATACAGTAACCCCTAGAGTAATAAATCAGGTTGGTTTTTACCTTGGCCTGAGCATCATACCTGGTCAACGTAATTTGCTCATTCCGTATTTGCGGTGCCTAAGAAAGCATCTCAGATGTTTATGTTCTCGTCAAGCACTCCGTTGTTGTATCAGATTGAACGATTCCCTAGAAATTGCCTTCGTTGAAACCATGGGCTGACTTTGACCTGTCATAGGTCAGCGACGCTACAAGGTACATCTAAAATAGGTATGTCAAAAGATCTGGTATGCAATTTTCCACAGCTATGCAAAATGTGGCGCGGCTACGCCGCGCTGTTCAAAAACCATTCGGGAAAAGCCCTCGGGGGGGGGGGGGGTAACCTTGCCCCCACCCCACCCGATCGCGTGTTAATGTATTCTGTTTCACTTTAATGGCCTAAGATGTTAAAAAACGAAATAGTTTTGTCAGGTTTCTGATATTACGTCCATGCGAACTTGAAATAGATGTCTTTGTTTGCTGACGCATCCGTCACGAGCTCAAAAGTTCCGTCTTTTGTGAATGGATTTTTTCATTCCCGCACGGTCTTTTGCGATGGAATTTTTCTCTCACACCCTAGTTCAAAAGCGATTCTAGCTCCCTGATCTGAAGTACTAATCTGAAAGTCTTGCAAAGTGCTCATGTGCCACACCCTTGGAAAACCTTTCTTACACTGTTAACCCCATTTCCGTGGCTTCTTTGTTTGCTTATGTAGCCTGAAAAGCCAATGCAACGATAACCTTGTCTTCTTTAACCTGGCATGATATCAGAGGCCAGTGCGTCGATTTCCACTAGTGTCAACCTGATTGAACCTTTTCAAGGCCTGTTAATTCTGTTTTGTGCATTGTTCAGCCATGACTACTTTCTGAGAACGTTATATAGTGCATTAAGCATCTGCGATTAGTCAAATGGCGGACAAAGGAGTAAATTTGCTTTCGGTGGAAGCCATATTGGCCCAGTGGGGTAATATACATAAAATGACGCTCTGCCTGGCCCGTTTAATCTATCAATTTATACACTGATAAATGATATGGCTATGGGTCTGAATGATAACATGAGCTGCGCTGATAAGATGCTACGGAACCGCGATGAAACGTCTTCACCGGCAAGGAGCAACGTACGTCTTTTCACATTGGGAGGGAAAGGGGATGGCAAGGCTAAATTTTCAGAAAGCTGTGGGTCTCACTCAACCTCTGCCCCATCCCCGGCTCCCGCGCTCCCAAACTTTACGGCGGTGCAGCGCAAGGTACGTAGGGAACTTGCATAGCAATGGTCGTTCACGAGGGCGCCAGTTATTGACGTATGATCTCTCACCCATTGTTTCATTCAGGTGTTGTAGTGGTGTTACGACATTGCTCCCCCTATCCAACATTGGCGGCGCTCCGCCGGTCAGGACAAGCGGCGGGTCTCACCTGCGATGGCAGATAAGATTACGGCCTTTCATGCGAAAAGCTAAGCCCAAGCAGTGATAAGAAACTGTTTCGACTTGATTATGCCTGAATGTTTGATTTGAAGCGCTGGGTGTAACTATGTCGACGAGTAATGGAAAAGACAGACAGTTTCAGATTGGAGGTCTTGTTGATACAAAAACAACTTTTCCCTCAGTGATTTTAAAACAATTCGACAGCTGGAAGCTCACTAGCAGAAAGCACAACTGCTGAAAACAGCATGTTCCCGCGTAAAACGCCTCCGTCACGCAGAATATATCCGCGTAGAATATTTCCGCGCAGAAGATCTCCGCGCTAACTGACGTCATGACATTCCGCAAACATGCAAGTTTATCGCACTAGATCAGCATTGGGAGATTGTCTCTTTGCCGATGTAAACCATATATGTCCACTGCTCCAATGGTACGGGCACGGGCGTAATCAGATCTTTGAAATTGTCGGGCGGGGCGATAAAGTCGGATTGGTGGGATCACACTGGTATCTAAGCGGCGACAATATGTCCTAAAGATAACACTGAAAAAATGTGAGAGCGTGTGTTTAACGGCAAAATATGAGGGAACAAAATTTCATTTTAAAACAGCGAAATGAGAAGCGTGACAGCTGTTGCTTTTAAGGCAGATGCACCAGCCAAATGGACGTGACTCAAGTGTGTGTGATGCGATTTAAGCACAGATACCTGATCCCAACACGGAGCTCAAAACAGGCCGCTCGCAGCTCCGACTGACCCTCCACGCCTGCTTTGTCACAGGCGCGGGGGACGCCCGCACGAGCTTGGTACGGCCGTCTTCGTGCCGGTAAGCCGAAGAGAGACAGTGGTCGGTGTCTGCCTTGCAACGGTGCCTCCCCCCCCCCCCTCCCCCGCCCTGCCCTCCAGAGCTCACAGAAACGAGCCACCCCGACTCTCGTGCCGGTGCCGACAGATGGTCTGTCGGTATTGATAGACTATCAATCCTGCAGGCCCCGTGTCACGGCCAACTGTAATCTAATCACCTATCTATCTATCTGGATTCTTGAGTCCGAGCTGGCGCGGTAGCGGAATCAAGCCTGCGTCGTGACTGGTGAAGTGGATCCTGTTACTCGCACCTGCTACTGGTGGTCGTTGCCCTGTCATTTCTGTCGCCCAAAGGTAAAAAGACATGAACGCTAGCTTTCGAAAATGGAGTTATTTATATCATTTAATCTAGTTCCGTGTTGTAAATGTTGGCTACTGAAGGAAATGTATCTTGTAATATGATGTCCGAAAGTTGGAATAACTGGCATCCAAAATATGTCCATTTTTCGAGGCATTCTGAATTATATGAAATTCGCCGAAACCTAAGAATGCTTCTCCTCAACAATGCGTCCCTTCGTACTTAGTCCTTTTTGCCCTTGGACGGCAGAGTTTCTCCCGCACCCTGGCGTCCATACTTCTGGCGGGCACCTGGGCCTACTTGCTTCACAATCCATGGTTAAGTTCAGGTGGGTGGTTCTCGGCGGCGGATTGAAATATGTTAAAGCACGCGCAGCGCATAAACCAAATCTGTGGTACATGCAACCAGAAACTCGAACTCGGTAATAGATGCATGGTGTGTGGGAAATACAACGTGGCTCGGCTAGGGCCACTTCACAACACCCATGGCTATTCAAAAAAAGAAACAAGGTAATCGCTGCGGATGAATACGCGCAGGATGTGAAATGTCCTCAACCACCTACGCTGCAAGCACGCGCAGTGCGGTTTGCCGCGGTATCACACTGTTGTCACAGCTACAGCGTAGTTTTTCCTCATTGTTATTCGGTATGATCGTTTGCCATGTGACTTACGCCATTGGCCATACATTATTGACAAGTATTGTCCAATGCTTTTATTAGCGCGTTTCGAGCTTCCTCAGCCATATTTTGGGTCGTCTGAAATTGTTGTCTGGGGTGCTGACATTTTCAACAGTGACCGAATATCTCAACCGTGCATGTCATCGAGTCAGATGCCGTGTTGGTGTGTACGCGCCAGGGGAGGTGACAGACGGCATATTCGGCGCGCGCGCGGGCGGTATGGGGGCGCCCAGCCAGCAATTTTGGTTCAATCTCAACTCGTAGTATCGTGGCATAGCGGATGCCCAGCGACATCTGTGATGCAGTTGGGCAACCAACGAGTCGCGGTGGCGCTACGAGCGCCATATTGTTACGGAGTGTCTGGCGCGTGGCTCGACGGGGCACACGTTTGTTTTGACCTCGGCCAATACAGAGACAGCGTTCGAGTACGAAATCTGCGCATGTTGAAGCGGCGATCACGATGTAACACTTGGCGACGAGGATGGGATAGTGAACGGGATCGTCGCGTGAAAAGTGGTGCAGAGGAAGAGTGCGGTACCGGGCTACAGGTTGGTAGCGGGCCAGTGCGGGCAAGATGGCGGCAGCCGTGGACGCGGACATTGTTGATACGGCGGTGTTTTGCCGGGGCAGGAGGTAATTTGGATCCGGAGGGCCGTGTGTGTTGCCCAGGGAGTGAGGGCAAGGTTGCGCTGGGAACGTGGTGTGCCCGGGGAGTCAGGGCAAGAGACCGTCCCAGGATCGCCGCTTGGCGGCGGGGTGTGGACGGCGGCCATTGTCCCAGCGCCGCGCGGCGCGAAGTAGTGCCGCGGTCGGTCGGCAGAGGCGCCACCATCGGGTGACGTAGCAGCGGGCGATCAGCTGACCGGCGGCCGGCGGAACGACCTTGGATCAGCTGACCGGCGGCGGAAGCCATGGAGGCGGGCTTGGCGTTGCCGGGGGTGGCACAATATCGTCCAGGGGAAGACTTCCGAAGATGGGTAAAAAGTGTGGAAAGATATATTACGGCAGTGAACATTAGGGCACCAGAACGAAAGTGCGCTGTGCTGTTGCACCTCGTGGGGCCTGATGTGGCCGAAACGTACGAAACCCTGCCAGAGCCCGAGGGGGCGTTAGAGGACGCGTTCGAGAAGTGCAAAGTGCAGCTCGATGCGTACCTGGCGCCGGCAAGGAACGTCATCGCCGAGCGCATGGCGTACCACAAGATGGTGGTGCAAGAAGGGGAAGACTTCGAACACTTCCTGGGTCGCCTCAATGTTAAGCTGCGCCAGTGTGGTTACCCAGCTGCGGAAATGGATCGGGAGCTCCGCGATCGCTGTGTGGCGGGCTGCAGCGGCCCTCTGCGGGAAAAGCTTTTCCGTAAGGCAGCGACGCGGGGTGACGCCCTGACCCTGGCGGAGGTGCGCGCCGTCGCGCGTGCTCACAAGGACGCCGGTGACCTGGCAGAGCAAATGGCAGGCGGCGGAACGAGCCCGGCCGACAGCGGAGCTCGGGCGGAGGAAGCGCTGCCGATGCAGGCACTGCGGCAGCGGCCGGCGTCGGGCCGACAGCCACCGCCGGGCCAGTGCTACCGCTGCGGGGAGGCAGGCCACTGGCGGCGAGACTGCCAAGTCGGGCAGCGGGGACCCCGCCTGTCCGATCGGGACCGGCAGCGGAGCGGCCCAGCTGGACCGCGGGGGCCCCAGGCGGCCCGGCAGGACAGCAGCGGAAGGAGCAGCGGGGATCGCCGACTGGCCGGACGAGGCACTACGGCGTCGGACAACGAGCCGCCGATCCGGCGCTGTTTCAAGTGCGGCGACCCCGGCCATCTCAAGAGAAACTGCCCGCTGCGGGGACAGGTGGCATCCGTGGAGGAGGACGTCGTGTTGACAGTGGCACCGGCACAGTTGCGGCAGCGGGACCGGTTGCCGCTGGTGACGGTGTCAGTTAGCGGGAAGCTGCTACCGATGCTGGTTGATACTGGATCACCGGTATCGATCATGACCGCGAACTGCATCCCCGGACTGAAGCTGACTGCATCGGAGCTGCGGCTCAAGTCGTTCACGGGCCAGCCGGTGGCGGTGCGAGGTGAAGCAGCGGTCGACGTCGAATATAACGGACAGCGCAGACGCCTGAGCGCGGTGGTGAGCGATCAGTCAGGACACCATCCTGTCCTGGGACGTGACTGGCTGCGGGAAATCCGGCTGGATTGGCAGTCAGTGCTACGGATCGGCCGGACGAGCGAGGCACGGACGCTGGAGGCTGTAGTGGCGGCGCACTCGGAGGTGTTTTCCGAGAAGCTGGGGAAGATGGCGCTGCAAGCTCACCTGACTCTGAAGCCGGGAGCGACGCCGCGCCGGCTACTGCCGCGCCCCGTCCCGTACGCGCTGCTGCCGCAGGTGGACGCCGAGCTGGAGCGGTGGGTCAGCGAGGGCATCGCTAGGAAGGTGGACCCGTCAGAAGCGAGCTCCGGCTGGGGCACGCCTCTGGTGCCGGTGCCGAAGGCGTCTGGAGGAGTACGGCTCTGCGCGAGTTATAACCTGACGGTTAACCCGCAGCTGATCGTCAAGAGTCACCCTCTACCGAGGCCGGAAGACGTTTTTGCTGGAGTCCACGGGCGGCTATTCTGCAAGCTCGACCTGCGGCATGCGTACCAGCAGATGGCGCTGGATGACGCCTCACAGGCGATGACGACTGTCAGCACGCACCGAGGCGAGTTCGTCATGCAGAGGCTGCCGTTTGGCATCGCCAGCTCGGGAGCGCTCTTTCAAGAGGCCATGGATAGGGCGCTCGAGGGACAGGAAGGCTGCAGGTGGTACCTCGATGACCTGCTGGTTTTCGGTGAAGAGGAGCAGCAGCTGCTTCAGCGACTGGATGAGGTCCTGAGCAGACTGAAGAAGTTCGGACTGCGGTTGGCTGCGCAGAAGTGCAAGCTGATGGTGCCGGAGGTAGAATTCCTAGGGTGGAAGGTGACGGCAGACGGCATCACCCCGACGGACAGCGGCATCGAGGCGGTGCTGAACGGGCCGGAGCCGAAGGATGTCAGTCAGCTGCGGTCACTGCTCGGCTCGATCACGTACTTCGGACGCCTGCTGCCCGACATGTCCACGGTGCTGGCGCCGTTGTACGCGCTGATGAAGAAGGGCGCTCCGTGGGCATGGACACCGCAGTGTGCTGCAGCGGTAAAGAAGGTGAAGATGATGCTGACGAGCGCACCGGTACTGATGCGGTATGATCCGACTCTGCCGCTGAAACTAATCACGGACGCGAGCGCTGTCGGTGTCGGAGCGGCGTTGATGCACGTGACGCCAGACGGCGCCGAGCGGCCTGTAATGTTTGCGTCACGGACGCTGACGCTGACGGAGCGCAAGTACGCACAGGTCGAGCGGGAGGCAGCGGCGGTGTCGTTCGGGGTGAGCCGATTCCACCGGTTCCTGTACGGCCGCCCGTTCACGCTGGTGGTAGACAACCGCGCCCTCTCGCGGATCTTGAGTCCAGACAGGAATCTGCCCAGCCTGGCGGCGGCGAGACTTCAGCGTTACGCGCTGCAGCTGGCCGGCTACTCGTACTCCGTGGAGCTGCGGCGATCTGAGGAGATGCATGTGGCCGACAGTCTCTCTCGCCTGGCCGTGCCATGCAGCAGCAGCGAACAGAAGAAGGTCGACAGCGACGAGGTGGCCGGCAGCTACTTGATGTATCTGGACGGAGCGGCGCCGGTCCTGACGGCGGCGACGCTGGCGGCGGCGACGCGCCGCGACCCGGTGCTAGCCAAGGTCACGCGGTTCGTGCGGTGTGGCTGGCCCGGGGAAGTGTAGCCGGAAGTGACCCCGTTCAAGAGACGCCAGGACGAGCTCTCCACGGACGGCGAGTGTCTGGTGTGGGGCGGACGGACGGTCGTTCCTCAACAGCTTCGGACGCGAGTGCTGTGTGAGCTCCATGAGGGTCACCTGGGGAGCTCAAAGATGAAAAACCTGGCGCGCCGGTACGTGTGGTGGCCGGGTCTGGACGCCGAGCTGGAGGGGCTGGCGCGCGACTGTGCCGCCTGCGTGGAAAAGAGAGGCGCACCACCGCACAGTGAGCGGCACCCCTGGGAGCCGGCCGGAGGACCCTGGGACAGGATTCACGTGGATTATGCGGGTCCATTCCAAGGAGCGAATTTCCTGATCGTGTACGACAGCTACACAAAATGGCTGGAGGTGGTACCGATGCGAGACACGGGAACGGTGAGCACGGTGCGCGAGCTAAGAGCGATGTTCGCTCGATTTGGCGTGCCGCAGCAGCTGGTGTCGGACAATGGGCCGCAATTCACGTCCGCCCAGTTCGCAGAATTCCTGACCTGTAACGGCGTACGGCACGTCCGAGTGGCGCCGTACCACCCCAGCAGTAATGGAGCGGCAGAACGAGCCGTCCAGACAGCCAAGAACGGGCTAAAAGCGGCGCTCCGGGACGGCGGCTCGCTCTCGCGCCGTCTACAGCGATTTCTGCTAGCCTACCGCGCGGCGCCACACGCCGCCACGGGGCGGTCACCAGCTGAAATGATGCTGGGTCGCAACGTGCGGACGCGGCTGGACCTGCTGCGGCCGCGCCCAGAGGACCGGACCCGCGAACAGCAGCAACGGCAGTGGGCAGCGGTGGGCGGTAAGCCCAGAGTGTTCGACATCGGAGACGCTGTGTGGGCCCGCCGCTACAGCGGCCCGGAGAAGTGGAGGCGCGGGACGGTGGCGGCGCGGACCGGTCCGGTGTCATACGAAATTGAAGTCTGCGACGCGTTATGGTCAAGACACGCCGACCAGCTGTTAGCGGCGGGGGCCGCTAAGCCCAGCGGAGCGGAACCGCGGCCCGCGGGCGGACACCCGGGCGGAGCCGGCGGACACCCGGGCGGAGCCGGCGGGCACCCGGGCGGAGCCGGCGGGCACCCGGGCGGACTCAGAAGTGGAGCCGGCGGGCACCCGGGCGGACTCAGCGGCGGAGCCGGCGGGCACCCGGGCGGACTCAGCGGCGGAGCCGGCGGACACCCGGGCGGACTCAGCGGTGGAGTCGGCGGGCACCCGGGCGGACTCAGCGGCGGAGCCGGCGGACACCCGGGCGGAGTCGGCAGAGACCCGGGCGGCCACAGCGGAGTCGGCTGGCGCCCGGCTGGAGTCACCGGCGGAACAGCGGAGAGAGCCGGAGAGAGCCGGAGAGAGCCGGAGAGAGCCGGCGCCAGCCAGCCGTCAGCGGGCGGTCCAGCCGGGAGGCGTCGGGACTAACGCCGAGGCCAGAAGCGACGACGGCACAGCTAACGGCGGCGCGGTGGTCGGCACGGGAGCTGTGCGCCGGTCAGAGCGGCGCCCTATACCGACACGGAGGTTGGTGGAAGAAATGTGACTTGTGAGGCAAAAGGGTGTTCTTCCAAGAGGGAGGCAGAGTGTAGTATCGTGGCATAGCGGATGCCCAGCGACATCTGTGATGCAGTTGGGCAACCAACGAGTCGCGGTGGCGCTACGAGCGCCATATTGTTACGGAGTGTCTGGCGCGTGGCTCGACGGGGCACGCGTTTGTTTTGACCTCGGCCAATACAGAGACAGCGTTCGAGTACGAAATCTGCGCATGTTGAAGCGGCGATCACGATGTAACACAACTGTTCCAAAAAAATTTCGCTGGGGAATGCCCGTGATCATCTCCAAAATTCAGACACGTTGGTTGGGATTCTAAACCTGTTCCAGACCGTTTCCCAATATTTCCCGAACTGGGGTGTCCGGAGCGTTCTCCGAACTGCCTATGGTGATCACGCACATGTAACTGACTTTCCTAAGTAAATTTGAAATCTGGCGGCAACGCAGGCCCGGAGAAATCCTAAGTTCTCGCAAGTAATGTCCGATGGCAGAGGGCTCGATCGAGGGAAGTTTGGGAAACCCAAGCATTTCATAATCAGGTTTGGGAAACTTGGGTTTTCTTAGCTTTCCCCAAACTTCTCCGACGAGAACCAGCAAGACGTCTGCAACAACAGACGGTTTTGGGCGGATGTGGGTTGAATCCAGGGGATTTCTTAGGAACATTTTATCATTACCGGTGTTTCCAAGAACTTTGCTGTGACGCCGTTGTCGCCGGGTTGTATGACCACATCCGCCATGTTTTATCAGCTTTGAAGTGAGCTACATGCCACATGCCACATCATCCATTGTTGCGGTGTGATCTGAAAAAAAAACATCAGATGAGGACGACAGTCCAAACAATTGTTCCGTTCGTCTCCCGGTGCGGTTCGCAGCGGGGGCGCAGCCAGAGCCTTGGTGAAAGGGAGGGGGGGGGGGGGGGTAGGCGGGTACAAGATTAAAACAGGACCCCTGGTAGCCAAGGCCCCCTTTCAAAGCCAAATCACTGGATATGGCTGGAATCACTGGATTTCAAGGGGCCAGAGCCAGTGGTTTTCAGGAGATAATCAACTCAGGAGCTTTTGCCAATGGCATCAAATCAAAGAACGTTTGGCTGCGCATAAAAACGCAACATAAACCGTGTTGGTGCGTGTCTGGAAGGCGTGTGTGAACTTTGTGATCCCAAACAGCTTGTCGTTCGAATGCTTTATGGATGCCGTAGTAAATGGCCAGATTTCCTGCATTATCATTCTTCCATAAACAAACAAAACGTTCTGGAATCGGTTCCCCATGCCACAGTGAAGCTGGGGGGAGGGGGGGGGGGGGTAAAAATGTATCAAAGATCCCCCTGCTACACTTTTGCCGCTTATAATACATACCTTTCATGAGCTGAATCATGAGCCAGTAATTTCTTGTCACAATGTTGTATCAGTCAGTCATATGGCTGAACTTAAGGGCACAGCATGAGGACATACAACTAGATCTAGGCAAATTAACATACAATTTCAAAGCGTTGAAGTGACCACCATGCATCATTAGTTATAAAACTTTTTGCAATATCAGGAGTTTGTTATTATTTCTACGCAGCAAACACCATATTGTTGATCCTGGAATCTCACAAACCTCAGCTAGCAACTATTTGCTTTTACAACCTGCATGAGTCGTGAGTCAAAGCTCCCCATTGATCACCAACCGGCCGACCCTGTTGCGCCCTAGGGACAGCTCACAATCAAATGGGAATTCGTATCACAAAATGGTGAAGGTCTTTCACTCCCATCGAACGAAAAAATCGCAAGGTTCACCACTAGACAGCCTCATGCGCTGTTTAGTATCTATGCGTACTATTCTCCGCATGTTTTAGTACGAGCCGTTTCTAAACACCGTTTCCCTCTTAGCAAGGATTTGTGCTAAACACTATCAGGGGTGTGTTGTCCAAAGTAACCCAACGCCATGTGCTATCAAGGCTTTCTAACGCCATCCCCAAGGCTATCTGCCGGGCCACCCGCAGTCAGCAGTCGGCTGGCGGACAACGGGAAGTGACGTCATCGTGATGTGACGTCATTACACTTGTGGCGTCATCAGTCGAAGCAGTAGCCTGACCGGAAGGCTGTATCTTCTAGGGCCTTGTCGGCAGTCGGCGGCAGTGACGGCGGGAAGGAGGTGGCTGCGGCTGTGAAGAGTTATGCATCGCTCAAGCCAAGGATTTCAAACGAATATAGAGACGGCGATACATCCCGTCCTGGAATACCTACGAAGCGGGGCCAGCCGGTTTACAACATGGTGCACCAGCAGCTGTGAAGCAATTGCAAGTGGCATAATCGTCATCAAGATTCTTCTGGCGGTCATAACTCTTGTATGTGTTGCTGCAACCGTAATAGACAATAACAGTTTCGTCAATGAATTCTACTGCATATTAAACTACTTCAAGAAGAAGTCCCAGGGTATTGATGACCTACTCTATGATGACCAGGAAAACGAGGCAGCGACGGTATGCCATTCTGAGATCGCGCTGGCTTTCACACCTGCCTACCTGGAGCACGCTACCAGAACCAGCGCTGGTCTGCTGGTCACCCTCTGTGCGATGGCCGTTCCCTCCGGGGCCCTGGCCCTGTACGGTCTGCGCAAGGGAAAACCCTGCCTGATCCGCGTGTGGCTCTTCGTCACGATCACGCGGGCGCTCACGGCGATCACCGCCGGAATCGTCTTCGTGGCGCTCGGCTGGCACGAACTGACGGTGAACATCAACACTCCGGCCAAGTTTCTATCCACCTACCTCTGCCTCGCCGTCGTGGACATTGCCAGTGATTGGCCGTCGTATCACGCCCTCGAGAAGATGACGGGGTCGAGGTGCAGTCGTAACGACACGGCCGAGGGAGACCCGGAGTCCGTCCCCATGACGGCGAGCGGGCGGTCGGAGCAGGCTTGTCAGCCACAGCAGTCCGTCACTGACGGTTCAGCGGCCACACCGGACCTGTCCAACAAGCCAGAAGCTGGCGCGGCAGTCTAGAGCAGCGTCCCACGGGCGCTGTCGTTCCCGCGTGCCGCGACAGCAACAGCGCAACGACGGCATTGAAAACGCGAACGGCCCGCGATGAACGCCCGCCCGTCGGTCCCGGTGCACAGGACGCCACGCCAGTATGTAAAAAAAACACCCAACAGAAGATATAAAACACGATCAAAGCCTTGGTGAGAATGTGCGGTGCCATGGAAATTGTGGTGAGTGTGTTGCCATTATTAAAAGTGTCCCTGTTTTGCATCCCAAGATCCGGATATGAGTTCTGCAATCTTGTTTGGTTTGGAATTTTGTTGAAACGTCTGAGATATTTGGTTATTTAATACTTACAAAAGGATCTCATGAACTCTCGCACTTTTTAAGTTGCTTTCAGTAAGATCTTTTTACATTTTACGCTAAGAATCTTTAAGAGCTTATTCGCATGGCTGTGCAAAGAATTTAGATAGGTATGAGCATCATATGCCCTTGATATTAATATTGAAAGAAAGTGCCCCAACTTTGGAACATGCTTCAAAAACATGATGTGGTGAACCTGTTGTCTCTGAACCCTCTGTGAACGACCTGTCATATAAATAACACTGGGGAGTGGAACTGCATCATCAACAGGATACCGTGCACAAAGCAAGTTCAGTTATTTTCAGGTCCAACTTATGCGGGCAACATTTTTTAAAGAATCGAACTTTGTTCTTCGTATAGTATTTTCACATGGCATGCGATGACGATACGTATTCCTAAGCCATTGGAGATTATAGCGTTAACAAGACGGTGTTTGCCTTTGTGAAGTCTACTGTCCTTTGAATGGTTGCTGGATGTTACAAAACATACGTTGATTGCGAATGAAGGCCTTCAAAATATCAAACCACCCCTGTTCAACATGTGATCGCTAGTTTTACTAAAATATCTCAAAACATCTATGGCAGAACGATACTGCAGCTCTCGTCTGATCATTGCTTAAAAAGTAACCAGAAGAAACGATTGTTGATTGATATGTGCCATTGGTGACGTAAACCGTGAAGGAATGAAATGCATTGTATTTAGCCCGTTATGTCTCATTAATTCACTAATTCCAATACAGTATTTAGTGCCTATGTTTACCGTGTTTTGTTTTTTGCAAAAATCTGCAAGTGAAAATTGGAATGGTGTACCTGAAGTGAAGAACAGCTTAGTTTGTAAAGCATAACTAAATAAATCAAATATCATTACGCTGTGCTCTTGTCATAGCGGCAAGCCAACAATAGCTTTTGGACTAAGGCCTGCACGTTAATGCCGCTGTTGAGTCTATTCGTTGTGAGCACAGAAGAATTTGGCTGCTGAATGCAAGACAACTGGTTCTGGTGGAGTATCAGTGCAGTTGGGCAAAATATGGAGACTGTGGATTGTTTAGGATATCTATCATGATGTCCACAACGCTCCAACCAGCATACGATGGCTGGTTTCCTAACATACTTTTTAACAACTACAGAACAACGTCCGCACGCCGCGTTGAACCAGCTGGTCAAACAGCTGGTTAATAGCCCCAGTCGTGAGGCGTGGGTTGTTATTTAACATCAACATGATCCACTGATGATTGGCAAGTGGTAGATGAACACGATGTTTTGTTTGACATGCTTTTTAGGTTGCTAGAACCAATAGAATGCTCCATGATATTTCTACCTGTATTGTTGTTGAACTCTGCATTTGAAAAGCTGGAGAGGCTTGGTTGCAATCATTAGGAACAGTGAACATTCTGAAACATGGATGCAGGAATTCAGAACATCATTATGCTACGCTTTTTCCGTCATTGCTCAGATAAAATGGTTTTACGACTTGGATAAATGTACTAATTGTCTTATTTTGCTCAATTTGTTTTGCCAGTGCAGTAAGTTGCATGACTCGTGCCAAAGCTTGTGCTCGGTAGTTATCAGTGCACTTGAACCTCATGTATTGGGACTAGAAATAGGTCAGGATTTTATCTAGATGGTCAAAGTGATCTGTTTACTACGTCATCGTTGGCTTCCAAAAAAGCCAACGATGCATAGTAATTACGGAACGACATCCGCACCTACGTTGAACATCTGACTTTTCGCAACAATCACAGGCTGCCATTCGCCACGAACATGAACCACCGGTATCTTGCAATCAGTAACTAGATAATGCTTCGTTTCAGCTTCTGTTCTTCTGCAAATGCCTCATTTGAGCTGTAGGGTGTTAATTTGCATTTTTGTGAGGGACCTGCTCCCCCTAATTTAGAGTTACCCCTGATATTGGTTTGCCTCCATATTTTTGGGTGGAATATTACAAAAGCGTAGAAACGAGTTTACCATTATACAAAAACAATCTTCTTTAATCTTTCTCCGCAGTGCGGTCGCCTGGGAGGGTGCAGCTGGCTAACTTTAAGCCGCAACCTCAATATCATGTCCTCAATTACCAGGTAAACCTAAACATTGGGGTAGACCATGTATCCTGACTTCTTGTCCGTTAAATGTAATGTTGTCCCGATGCTGTTGTCCCGCAATTCAGCATAAAATTGTCGCCCTCGATGCCTTTTTGTAAGGTCTCATAGTGCAACACAATTGGAAAAACGTTTTGTTTTTGTTTTGGTGCGTTATCGATGTTGCAGTTTATGGGTTTAGCTCATGTACAAAATAAGAAACCATACAGAGAGCAAAGTTTGCAAGAAAATGTTTTTAATCCCATTCCGTGCTGAATGTTTGGCAATCTTTTAGCAACTCTAACCCACTATCCCACTGTCGTTATCCATCTTTATTAAATCCAGTTTATCGCAATACTTTATCCAAAAGGCAAGAAAAGACATTTGTAAGGCAGTAGTAGTAGCCCTATTCCTCGGAGAAAAAAGGAACAGGAGAATGGAGATATAGCTGCACTGATATTTCGGCCACGTACCTCATCGAAATAAATAGCACAAGCTTATGTTATGCAATACCAACTTAAAAAACGAACAGCCTCTGCTATTTGTTTTGATATAAGCATGCTGCCGAAATATGAACGCATCTATTCCCCCATTCTCCTCGCTCTTCTCGGAGGAATAAGGCCCTTACTACTGGCTTATCTATGTGAATAATGTATGTTGATGCACTAAACTTGCGGAAGAACATTTGCCACGAGATACGTCAACACGACTGTCGGCTGCCCTGGCACCAGGCCGACACCATCAACTTGACTGTCGGCTGCCCTGGCACCAGGCCGA
>NW_023595962.1:15705851-15771461 GCF_011947565.3 Pollicipes pollicipes | reverse complement strand
GAGTCGGTGAAGCGACGTAAGACTCACAGAGCATGAGCCAAACGTGCAGGTGAAGCGGAGCAAGACTCACAGAGCATGAGCCAGACGTGCTGATGTAGTGGCCGCAGCAGCGAGGCGAACATGTCGCCAGAGAGGGCGGCGGTGTCTCTCTCGCCGGCTCGCATGTAGAAGCCGTGGCGGGCCCACCAGATGGGCACCATGTCCACGTAGTCCAGGACGGCAGCACGGTCAGCACGGTGAAGCAGATGGGTCACTGCCAGATCGGCGCGCTGCAAAAACGACCAAACGCGGTGCCATCCGTACCTTCGTGCATCTCTCAGGACAGAGGCACGGGAGGGACAGCAGCCTGCGTTTTGTGATCATCATCATCATAACGTATATGTTTGATTCTTGGCACAGTAGCGCGAATAACAGGACGGTGTGATAGCATTTACAGATCGAATCAACGTCGTGACCAGTGCTGTTGCCAAGGCTTGTGCTGTGGATGTGCATAGCTTGATGGCCTGATGTGCAAAGAGCTGTGCTGTGGATGTGTATAAATGGATGGTTAGACGTGCAAAGAGCTGTGTTGTGAATGTGTATAACTGGATGGTTAGATGTGCAAAGAGCTGTGCTGTGGATGTGTATAACTGGATGGTTAGATGTGCAAAGAGCTGTGCTGTGGATGTGTATAACCGGATGGTTAGATGTGCAAAGAGGTTACAAATTCGAGTGCTTCAGTGATGCTAAGTTTGTAACTCGCTCTGTTCCGTACTGACGTTGTTGGGGTCATTTGAATGCAAACTGCTGGCCTTTTGAATTATGTCCGCAGATGCAATGTGGGCTTTTGGCTCTATGAATGTGACACTGGTGGGTGTTCAGAGGTGTCACACCAAGTCTAAACTTCGTAATCGGCTACTTCATGCACATAAAGGTGTAGAAATATGGAGGTCTTTCTGCACCCATCCACAGTGCAAGGGCTTCTTTGAAGACTTTGGATGAGAGTTGTTGGTGGATAAGTTTTGGAGATTATTCCAATGTTTTATGACACTTGAGATCATGGATCGTTGGAGAAACGACGTTCTGTTACCTCGAACTAGGAGGATGTATGTTTGTGTATTTCCATTCCATAGCGTTCTGCTCGTTTCTCTCTTTCTATTGCTGTGAATGATTGACACAATGTAGCCTAGGAAAACAAATTATTCGGCTTAGAGCTTTTCAGAGATGATGACTTCATTATGTTCCGTCTGGTTTAAGTGTGTCACAGTCTATTTCATATCGTAATGCCTCTATCGGTGTCCGAAATTCCGCCCTGTTTTTAGTCTGACAGGCCTGTTTTGGAGTCAAAGGGGTCTCGATTCGCCGTAATTGTGATGCATTCGTTGTAGATTACGTCGCAGCAGTCAAAGTGTAACTTTATGTGGGTAATGTAAACCTTATCGAGCACGTCTCTTGGTGTGTTACTGGCTATCGGGTAGACATTTAAGTGCAATACAGTGGATTAAAGTGCGACATGTATTTTGATAGCTGCCTTTACATGTACATGGAGTCGGAAATCTTTGGAAAGTAAGGACTTAGATGTGCGTGTGTGTCAACTACAGGTATTTCTTGGCCTGCGAAAGAGAGCCTCGGATGGTTAAGTCAAATTTTATGGACAAAAATTTGTTGCATGGCTTCAGCGCTTTAAACATGATCGTTCATTATGCGGCGCATGAATCAATGGTTTCCACGTCCCGTTAAAAAGTACGATCGATCGGTACGATCGGTACGTCTAGACTGGAATATGAAGAGCAGAGCGATGTGTCGTCGGCATAAGCAAGTCTGTCGTTCGTTGTCTGGTTGACTAGTTGGTTCACGAGGAGGAGGAGAGGACCGAGGACGAGGAGAGAGCCGAATGTGGCACCTGGCGTCAGGGGACTGTGTCTTGGAAACGGTGGCAGCAAAAAAGGTGGGAGATTTGATTGCGGATTCAGGATTAGATCAATACAATTATGATAGTAATTCTTCCCAACCAGGTCGGAAATGAGGATTTTGCCCTCACTTGCATATACGAAGTCGGGCAAAGAGTAACTTGTGCATGCTTACACGTCTCTTTGCAAAATTCACTGTACCTATCATTCCTCCTGTATTGTTTATCACTTACTACCTTAATCAGTTTTCTTTGTCAAGCGTGTTTTGTTGTGTTCATGCTTTCCAAATACGGCCTTGACTAAACTAGTCAACAACCCTGGATATACTGCTATATGCTACAGGCATTGAAAAACTTCTAATTCTCATCCCAACTAAATGTTTCAAAAGGGATTCGTTATGCAGTTAATGTTCTCGTCACAGGTTGGTCACGGGCTTGGTTACAGCCCTTGGAAATATTATCCTTGGAGGTGAGGGACTGAGAAAACAAGTTTTTCTGAAATTTCCTCAAAGATGTTATGCTCTACCACCTTAGTTTCCAGCCCCTCTCCTTATTGTCAGTGGAACCAAGCTAAATAACCCACAAGACAACGTTCAAATATGATTGCTGAGTTGTCGCCTCTTACAACTTTCAAGAGGTGGCAAGAAAAACTAAGGTGCGAGAAAAACTTTCAGTGTTCAGAAAAAACACCAGTCCAGCATGTGTGCCAACCAACCACTCCCAATCCACCTTTTCGCCTAACATCCCGCGGTTCGTAATCATCGTCTCCGTTCGCCCCATGCGTCACGAAGCGACCAGCCAGCATGGGTTCTCGCGTCTCTTCCTTGCTTACCAACCGATTTTCAGATGAAGAATCGGGGCTAATGCGTAGCACCCATGGGCCACTTCTGTTTCCGCTGAGCAGCTTTTCAGAATAGAACTGGCAATCCATTGACGACGACGCCTCCCCCCCACATCATACAACAGCCCATCACGCCTTGGAAGAGGCCCACGGGGGTGGAAGCGTCTGCGAGGCAACCTCGAAAAATGCGGTAAGTTCTCAACCATAGCGGGGGACATTTGGGAGGGCTTTTGGCGATGCTCCCGGGGCCGACTTCAGCCTGACTCGGGCACGCGGAGGAAGCGATTGTAGACAAGGGTGGCGCGCATGTGGCGTGCATTCTGTTGTGCGGTGAGAACACAACGAAACGAGGCCCGAATGGGTGGTCATGCGATTGGGAGAGTGGTTCAGGACGTCTGGGTATCAAGGGTGGACTAAGGCAAGAGAACCGTTGAAGTGGTTTGTTGGACGGTAGAAATTAATGTGACGTGTATGTGCCTGGTACTTCTTTGCGTAGTGTGTATCATGACGGTATGACTTCACTCTTTTGGGTTTAAAAGCCGCAGTACAAATTCATCACGGTGGAATTCCCTGACAAAATGCCAAAATTCCAACACTGATTTCCATTGATTTTTTCTTGTCGTCCGTCACTTTAAGCCGTCAACAAGTCGGCCAAGAATTTTATCTTCGTGTTCACCCTTTGCCAAAAGCCCCACGGGTCATTTCATGTCAAAACACTTGGAAATATGGCGTGTAGTCGTGCGGTCACATCTGTCGTCCAGGGATCCACAGATGTGTGGCGAGTACACCTCATTGGGACAGGTATCGTGTTGTGGTCGTTGGGTCCTTGTCCACTCTGTTTCTCTCCGTTGATTTGCATTAATATAATAAAAGGTACGTTTTAGACAAGATCGTTTCCCCAAGGTACGGAACCAAACTGATAGAGAATAAATGTTGGTGTCAAAGCTGAACCTTCGACTTCATAGACCAGAGAAACAATGCTGTTTTTCCAAGAGTTGGGAAATAAGCCTGACCTAAGTGATTTGTTGTATAATTGGAAGATTATTTATAATATCAATGCTGCTACTCATTTCAATTTGTTGGATGCGTATCATATCAGAAGGAGTTGTGTGAGACACGAGAATTTAAGAATTCCAGACTTTCACGCTTAGCAGCTGTAATGGGCGCATTCTATTGCAGACACTTGAATGTTGTTCTGGCTTCTCCCAAAAAGTTATGGAGTGCTCTGTATTTGAAGATACTGAAGCAAGCACCATGTGAAATGAACTAAGCCATTGGTATGCTTCAGAGTGGAAAAGACTGCTCCAGACAACACAGTAACTAAGCCATGAACTAAGCTGAACTAAGCCATTTGTATGCTTCAGAGTGGAAAAGACTGCTCTAAACAACACAAGTTTTTTGCTTCGTTAATCTGCTCCTCAACGGTCGTCAAACGCGTCATTGTTTGATTACGTTCATCGTGCTTTGCACAGTATTGAGAGCCAATCCACGGCCGTTATATCTAGAAATTGTGCCGACGAACATCAGACATGAAAAACTCGATAAATGCATTTTTCTAGGCCTTGATTGCCACATGGCCACTGAAACAACAGGATTTAAATGACACCATTTTGGCGTCAATATCCTCGGGAACTAGAGGGGTCTGCGTCTTTAGAGGAGCAGGGCTGTGAATTGCACCGAGTGATCTTCAAGACGGCTATTTCAGTTCATAGCCCATACAAGTGTCGAACGCTCCTTTAAGAATTTCTTGGCTTCGCGTCAGCTGTGGTTGTGTTTAAAGACCTGGTTGCTTCTTAGTTGTCCACCCAAGTATGTTGCTTGGTTAGGCTGTTGCCTCCAGCGGTCCAGGTTAGGTCCGCTTGGCGTTGTTTGGCTTTTTTGAACAGCCTCTTAAATCGTATGTTCAAACGTAGCTGGCTTGCCACCCACGTTTGTCTTTAGGTCAAATGCATACAAAATGTATTGGAATAGCGTGGACTGCTGCTGACATGTGCACCAGTGACAGCAACCCACCCTTTTAACAAATGTCCTCTTGTGTTTCTGGCTGATATGTGTGAAATAGAGGGTTCGTAAATTTATCCACATCGAAAATGATTTAGTCGCACCGCTCTCTCGTTGTTTATTTTAATATCGGTTTGGTAACGGCAGAGTTTCATAGACTGGCGAATTGCTAATGTTTCATAGCGGCAATAACATTCGACTGAAAGCTACGAGGTCCATATTGTTTATCATAGTCAAATCTCGTTTGTTTGCAACAGTGTCAGTCAGTCTGGTTGGCTCAACTGTGCATAGTGTCAGTCTGGTTGCCTCAGCAGGGCATGGTGTCAGTTTAAGGGTACTCAGTGCGCCCATCATTCCCGTATCGAAAGCTGTTGTACCGCCATGCTTGTGCCGAATCGATTCAATCGAATACATGTTCCCTGCATGTAAGGAACTCGGAAGCGGTGTAAACGAGGGACAATGACCTCGAGCTAAAGCTCAGCTCTCAGCAAATATAGCGAGAAAATTTTGGATCCGTTGCAAATTTGAGTTTGGTGGAAGGTTACTGCAGCATGCCACCATATTGTCAGGTGTAATTTTTAATTGGATCACAGCGCACTCTTTATGGTCCATTTCTAAGTGGCTCATTCTTCTTTCTGGTAATTATTGAAACCATAAACTGCGATACCGCCTTCATGTCCGTGGTTGTGTTGAGCGTTGAATGAGTGGAATTTACAAGTTTGAAAAGGCTAAGGTGCATATAAGTACCCAGGATGGCATTAAGTTACATCAGCGTGCCTATTTGATTTTGTCTACAAAGTTTGGAGGCCCATCCGGTCTATTGTGTAGAGTATACTCACTCATCCAGCCCGCAATTTTAGGATGATTCGAGTGTTAGTAACATTTATTTAAACGGATTGGAAGAGACTGAGTTTTGCTGCGTGGTTGGATTCTGGGTTTGTTTGAATTCCGGTTTCAAAAAGCCAAGCGTTGATTTCTCTGTACATGTTAAGAATCTGTCACTGTCGGTGTTTTGTAAGATCTTTTATACATTACCCAACCGCGGACGCCATTTGAAACAAGCGTATCTGTAACCAAGTTGGAAAAAACTGCAACCATGGCATGTTCTATAAATGTCTTTCCCTTCCGCCGAGGCGACCAACACACTGCTGCATCTCGAAGTGCCACCCTCCTGTTCTCCCAGAGACCATCTTCTCAACTGCAGCATGCGCGTACGTTTCTTCTCCACAGTTGCTACGTGGCCCCGCTGTGCCTTAGGCGCCCCCGCCCCCGCTGAGGCCCCCGCTGTGCCTCAGGCGCCCCCGCCCCCCGCTGAGGCCCCCGTCGGGCCTCAGGCGCCCCCGCCCCGCTGAGGCCCCCCGCTGTGCCTCAGGCGCCCCCGCCCCCGCTGAGGCCCCCGCTGTGCCTCAGGCGCCCCCGCCCCTGCTGAGACCCCCGTCGTGCCTCAGGCGCATGTTACCTTTTCTGCCAGCTCGCCGACCATGCCGGTCCAGCTGCCGTCGTGCAGCAGTGCCCCGTAGCCCCCGGGGTCTCGGCGGCAGCAGGCGGTACCGCAAGTCCAGCTCCGTGCTGATGATGTTCCATAGGTCGATCAGGTAGCCGCCTGTGTGTCAAGTTGCTGAGGGCTCCTGGTCAATGATGACGAATGGCGGGGTCTAAAGGGGGCAGAGGAGACATCATTAGACCGCAGCTTCGTTAGCCAGGTGGCGCTCAAATCCCATCTCACATTGCGTCCCCCAAAACGCTTGATATACCACCATTGTATATCCTCAGAGAGAATTCCCCACCTTTTTTCACCAATGCCACTTACATGCGTCGTCAACACCCGCAACTCCTCGGTGAAGCTGAACGGCTGGTCACGGTTGCCCAGGATGGCAACTGAGCCCTCTCTCTGCACGGTGGCCATCGTCGGCTCCCGGCGATGCTGCACTGTCCCGAAGTCGAGCCGTCCCCCCGCCGTCGTCTCCTCGTCCGGGAGTGCCGCGACCCTCACACGAGCCCCCGACGAGCCGACTGACCAGCTCACACGGGCCACCTTCCCGGCTCTGTCGCCGCCGCGGCGGGTAGCTTCGGTCGCCCCGAGCGACCGTTGCAGTTGCCGGAGCGACAGCGGCCGCCACCTGCCGGTAGCCGGTGACGTATGCGGTAGACAGGATTACGTAGGAAGGCCTTTGACCAATGAGGGAGCGGATAGTGTCGTCGGCGATGCCGCCAGAGCGACATGACCGGATGTTGTACTGAAAGGATAATACGCCAAAGCGACAAAGCGAGTGGCGCCCGCGTGCATCGTGTGCAATTGTAATTGTGTTTTGTATCAAAGGCATAGCGATAGAAGTCTGCTTCGATCGGTCAGTTCCGCTATTTGGTGTATTCTGCGTCCTGTGGAGAAGCGTCTGCGATTTAAAACCGCAGCTCTTTAATAATGCGTGATCTTGGCCATGAAAACAAGCCTGATCATTCATCACTGGATTTCAGCATGGTGGTTCGAGCCGTAGATGTGTTTTGCAGCTGACATTTTAAATATCAAAATCAGCACGCTTCGTTGATATACAGCTTTGTGAAATCAGTTGGATCTACGTCTGTGATGAGTTCTCAATGACTCCTCAACAGCCATCGTGGACATTTTTACCTGACGTTGCTAATTTCACCTGGTGCTTGTGCTATTTTTTGCTTAGTACTCAATTAGGCATTGATTAAAATGTTAGGATTCATTTTATATTTTGCTTGACCATGCCCTGTAGTATTTCAGCGTTATTCCGTTTATTCTCAAGCTGTAATGGACTATACTTAACTCGTCGCTAGAAGAGCGTTAGTCAAGTATAGCTTGCTCAAATTACTGTCATGTCTTTGTTCCCGATTTGAGCTCAGGAATGCCTTCAGAGTGCTACTCATTTGCTGTCCCGCTTGCAGGTAGCAGAAAGGTATGTCGGTGTCCCACGCCAGGTATGCGAGTTCGTAGTCGGGTTCAGGTTGAGCGGCACACATGACAATAATATTTTAGCACACACAGTGCTGTCTGCAGGTGCTTACAGTGAAGCCATCGATTATAGCACAGTGTCATTAACTAGTGCAGATTCAGATCCGTCCAGTGCAAAAAGTTGACATTGTTTATCAGGGAAACTGTGTAGGGTTCCAGCATCTCGAGAACCTTAGAAAAGTGGCACTGGTCCTGACAAATGAATAAGCGGCGTGAATTCTGGCTTGCTATGCAGCTACTTTTGGCAGAAGCGGCAAATGAGTTCACGGGACTGTATGGCCAGGTCTGAAATATTTTCAGAGACCAGGGACAGTTTAAGGACTTAACGGTAATGACCGAAATGTGGATGGCCCAAAAGGTTGTCAGACTGATGCACGCGTGTCACTGAGAGCGGAAAACGTGGTGATCCAATCGGGCAAAATGTTTGAGAAAGAGGCCATGGCAAGCTTGCATGCCAAATCTCCTATCCGCAGGTAAGGGGGCGACGTCAAGCAGCCCAACAATTAATGAAACCCAAGAATGCGTGACCCAAAGAGCATGTTTCAAACCACCGGAGGTATATTTGAACATAGCTTAATGAGCTACAAGGACATCACATTTCCATGTGGGAATGTGGAAGTGGAAAATGTTTTCTAAAAAGTTTGCCGTAAAAATGCAACCAACTTAAAACATATGTCTGACAAAATGCTATTTTGAGCGCCGTTTTGGTCTGGCATTGTCTCACTAGAGCCTGTCTGGTGAATGTCCTGACGTTATCTGGAACACAAACAACTTTGAAATTGAATTACTGAATGACTTCAAAACTTGCATCGAATACGGTGCTAAGGGCGTCGGAAGGCTTGCGCGCACCGTTTCTGCAGCCTTTTGATGACAAAAATCTGAGATGGGCGGATATATCTCCAGATGTCGGTGCATTTTTGTCCTGACAAGTGCACGTAATCTTCAGGCCTGTTCCATTGCGCGAGTTCAAAAGACCAATGCGATGTAAGGTAAGACGGGGGCAAACAACTCTCAAGGAAGCAAGAAAGCGAATATGCAGAATTTTGTGTGGGAAGGTATCAATTTAATTATGGCCACTTTAAAAATTCCATTTTTCTGCCGCAGACGCACATTTCTCGCATGGCGTAATGCCCACAAACCATGTCGTTATTCTAGCAATTTGTGCAAGTGTATTTCTTTTTTTTGCAGTCAACATTTATTCATGTGCAAACCAAATACCTACACACAAACACACACACACATACATATACACACACACACACACACACACACACATATATACATATATATATATATATATATATATATATATATATATATATATATAGTGACCATTCGGTGAGAGGAGCACGAGCTGCCGGTGTTTGTTGGCTGATGCCGGTTTTTGAATTCACCCCAAAGGCAGGCATGTACATACTCATTGTCTCTCATCTGTTCACGTCATTGACATGCGTCGCGGAGCAAAAATAAAGGCAACCCAGCCTCGACGGTTCTCTGAGAACGCTTGACAGCCTGGGGATGGCTGGGGCTACGGAAGTAACGGTTACCAAAGTAAGCACAGATCCAGTGACACCCCGACGCGGTGATTTTTGGGGCGTGCTGCGACCATCGAAGCGCCCGTGAACGAGACGCTTGTACCGCGCCGGGGCTCAGGTACACCCCTTTTCCTGCCCCCTCCAAAGTGTATTGCCTTACCGCTGGCAACAATAGATCTAGTTGACACCCTCAAGCTATCGCACGAAAGTGAGGAGACCACCGGTTGACATGAGGAGATAGCTGCCACGATGCATCAGTTGTGCGTGCACTGCAGTTATTGCTGCCGCCTTTTGAACGAGAGGTGCATGTCCGAGCCAGCGTCATCTGGTAAGCACGCTGGACTACCGTACATGCTGCAGCGCTCAGGGCGTGTGTGAGGAGCTGCGGATCACGGCGCCGCCACGACGACTCCGGTAATGTGCGACGCTGCTGTAACACGACTGAAGTCTCCAGGCTCACCAACCAACTGCAGTGTTCGCCTCAGAACGCACAATGTGTTTGCCGCGCGTGGTGACGCTGCGCCAGGAAGCGGATGGCCATGACTGGAGAGGAGCTTGATCGAAACCGCCGTGTCGTGTCGTAAACTGCCGTGTCGTGTTGTAAAAACTACGCCATTCCGTTCGACTACACAGGAATTTCCAGGGTGCTGGATTCCAGGTACGCCGGGCGAGATGCCTGCTTAGCATGCGTTCCGAACCGAACAATTGTAAACATTGCCACAGACACACCTTGACTTCTTTGCAGTTACGGAACGATTCCAAGTACCCTCGTTCTGCACAATGCCTTCAACTGTTCCATAACCTAACCATTGGCCAGTGCTCCATTCTGAAATTGCCCCATAACATGAACATAGTGTCGCTCCACCGAAAACGCTCGCAGGTCCAACGGCGAACGTCACGCGACGGTACTAGTCATCCACATTATCGTGCCTCACTTCAAATCCTTCAATACCAGCTACGGCAAGATCATACCGTTTGTAATTTATTCGCTCAGGGCGTGATCACGTGGCGATGAGACTATATTGACCTCCATATATTTGTTATTATTATATTTGTGATATATTACTGTTAATACATTAATATATAACATATATAATTATCAATACATTTTTCCAGGGGCACCGACCCACTGGATAGGTCGGTGCCCCTGCAGTGACTGACAGCCTGTCGTCGGTGAAGCCCCACGTTAGGTGGTGCCGCCTGGTGGCTTTCCACCATATCTGATCAGTTCATCGGCCGCTGTGGTAAAACACACGCTCGTGACGGGGGCACCACATCCGCACCGATTTCGAAACGCTGAATCGATTCGACCTCACGCACGAGCAAAAGTCATGCTATTTAGGCGCACCCGCCCAGGAAACTACTTAAAGCTCGCCGCACCGTTTCGGATATTTACACAATGGCTCCGGTGGGACTACGGAAAAGCCGGGTGGTTCTCCATTACGCTGCGTCAGTGGGCGTTCGCCGCACGCCGCCTGTTTGGCACTGGCAAACTGGCGGTCGGCACTGATTCGTGAATCACGTAGGTGAGAAGAGCTGACCGCGGCTCAACGTGTAATCACGTGTGTCACGGGACATGATTGCTAGCTAAATGAGCAGTCACATGAGTCACGAAATAGTGGTGGCTTGATGGAGTGGCGGAAGTAGAGAATCAGGAGTTCAAAACAGCTTTCGGAATCGACAAAATCCAGGCGACAGTGTTATTTGCACAACGAGCTGGGCGGCGGAGCCAACTCAAAATGAATGCGGCTAAACCCCTTTTACATGCGATCTACGGCTTCTCCACGGATGTAGCCCACCTTTCCTGCGGAGCTGGCGTGGTGGCCCAAACAAAGCTAGGTAAGTCCCTTCATGGAATTAACCCACCTTTCCTGCGGAGCTGGTGTGGTCGCCTGTTCAAAGCTGGATGAGTCCCTACATAAAATTGGCGCACCTTTCCTGCGGAGATGGTGTGGTCGTTCGTACAAACGCTGGATAAGTCCCTACATGGAATTAAACCACCTTTCCTGCGGAGCTGGTTTGGTCACCTGTACGAAGCTGGATAAGTCCCTCATAGAATTAACCCACCTTTCATGCGGAGATGGTGTGGTCGCCTGTACAAGCTGGATGAGTCCCTACATAAAATTGGCCCACTTTTCCTGCGGAGCTGTCGTGGTCGCCTGTACAAAGTTGGATACGTCCCTTCATAGAGTTAACCTACCTTTCCTGCGGAGCTGTCGTGGTCGCCCAAACAAGGCTGAATAAGTCCCTCCAACTGAAAAGGAAAATATACGCCTGAACCATGGTGTGGGGGGTGACGTAAGTCTGGTAACGTAACAGCCATGCCGTGCACCAAAACCAACCCAGCCTCTGTGTGATGCCAAGGCAGATCACGCCGTGTTTAATATCGACATAGTCATTATCACCGCATACGCCGCTATCAACACGATTTCTTTGGTATGGCCAGTATGTACGCATACTCGCATGATGCTTCTAGTTTTCGGGCCAGAGGGATCGGTGCGCAGGCTTGAATTTAAGCACCTCCCGTGAGGATCTTGATTCTGTTAAGCAATTTCCCTGCCGAGCAGCCATTGTTGTCTGACCAAACCATGCGGACCTCCCGAGAGAGTCGACTTGACCAAAGCCTGTGCTGGCTGTATTTCCTCAGGTCACGTTGATTGCATTTCACGGGATCTGTCCCAGCCCTGACGGCGCACTGTGTCCCAGCCCTGACGGCGCACTGTGTCCCAGCCCTGACGGCGCACTGTGTCCCACTGACGGCGCACTGTGTCCCCAGCCCTGACGGCGCACTGTGTCCCAGCCCTGACGGCGCGCTGTGTCCCAGCCCTGACGGCGCACTGTGTCCCAGCCCTGACGGCGCACTGTGTCCCAGCCCTGACGGCGCACTGTGTCCCAGCCCTGACGGCGCACTGTGTCCCAGCCCTGACGGCGCACAGTGTCCCAGCCCTCCGCTACTCACGGTTCATGGTGCTTGATGGCGGCATGCAAACAGGAGCGATCCAAGATTTTTGCCTTGGCTCCGCCTCTGCGCCGGGTAAGAGCTCTATTTTCACCCAACTATTCAGACGGACACGCACTGAAGCCACGCCGCCTCTCAGTAGCATGGACCTGACGCCGCCCCTGCACGTATTGTCATCATGATATTATGTCATGGTGTCGTGATATCATCACTCACAGCTCCGCCAGTGCCGCTTGCTCTCCCCCTTCATGCGTCTCTAGTCTTCCTGACTACGGCCCTGCGCCGTATCGCATGACTCCCACAGCTTCCGTTAGTACCACTCGCTCTTTCGCTTCCCGCATCTCCGGCTTTGTGACTACGCCCCTGCTCTGTATGTATGGCATTACTCGCACAGCTTCTGTCAGTACCACCCACTCTCCAGCTTCCTGCCTCTCCAGCCTCCCTGACTGCGCCCCTGCACTGCATCGCATCACTCACAGGTTCCGTCAGAACCACCTACCCTCCCTCCTCCCGCCTCCCCAGTCGGCCTCCCTGACTCCGCCCCTGCGCCGCCAGGTTTCTGTGTCGTCTCCTCACCGCTCTGTCTGCCGGTCGCACCGTAGTAGGTGCAGGGGCGGCACGGAGATCGGACGGGGCGCCGCTGGACCGGAGGCTCGCTCGTGTACCGGAGCTGCGCCCGCCCTGCTGACGTCATCAGGGTCACCGGGTCACCTGCGACTTCCGTGGTGCGCTGCGTTTGTCGTTTGTCTGTCGCTGTCGGCTGACGTTTCGACTGAACACTCACAGGTGAGATGGGGCTCTTCGGCGCTCGAGTTCCGTCGCCTTAATCATCATGCATTTGTTACGGATCGCTCCGCGGGCCCGGCGTGATGCATTTCATTTGAGTCCATGGGCTACATGTCGCACGATGAGACCGGACAAGCGGCAATAATGCAACACAGCAGGAACGTAACCACAGGTGGCACTAAACGGTGTAAGATTTTGATGCATTGGAAAAAAAACCTGAATGGCGATCTCCTTGGGGGCAGGAGCTCGGTCGACACTGCGTCGGGATGGTGTTCTGAACTTCTCAATTTGCAAAATCAGTGTTTCGCGCCATCTTCATCGTAAGAGAATTCTGCTATTGGTGAAGACTTCTTCTGATGTTTGGATAAAGGCGTGTTGCTGATATATCAGCCCCATTATATTCCAGTCACCTGAGTTTTCTCCGAGGAATAAGGCCATTACTACTGCCTTATCTATGTGAGTAATGTTCCTCGCTGGCGCACTGAACAACTTGCGATTTGCATTGTGTATGCACTCCCTAATTTGCCTTGGTCACCCCAGTTTCTTTCCTGGCTTCCAGTTCCTTTCAACCGACACTAGCGGGGCGGTCATCACTTGAGTTTCGCTCGCGTTAATGGTGTGGAAATGCATGGAAAGTCGTCCGTCAAAGAGAAAGGCCGGATGGGTCACGACATGGACTTGGCGCTTCACATGCTGCGTCTGGACCGTCAATAAACAACAGGTTTAGGTGATGGCGTTCATCGATGGCACTCGCAAGGTCTAGATAACTGTCATGGGACAGGACAGGACAGGGCAAGGTCATTGCACTTCATTGTATTGCCTCACGCATAATGCTTTGCTGGACAGCAAAAACTGGAGTTAACAAGTAAACCATCCCGGCCATTTTGTGGCACAACTCACAATCCCCGCAAACCCAAATTTCTTCGGGCGAAATTATGAACGACAATTCATCCGGCAATAAACTCCTTCTGGGTTATCGTGATGAGTCAGGGGTGGGAGCAAGCCCAGCTACTGCCGTTTACAAAGTACAACGACGGGCCGTTACGTATGAGGCGTGCGGGCAACCACTGTGGCCAGCACCTTGGCCATAATGAACGGGCTTCCCTGTTTGTGCTGGGCATGCTATTTCAGAACGTTTAGATCGTGGTGCCTGCGTGCCGCTGGTTAGGGTGGCAGTGACTTAACTTGTTCCGCGATGCTATTGCTTTTGCCTGAATAATAAATTACGTTTGTGTACACGTCATTCTCTGGCACTATTTTTTTTCGTTTGCAATGGGACCACAGCAGATTTCCTAGCATTGTAGATCGCGTCGAACAGAGGAAACCGACATAAGGACATGCACTTTTGCAAACGGCGCAACGTCCGTTTGATGACCAGCGTTATTCCGCCGCCTGTTCACAGCCCTCGGTCGTCACCGCTAGACGGGGAGCATGACACTGCATAAATATCGGGGCTATTGAGCGTAGGAACTGGACCGAGACTAAACCAGGTTTGCGAACGTCTTGAAGTTCGTATGCTTGCTCGGTAATCGCCTTGAATTTCACTGCGTCTGCGCCGATGTACGGCCCCAGCGGCGCCTCGCTGCGTGGCGTATCCACGAAAATAACATGGCAACGATGCCAAATTGCAATGAGGAGTCGAGCTTTGATTCAAGTCAAGAAACGTGCTAAATTTGCGTCATATGCTGGACCAGCCCCCACGCCATGTTTGAGCGCGGTAGGATGTGCTGGTCATGACATGCCAGCAGCGTACGCTCATGCTTGTCATGCAACTTTTCGTACGCACGTATATATATATATATATATATATATATATATATATATATATATATTTGCATAGATATATGGAAACATATACATTCAAATGTTGTTATGCCTCCTTGTTATTTCATACGTGACGCAGCGATCTTCCCACCGGAAATTGAGCATTACACTCGGCGGCTTTCCTCCAACCCATGTGGTGCGTGCGCGCTGGATCCGCCACCCAGAACGAATGCCTTGTGGTGTCCAAAGGCGGTCGAGCCCTTTCCCTTTCCGCGAGAATCATGGGGTTAACGACTTAGTTCGCTAACCATCACGTCTTTTTATTTCTATGTACGATTTAGGTCGAAGTCTGCAGGGTCTACTCATAGCGTCCCGTCTTCTCATTCTGCGCTACGACGCGTGCACAAACAGCAAGCGTCAGGTGCCCAGTGCCCTGTTTTGAAGCCTGTCTCGACCCCTGCCCGTCTGGGACGCGCTTTCTTCGTGTCCCGCCGCGTGTGAGACGCGTCCGGGTCAGAGCGAGGTCAGATAGGTCGCGACCTCCGGGCGCGGCGGCGCGCTGTTTTGATCGGCTGCTTGCGACGAGGCGAGGGTCAGAACGGGATTTGATTCTGTGCTGAGGTCGTGACCTTGATAGCAGTTGACTGCGATGGAACCAGGGGCGTTTGCGGATATGGTCCCCCGATCCGATCCGCCCGCTCGCCGCTGCGCCCGTACGACCCGGCGCACCCACCACACATTCCTGCTGTACCACCCATTACCCACCCATTTTGATTTTTTGGGAAGTCAGTTTAGCAAATATGGCGATGTTTCCGGACTGTTCACTGCTAGCCTTGTGCGATGATTATTATGACAGCAATGGGAATGGAGCAGGTACGCTGAACGGTACGCAGGTACGGCAGGCGGTAACATCATGGATAATTCTCTAAGTGTATATTCGGAATTCCGTAACCACCTTACGCATGCCCGTACTAGCACCCTGTGCCTAACCCAGCCTATTATCCATTTCACGCTTGGAACCCATGGGCTTACCCAGCCCAGAGAGCATTTAGATGAATCGGGGCAGTTACGGTACTATTAAGGTTGCGTCAAGATGTATGCAGGAGATGACTTCATACAAGCGAGAGCTTGTTCGCCTCGGCAACTGAATGCTTCGAGGTTTGATTTCAGAACTAGTTAATTTGAGTCCCATTTTACTTGGACCTTTGGACTTAGAGGACAGTGCTTGGCGCGTATTGGGCTAAGGAAGTAAACGCGTCGCACATAGAAAGAGCACTGAGATTTGTGGAGTCGTTGGAGGGCTCAGAGGTGAAACGCAACGAATCGCGTTTTTCCAGCGGCTCACCGCTTCATTCAGTGCGCCAAATTTTGTTTCGCTGAAACAAAAATCGACAAATTCACGCGTGTTCTCCCCAGCAGATCACTTGAGCGCAGGTCTGTGTTCAAGTTCTCAGTGGTCACAGCTGTTTAATGCAGAGCATAGAGCACCGCAGAGTTGGCCGTCTTCAGGCGTCGCAGCGTGGTCCAGTGGTCCAGCATGTTCCCGTCGTCCAGCACGGTCTAGCACGGTCCAGTACGGTCCAGTGCAGTCACCGTTCCGCGTGGTCTGGCGAGCTCTGATCTGATCGCAATGCCATGCAAGTGGCGACCGGAGGCTCCGCGAAGCACGGGCCTCTCTCCCAGTCTGGCGTGGCGATGAAACACTGCATATCAAGCAGGCTGCGGCGCAGCGGCGCGTCCAGCGCACTGGCCGAGGTAGGCTGGCGCGTGCAGCGGAACAGGCGGAACAGGCGACCGTGCCGGAACAGCGGAACAGCGGAACAGGCGACCGTGCCGCGGGCTGGGTCAGAACGAAGCCGCGGAGTTCCCGCTAGGACGGCCGTGGCACGGCTACGTCAGGATGAAGCCGCGGAACTTCCCGCTAGGGCTGCCGAGGCGCGGCTACGTCAGAACGAAGCCGCGGAGCTTCCCGCTAGGGCGGCGAGGCGCGGCTACGTCAGGACGAAGCCGCAGAACTTCTCACGAGCAATGCTCAGTGTTAGAGACAACGGCACGCGGGTATTTGAGCCGTGGGTTTTCGAGCCCACTGATGCGCTGGGAAAAGCAGTATGAGAAGCCCATTGGTGATTGTAGTTCTAGTTTTGGTTGTACGGCTAAGCGTTGTGCTTTGTCCACCAGAAGCGGGGAAATAGATGCCACGAGGTCCAGACAACATACATCCTAGACGAATGATCAGTCTGCCTCCCATAAGGCATTTTGGAATTATCATGCGCCGAATTTATATTTAATTATATTCATATTTATATTTGAATTTAGATTTTGGGTGGTGGACATTCAGCGACATTGGTCATACCAAAAAATAGTTTTGAGTTATACGGGATGTTTACACACTGTTCTGGTATTTTTCGTTCGGCTATGAGCTTTCCTGTGTCATGTAATAATACTGTAAAGTTTTGGCGTTGGTGCAAATCCTAAAGGGGCTTATCATGCTGTAGGAATACTTGTCATGATGGTGTTTCATTCCACACTGTTAAGACTTAGCGCAATGTCGCCTGTATCTTAGTTACTCGGGACTTGCTCTCTTCGAAAATTTGCTGTTTTGGCGTTACAGTTTTCTGCTTGTCCTATAAAATTTAAGATTGTCTTTTTGGCATTACGGCTCGGTAAATGGTTTCGTGACTTAACAAACATTAATTTGCCGATATAGCTTTTCTACAAATCTACAGATCGACTGCTGACCTCAGTACACCAATTAGTGTAGCAGGCTGACATCCCATGGCCTTTGCAAAAATTTCGGGGAGAGGAAGCCAGGGGGCATAGCTACAATTTTTTCATCGGAACCCCAGTTTATCCCGTCGGGGACGCGCGATATTTCTGTGTGACGTAAAACAGCATCGCATTCTCCCGATTACTCATTTCTATTTTTCACCTTTAAGTTGCTGTGTGTTCAAATTGGTTTGCGCACAAATTAATGCATGTTAAAAATTTATGAGGGACGCGAAACACGTGTCTCCGATGGTAACTACGTGATTACACCTCGGGCTAACATCTATCAAAATTCCGGCACATGACACAGCCCGGCGCTATGCACACATCTTTTTGACGTTTGTGGTACGCTACGACTTGATCATAATGTGCTTATCGTGTGCTCTTGGCGTGGCAAATGTCACTTGTCTGTATGCACGCACTCCAAGTGCACGCGCACTGTGATCCAGGCGCGTGCTTCAGAGCTCGTTTCAAAGGCATCCCGCTCATTCCGTACCGCGCGTTGGGAGCGTGTCCGCGTTACGTAAGCAGTGTTCACAAAAGCTCTTGCGATGCCTAGTGTCCGAGCCGCTGTGTGTTTACGGTACTTTGCGTTCCAGCACGTCAACATGCACATCTCTCGGCTGCTGGTGTGGCTGGTTGTGAGCGCCGGCCCAGCGTGCAGCTCTCCAGCCTCCGTCTCCTCCAGCTCGTCCTTCGGCTCCTCCTCTGCCTCGTCTTCCGCCTCTGGATCCGTCTCATCCGCTTCTTCCTCCGCCTCCGGGTCTGCCGCAGCCTCCGTCTCCTCCAGCCTGTCCGGGTCTGGCTCAGTCTCCTCTTCTGTCTCCTCCCGGTCCGGCTCTGTCTCCTCCCGGACAGGCTCTGTCTCCTCCTCCGTGTCCTCCGGGCCGGCTTTGGCCGCCACGGACTTCGACTACAGCGACCCGACAGACTACGGCGACTACGGCGACTACGGCGACTACGGACCGGCCAAGCCGTCGCTCTCCTTCACCATCTTCGAGGATACGCAGGCGCGTCGGCCAGAAGCGCAGCAGACTCGGCTGTCGCCCTGCACCTGGGCCGTCGTCAACTGCTGCAACAACTCCGACGCCAGGGTAAGGGCGGCAGAATGCTGGGGTCGTCGGGATTTAGGGAGAGGGACGGGAAAAGGAGAGGACACGATATCGGATTTTTTTAGGGGTCGTGTGGCAATACGGTCGGTGGCAATGGTCCTGTGTAGCATTGCAGACGGCGTCAAACGCCCGTATGATATTTCGGATGGTGCCATGCGCGCATTGGGTATTTCAGACGGTGGCATGCTCGCATGGGGGTTCTGAGCGCTACCAGGCTTACGTGGGGTATTTCGGATGGTACCGTGGTCCCATATGTATTTCGGACGGCGTCATGCTCCCGCGCAGTGTTGTGGACGGCGCAGGAGCGCGGCGAGGAACCGGAGGGGCGGCCTCCTCAGGCCCGGATGGCTTCGTTTTTCATCACAGAGGTCTTTCGACAGAACGTTTAAAAACACCGGCGTGACGAAAATCCACCGAATTCCGAGCTCCTGCCTCAAAACAATCCTGGCTGCACCCGAGGCACGCTGTCAGGCTGTCACGCAGTGATGAGAAACCACCGAATTCCGAGCTCCTGCCTCAAAACAATCCTGGCTGCACCCGAGGCACGCTGTCACGCTGTCACGCGGTGTTGCGAGCGGTGCCGCACCGCTACGCTCTGGCGGATGTGTCGGTGTCAGTGTCACACCGCTGCGCTGGGGGGGGATGGGGGGGGGGGGGGGCGGGTCGGAGGCTCGTGTCAGATCCCAGCAGTGAAACAGGCGAGGGTGTAGGACATTGCGTGAGACTCATCAGATGACCGGTAGTTACATGCTGGCGACGCTAACCTGTGTTCGGCACGTGAGGTATTTTTAATCCCGCAGAACGCTCCCCCCCCCCCCCCCCCCCACCCCTCTCTCTCTCTCTCTCTATCCTGCTGATAATATACTGATTGTATCCAAATCCCGCAGCATGCTTTACTTGCCGGTACAGTTGACGAGTCATACTTTTTCCGTTCAGAGCCCTGCTTCGTAGCCTGGTCTTGCTACTGACTCTTAAACTGAATTCCTGACAAGAATCCTCAAACCGTCAAGCACCCCGCGCGAGTAGATGCTCTGGCCTAGTTCGGGGACCGACGAAAACTGGTTTGTTGGGTCTAACCTTGACGATTGTCGACCTTATTGCGTGATATTGTCATTCATTGCTGCTGTCGGTTGGCTGGATTACAGACGCGATAGTCATTTAGGGCACGAAGACTTGCACAGGAATGCGTGCGTATTTGCTGCAAGCCGTCTAGGTGCCTACGTCTTGCGCAATGTTCTACATACAGGTGTAGTCGAGTTTTTGTCACGGCCACGGTTCATTTTGTTCTATGTTTCTCGCTGCGAGAAGTGTATGTGGCAAACTACGGTCAGCTAGTGGGAAGGAACGGAAACACATTGACGATAGGGATGAAGATCTGGAGTATCTTTATTTCTAGATCGATAAGACGCAGGATTACCGTAGCTACCATAGAGTTGAAGCTGACCATCAGTTTGATTTTGCGAAGCAAATGCCGCTAACATTGTCGATAAATTATTTGGACGGCGTGAGCGAATCACCGTAATCTGCGTAACCCAATTCACGAAGATCGACTCACCCAGTGCACTGTCTTTCGTACATAACCGCCGTCTGCCCAAAACGCATCAGTTCACAATGGCTCTCAAATTCCAGGGCAGTCGGATAGCGTGCTTCGAGCGGCAGGGCTGCAAGGGCGCCTGGTTTGAGGACCTCTGCACGCCGGAGGTGAAGCGTGGCGTATTTCGCCAGGTGTTCGGCTCTATCCAAGGGTAGTGGAGCGTGACTGTGACCTCAGGGCACTTCCGTGTGGCGCCCAAGGTTGCTCGCCGCCCGCCTTGATGGTTGGCTACTGGTGAGGCCTACGAGCGCGCGCCGGGGCCTGTAGCGACGTGCCGGGTGGTCCGACTGTTCGGGGCTGGATGGTTGTGGCACACGATAAGGTTGGCTGGTCGGCCAGCATGCCAGAGGAAAACTGTGTTGCTGCGGTCTTGTTTCCAGCGATGGTTAATAGGCAGCAATAGCGTAAGGTACGTTGTTTCGTGTCAGAATAGTGAAGATGGCTTATTCCAGCCGTCGGGTCTTTGCGATGTCTGTGCAAGGTTTGGTCGATGTTATCCAGTATTACGAATTTGCTTACATTCCTCACGTTTCTCGCCATAGCTCGCGAAGCCTACAAGTAATCGCCGATGTGAAATGGCCATGCACGATGAAGTTAGACACGTAGCGCATATATGTTTATGTGTATGGTTTTGTCACGATGTACAGGTAAAAGTACGCAGTACGCTGCGCGCTAGTTTCCTAGAGCTGCGCAATTTTGGTAATACTTCTTCCACGTTCTAAGATTTGCTAACGCATGATGAATCATTCTGGCAGGCTGGACGAGAAGCCTGCCTGTTCAATAAAGTGCTACACGTGCAGTGCAACGATGCACGGACGCAAAGAATAAGTGTTGATGGAATGCGTGATTTGCCAAGATTCATGAACCCATTCAATCGCCACATTTGGCTGCTCCGATGGACATGTTTTGATGACTACAGATGTTCTGCGGGGTACGTGAATTTGTTTGCTACGTCTTGTTCAGTCGACAAATCATAGTTGTCGACGAGCGCGGCCAAGGCACCCGGCTCAAATGCGACGATCTTTGTGGTGCAAGGCCGCCTTTTCATACGTCCTCGCTTTTACCTCTGTTTTAGTGCGGTTCGTTTGGTAGTTTTGGAAGGAGGAATGTTGGAAGATTCTCGGCACCGCTTGTCTCGTGCTCTTGCAACCGCGTGAGGTCCATAAATAGGCCGATCAGACTGTTCAGAGCTAACGCCACTCCCTAAGGTACAATAAGTGGCACGGTTCTGTCAACGGCGTCCATAAGTGCGTTGAAATGTGACGTGTGAAATGCGAAATGTGAAATGAAATGTGAATGTGACCCTAAAACGTGACGTCATACGAATATACCGTTCCTGCAATGCGTTATGTGATTGAACGGAACACTTCCTAACTTATCACCTATTGTTTCCCAAGGTGCTGGAATAAGAGATGCTATCTATGGCGGAGCACATGTTAAGACGAAACTATGACAGACTCTCACTCCAAGCATCATCGTCATACCCTCATTGTGGATAATCCTATACTTGTTACACACTGCGCAGCTCAAAATGCGGTGCGGCTGCGTGACAGGCTTATAAAAATGGAATGCCGCCAAAGGCCCAGTTGGCGTTTGGCGCGGGAACAGAGCACAGCCTCACAGAACACGTGTTCCGACCCGGTCCGGCACCAAACGCCGCACCACTCAGTGTAAGGCTTCCGTGCTCTTTCGCCTTCCCTCCAGGTGCGAGAGCCCGCAACCTGGCCTGCCACACCGGGCCTTCATTGGATCCTCCGAGGCCTTTTTGGTCGGGATTTTCCATGTTCCCGGCCGTCCGTGACGTCATACCCCTCCCCATCGCCATTCAGTGATTCTGACCTCCCTTGGCCGCGAGGACACCCCCCGCTGCACAGAAACGGCTCACTTCCGACGCGGGTTCGGGGCCGTGGGAGACTGTCTGGAGGTCACTGGTGTACCCCCCCCCCCCCCGGCCAGGGGCGTTCGACGGACAACTTTCGGCAGCCGAGCGCTTCCTACATACCAGCATTTGAAGATTCGCTGGGTGCATTACTGAATCCTTAGCAGTCAAATCATGCGCGTGTGTAATGAATGCTTCTACTGCTCAGGCCGAGCAGGTTGCAGTGGATACCTCCTGAGACAATGCCCAACAAGGTACGTTATGAAGTGAAACACAACTTTAGAGCTTCCAAGTAATGGGACAATGCTCTACAGAATCAGCATCTGACTCAATTCCAAGGTTTGTGGGGTTTCCAAGTCACAAGCTCCCTTTCCCGTATGCTATTGAGTGGCAGCAACTTTTCTAACTTCTTGAACTTTCACTTCTTGCATGCTTGTTAGCATTAAGCCACGCGATTACTTGAAGTCCTCTAATGTGATGCATTTAGTTCACTTCGGTCAACGGCCTGGCACACCAAGCGACATATGGAAAACCAATACGAAATATCTTTAAACCAAAGGTACAGCAAATTCTACCTTTGTGCCGTAATAATGCCACAATCATCCAAAATATGATAGTATTTGGAACCGTTCCGAGTAATTCTACTTCGCCGCGAACAGGACATACAAACACGTGCATCTGTTTACTGGGGTGTCCAAACTCACCAAACAACCTGAGAGATCTTATTCTCTAAGCATTGACGGAAACGTGAAAGACTTGACGGAAGAATTAACGGAAAGGCGAAAGACTTGACGGAAGAATGGACGGAAAGGCGAAAGACTTGACGGAAGAATGGACGGAAAGGCGAAAGACTTGACGGAAGAGTTGGCTGAAAGTTGAGAGACTTGATGGAAGAATTGACGGAAAGGAGGAGCAATAAACAAACACTGAGATGAAAGGATGACGTAAGTACTGAATGATGCATAGGCAAGTACCGTTGGCGCAGAAGGCGCCGCTCGGCGCCGCAGGGCAGGCTAACGACAGTGTCCTACTGGGTCATACTCTCCGATACGGCCAGGATAGGTCGGGGCAGGCTGACGACAGTGTCCTGCTGGGTCATACTCTCCGATACGACCAGGATAGGTCGGGGCAGGCTGACGACAGTGTCCTGCTGGGTCATACTCTCCGATGCGACCAGGATAGGTCGGGCAGCCCCGGCAATGGCTGCCGTATCACCAGCTGACTTGCACGTGATGACACCATTCTTTAGAAACGCACGGTAGTCAACGATCTCCTCTTTCCCCTGACCACAAAGTGCAACTGACTACATATCTTGTGATACTTAGCTACGAAGCGGAACTTCGCGTGGTCATGACGTCACAGAATTGGGAGAGTGGCAGGTATAAGTCCTACCACACTTAGACTGGGATAATTTTTTTTCAGGACGTCAGTCGTTGCTGAACTTGATAAAAGTGAGAATGGCATTCCTTTCCTGGTTCTTCGGCATGATGAGATCGCAGTTCTTAAGGTGAATTATCAACTTTCAATACATGAAGACTGATCTAAGAGGATCTATGAGACCATGTGCGGATCATAAATCTATGTGATCTATGAGAGATCACAGACACAGCGTGAAACGTCCAGTACTCTCAATATAACTCATGTCCGCTTTAAAACATGGTTTGACCAGTGTCTAGTGATGTCTTACAAGTATCTTGCTCAGGAAACATCTTTGAATGCATAATGTTCAATTCTGGAACTTTCCATCCTCAACCTTCGGCCTCGAGCGGTAAGTGTAATAAGGACCTCGGTTCTGAAAATGTATGCTGAGGACTGGCCCGATGGGATCACGGGTGCGTTGTGAATGAGACTCTCGTTCATATCTTGGGCCTTAGTGGCCCAGAACATGAACATGAATCTGAACAGCTTTGTGTACTCTTCACTCAGGGGTTTGTCACTGCAATTTTCATGATATGCACTGGTAGTTAAGGCAACAGTTAGATAAACACTTCGCATTTGTCGTTGCTGGCATACATGTTTTATGGTATAGATTACAGTTATTGCCCTTACATACGAAAATTGCCACTTTCTCAATGTAACTGAACAAATTCATAACGCATCTGGCTCTGTGCTGAAAGTTGTTGAACAGATATTTTATAATGATGCAAATAAAGAAGATACTAGCTACATCCGTTCCGAAACCCATGCAAATAACGGGGCCTCCGATGTCTTTACGCGGTTCCAGGACTGTTTTCACGCAGATCATCTCATCTACACTCAAAAGCCTAATTTGGCATCTCCTGAAACGTAGAGCTAAGTTTTGTCTCGGCTAACAGTAGATTTCTTCTCCGTATGTTGCCCAATACTACCTAAACGTTGCAACATGCATTCCTTCCACACGCAGAACTCAGGCAGCCTGAGTTCTCTGTGTCTCTGCCTGAGGACATCAAGTGAAAGTGCAGACACCAATGACGTAAACACGAAGGTGGAAGCGGTCATTAAATTATAACGTCATGGATTCTCACTGACCGGCAAAAACTGCTTACATGAGCCGCCTCAACTGCCCTTGGCTGCATGATAAACCGCTGCCCCGGACTTTGATGGCAGAGCGGGGCGCGCCGAGCGACATCTGGCGGACTCCAACACCGGTGACCGTACGGATCCGTTGGTATAGATGGCAGCACTAATCTGAATCTGATCTGAAGCAGTGCCCTAGAATTGCCGACTTTGGGTGTAAAGCAACATCCTATGAGGAGGAATTCTTCACTCCTTTTAGCCAAATTTCACGTGAATTTTCCACTCCTGCCTGACATTGTCTGATCGCACATGCCAAACCCCTATTTCCCTTTTTGAGGTTTTCAGATGTCATCCACAGCCGAGATCACTTGAAACCACCAAGCATAAACGAGGTTCCGCAGAACCTGGACACCTATGGCTATGTCCTACCTCACCTACATTTCAATCATGCATTTGAATCATGCATGCATTTTCACGCATCCCCTTTTTTATATCACCACCACACCACGAAAGCAGAGGCTGGTGCAAACACCAGCAAGGCCTGGTAGAGAATTCTACTCCACGTACTTCTTTTCCTCAAGGAAACTTGACTACTAAATTGCATAGCTCCCGAAATGCAGGAGAGAAAAGTTCAAGAAATGGCTTTTAATTTGAACTTAAAAGATGAATATCACCATTTGAGCACTTATATGAACAGATTTTATGTCCAATCAGTTGATTACAACATTTTGAGAGAAAAGTACCAGTCTTTATATTTAATTAGCTACTTATGTTTTTCTTGTTATCATACCAGTGTCATACCACTTAATTCTTCCTTCCTTTTTGATTGCCTGCAAAGAAACCATCTTCTGCCTAAAATGTTGACCAATTTCTCTGCAAGAAGCTCCAACTACAAGCTTGTACGAATTACATACATAAATTGGATAAATTCGCCAGCCGCCCAAACATGTTTGATATGCACCCCAGCGTGAACAATTCACAGGGAATGAAGGAGACAATTTGAAGCACGGAATTTATTTTTACCCGCCTTTTTTGCCCTCTTAAACCTTCAGTTAACCATTTTCTTGATTCCTAGCGGTGCTCAATAAGGATGAATCCAAGCTTTTCGAGCTTCTGACTTGCTATGCTAACTGGCAAGGCTTAAAATGCCCTTGCCCAATGCCGCCTCTATAGGACAGCATAAGAATATGCTGCCATATACAGCCTTGGGACGGACCTGACGCAGCTAGTACAGTAGTGTATGATGGCGAAATTCTGCCCTGTATGGCTGTTTATCATGCGCACCTCTTACTTGTTTCGCGTTTCAATCTCGAAGGTTGGTGGGCATGACTGATACTTATATTTAGGGGGTGAGTTGGATGACACTGTCTGCCAGCAGCTTATGCAAAAGGTACCAAATTTTTTGTTTGGGGAGAGCAGGAAGAAGCAGGTAAGTCTTGTGTGGACCAAGTAATTGCTTACCTTACCAGCTTTCAACGCATGACTGGTAACAAGAGTTAGCCATTTTCTGTTTTAATGCATCAAGTTTTGCCATATGACAAATTATGCTGCCTCAAGGCATGCAATTGGCTTATTTGTTACATATTCTTGGTTATTTGCCCCAAATTTTTTTAAAGTGGTCCCTCCTGGCTGCTTTAATCAAGTGTTTGCTATAGTTGTCATGGTTTGCTGACCGACAAATGACTACTGTATATATGCACTATATTTTTAGCACAGGGACACTCTAGGCTGCATAGCAATTATAATATGAGTTCAATATTGTTATGTAACAAATAGTCAGACCACCCCATTTAAAATGTGAAGCCAACATCTCAAACTTTGTCATTAAATATGAATAAACAAGCCCAAATGAGTGCATTTGCTGCAGCTGAAAAGGCAAACAGCAGTACTGGCATGGTCATCTAAAAGTTGTGCTATTTTTGGAAAAGAGAGATTGTTTTGTGGAGCATGCCCATTTTTGCCTGTGACATAGGCTAACCATGACAATCAAAATATGTGGTTCAAAGTGATTTAAAGTATTTTAATTTGCATGTTGTCAACTTTTTCTGATGTCAACAAGCATGTAAAAATGAACTGAATAAAATGCAAGTTGAAACCAGCCAAAAACTAGCTTTACATATCATGCTTTTATCACAAGTGCTGCAGTCAACAGATAGATGAGTTGAGATGATGTTCATTGTATGGGCTACTGTAACTTAGGTTAAGTTGGTCAAGTGCATGGCAGGTGGCAATAGGAATTGTGCAAGAATTGTGAACTCACAACCACTGCTGTGATACAAATGGGTTATACAGGATGAGATGATGTAAGGCCTCTTAATTTAGACATAGGCTATTTCATGGAAATAAGCATTGGTATTTTGTAAGAAACAGTGACAAAATGCTTGTTCTCCTTGACCCCACCTTAACAGAATCCAGAAGTATGTCTAATGCATTTGACTTGGTGCTGGGCTGATGTGTAGGAGTCCAATGTTTTTTTGTTTGGGTGTTTTATGCTTGTAAAATTTTCTGTTGTTATATTGTTATTGAATTTGCTTTGCTTTGCTTTGTTTTCTTTTAAAAGTGTTGTGGAAGGGAATTGAAAAGTGCAGCATCAATTTATTGGTGATAATTTGTTATGCCCATAATACCAGTGTTGGAAAAATTGCCATTCCCTGGTATAATGTATACCAGGAAATTTTGTACTCCAGGATTGTGACTAGGTAAAATGACATATTTTGTACTCCACTACAACAAGAAAAAAACAGGCTTTGGAAAAACTCATTTGGCCTCTCTGTTTCAGGCAAAATGAAATCAGAAAATGCAGCACCTTGGGGTGTTCTTTACCTTCCGGCCGACAATGTTTGCGGAGGGAAGAGCGTCGGCTTAGGTCTGTAATGAGGGCCGGCTAATCTGCTGACGAAACGTCGCCAGGCTGGGTAAATCATCTCAATGACAAGTTTTGTGCTACTCATGACGTCACTGGTAGAAATGTAAAAAAAGAACTTCTCTTGCTTCTCACAATATCACAAGGATTCACAAGCCACTTATGATGGCAACATTGAAAACCAAGCGGGCTCATCCCACTGATGACGTCACTGGTACAAATGAATCGGTCATCAGTTGAAAACTATCAGTGGGACACGTTTTTCGGGCTGTATTTTCCCGCTGCTCACGACGTTCCGGGAGATTGTTATGGTGTACGTGCATCTACCTATGTACTCGTGGTTTACATTCTTGTGCATTTGAAACTAAATGAAAAAACAATAGGCTGCGTTTTACCTTCTGCTCATGACGTCACGTGACACGAGCTATGGTCTTCGTTTCGTATCACAGTGGAACCTGATAATGGCAGAAAATCACCTTTCCCAGCAGGCTTCCTCAAGAAACTACTGCAAGAAGGTCCAAGTAATCCATGAACAAACCGCATGCAGGCATGTCCACACTGAGCTGCCAATGGGGCCGTACAAAGACATGAACTGGCTCAACGTTTTCGGTTACCGGCATTATCGGTCTTTAACAAACATTCCAAAATAGTGTCCATCGGTGCAACCAGTGGTGGACATCATTTTGACATGGTTTAGACGGCAATGGTTCCTCCTAGACTTGAAACGCGGGTTCCGTGAGTGTTATGGCACCCTCACCATTAGACACTCTGAGAATGTATGTAGAGCATTCACGTTATGACAATGGATGGAAAGAATCGACTACAATATGACTATGAGCTCCCTTACTTTCTGAGACGTTCCTCCGTCTATGTTTCGGGTGCCAACGCCAGATTTTGTATTACATTTGCAGCCCAGCTCTTTAATTTACCTTCCGGCCGTCTGCTATGAACTCCCCAATTGCAATGCATGGCGTTGCTTTGCTGCGTTTGGAAACGACTGCAAAGTGTTCGAAATTATTCCTGAACAAAATGTCTTTTAGGTGAGTCCACTTCGAGTCAATATTATGGCCGTTGATGCGCATAATCGTAATTTTTACCTTTCTGCCGTCAGCGTTATACACCCATTTCAAACGTGCCAATTTACTTTCAATCGATGCAACTATCAGCGACACCATTTTAAGAAAGTGTTTGATATGGACAAAAAAGTGTTTGATATGGACAGACTATGCTGTCGGCCGATACGTAAAGAGCTGTGTTTTAAGCCTATCACCGGCCCTATTGGTAACTCTTGTTGCATCGTGTGCTGGTTGGGATAAGTACGCTTTTCCACGTGTCATGTGTGACCATTGGACTTGATTCTTCAGGTAAAGGTACCTGTCATGGCATACACATTTAGCCGCATGCACACCGTGTTTCTCGCTCGCAGGCGTGTGGGTATTGTTCAGGCCTGAACGCAAGCCCTGGCTATGTGCCCAGTAGGCCGTGGTGCTGCCCGTGAAAAGCTAACCGAGGCTAGAATATTTGAGATGCCCTTTTTAAACAGCTTTAGAATGATGTCAGCTAGTCGTTGCACCGATGGAAGCTATATTGACACGTTTGAAATGGACAAATGATACAGGCGGCCGAAATGTAGAGTTCGCTTTACGCCTGGCATCGGCCCTATTGGTAACTCCGAGTGGGTACACCCGAATGACATTTTGTTCAGGAAGGATGGGTCCACTGTCTACATGATGATAGCGGAATTGTATGCATAGTTTTAAAATGATGTTTGCTAGTGATATCATCGATTTAAACTATGCTGGCACGTTTGAAATGGCCAGACAATGGTGGCAGCCGAAGCGTAAAGAGTCCGCTTATGTTTATCAACAGTCACTATTGGTAACATCGAGTGGATAGATTTCAATGCAAGTTTTTCACGAATCATTTGGATTTCCAGTAATTTCTGAATGTAGCAAAGTTCGTTCATGGAGTCAAATTGGACATTTCATGGCAGGCGGTCGTAATGAAAATGAGTATTGGTTCAAAATGGTGATTTGGCGACGGGCGCTACCAGTCGGAAGTGGACTTCCTTATTCATTTCCCTGTACTGACGTAGCATTTTCTCCGTTTTGTAATGTGTGACCAACGCGTTTTATGGTATATACACAAACCGCATACAAGCCTTGTATCAGGCTTGCAGGCGGTTAGGTATTGCGTTGGCCTTAGCGCACGCTGTGGCTTTGTGCCCAACAGGTCATGGTGGGCCCCGAGGAATAATCCATCGCGGCTACAATGCTTTCAGGGTCCTGACCATGATACATGAATGTTCAGATGAACACCACGTTCTATGGTACACTGTATAGCGAAAACAAGCGAGTTTCGGCTGGCAGGCTGTTAGGTGTTTCGTCGGACGACTGGGCACATGGTACGCTGCTCCTATTTGCTCAGTTAGCAGCAGCGCTGGTCCCCGGGAATAAGTGTCGGCAAGTGATTTCATTAATGGAAGCTAAACTGACACGCTTGAAATCGGCAGATAATGCTGACATCATACATTCCTGTATTATTGTTATACATTCCTCGGTCTTATTCGATGCTGGGCTCACCGCAATCTGGCCTATGCTGTTACGCCGATCGATGGCTTTGGCCGATCAGCTGATCGTTCGCGCCATTTTCGTCCGCGCCAAATCGCCTGTCAAGTGCGTGCACTTTGGCGCGGGTATGAAGATGTTCTAATTGGTCAGGCGGCCGAATCGTAGTCAGCTCATACCTATCACCGGCCACATTGTTAACTCTGTTTCTCTTGTGCGCTCGTTGGGATGTGTGCTTCGTTTCAACGTGTCATATGTGACCGTTGCACTTGATTTTTCAGGTAAACATACCTTTCATGGTAAATACAGTTAGTCGCTGACACACCGTGTTTCACGCTCGAAGGCTCGTGTTGGTATTGGGTAGACCCTAACGCAGGCTCTGGTTATTTGACCTGGAGGCCGTGGTACTGCCCGTGAAAAGCTTCCCGGGGCTAGAATATTTCAGATGCCATTTTTAACAGACTCTTTACAGCTTTATAATAATGTCCACGAGTCGTTGCACCGATCGAAACTATACTGACACGTTTGAAATGGGTACATGGTGCTGGCGGCCGAAACGTAGAGTCCATTCATGGCTATCACCTATATGGCTATATTGGTAACTCGGAGTGGACTTAGCTCAATGACGTTGTGTCTAGGAATCATCTGGAGCACCTTGCAGTAGTTTATAAATGCGGAACAGCTATGCCATGCAGTGAAATTCGAGATTTCACATCAGACGGCCGGAAGATAAATGGAAGTGCTTGGCTGGAAAGGTAATATGTGGACTGGTGCTGAGTGCCGAGACCTAGTCAGGGGAACGGCTCAAAAAAGGTGTCACCCATACTCATTTTGCATTTAATTTTTCATTGGTCGCCATGGGGTAAATGTCAAAAATTTTGGAAGGGGGGGGGGGGTAGGGGCGGAGTGCCATGAAACGTAGAGATCCCACGTTTGTACGTTAGCCCAAACGGCATAACGTGATTGATTTTCCCGTCCCAAATGTGATAGCTTCTTTCTCATGTCATGTGTGACTATTATGCTAGATTTTTAAAACAAAGACACGTTTCATGACATTCACATGTAGCTGCATGCGAACCTTGTGTCATGCTCACAGCGGGTAGGTGTTGCGTCAGGCTGAATGTAAGCTGTGGATTTGTGCCTAATAACCAGCATTTGTTTTCTGAACATTTTTAAAGTGATTTCATCATCATTTAACATCATTCAGAATTACGCGTTGTTAAGTGCATAAGCGAGGAACATTACTCACATAGATAAGACAGAGGATTGGCCTTATTCCTCGGAGAAAAACCTGGACAATGGGGATATAGTTCGGTTGATATTTCGGCAAGGTACTTTATCGAAGCGATAGCAGAAGCAACCTTCAAATAGTAATAGCAATAGCAATTAAAAAAAAAGAGCGGTAGCAAACTTCTGCTATTGTTTCAATAGAGACATGGTGCCGAAATTTCAACCGAACTATATTTCCATTGTCCTGGTTTTTCTGCGAGGAATAAGGTACTATTGTCTTATCAACATCATTCAACTCTACGGGTTAATGGCTTCTTATATCTGTATATGTTTGCGGTTCCTCACTGAATAATGAAAAGCGCATGAATGTAATCTATCATTAAAGCATGTAGTAATATATACATACATACATACATACATACATACATACATACATATATATATATATATATATATATATATATATATATATATATATATATATTACTTCAGCTTCAGATCGACTCAATACTTAACCGCCTGCAAGTCTGCAACAACGCTTGAGAGCAGTTATGTGTGTACCATAAAGGGAGTGTTTCCCTAAAAAAAGTCAAATATGGTTGTTGTACTTGACATAGCAGAGAAAACAACAGACTTGGGACGTGGGAATCAATAAAAATGTGTTTTGTCCCAAAGGTTAGGGAACGGCGGTTACATGGGTGTTGTCCCTCCCCCCCGTTCCGAGAATGTTCAGCACGAATCGTTCGAGTACAAAATAAGTTTGGGCCACCCTCACCTTTCTGACACGTTTCTCCGGTCATGCGTCCGCTGCTAGCACAAGTCGATAAATCACTTTTCCAACCAAACGTCTTTGTAACCTTACCAAACCTTACTCCGCCTGCAATGAAGTTCAAATTTCACTGCATGACCAAACTTTACTGCACTTAAAAACTTTTGCAAATGGTTCCGAATGATTGAGGAACAGCTGAGTTCACTCCCAAATATCATGACCGATGATAAGCATAGACTAACTTTTTGTGATTCGACCGTCAGCATTATCTGCCCGTTTCAAACGGGTCAGTATAGTTTCCTCCGATGCAATCATTCTAGGACACCATTTTAGAACTGTTTCGAGCTAAATTAAGTATATATGTATGTATATATATATATATGTGTATATATATATATATATATATATATATATATATATATATATATATATATATATATATATATATGCATGTAAATGCATTTCGCTACTCATTGAACATGTGGCTACTTCATGCATCAGACTTAGCGTCAAGGAGTGGTCTAGTGCCGACCTAAAAGGTCATGGTAGCTCAAGTGAATTACATTCCGGATAGAAGCGTCCCCGTAAGCGAAAGGTGCCAGCATTGTGCTCTTGTGAAGCTTCTCGAAAGTGTCCCTTCTTGCTGCGTCATGCACTTTATGTTATTGCTGCATTGGGTATAAGCAATGATGCTTCGTGACAAGCTATTGTTATGTTGTTATAATTGCAGTCATGGCAGGCGATATATTCGCTTTCCTCCATATTTGCTTGCTCCTTGCTTGACCTCACCTAGATCCCGCCTCCAAAGACCAACCCAATGCGCCAGGTCTCGATCTGTCCGCAGTCCGGTCCGGTGATTGACTTTGACGCTTTCGAAACTTCTCCCGCCTGACCAATTAGAACATCTTCATACCCGCGCCAAAGTGCACGCACTTGACAGGCGATTTGGCGCGGACGAAAATGGCGCGAACGATCAGCTGATCGGCCAAGGCCATCGATCGCCGTAACCGCATAGGCCAGATTGCGGTGAGCCCAGCATCGAATAAGACCGAGGAATGTATAACAATAATACAGGAATGTATAATGTGGATGAGATAGCAAAAGTTTTGCAAAAGCACAGTTAGCTCCACTGTTTTACGAAGTCTTTAGTAATGGAGGTGTGCTCAGGGCAAGGGCGGCAGAGAACAGTTTTGTGGTGCTTATTGCGAACCCTCTTGAAGTATGATGCGCGATAGAGTAAGCGTTAGGTGTCTAGCAGCGGACCGCATGTAGCAACACCCCGTCAAATGCCAGAGTATTATGACACTGTGGGCATTAAACGTGATGGGTCAAGAGAGAGGGGGCGAATGGTGCGTGCCCCCTAATTTTGAGGAGGCGTGCGTTTAGGGACTTTGTGGGGAGAGGGCATAGACACCATAGGCCAGTGCACGCATGTCTCGTGCCAAAGAGGCACCAGTTGTATAAGATGTAGAAATAACACTGCGGAATATGTAAAGGGGATTTCCAGCCATAGACCCAGATTGTACACAATCAGATCCACACGGAAAAACTAGCGTACAGGGACTCAGTACACGCATGGAGGCAAATGACGAATGACGAAAAATGACTAGTTACGCATTGAGGCGGTGAAGCGTGCATTGTTAACCAGGCTTGAATCAAGTTCTTAACCTTGATTTGATTTGTGGTAGGTAATTGCGAGTTCAGATGGCCCATCATGTGTCTAATAGCCTATGCACGACCGAGCATCGGAATGACGAGAATGGCTGTACGGCTGGGGTCTGACGAATCGCCAAGTATGTGGTATTGCTCGTTGTGTACTGTTAATACGCTTTTATGGTGTTGATACCTCATGTTGACGGTTGGACTGCCATTATGGAGTATTTAGCTTTTTAGCGCCCCTTGACTTCCCATGCAACGGCAGCAGAGATCAGGTTAGTCGATTGACAACAACATTGCGAAGATCATTAGCGTGATGTGTGATGGGGCATACAGAGGCGTATAATCCGTGTAAGGTCCAGAGCAATACGAGAGCACCATTTCTACTGATCACCTACAACACTCCAACCCATATCGCACCAACGCACAGCAAAGCAAGCGTGCAAGTTCTGCGAGATTCGTCTGTCTGTCGTCAAAAATAACACTACCCAGATATATATATATGTGTATATATATATATATATATATATATATATATATATATATATATATATATATATATATATATATATATATATATATATATATATATATCACTACATGCTTCTACTATACTAATAGGTACATCAACATCCATGTACACCTCATTATTTAATGGGTGGCCGTAAGCATATATGAATGTCAGAAATCATTGATTGACAGAGTTGAATGATGCTGAAATATTGAATAATGTTGAAATTATTTCCAAAATGCTCAGAGAATAAATGCAATATGTATCGCTCGGCCGATTACTGCCGCGGGCAAACACTGGTTATTAGGCACAAACCCACAGCGTACGTTCAGGCCGACGCAGTACCTACCCACCTGTGAGCATGACACCAGGTTCGCATGCAGCTATATGTGAATGTCATGAAACGTGTGTTTGTTTTAAAAATATAGTGTAATAGTCACGCATGACGAGAGAGAAGCCATCACATTTGGGACGGGGAAATCAATCACGTTGCGCCTTTTGGGCTGCAAGCGCAGAAAGGTGGAATCTCTACGTTGCATGGCACCCCGCCCCCAACCCCCTTCCAAAATTTTTGGCATTTACCCCATGGCGACCAATGAAAAGTTAAATGCAAAATGAGTATGGGTGACACCTTTTTTGAGCCGCTCCTCTGCCTAGGTCTCGGCACGCAGCGCCAGTCCACATATTACCTTTCCAGCTAAGCACTTCCATTTACCTTCCGGCCGTCTGATGTGAAATCTCTAATTTCACTGCTTGGCATAGCTGTTCCGCATTTATAAACTATTGCAAGGTGCTCGAAATGATTCCTGGGCACAACGTCACTGAGCTAAGTCCACTCCCAGTTACCAATAGGGCCGGTGATAGCCATGAGCGGACTCTACGTTTCGGCCGCCAGCACCATGTACCCATTTCAAACGTGTCAGTATAGTTTCGATCGGTGCAGCGACTAGTGGACATTATTATAAAACTGTTTAAATGACATCTGCAATATTCTAGCTCCGGTTAGCTTTTCACAGACAGTACCACGGCCTCCAGGTCAAATAACCAGAGCCTGCGTTAAGGTCTACGCAATACCCACACGAGCCTTCGAGCGTGAAACACGGTGTGTCTGCGGCTAACTGTATTTACCATGAAAGGTATGTTTACCTGAAAAAACCAAGTCCAACGGTCACATATGACACGTTGAAACGAAGCACACATCCCAACGAGCACACAAGAGAAGCAGAGTTGACAACAGAGTTGGCCGGTGAGAGGTATAAGCAGAGTATACCATTCGGCCGTCAGCATTATCTGCCGATTTCAAGCATGTCAGTTCAGTTTCCATCAGTGAAATCGGTAGCCGACACTTTCCCAAAACTACCTAAATGACAATTCATATATTCTTGTTGGCGGGCTATTCCCGGGGACCAGCGCTGCTAACTGGGCAAATAGGAGCAGCGTGCCATGTGCCCAGTTATTCGACGTAATACCTAACAGCCTGGGTATTACGTCGGATATCATGGTCAGGACCCTGAAAGCATTGCAGCCGCGATGGATTATTCCTCGGGGCCCACCATGACCTGTTGGGCACAAAGCCACAGCGTGCGTTAAGGCCAACGCAATACCTAACCGCCTGCAAGCCTGATACAAGGCTTGTATGCGGTTTGTGTATATACCATAAAACGCGTTGGTCACACATTGCAAAACGGAGAAAATGCTACGTCAGTACAGGAAAATAAATAAGAAAGTCCACTTCCGGCTGGAGCGCCCGTCGCCAAATCACCATTTTGAACCAATACTCATTTCCATTGCGACCGCCTGCCATGAAATGTCTAATTTGACTCCATGAACGAACTTTGCTACATTCAGAAAGTACTGGAAATCCAAATGATTCGTGAAAACTTGCATTGAAATCTATCCACTCGATGTTACCAATAGTGACTGTTGATAAACATAAGCGGACTCTTTACGCTTCGGCCGCCACCATTGTCTGGCCATTTCAAACGTGCCAGCATAGTTTAAATCGATGATATCACTAGCAACATCATTTTAAAACTATGCATACAATTCCGCTATCATCATGTAGACAGTGGACCCATCCTTCCTGAACAAAATGTCATTCGGGCGTACCCACTCGGAGTTACCAAAAGGGCCGATGCCAGGCGTAAAGCGAACTCTACGTTTCGGCCGCCGGTATCATTTGTCCATTTCAAACGTGTCAATATAGCTTCCATCGGTGCAACGACTAGCTGACACCATTCTAAAGCTGTTTTAAAAAGGGCATCTCAAATATTCTAGCCTCGGTTAGCTTTTCACGGACAGCACCACCGCCTACTGGGCACATAGCCAGGGCTTGCTTTCAGGCCTAAACAATACCCACACGCCTGCGAGCGAGAAACACGATGTGCATGCGGCTAAATGTGTATACCATAAAAGGTACGTTTACCTGAAGAATCAAGTCCAACGTTCACGTATGACACGCGGAAAAGCAGCATACATCCCAACGAGCGCACCAGAGACGCAGAGTTAACAGTAGGGCGATGGGTATGGGCGGACTCTTTACGTTTCGGCCGCCAGTATCATTTGTCCATTTCAAACGTGTCAACATAGTTTCCATCGGTGCAACGACAAGTGGACATCATTCTAAAGCTGTTCAAACAGCATCTGAAATATTCTAGATCCGGGAAGCTTTTCACGGGCGGTACCACGGCCTCCAGGGCGCATAACCAGAGCGCGCTTTAAGGCCTACGCATTACCCACACGAGCCTTCGAACGTGAAACACGGTGTGCATGCGGCTAAATGTATATACAATGAAAAGTACTTTTACCTGAAAAATCAAGTCCAACGATCGCACATGATACGTAGAAAAGCGCACTTATCCCAACCAGCACACGATGCAACAAGAGTTACCAATAGGGCCGGTGATAGGCTTAAAACACAGCTCTTTGCGTATCGGCCGACAGCATGGTCTGTCCATATCAAACACTTTCTTAAAATGGTGTCGCTGATAGTTGCATCGATTGAAAGTAAATTGGCACGTTTGAAATGGGTGTATAACGCTGACGGCCCAAAAGGTAAAAAATTACGATTATGCGCATCAACGGCCATACTATTGACTCGAAGTGGACTCACCTAAAAGACATTTTGTTCAGGAATAATTTCAAGCACTTTGCAGTCGTTTCCAAACGCAGCAAAGCAACGCCACGCATTGCAACTGGAGAGTTCATAGCAGACGGCCGGAAGGTAAATTATTAAAGAGTTGGGCTGCAAATGTAATACAAAATCTGGCGTTGGCACCCGAAACATAGACGGAAGAACGTCTCAGAAAGTGAGGGCGCCCATCGTCACATTGTAGTCGATTCTTCCGATCCATTGTCATAACGTGAATGCTCTACATACATTCTCAGAGTGTCTAATGGTGAGGGTGCCATAACACTCACGGAACCCGCGTTTCAAGTCTAGGAGGAACCATTGCCGTCTAAACCATGTCAAAATGATGTCCACCACTGGTTGCACCGATGGACACTATTTTGGAATGCTTGTTAAAACCGATAATGCCGGTAACCGAAAACGTCGAGCCAGTTCATGTCTTTTTCCGGCCCCATTGGCAGCTCAGTGTGGACATGCCTGCATGCGGTTTGTTCATGGATTACTTGGACCTTCTTGCAGTAGTTTCTTGGGGAAGCCTGCTGGGAAAGGTGGTTTTCTGCCATTATCAGGTTCCACAGTGATACGAAACGAAGACCATAACTCGTGTCACGTGACGTCATGAGCAGAAGGTAAAACGCAGCTTATTTTTCTTCCTTTATTTTTCAAATGGTACAAGAATGTAAACCGCGAGTACGTAGGTACATGCACATACACCATAACAGTCTCCCGGAACGACGTGAGCAGCGGGAAAATACAGCCCGAAGAACGTGTCCCACTGATAGTTTTCAACTGATGACCGATTCATTTGTACCAGTGACGCCATCAGTGGGATGAAGGACACGTGTTATTACGAATACCTGCTTGGTTTTCAATGTTGCCATCATAAGTGGCTGATAAATCCTTGTGATATTGTGAGAAGTAAAAGAAGTTCGTTTTTTACATTTCTACCAGTGACGTCATGACTAGCAACAAACTTGTCATTAGAATGATTTACCCAGCCTGGCAGCGACGTGTCGTCAGCTGATTAGCCGGCCCTCATTACAGACCTAAGCCGACGCTCTTCCCTCCGCAAGCATTGTCGGCCGGAAGGTAAAGAACACCAGCTCGGGACCTGCTGCGTCCATCATGAGCCATGTATTGATATCAGCAAGACCACAAATCCTGCATCCACCAGACTTGGAACAGCCTGTGCCGTGACCTAGCTATACAACAGATTATGTATGTAAAGGTGGGAAATAAAGTGCGGGAATGATAAATGGAATCGTCTTTGAATAATGCCAGGAAGTGGGAAACTAGTAGAGAAATCGCACCGGTCTGCCAGTTAGCAAAGATCTCACTTTCTACGCCTTACATAGCCCTTCTCAAAATTGAATACCAATTCAGCCCCCCTCAACGACGAACCCCATCGATGGCTAATGATGCAGCGGACCGCTACAAACAACCTTAAACACAGTAACTTACCACCTACAACCACCTCACGCTCCGCCTCGATGTCCGCTCCTAGCTTAGCGTCTCAAACGTCTCACTTATTCAGTGGCTCATGTTCACCTCCTAGTTCAGGATGCAGCCTGGACATCGCACTACTCTCCAAATGGTTGACAGGAAACGCACTCTCGTGACTGATTTGTCAACAGCTTAAATTTTGTGCTTGCAATCACATCTTGAACAGATACCACAGCGTTACGAAGAAAGCTGTATAGAGATGGGCAAATGCAGAGTGGACACTTCTTACGGCTCTTGCAGAAAATGGTACTTGTCCAGGAGTGCTATATGGTTGGATTTCTTGGCACTTCCTGGTATATGGAGTACAAAACTGTAAAGGCACCAGTACAGTTAAATTATGTTAATTTTGCCATTTAAGGGTATCATATTAAAGCTGGTAATTTGAGCTTTACTAAGATATCCTCTTAGGTCGAAAAATATTGATATAAATAGGAAAAAACCTGCTCGGAGACTGCCATCTCACTCCGGCAAGAACACCGGGAGAATGGAGAGGCATGAGTCCATTTCTTTGGCCTGGAAAGCTGATAAAACGCATTTATTAAGACAGAAATACACATTAATTGAAACATACACTAATTTGGTTTGCAATGATGTCGGTTAAAGCGCACCGGAGGCCATCAATACCTTGTAATATCCGCCGGAGTCAGCGGAGTGTTAGGCTCGGAGGCCATTTCGCTTGCCCGGGGGCGTCAGGCATTGTACTCGCACTATGTTGGTAAATCGGTTAAGAGTATTGCCGTCTCTATTGGCTTTCTGAGGCCTGCGGGCCGCGTGGGTCGTAGAATCCGACGAAGGTGAGTAGGGAGATGGGGCGGGGTGGGGGCATCAATCCTTCACCTCATCTCACCGCCTAGCTTCGATCTGGTTGTTTGACCAGGTGTGTACTTGATATTGAGAGCCACATGATGCTATGGGCAGTTTGTATTGCTAACGAGGCCATGCTTGTGTGTATTTCTTTGTTTCTTTGTGTCCACTCCCATGGAGAGAAAACCAAATTTCAGTAACAATGATGCTTCAAACGATCCACAATCTTGGAGGGGTGGTCCGAGAGGATAAGTATAGCCTTGTTCATGGGCTTACACTTAATGTTGAGAGTGTGTTGGCACAACACATCACATGTGTGTGATGATAGTTTTCCCCTTCCCCAGGACTACATGAAGGCTTGCCCAATGACTAAGACCGTTGGATGACATGCTTAGCAACATGTCTCTAGGTATAGTCAAGGCCCTGTTACCACAGTACAGTTCTGGGTGCATGAGAGTGCAGAGGGAGCAGGCCTTTTTCTTTCTGTTTATGACATCAATCATTGGAATATGTCATGTTCTGTGTGTGGAAATTTGTGTGCAGGGATACCATGAATATCTTAAGCAGGTACTCAGCTCAACTTAGACCTGAAAGTTACTTTGTTTTAGTTGTTATCATTGACTGAGCTGCTTATTGCCATTTCAGTTTCTGGTTGTTGCATTCTCACAAAATGCAAGTTGTGATACATAAGAACTACTGGTTCCATGCCCATAAAACTACTTAAGGCCCTTCTTGCTTAAGTGAAGCATTCATGACATCAACTTAGGAGTCATTATATTAACCTGTTTTTAAATGTGCAGTACATCAACATTTTTGTGTCAACCCCTTGTTACAGACAGGCATTTGTAATCATGGGTTGTAAATATTATGCATCTCACAAGTGCTTGTTTTATGCGTAATGCATGCTTTTGGTGTTTGGGGTGTGGTTTTCTCACTGGCATTGTTAAGTGTGATGGGAATGCTGGGTACTAAGCGAGCATGGTGATCCTTCATGTTCTGTGAAATTGCTGGAAGCTGGTAGAAGTTGGGGCACCATGCTGCTATGCTGCCTTACATGGTTTTGTGATGGCATAAACAATGCTTTTTCATCATCTGGCCACATTCTTGTGGACATAATGTTTTTTTATTGAGTTATTCATGTCAAGCACTGTGAGTCTTGCAAAGGCTCTTATGTCAGGTTGATGCTGAACTTGTGCAGCACAATGAACTAATAAACTGAGACGTGCTTGATTAATTATAACAAGAGCCAGTTATGTACCAAGTGTAAAACTCCTTCATCTCACCCAGCAGTAAATATGATGCATCTGTGTTTGAAACTCAGCATGAAATAACCATTCATTTGAGTGGTATTGGAATGGTGTGTCACTGGTAAAAGTATAAGTAAAAAGCATAATAGTAAAAGTAAAAGTGGCTGTGGTATAGCCATCAGGTTTCCACTTGTTTTCCACTAGCACAATGGTTTACAGCATGCCCACACACCTCGGAATAGTCATAGTTTGGTGATAGTTACTGAAACTGTTGTGTCCTAAATTTTGTGCATGTATTTGCTATGCATACTATCTGATAGTTGGCTGAGCATGCTTACATGGTTGGGGCTGCTACAGGAATAGCAGATGGCTGCTGTTCTTAAATTACTTGTTGGTCCTCTGTTCTGTTTGAGGCAAGGGTATATCAACCTTTTGGCCAAGAAAAGTTGATGGGATCACGGTCCCCTCCCCAGCTGCCTCACAAAACATGGCACACATAGAGTTTACCCTGCAATGTTGATGCTAATGCCCCTGTGTCTTTGGCACTTCACCTAAGGGTTCCTCCAGTTCCGGCCGGGTTTCCCAGGGACCCATGCATGTAGCCAGAACTTCCCTCAGGAGATGGGCAGATGTCAACTTTCTTCCGGACTCCCGCAAATTTGAACTGGATGAATGCAAAGTTGTTCCATACGTAGTATAAGCCTCCTGGCTTGGGGGTGGGGTGGGGGGCTAGCCCTCGTGACCCACGCCTTAGCTAGGTACCTGCGGCGACCGGGGGTTGGTCCGGCCTGGATGTTGTGCAGAAAGTACCAAATACATCTACAAATAATATACTCACATCGCAGGTACGATGTAACCGTTCTTCACGTAGCTCCATCACATGACGAGGCAAGCGCTCCAGCGCTTGTTCAATGGTCGGTACCTTTTGCAGACGGAGTGGCGATAAATCCATGTTCATGTGTTCATTTGATCTGCCACATTGGGTTCGCGGGCACTCCAGGCTACATGCTGCTGTGTGGTGCGGTGGCAAAATTGATGACGAGAATCACACCAGCGTCCAAATAAAAGCGACATCGCCGCCCCCCCCCCCCCCCCCCTCCCCACCGGTCCACGTGATGTGTAATGCATTGTTTGTACATTCCCGCGTACTGTGTAATGCAGTGTGTGTACATTTCCACGTAATGTGTAATGCGGTGTTTTGCACATTAGCATAGAGCCCGTTCCTGTTGTGGCCCAGCTGCCATCCGCCTGTTTGTGCCGAGCTGTTCCTGAGGGCCCACCTGCTGGCTACGTTCCGTGCACGTGTGTTGAACTGTCCGACGTACTTGTGTCGGCACGTTGTGGGTTTCGATGCCTTGCTTTCGTGAAGCGCGCTTCCTATACAGAGATGCATGATAAATACATGGCCATTACATTGTGCTAAGAGTCGATTGTCCACGAACGTGATTGTGGGTGGTTTTGAAGTTGTTTGAAAGCATAACGACTTCAGTTTGAGTCACTCATCCTCGATATTTCGGTATTCGCACTGGGAATACGGGATGGCACTGACAGACTTTTATTGAGACGCTCGTAATTGACTGGCAGCTATTCCCATCTTCCATCGAAAACAAAACGTAGTAACCTGAGGTGTGAATCACACAAGTCAATACAGGAAAACCAGTAGTCATCAAACACAGAACACAAGCATACCAGGCAAGTGATACAGGTCAAAATCTAGCTGCGCCGGGAGGAGCGCACGTGTCGGTCCGACGGAGACTGCACATTCGACAGACGTCGTCTCAGGCGGCGACTGAAAAGCGGCACAGGAAACCGACGGAGGGCGGGTGGCAGCACGATGAACCGGTTCGGATAAGGGCAGCAAAAGCGGCTCCAGCCCATCTCGCGAGGCCGGATAACATACAGCTGGCGGTTGGTCCGGTCGCGGGTCTCTGACGCGGTATTAAGACGTCCAGCCAACTCAACTATCTCGCCGCAACGGCGCATCTCGTGCGCGAGATGCAGCGTGTGGTACACAGGTAGGGTCTCTGCGCCCAGCTACCCTAGTCTCGTAAGCAGATACGATGCTTAGCCGTATTTCCGCGGCCGAGCATTACATTCGCTGAGTAGTTCATAACTTTTTCGGCGAGACGGGTTGTTTTTGGTACCACTATATGCTGGTATACAGAAGCGGGTCTGCGAGAAGACGGGGGCGCCAACCGGCTCGGAGGTGGTGGTACGTCTTAGCGCCATACGCCCTGTGAACAAACGAACATCTCGTGGCAGCCAGACAGATCACTGAAACTGGCACCAAGAAGATGAGGTAAACGGGTATTCCAAAACTGCTCGGGAGAGTCAAAGACAGGACATTTGCAAGCATAGTGTGGGGTCCGTGGTAATAATGAGCTGATGCCGTGCAACAACAGCATGGCTGATCATTGCAGTGAAGGTAATGTAGGCTGGTGCGAACGTAATCGCACCTGAAATATTACCCACTGGTTCTGGAGAGAACAATGTATGGCAAGCACAATCACAAATCACCAGCATCTTAATGGTTTGGGGAGTTTGAATTGGCACATGGCGGCGACAAGTGATCATAGCACATAAGTCTACCCGCAGGTGGTGGGCCTAAAAAAATTGTCCGCCTCGGTTGAACAAGTGCCTTGCGTTCTGCAAGATCCGAAGGCCGTGTAAGATGCGAAACGAGCGGGCATCGCCCTTAACGTTTTTTTATTCTTCTTTTTGCTGCCGCCTACCGGTCGGTGTCCGATGGTCATACCGGAGGCAATTCTGTGCCTGCTGTGGTGTGCATCATGTCATTCACTGGGGTTTAGCAACTGGCTGACCGCACTGCCGCAGGTCATTGCATGTCGAATGATGTTAAATGTCAGCCGAGCTTCACAGTGGACATCATGCGTGTTTAGATATGTACAGACCGTACCCCTTCAGGGGCACATGCTCTCTCTTATAAAATCATGACATATATTGAGATGTGGGTGAACGCATGTTGAAAATTAAAAATCCGAGGACAGCAGGCAAAAGCAAACAAATCGAAAACATATGTTCTATGCCATGGAAGGAATGTTGTGCTCTCCTTTACCATAGATTGTCTTTATCCATGGTATGGTAAGCCTTAAGCGCTCATATATACATACATGCGTTTCATGTCATAGAGTTTGAGACTGCACTGTCTCAGTGTATCATGTTTAAACTGATGTCTTCTTTCACTTGCATTCTTTTACATGAATTGCTGTTTATCGAACATGGCCTTCTGTTAAGTATCGCCCATTGCACTAAAATCTCCCAATGGTAAGCTAAAAAACTGTAATGACCCACAGCACTTTTGCACTCCACTTGAGAAAATTTGTACTCCGCTACCAGGAACATTTTTGAAATTTCCAACCCTGCATAATACTGTCATTAAATTACTATACTTTAACACGCGCCCGGTTAGCCGGCTAGATACCCTTCGCTCGAGTGTGGGGGGGGGGGGGTAATTTAAACCCCCCTCTGAGTATTCGGGAACTAAGAAAGCTAGAGACACCAAATTTACAGGGTGTCTTGACCTATACGTGAACTCACTTAGGTTAGGGTTCCAGCTTCCTAGGTCATGGCCTTCAGGTCGAATAAAGTCAAACAAGGTCAAATTTCAGATTGGTTTTCAAAGCGGCCCCCAGAACCTAGGCAACTGTCTCTGAGCAAAAGGTCACAAGCCCATTTGAGGTCATTGACCTTGTTCGACCCTTTGAAGGTCATAGTGACCAAAATGACACAAGACTGCTCCGCGTTTTCATTTGAATAAGCGACAAAGATTACGCTAGACAGTATGTTCCTAAAACAAAACGTTCGACCCCGGTCGTCTTAGGTCAATGGCCTGTTCTGACCCTTAAGAAGTCAATTGAAAATGTGTAATGCGGTTCCTGCTGTCAGTAAATTCGAAATGAGCACCAGAAACTATCCCATACAGCAACCCTTAGAGTAATAAATCAGGTTGGTTTATACCTTGGTCTGAGCATCATACCTGGTCAACGTATTTTGCTCATTCCATGTTTGCGGTGCCTAAGAAAGCATCTCAGATGTTTATGTTCTCGTCAAACACCCCGTCGTTGTATCAGATTGAACGATTCCCTAGAAATTGCCTTCGCTGAAACCATGGGCTGACTTTGACCTGTCATAGGTCAGCGACGTTACAAGGTACATCTAAAATTGGTATGTCAAACGATCTGCTATGCAATTTTCCACAGCTATGCAAAATGTGGCGCGGCTACGCCGTGCTGTTCAAAAACCATTCGGGAAAAGCCCTCGGGGGATGGGGGGTAAATTTGCCCCCACCCCACCCGATCGCGTGTTAATGTATTCTGTTTCACTCTAATGGCCCAAGATGTTAAAAAACGAAATAGTTTTGTCAGGTTTCTGATATTACGTCCATGCGAACTGGAAATAGATGTCTTTGTTTGCTGAAGCATCCGTCACGAGCTCAAAGTTCCGTCTTTTGTGAATGAATTTTTTTACTCCCGCACGGTCTTTTTGCGATGAAATTTTTCACTCACACCCCAGTTCAAAAGCGATTCTAGCTCCCTGATCTGAAGTACTAATCTGAAGGTCTTGCAAAGTGCTCATGTGCCACACCCTCGGAAAACCTTTCGTACACTGTTAACCCCATTTCCGTGGCTTCTTTGTTTGCTTATGTAGCCTGAAAAGCCAATGCAACGATAACCTTGTCTTCTTTAACCTGGCATGATATCAGAGGCCAGTGCGTCGATTTCCACTAGTGTCAACCTGATTGAACCTTTTCAAGGCCTGTTAATTCTGTTTTGTGCGTTGTTCAACCATGACTACTTTCTGAGAACGTTATATAGTGTATTAAGCATCTGCGATTAGTCAAATGGCGGACAAAGGAGTAAATTTGCTTTCAGTGGAAGCCATATTGGCCCAGTGGGGTAATATACATAAAATGACACTCTGCCTGGCCCGTTTAATCTATCAATTATACACTGATAAATGATATGGCTATGGGTCTGAATGATAACATGAGCTGCGCTGATAAGATGCTACGGAACCGCGATGAAACGTCTTCACCGGCAAGGAGCAACGTACGTCTTTTCACACTGGAAGAGAAAGGGGATGGCAAGGCTAAATTTTCAGAAAGTTGTGGGCCTCACTCAGCCTCTGCCCCATCCCCGGCTCCCGCGCTCCCAAACTTTACGGCGGTGCAGCGCAAGCTACGTAGGGAACTTGCATAGCAATGGTCGTTCACGAGGGCGCCAGTTATTGACGTATGATCTCTCACCCATTGTTTCATTCAGGTGTTGTGGTGTTACCACATTGCTCCCCCTGTCCAACATTGGCGGCTCTCCGCCGGTCAGGACAAGCGGCGGGTCTCACCCGCGATGACAGATGAGATTACGGCCTTCCATGCGAAAAGCTAAGCCCAAGCAGTGATAAGAAACTGTTTCGACTTGATTACGCCTGAATGCTTGATTTGAAGTGCTGGGTGTAACTATGTCGACGAGTAATGGAAAAGACAGACAATTTCAGATTGGAGGTCTTGTTGATACAAAAACAACTTTTCCCTCAGTGATTTTAAAACAATTCGACAGCTGGAAGCTCACTAGCAGGACGCACAACTGCTGAAAACAGTATGTTCCCGTGTAAAAACGTCTCCGTCGCCCAGGATATATCCGCGTAGAATATTTCCGCGCAGAAGATCTCCGCTCTAACTGACATCATGACATTCCGCAAACATGCAAGTTTATCGCACTAGATCAGCATTGGGTGATGGTCTCTTTGCCGATGTAAACCATATATGTCCATTGCTCCAACGGTACGGGCACGGGCGTAATCAGATCTTTGAAATTGTCGGGCGGGGCGATAAAGTCGGATTGGTGGGATCAAACTGGTATCTAAGCGGCAACAATATGTCCTAAAAATAACACTTTGACTGAAAAAATGTGAGAGCGTGTGTTTAACGGCAAAATATGAGGGAACAAAATTCCATTTTAAAACAGCGAAATGAGAAGCGTGACAGCTGTTGCTTTTGAAGCAAATGCACCAGCCAAATGGACGTGACTCAAGTGTGTGTGATGCGATTTAAGCACAGATACCTGATCCCAACACGGAGCTCAAAACAGGCCCCTCGCAGCCCCGACTGACCCTCCACGCCTGCTTTGTCACAGGCGCAGGGGACGCCCGCACGAGCTTGGTACGGCCGTCTTCGTGCCGGTAAGCCGAAGAGAGACAGTGGTCGGTGTCTGCCTTGCAACGGTGCCTCCCCCCCCCCCCCTCCCCCGCCCTGCCCTCCAGAGCTCACAGAAACGAGCCACCCCGACTCTCGTGCCGGTGCCGACAGATGGTCTGTCGGTATTGATAGACTATCAATCCTGCAGGCCCCGTGTCACGGCCGCCTGTAATCTAATCACCTATCTATCTATCTGGATTCTTGAGTCCGAGCTGGCGCGGTAGCGGAATCAAGCCTGCGTCGTGACTGGTGAAGTGGATCCTGTTACTCGCACCTGCTACTGGTGGTCGTTGCCCTGTCATTTCTGTCGCCCAAAGGTAAAAAGACATGAACGCTAGCTTTCGAAAATGGAGTTATTTATATCATTCAATCTAGTTCCGTGTTGTATATGTTGGCTACTGAAGGAAATGTATCTTGTAATATGATGTCCGAAAGTTGGAATAACTTGCATCCAAAATATGTCCATTTTTCGAGGCATTCTGAATTATATGAGATTCGCCGAAACCTAAGAATGCTTCTCCTCAACAATGCGTCCATTCGTGCCTAGTCCTTTTTGCCCTTGAACGGCAGAGTTTCTCCCGCACCCTGGCTTCCATACTTCTGGCGGGCACCTGGGCCTACTTGCTTCACAATCCATGGTTAAGTTCAGGTGGGGGTGGTTCTCGGCGGCGGATTGAAATATGTTAAAGCACGCGCAGCGCATAAACCAAATCTGTGGTACATGCAACCAGAAACTCGAACTCGGTAATAGATGCATGGTGTGTGGGAAATACAACGTGGCTCGGCTAGGGCTACTTCACCACACCCATGGCTATTCAAAAAAGAAACAAGGTAATCGCTGCGGATGAATACGCGCAGGATGTGAAATGTCCTCAACCACCTACGCTGCAAGCACGCGCAGTGCGGTTTGCCGCGGTATCACACTGTTGTTACAGCTACAGCGCAGTTTTTCCTCATTGTTATTCGGTATGATCGTTTGCCATGCGACTTACGCCATTGGCCATACATTATTGACAAGTATTGTCCAATGCTTTTATTAGCGCGTTTCGAGCTTCCTCAGCCATATTTTGGGTCGTCTGAAATTGTTGTCTGGGGTCGCTGACATTTTCAACGGTGACCGAATATCTCAACCGTGCATGTCATCGAGTCAGATGCCGTGTTGGTGTGTACGCGCCAGGGGAGGTGACAGACGGCATATTCGGCGCGCGTGCGGGCGGTATGGGGGCGCCCAGCCAGCAATTTTGGTTCAATCTCAACTGTTCCAAAAAAATTTCGCTGGGGAATGCCCGTGATCATCTCCAAAATTCAGACACGTTGGTTGGGATTCTAAACCTGTTCCAGACCGTTTCCCAATATTTCCCCAACTGGGGATGTCCGGAGCGTTCTCCGAACTGCCTATGGTGATCACGCACATGTAACTGACTTTCCTAAGTAAATTTGAAATCTGGCGGCAACGCAGGCCCGGGAGAAATCCTAAGTTCTCGCAAGTAATGTCCGATGGCAGAGGGCTCGATCGAGGGAAGTTTGGGAAACCCAAGCATTTCATAATCAGGTTTGGGAAACTTGGGCTTTCTTAGCTTTCCCCAAACTTCTCCGACGAGAACCAGCAAGACGTCTGCAACAACAGACGGTTTTGGGCGGATGTGGGTTGAATCCAGAGGATTTCTTAGGAACATTTTATCATTACCGGTGTTTCCAAGAACTTTGCTGTGACGCCGTTGTCGCCGGGTTGTATGACCACATCCGCCATGTTTTATCAGCTTTGAAGTGAGCTACATGCCACATGCCACATCATCCATTGTTGCGGTGTGATCTGAAAAAAACATCAGATGAGGACGACAGTCCAAACAATTGTTCCGTTCGTCTCCCGGTACGGTTCGCAGCGGGGGCGCAGCCAGAACCTTGGTGAAAGGGAGGGGGGGGGGGGGGTAGGTGGGTACAAGATTAAAACAGGACCCCTGGTAGCCAAGGCCTCCCTTTCAAAGCCAAATCACTGGATATGGCCTACTGGATTTCAAGGGGCCAGAGCCAGTGGTTTTCAGGAGAGAATCAACTCAGGAGCTTTTGCCAATGGCATCAACTCAAAGAACGTTTGGCTGCGCATAAAAACGCAACATAAACCGTGTTGGTGCGTGTCTGGAAGGCGTGTGTGAACTTTGTGATCCCAAACAGCTTGTCGTTCGAATGCTTTATGGATACCGTAGTAAATGGCCAGATTTCCTGCATTATCATTCTTCCATAAACAAACAAAACGTTCTGGAATCGGTTCCCCATGTCACAGTGAAGCTGGGGGGAGGGGGGGGGGGGGTAAAAATGTATCAAAGATCCCCCTGCTACACTTTTGCCAGCTTATCATACATACCTTTCATGAGCTGAATCATGAGCCAGTAATTTCTTGTCACAATGTTGTATCAGTCAGTCATATGGCTGAACTTAAGGGCACAGCATGAGGACATACAGCTAGATCTAGGCAAATTAACATACAATTTCAAAGCGTTGAAGTGACCACCATGCATCATTAGTTATACAACTTTTTGCAATATCAGGAGTTTGTTATTATTTCTACGCAGCAAACACCATATTGTTGATCCTGGAATCTCACAAACCTCAGCTAGCAACTATTTGCTTTTACAACCTGCATGAGTCAGTGAGTCAAAGCTCCCCATTGATCACCAACCGGCCGACCCTTGCTGCGTCCCTAGGGACAGCTCACAATCAAATGGGAATTCGTATCACAAAATGGTGAAGGTCTTTCACTCCCATCGAACGAAAAAATCGCAAGGTTCGCCACTAGACAGCCTCATGCGCTGTTTAGTATCTATGCGTACTATTCTCCGCATGTTTTAGTACGAGCCGTTTCTAAACACCGTTTCCCTCTTAGCAAGGATTTGTGCTAAACACTATCAGGGGTGTGTTGTCCAAAGTAACCCAACGCCATGTGCTATCAAGGCTTTCTAACGCCATCCCCAAGGCTATCTGCCGGGCCACCCGCAGTCAGCAGTCGGCTGGCGGACAGCGGGAAGTGACGACATCGTGATGTGACGTCATTACACTTGTGACGTCATCAGTCGAAGCAGTAGCCTGACCGGAAGGCTGTATCTTCTAGGGCCTTGTCGGCAGTCGGCGGCAGTGACGGCGGGAAGGAGGTGGCTGCGGCTGTGAAGAGTCATGCATCGCTCAAGCCAAGGATTTCAAACGAATATAGAGACGGCGATACATCCCGTCCTGGAATACCTACGAAGCGGGGCCAGCCGGTTTACAACATGGTGCACCAGCAGCTGTGAAGCAATTGCAAGTGGCATAATCGTCATCAAGATTCTTCTGGCGGTCATAGCTCTTGTATGTGTTGCTGCAATCGTAATAGACAATAACAGTTTCGTCAATGAATTCTACTGCATATTAAACTACTTCAAGAAGAAGTCCCAGGGTATTGATGACCTACTCTATGATGACCAGGAAAACGAGGCAGCGACGGTATGCCATTCTGAGATTGCGCTGGCCTTCACACCTGCCTACCTGGAGCACGCTACCAGAACCAGCGCTGGTCTGCTGGTCACCCTCTGTGCGCTGGCCGTTCCCTCCGGGTCCCTGGCCCTGTACGGTCTGCGCAAGGGAAAACCCTGCCTGATCCGCGTGTGGCTCTTCGTCACGATCACGCGGGCGCTCACGGCGATCACCGCCGGAATCGTCTTCGTGGCGCTCGGCTGGCACGAACTGACGGTGAATATCAACACTCCGGCCAAGTTTCTATCCACCTACCTCTGCCTCGCCGTCGTGGACATTGCCAGTGATTGGCCGTCGTATCACGCCCTCGAGAAGATGACGGGGTCGAGGTGCAGTCGTAACGACACGGCCGAGGGAGACCCGGAGTCCGTCCCCATGACGGCGAGCGGGCGGTCGGAGCAGGCTTGTCAGCCACAGCAGTCCGTCACTGACGGTTCAGCGGCCACACCGGACCTGTCCAACAAGCCAAAAGCGGGCGCAGCAGTCTAGAGCAGCGTCCCACGGGCGCTGTCGTTCCCGCGTGCCGCGACAGCAACAGCGCAACGACGGCATTGAAGACGCGAACGGCCTGCGATGAACGCCCGCCCGTCGGTCCCGGTGCGCGGGACGCCACGCCAGTATGTAAAAAAAAACACCCAACAGAAGATATAAAACACGATCAAAGCCTTGGTGAGAATGTGCGGTGCCATGGAAATTGTGGTGAGTGTGTTGCCATTATTAAAAGTGTCCCTGTTTTGCATCCCAAGATCCGGATATGAGTTCTGCAATCTTGTTTGGTTTGGAATTTTGTTGAAACGTCTGAGATATTTGGTTATTTAATACTTACAAAAGGATTTCATGAACTCTCGCACTTTTTAAGTTGCTTTCAGTAAGATCTTTTTACATTTTACACTAAGAATCTTTAAGAGCTTATTCGCATGGCTGTGCAAAGAATTTAGATAGGTATGAGCATCATATGCACTTGGTATTAATATTGAAAGAAAGTGCCCCAACTTTGGAACATGCTTCAAAAACATGATGTGGTGAACATGTTGTCTCTGAACCCTCTGTGAACGACCTGTCATATAAATAACACTGGGGAGTGGAACTGCATCATCAACAGGATACCGTGCACAAAGCAAGTTCAGTTATTTTCAGGTCCAACTTATGCGGGCAACATTTTTTAAAAAATCGAACTTTGTTCTTCGTATAGTATTTTCACATGGCATGCGATGACGATACGTATTCCTTAGTCACTGGAGACTATAGCGTTAACAAGACGGTGTTTGCCTTTGTGAAGTCTACTGTCCTTTTGAATGGTTGCTGGATGTTACAAAGCATACGTTGATTGCGAATGAAGGCTTTCAAAATGTCAAACCACCCCTATTCAACATGTGATCGCTAGTTTTAATAAAATATCTCAAAACATCTATGGCAGAACGATACTGTAGCTCTCGTCGGATCATTGCTTAAAAAGTAGCCAGAAGAAACGATTGTTGATTGATATGTCCCATTGGTGACGTAGACCCTGAAGGAATGAAATGCATTGTATTTAGCCCATTATGTCTCATTAATTCAATAATTCCAATACGGTATTTAATGCCTATGTTTACCGTGTTTTGTTTTTTGCAAAAATCTGCAAGTGAAAATTGGAATGGTGTACCTGAAGTGAAGAACAGCTTAGTTTGTAAAGCATAACTAAATAAATCAAATATCATTACGCTGTGCTCTTGTCATAGCGGCAAGCCAACAATAGCTTTTGGACTAAGGCCTGCACGTTAATGTCGCTGTTGAGTCTATTCGTTGTGAGCACAGAAGAATATGGCTGCTGAATGCAAGACAACTGGTTCTGGTGGAGTATCAGTGCAGTTGGGCAAAATATGGAGGCTGGGGATTGTTTAGGATATCTATAATGATGTCCACAACGCTCCAACCAACATGCGATGGCTGGTTTCCCAACATACTTTTTAACAACTACAGAACAACGTCTGCACGCCGCGTTGAACCAGCTGGTCAAACAGCTGGTTAATAGCCCCAGTCGTGAGGCGTGAGTTGTTATTTAACATCAACATGATCCACTGATGATTGGCAAGCGGTAAATGAGCACGATGTTTTGTTTGACATGCTTTTTAGGTTGTTGGAACCAATAGAATGCTCCATGATATTTCTACTTGTATTGTTGTTGAACTCTGCATTTGAAAAGCCGGAGAGGCTTGGTTGCAATCATTAGGAACAGTGAACATTCTGAGACATGGATGCAGGAATTCAGAACATCATTATGCTACGCTTTTCCCGTCATTGCTCAGATAAAATGGTTTTACGAATTGGATAAATGTACTAATTGTCTTATTTTGTTCAATTTGTTTTGCCAGTGCAGTAAGTTGTATGACTCGTGCCAAACCTTGTGCTCGGTAGTTATCAGTGCACTTGAACCTCATGTATTGGGACTAGAAATAGGTCAGGATTTTATCTAGATGGTCAAAGTGATCTGTTTACTGCGTCATCGTTGGCTTCCAAAAAAGCCAACGATGCATAGTAATTACGGAACGACATCCGCACCTACGTTGAACATCTGACTTTTCGCAACAATCACAGGCTGCCATTCGCCACGAACATGAACCACCGGTATCTTGCAATCAGTAACTAGATAATGCTTCGTTTCAGCTTCTGTTCTTCTGCAAATGCCTCATTTGAGCTGTAGGGTGTTAATTTGCATTTTTGTGAGGGACCTGCTCCCCTAATTTAGAGTTACCCCTGATATTGGTTTGCCTCCATATTTTTGGGTGGAATATTACAAAAGCGTAGAAACGAGTTTACCATTATACAAAAACAATCTTCTTTAATCTTTCTCCGCAGTGCGGTCGCCTGGGAGGGTGCAGCTGGCTAACTTTAAGCCGCAACCTCAATATCATGTCCTCAATTACCAGGTAAACCTAAACATTGGGGTAGACCATGTAACCTGACTTCTTGTCCGTTAAATGTAATGTTGTCCCGATGCTGTTGTCCCGCAATTCAGCATAAAATTGTCGCCCTCGATGCCTTTTTGTAAGATCTCATAGTGCAACACGATTGGAAAAACGTTTTGTTTTTGTTTTGGTGCGTTATCGATGTTGCAGTTTATGGGTTTAGCTCATGTACAAAATAAGAAACCATACAGAGAGCAAAGTTTGCAAGAAAATGTTTTTAATCCCATTCCGTGCTGAATGTTTGACAATCTTTTAGCAACTCTAACCCACTATCCCACTGTCGTTATCCATCTTTATTAAATCCAGTTTATCGCGATACTTTATCCAAAAGGCAAGAAAGGACATTTGTAAGGCAGTAGTAGCCCTATTCCTCGGAGAAAAAAAGAACAGGAGAATGGAGATATAGCTGCACTGATATTTCGGCCACGTACCTCATCGAAATAAATAGCACAAGCTTATGTTATGCAAAACCAACTTAAAAAACGAACAGCCTCTGCTATTCGTTTTGATATAAGCATGCTGCCGAAATATGAACGCATCTATTTCTCCATTCTCCTCGTTCTTCTCGGAGGAATAAGGCCCTTACTACTGGCTTATCTATGTGAATAATGTATGTTGATGCACTTAACTTGCGGAAGGACATTTACCACGAGATACGTCAACACGACTGTCGGCTGCCCTGGCACCAGGCCGACACCATCAACTTGACTGTCGGCTGCCCTGGCACCAGGCCGACACTATCAACATGACTGTCGGCCGCCCTGGCACCAGGCCGACACCATCAACTTGACTGTCGGCTGTCCTGGCACCAGGCCGACACCATCAACAGGACTGTCGGCTGTCCTGGCACCAGGCCGACACCATCAACATGACTGTCGGCTGCCCTGGCACCAGGCCGACACCATCCACTTGACTGTCGGCTGTCCTGGCACCAGGCCGACACCATCAACATGACTGTCGGCTGCCCTGGCACCAAACCGACACCATCAACTTGACTGTCGGCTGCCCTGGCACCAGGCCGACACCATCAACATGACTGTCGGCTGCCCTGGCACCAGGCCGACACCATCAACGCGACGGCTAAATGGCTCTCGTTGGGAACCACATATGAACACTTTTTCTGATAGGCCGAGCCTACCCCCATACATTTAACAAAACATTACGAATATGGTCAACATAACTTTACCTGCTCTACCCAAGTGGGCCTTCCGCAACGACGCTTAGTGTCTGTGCATCAGCATGCCTTCCTTTTGCGAGCATGCACGCATTACAGCCAACGGGCTCATGGATAGGCGATATCTGTAAATTGCCTTTTCACTACTGCTTGTCAAAATATGTCCCCTGTGACATGACATGCTGTCATGCTTAATTAAATAAGGATGAATACACGGCTCTAGAAAAGTGATACAAAGAAATATGAAAAAGCCAGACAAAAAAATGACATAAAAATATGATTTTACCTTTCCAGATCTTTGCGTGCTTATCTCTAGGTATTTCACCAGGATTATATTTATACGCAATTTCGCCGGGAGCCGTCCTTTCTCTTTGCAATATTTTTGTACACTTGCATGACACAAATACGGTCAAATGATGTATTTGTCATCTAATTACATCCTTGCTGCCCATAAATCCCGCCCCTTACATACATCACAACTGAGAACGATTAAGGTCTATCGCGAAAATGACCAAGCGCGCCTAGTTCAGAGAGAATGTGCAACTTTTTCAGAAAGAACGCATTTTTGTACTTCCTCTTGTGATACACAAGTCTTTGCCCCAAATTTATGTGTTAAACAAACTCATACGGTGAATATCCAAACGGTCAAAATAGATCCATGAACTGGTCACACTGCCAAGGTTTTGAAAATTAAATGAATAAAAATTTGGATGTAGACAAAGGATGCACTGGCTCATGGCAAATTAAGCGGTATAAGTTCCCTACAATGTGAGTAATCATTGATTGCGTAGTAGACCTTCAGATATAATTATTGGGTCCTGACTGGTTCTGCCGTATCCCCTTGAGAGGTCGAGCGGAGGGGGAAATGTTCTTCTCCACTGATCTTCACGCAGCGCAAAAAGTTCGCGTCAATGATTTTGTAGAGTTGGTGGTGGATGCAACGTCTGCTCCTTCATTGTTACCTCTTCTTGTATACCTTGTTTGTCATATTTACCGAACAGAGACGCGGCCAGCATTTTCTTAGGGGAAGGACCGGAGCCTGGTAAGCATCCATCACTCTATCATGCATCTTGGGCATCGACATACGCACACCCGTGCGCCATCCAACTCGCATCGGCAGCGTGAGGCCTTTGATCAAAACTGTGTTATCCGCGTCAGAAATGTCCCATGCCTGATCAAAGAATAGCTGCACTGAAAGCACTGTGCCACCCATTCACTAGCTCTGCAGTATTGTATGCCACATTTGATGCTCAACACGCGCTCGTGTACGGGCCAAATTGACACCTCCCCCGAATATTTTTTTCCAAAATGTTTGTCAAACGGCACAGCGTAGCCGCACCAGGCTCTACATAGCTTTAGAAAAGTGAACAGCGGATCTTTTGATGTAAAAGTTGGATAATTGCATGTGTTCTGTAAGGTCGCTGCCCTATGGCAGGTAAAGTCAGCAAAGCTCATGCCTAGGGAATAGTTCAATGTGAAACAATAACAAGGTGAGACGTAGCTATACACGTCTGAGATAGTTTCGTAGGCACTAGACCCATGGAATTCCTAATGCCAACAAACTTCATTGACATAGGATCAGGTATGAAGGACAAAACTATGTTACAACTGACCTGTCGTACTGGGAAGCTTGGATTTATGGAGTAGTTATTGGTGTTCATTACCAATTTAGTAACAACAGCGGCCACAACAGGTATGTCCCATGCACTTTTTAAGAGGTAGATCAGGTAACTGAACTTAACTCATCCGCGTCAGCATTTTGCTTTTTAGGAACATGGCGCCGAGCGTTATCCCTGAAGCTTGTTCGAATGACAGCATAGGAGCAATCTAGTAAGCATTTGCTGACCTGACATAGGAAGCCCTTTTGAGTGGAAGAGACTGCTCTAGACAGCATAATTGTTTTGCCTAGTAGATATGCTAAAACATGCTAAGAAATCCTCAATGCGTCATGGTCTGATATGTCATCGTGTCTTGCAAAATACTGATCGAGAGCCTATTGACGGCCGTTATGTCTGGATGTCGCGCTTACGAACGGCAGATATGAACGCCTCGACAATAATATTTTTTGGCATTGATCTCCCCCATATTTTTCATCGGCTTAAAAAAAGGCTTGGGTCTTTCACTCTCTTTAAAGAGAATGCTTCGCATCTAAATGGGATTTCGAACTAAAACAGTCATCTTGAACGTCATTCGGTGCAGTTTACAGCCCTGCCCTTCCTAAGACCTAAAGCCCCACAGTTTCTGAGCTGCATGCCCGCAAAGATGTGCAGGCTATCTCAGTTTTACCCAGGCAGCGATGACGCTATAACGGCTTCATTAAAGTGCACTGGTCATTTGACGTTCAAGGTAAAAAATGTTGTCGAGCTGGTCATAGCTGGCGTTCGTCAGCAAGACTTCCAGATATAACGTTCGTCAGCTGGCTCTGAACCAATGATGTGCAGACTACGCAAGATTTTTACACGAATTGCGTTTTGCGCTGCATACTTTAAGAAGTTATACGTTCTTTATAGCTTTACGGAAATAAGACTTACAATCGAATGACTATGGAGCAGCGCTATAAACGAGTTCCTATGGGCGTACAAGTCAGCGCCTTAAACTCACCGATAGATATGCAAGAATACCACGAGAAGGTGCCAAAACACCAGCACCAAACGATATTTGGATCAGCACACATTCAGCACCGCCGCGGGCCACCTCTCGGGAGACTGAATAATAAAAATGAATGCTATCATACAAACGCTCCCTGACGCAGCCAAACAGTGACACATCATAAAGCATGTGAAGTCAGTAGAGAAATGCTGTTGCCTAGAGCACTCTTGTTCACTTAAAATTATACCAACAGCTATAAGTGAGCGCATACCATCATAGCTGATGCTTGCTCCAGAAGTACAAAATGTCACGCCTATCTCCCACAAAACACAAATGGTCAGATCTGTCTCCTTGACCCTGGCCGGGGGGGATGATACGATCCCCGAGAGTTGAGCGTAAATATCATTGGATTAGTTTTGACAACGCATCACGATTATTGCTAGTTTTCATGTTGTTTGTTTAATAATTGACCCTATTCTGGCAAGTGAAATGTCAAATTTCCCAGAAAAGCGCACTTTTAATCTTAACATTTTACCTATCAGACTATGCCCTGTGGGCACAATAAATTTGTGCAAACGTGCTCCTTGTTTAATGACGAGTACAGTGGTGTAAAGTTATGTGTGTTTTAAGTATATATGTAAGATATATGCTCCAGTAATGCAACAGTGCCGGCCCATCGCGCGCTCCACGGCACCGTCGGTGGCCGCCCGCCGCCCGCGCCGGCCGTAGAGCGCCGTGCAGTGGTCCTCAAGAACTGCCACTGCTCTATGCTGAAAAAGCTAGGAATACGCTTCTGTCGTCAAAACAAGCGCAATGTATGCCCTATAGACTATGGAAAATTTGGGCGCGATAACAAAACACGTCAGGGACGTATATTCAAAGGAACCTTATGGGAGGTCGATCCCCTGTCAGGGTGAGGCTTAGCATGATTTGTAGCCAGAGAAAGGAGGCCAGATCCCAAATGTGCAGCCTTTTGATTTTTAATACTCAGTTGCATTCTACTTAAGATAGTCTTTTTGGAGAATTACTCTGTGTTTTCTTTCTGTCAGTCAATAAGCCTACCATAAAACCAAAATGAGGAATGGTTTCAAGGATTTCCATCACTTTTGCCACCAGAAAGGTGAGCTTGGCAGACCTCCTCTTGCCTTTCATACACAATAGTGTCATGGTATATCAACATTATATTTCCTAGGTATCAATATTGCACGAACATATCTTACCAAGGTATGCATACACTGCATGAACATCCCTAATTTTCAAATCGGGCTCTTAGGGTCTGATTCGAGGATTTAAGGCCCGATTTGAGAACCGGAAGGACTCGTAAAGCCAGCCGGAGCTTACATTCAGGGGCCCCAGTCCGCAGGGCCGGACACTCCAACGCGAGACAGAGGACCCTGAGCGCTAATTAGGGGCCTCTGAGTCATCAAGGGCTTGTATTTCGGTCAGATACCAACAGCAACGCACAGTCGGCTGCGCCGTGTGTAAGCCGAGCCGGCCGGCCGATGCTCGTCCGGCGCCGCGCCCCTCCCCCTCCCCCGCCGCCGGCGCCGTCTGCGGCGTACTTGTCCGGACGCGGCGCAAGACACGTCCGGCCTCGACCGCGCTGACAGGACGAGGGCCATTCACACGGCAGCCGGGTATGTACAGCGGACCGAACAGGCGTGTAGCGTGCTACGCGTGTGGTCGCCCGGGCCGCATCGTGCGGCAGTGCTCTACGCGTGCGGGCGGTAATGCAGGAGTTATTCAGTGCCCCCGCTGTGATGGTCGGGGACGTATGACAGCCCAATGTCCGGGAAACGGGATGATGGAAGAGATACTGAACCGTGTGGCAGTTGCCGACCCCGCGGTAGGACGGTGGGATGTGGACGGTACTGTGGCGAGAGTGTGGGTGGGCGCTAGTTCGTTGGCACTGGGAGCGGCCCTGGAGGTGAACGGGGAGATAGTGGAAGACGGGAGCTGGCCCCGACGCGACGAGTGTGTGCACATTGACATGGCCGAGGTGGACGCTGTGCTGAAGGGCATACATTTTTCTATCTGTTGTGCAAAATATGAGTCGCGAAAATGACCACGCTACGATGAGTATCGGTTCGGTGCGATGAGTATGTTACTGTACTCAGTACTCATCCAGTCTATCGCGAAAATGACCACGCGCGCCTAGTTCAGAAGGAGTGTGTAACTTTTTCAGAGAGAACGCATTTTTGTATTTCCTCTTGTGATACACAATCTTTGCTCCAAATTTCTGTATTAAACAAACTCATGCGGTGAATATCCAAAGGGGAAATATTCTACTCCACTTATCTTCACGCAGCGCAAAAGGTTCACGTCAATGATTTTGTAGAGTTGGTGGTGGATACAACGTCTGCTCTTTCATTGTTACCTCTTCTTGTATACCTTATTTGTCATATTTCCCGAACAGAGACGCGGTCAGCATTTTCTTAGGGGAAGGACCGGAGCCTGGTAAGCATCCATCACTCTACCATGCATCTTGGGCATCGACACACGCACGCCCGTGCGCCATCCAACTCGCATCGGCAGCGTGAGGCCTTTGATCAAAACTGTGTTATCCGCGTCAGAAATGTCCCATGCCTGTTCAAAGAATAGCTGCACTGAAAGCACTGTGCCACCCATTCACTAGCTCTGCAGTATTGTATGCCACATTTGATGCTCAACACGCGCTCGTGTACGGGCCAAATTGACCCCTCCCCCCGAATATTTTTTTCCAAAATGTTTGTCGAACGGCACAGCGTAGCCGCACCAGGCTCTACATAGCTTTAGAAAGGTGAACAGCGGTTCTTTTGATGTAAAAGTTGGATAATTGTATGTGTTCTGTAAGGTCGCTGCCCTGTGGCAGGTAAAGTCAGCAAAGCACATGCCTAGGGAATAGTTCAATGTGAAACAATAACAAGGTGAGACGTAGCTATACACGTCTGAGATAGTTTCGTAGGCACTAGACCCATGGAATTCCTAATGCCAACCAACTTCATTGACATAGGATCAGGTATGAAGGACAAAACTAGGTCACAACTGACCTGTCGTACTGGGAAGCTTGGATTTATGGAGGAGTTATTGGTGTTCACTACGAATTTAGTAACAACAGCGGCCACAACAGGTATGTTCCATGCACTTTTTAAGAGGTAGATCAGGTAACTGAACTTAACTCACCCGCGTCAGCATTTTGCTTTTTAGGAACATGGCGCCGAGCGTTATCCCTGAAGCTTGTTCGAATGACAGCATAGGAGCAATCTAGTAAGCATTTGCTGACCTGACATAGGAAACCATTTTGAGTGGAAGAGACTGCTCTAGACAGCATAATTGTTTTGCTTGGTAGATATGCTAAAAAATGCTAAGAAATCCTCAATGCGTCATGGTCTGATATGTCATCGTGTCTTGCAAAATACTGATCGAGAGCCTATTGACGGCCGTTATATCTGGATGTCGCGCTTACGAACGACAGGTATGAACGCCTCGACAATAATATTTTTTGGCATTGATCTCCCCATATTTTTCATCGGCTTAAAAAAGGCTTGGGTCTTTCACTCTCTTTAAAGAGAATGTTTCACATCTAAATGGGATTTCGAACTAAAACAGTCATCTTGAACGTCATTCGGTGCAGTTTACAGCCCTGCCCTTCCTAAGACCTAAAGCCCCACAGTTTCTGAGCTGCATGCCCGCAAAGATGTGCAGGCTATCTCAGTTTTACCCAGACAGCGATGACGCTATAACGGCTTCATTAAAGTGCACTGGTCATGTGACGTTCAAGGCAAAAAATGTTGTCGAGCTGGTCATATCTGGCGTTCGTCAGCAAGACTTCCAGATATAACGTTCGTCAGCTGGCTCTGAACCAATGATGTGCAGACTACGCAAGATTTTTACACGAATTGCGTTTTGCGTTGCATACTTAAAGAAGTTATACGTTCTTCATAGCTTTACGGAAATAAGACTTGCAATCGAATAACTATGGAGCAGCGCTATAAACGAGTTCCTATGGGCGTACAAGTCAGCACGTTAAACTCACTGATAGACATGCAAGAATACCACGAGAAGGTGCCAAAACACCAGCACCAAACGATATTTGGATCAGCACACATTCAGCACCGCCGCGGGCCACCTCTCGGGAGACTGAAGAATAAAAAATGAATGCTGTCATACAAACGCTCCCTGACGCAGCCAAACAATGACACATTATAAAGCATGTGAAGTCAGCAGAGAAATGCTGTTGCCTAGAGCACTCTTGTTCACTTAAAATTATACCAACAGCTATAAGTGAGCGCATACCATCATAGCTGATGCTTGCTCCAGAAGTACAAAATGTCACGCCTCTCTCCAACAAAACACAAATGGTCAGATCTGTCTCCTTGACCCTGGCCCCGAATGGCCGCTTTTCATAACGCCGACTGACAGAAGGTGGAGGGGGGGGGGGGGGATGGTACGATCCCCGAGAGTTGAGCGTAAATATCATTGGATTAGTTTTGACAACGTTTCACGATTATTGCTAGTTTTCATGTTGTTTGTTTAATAATTGACCCTATTCGACGACGACGACGACAGTGATCAAGCATCAATGCAGCATTCGGAGACTTCGCGCGGCGGTGGGGGCTCGCGGTCCGGCTCCGTGCAGCTCATGCGCCGTCTGGAAACGGGGCGGTGGAACGATGCCACCGAACGGTGAAATCTGTCGTGGCTCGGTCACAGTGTTCGGCGGCTGAAGCCGTCTTTATATACAATGTGACGCCGAAGGACGGGATGGGACATGAGACCGCACCCGCGAACGCGGTGCGCCGGTACGAGCTGCACGTGCGCGGAATTGACAGACCGGTGGGTGAGGGACCGGGTGTGGGCCTGAGGGCCCGGTTCTCAGTCAGCTATAAAGCCGGGGCTAGTAATTCACACTGGTCAGGGGCTTTGTATCTGTCAGGGGCCCACAGCACCTAACAGAGGGCCCTGTGCTCGCAAGGGCCCCAAGCCGACCTAGGGAGGTGTTCGATGAGGCCCGAAGAGGGGCCCGGGCGGCCCAGCAGAACCGACCATCGAAGGCCCGATCGGAAGGCATGAGGGTCCCAAGGACTGGCTGTAGGCCACATAAAGAATCGCAGCCCGTAGGCTCGTGACCTCAAATATCAGTCAGAAGTCCTCTTACACCGTTTGAGGAACCCTGAGACAATGCGGGTGTCTCAGGCGGTCAGAGACCGTGACCACCGAGCAGCCGGGTCCATGTCCATCTGAGCCCCTTAGACCCATTTCCAAGGCAGGATTTGGGTCGGGGTTCGTGATTTAAATTTTTCGAGGTCCCTAACACAATGAGGGGCTCCTGTGTCGGTTAAAGCCAGTGTCGAACCGGGGCCCTGCGGCGGCAGTCGGCCCCGAGTCGGGGCGGTGTTTGAGGGGGCCCGAAGAGGGGCCGAAGGATTTCAGTAATTGACGCTATTGTTCAATAATTGACCCTATTCTGGCAAGTCAAATGTCAAATTTCCCAGAAAAGCGCACTTTTCAACTTAACTTTTTACCTATCAGACCATGCCCTGTGGGCACACGAAGTTTAAACGAACGTGTTCCTTGTTTAATGACGAGTACAGTGGTGTACAGTTCTGTGTGTTTTAAGTATGGATGTTTTTTATGTGCTTCAATAATGCAGCAGTGCCGGCCCATCGCGAGCTCCACGGCATCGTCGGTGGCGGAAGAATCGCAGCCCGTAGGGTCGTGACTTGAAATATCGGTCAGAAGTCCTCGTGCACCTTTTGAGGAGCCTCTGAGACAATGCGGTCAGAGACAGTTCAGATAAGGTCAGGTGAATCAGTCAGACAACAAACACCCAACAGTCGGCTCTGTTTCCGTTTGGGCCCTTGAGATCCATTTCCCAAGCAGAAATGAGGTCGGTGGCCCGTGGTTTACACTGTTCGGGGTTCCTGACACAATGAGAGGTTCCTGTGTCGGTTAAGGGCCACAGTGCCGAGCAGGAGCCCTGTGGCGGCAAGTGGGCTCGAGTCGGAGCAGTGTTTGAGGGGGCCCGAAGGGGGGCCGAAGGGTTTCTCGAGATCAAAGGTCAAGGGACCGATAGAATGGCTGAAGGGTCCGGAGGATTGGCTGTAGGTCACATGAAGGACCCCCGCCCATAGGACCGTGATAGAATGGCTGAAGGGTCCGGAGGACTGGCTGTAGGTCACATGAAGGACCCCCGCCCATAGGACCGTGATAGAATGGCTGAAGGGTCCGGAGGACTGGCTGTAGGTCACATGAAGGACCCCCGCCCATAGGACCGTGATCTCAGATTTCAGTAAGATGATCTCTTGCACCGATAGGGACTCCCAAGACAGAGCGTTTCTCTATTTCGGCCTGAGATCACGAACAACGAACACTCAGCTTCGTGTTCGTCTGAGCTCTGGGGGCCCATTTCCCAAGCAGGGACAAGGCCGGGTTGCGCTTTACATTCGTCGCGCTGCTCCTGTTTCGTTCAGGAGCCCACAGCGCCTAACAGGGCATTCTGCGTCAACAAGGGGCCTCGGGTCGGTCAGGGAAAGGTTTACACAAGGGATTCTTGCGTTGGCCGGAGTCCTCTGGTAATGAAAGGGAACATCAGAATTTATGATGAGTGCTCGCATTGAGGCAATAGAAGAATCTTGTGACAGTCAGGGCCCCCAGTGTCGAAAGGTGGGCCGTCTGGCCCTATTCCAGTATGGGCTCGTTAAGCCGAACTGAAGCATATGCGTCAATTATTTGACCACCTGTAGCGAACAGGGATGTTGTGACGTTAATGACGGTTCATGCGTCGATCTGGAGTCAACTGTGCGCGTCAGAAGGCCTGCCGTGTCAGGGAGCAGACCAATTTGATATGATATATCATCCCTCTAAGGGCCTCCAGATCGGCCAGGGGATGCCACCCCGTGTCGCCAGAATGACGGACGGAAAAACACACCGCGGTGAGACAGAATGGCCCTTCAGCCCTTCACCGAGAACAATGTGCCCCGTAGTGTTGTACTCAAGGAGGCCCCTTTACCGGAAAGAAATAAGGGGTCTCATTAGTGCCGAATGGAGTGGGTCGAAATGGGTTCAAAACGCACAAGGCCATCCCATGCAACCTTGAGAACGTTCACTATTTTGCAGAATCGAGTAGTGAAACAAATACCATCACAAGGATTGAGCCTGCGCGTCGGGTACCAATAGTGTACGCGCGCGTACACTATTACCAATAGTACGGCACCAATCCGCCTACGTCAGGCACTGTGCGTTTGGGAAACCAGAGGTACGGGGTTCGATTCCCCGCAGTGCCTGCCCTTTCCGCCAGGGTGGGGGACTGGCGACGCCATATATAGCTCAGCAGCTGAGTGCGTCATTAAACCTCAATGACATAACGCGATCTCGGGGAGCAGGGATAGCGACAGCTTGGGTTGCAGTTTTCGTAAAACCGAGCGGCTTTAGCCATTGCAAGTAGCGCCAGGGGGAGTGCGCCGAGCGCGCAACGAGTATCGTAAAATAATGTTTCTGAACGTCTTTCAAATTCATTTCGTGCAGTTAAAAAATTATACTGGGCGATTTTTTTCTTCGTAACTTGGAGCTGCCCCAGCAACACTGAAAATATATATTTTACCTTACGTTTTCCAGTTCCACCACCATGTTCCAGCATCACTTCGCGTTGCTGTAAAGACCAATACATTATTGTCATCAATCTAAAAACCACACAGGCGAAACACGCCCGGAGCGATTTTGAATGTACGACCTAATGTCCTGAAGCGTTCAAAGGTGCCTCTGTCAGATTTGTCGCCAGTTTCGTTCACCTGTTGGCCACGGCCTAATGTAAGCCGCGGTGCGAGTGGTACGGGGTGTGAGGAGACTGCAACGCCCGGCGTCGAGTTTTTTGCTACCAAGGTGCGGGAGCGCGCATGCACAAAACTGCGTTACATGATTTGAACCACCACTCAATTTGGGCTGACTGTTGAACATATCCAAACAAACATGCCGAGTTATGTTGATACCAATTGTTGACTCATCTGGATGTTCAATCTACATTCATGGAATCCTTGCGATCTCTGTGCAACCTGGGCACACATTCTGACAAAGTTTCTGAGTTTTATTGGTTTAAAAGAGGCCACTGGACCACTGAAAATGAATAGCGCCGGTGAATTATTCCATGCAGTCACTTAACGCATGGTGTTGTTAGTTCACTTATCTCAAACTTGAGGCAGAAGGGAGCTCGTGGTAGCGTCTGGCCTGTACTCCAGTTATAGAAGGAAAACATGTAATATATATATATATATATATATATATATATATATATATATATATATATATATATAATTCGTGAGAAAAACAAG
>NW_023595962.1:15673712-15704851 GCF_011947565.3 Pollicipes pollicipes | reverse complement strand
CGTGCTGTGTGTGTGTGTGTGCGTGTGAGCTATGTGCACGAGCGACTCCGTCTGCACAATGCCGTCGTTTCCTGCGACAGACGGCCAGATCTATCGCCATGCAATGTAGCTGAGCAGCTGCCAGCGTTATCTACCGTCACACAATGTAGCTGAGCAGCCGCCAGCATTATCTACCGTCACACAATGTAGCTGGGCAGCCGCCAGCGTTATCTACCGTCACACAATGTAGCGGAGCAGCTGTCAACGTTATCTACCGTCACACAATATAGCTGAGCAGCTGCCAGCGTTATCTACCGTCACAAATGTAGCTGAGCAGCTGCCAGCGTTATCGTACCACACAATGTAGCTGAGCAGCTGCCAGCGTTGATGGAGCGAATTTGTACCAGGTTTGGTAGTTTCACGAACCCCCTGATGATAACGATATCCAAAATAAATGCGCAGGAGATGTGAGCGGACGGGTGTTCAAACGTAGAGGAGTCAGAATTTCGGCCTGCACTTATCTTAACACTCAGCCCAATATTTAAGTCACTCGCCATATAACACTCGTCCCAATGTCTAAGCCACAACAGTCAGTGCACCTGATCGTCAACGGACACGTGAACAGTCTCTCAGCGTCTCTCTCCGTCTCTCCCACCGCTCCTCTGGCACCAACTCTCAGCCAGCTCACACTGAAGAAAGGTCGGTCGATTTGATGTGCAAAGTACGGGGTGCAGGGCGGAGGAGAGGGGATGAAGGCCGTCACAGCCACGTGCCAGCTGCGTGCTCGCGGAAGGCCGGGTGGAGGCCATTGGCGGCGACAGCATCCGAGGAAGACGGCCACACACTTCGTGAGGCGACGGCCGTCCCAGCGGGAGGCCGGAGGAGGGCTGCTCCGCACAGGCGACCGAACTCATGCATGGGCAAACGCTGAGACCCAAACGAGAGAAGATACGCGGAAGAGGAAGAAGGGCCAAACTACATGCGAACAACACGCCGCCTCGCCCGGACAACAGAATGGCAGTCTACGCATGCTATACAGCTTAGCGACTCTCTTGCCAGGGCAACAAAAGCAACGTTGCATGCCAAGCGCACAGGCAGAAACGGCTATCAACGAAGGCAACGAGGCACACCCCATGCAAAACAAGGGCCCCGAGCCTGGCCTACCAAAGCCACTGCTGTGCGCAACCGAACGAAACGGCGCGCGGCGGCGCGCCAGGCACACGTGCCAGACTGAGCCGACGCCGACAGCTGCTCGGCAACGACGCAAGCATTGGCAAGCACTACACCCGGCAGCCGACCCGCGCCAGCGGCGGCCGCGGCGCGGGGGGGAACGCGCCGCCGCGGCAGAAGGCGGCCGACGGGCACACGCACCTGCGACCCCCCTCTGGACAGCGCCGGCCGGCGCGACTCCGACTCGAGTCCGGCCCGAGTCCGGCGCGGCGACTCCGCCTCTCAGCCGCGCTCTCAGGGTCGACGGCGACGGGCCGGCGCGCTAGCGCGTGTCCCTCCGCCGGCGCGGGCCGGCCGGGGCGGGGCGCCGTCCAGAGGGGGCCGCCGCCAGGGGGCGGGGCGGGGAGGCGCCCCGCCCCGCCCCGCCCGCGGCGGCCGCGGCCGGGCAGGACCTCTCAGCGCGCTACACCTGGCGACGAGCCCCGCCGCGGGCGCGGCGCCGCCACACCACCGCCACAAATCGCCGCTTGATATGGATATATATGTATTTTATATATATAGACGCGCATTGATTATATCAGACTGACTAATGATCAGATAACGTTCAATCGCTGACGGCGCGTCCGCGCATGCGCACGGCCGTTCCTGAGCGCGACGAGGTCCAGGCCGGACGCAGGCGGCCGGAGTCTGGCGGCGCACTGACCGGCGCGGCACGCGCTGCGCACGGCGGCGGCGGCCCGGGCCGAGCGCCCGCCGACCGGCACCCGGTGTCATCTCTTCAGGGCCAGCTGAACCGCGCGGCAGACGGCGCCGGCGGCAGGTGGCGCCGGCTGGCCCAGCCGCCGGTCGCAGCCGCGCGCAGACGCCCGCGCTCGCTCCCCGGGGCGGGACGCTGGTTTACACTGGGCACGTTACGCTCCTCGGTTAAGAACACTGGAAGGGAGGGAGGGGAGGGGTCCTGGGCTTGACCCCATCCCGATCAGTCCGGCAGGAAGTGAACTGAAGTGACGCCTCCTGCTGGGAAACTCCGTATTATCTTCACTGATAACTTCGAACCGGTTCTCCGAACTCATGAACAGGGGAAATCCCATCCAAACATAAACGAAAAGCTCTTAAAACCTGCAACAGCGGTGACAAACAGCGACCATCACGGTTAGAGAAACATAAGGCTCTTCACTCCTCCGGTAATCATGTCGGAGGCATCTCATCATTATCACCCGCCCGTATGGGTAACTATCTACGCGCTTCATTAAGTGATTGTCCACATCGCGTCGCCCCGTCCGATTGGTCAAACCGGTCACGCGGTCAAACTGGTCACGAAATCACCCACCACTGATCAACAAGCTTCACATCCGTCAAGGTCAAAGAGGCCACCGATCCCAATCTCCTGCCGTTCTCTCAAAAATGGCCAGTGCCAGCCGCCAGCGTCCTAGCCCTGAGCCCAGCGGCCGCCGCCGCACGCCAACCGTGTGCACAACCACCGCCGAGCGCCAGCGCAGTGCACCGACGCGCCGTCCGCTGGTGGCGCGGCCGTCCGCTAGGTGGAGTTACCTCTCTGGAGGCCGGCCGACGCCGACGGCAGCTGGCCGCGCAGCGACGCTGCGAACGGGCACACAGACACCGCTCGGTTAGTCACCGGCCGCGCGGCGCCTGCGTGCGACGGCGTAGTCACCGGGCAGGCGAGACGAGCCGGGCTGGCGGCTGGGTTAGTCACCGGTCAGGCAGGGATGCGGTGGGGCCCGTTGTCTGAGCTGGTCATCGCCGAGCGGAGGGTGACACGAGGCCGACAGTTACGTTTGTCACAAACAGGCGCGATTTACCACCGACCACGTAACGCGACGGCCTCTGCCGCCTGCCGACATTGCCAATGGGTGTGCGGACCATATGCAAGACAACATAGATGATCTCTGGGTATTCTCTGAAAACCTCAAAGGCATCGATATCACATCAAGAATCGCTAAAGGATCACTTGAGAGAGTCGCTGCAAAGCCCCCCAGAGAACACTGCGAAGTCGGCACCCGTGAGCTAAAGGGGTTTGAGGGTGGCTGGGTGGGTGGGGCCGGGCGGGGCAGGCGGGGTGACCTTTGCTCCGGCAGACGACAGCTTCGGCGCACGCCCCCGCGTTCAGGACAACCAGCCAGCCGGAGCGCGCCACGTCACTCCCATAGCACCAATCAATACAGGTTCTTAAGCAACCCGCTTGACACCAGAGGGCGAACGGCAGTGGACCAAAAGCGTAGACGGATTACGCCGGACGTAGCGCCGCCTGATGCGTCTGCAGCCCCGCCCGCAGCGTCAGCCACGCCCCGGCTGTGAAACGTAAGTTCAGCACGGCGTTGCCCCTCCCCCCTCCCCAAGCCCCAATTATGATGATCGGCGCTTGACGTCTCACTGAGCGCCAGGGCCATTTCAAGACGGATGTCTTAGTTGGGTAGCGTGTGGGATGCGGTGGCGGCGTGGTAGGGGAGGGGGGCTCAGACCCAAGACCGACAAGTCCAGGCATATGGGATGCGTTGGACGCGTGGTAGGGGGGGGGGGGGGCTCAGACCCAATACCAACAAGTCCAGGCATATGGGATGCGGTGGACGCGTGGTAGGGGGGGGAGGGCTTAGACCCAAGACCGACAAGTCCAGAGCAGAGCGTCCTTATCACCACCGCTCCGAGCGTATCCATGCATCTAGCAGAGCGGCAAAGCAAGAAGCTCCACCCGACCCGATCTGATCTGACCCGACCTGACCTAGTCTGATCTGACCTAGTCTGATCTGACTTGACCTGATCTGATCCGACCTTATCTGACCTGATCTGATCTGACCTAATCTGATCTGACCTGACCTGATCTGATCTGACCTGACCCTGCCTCCGCGCCCCATCCCCAGCCGGCCACCACCGCGCCAGCGTCGGCCCCGCGGTCCACACAAGGCCCGCACCAGGCCGGCGGCGGCGGCGACCGACGGCCGGCGGCGGCACCAGCGGCGCCAGCGGCGTTACCGGCGGCGCCAGCGGCGGCACCAGCGGCGCCAGCGGCGCTGCCGGCGGCGGCCAGCGGCGTTACCTGGCAGCACGAACGGCGCGGCTCCGAACGGGTCCTCCGGCTCCGGCGCTGGGTTAGTGGCGGCCGGCGGCGGCGCTGCCGGGTCACACGGACGTTACTCGCTCGGGACGGCCCGTCTCCGCCGCTCACAGCGCCAGGCTAGGGCCGGCGCGGGGCGCGGGCGAGCAGGCCGGCGCGGCCGCGGGGGGCTGCGGCACCCTCCCTCTCCCCTCTCCAGCAAGAAGTAACGCTGCTGTGGCGCCCCGTGAGCAAGACGTTTTATTATTTGTTTGTGAGGGGAGATATATGTTTATTTTGTTATGTTATATGTTTAGCTATTGTAAAGCCAACGACTGCACATATATCAACGCTCAGGGGCCCTGACTTACTGGGGTTAGAAACAGCCCCCCCCCCCCCCAAACGTCGGAGTCAAATGCGCTAACCACCCGGCAATGACACCCCTTTTCGTGTTCTTACGTCGTTGGCAGCGCGCGTGGACGGTGAGAGAATAACCCCGAAAACTGTGCCCGGGAATGTATCGGGATAGCCCATCACCCATCGTGGCTCGTCTAAGCCCCATAAAACAGTTCAGAGTCTTTGGCGTTCCATCCCGCAACCGAATTTTAGCCCTTACAGAAACCCGATGTGAAAACAACCCTAGATGGGAGCACATCAGACCCCAGCCACGGACCTGACATTCCAATTCGCCCTTTCCCACTGAAAGCCGCCGGGCGCCGCCGAAGCAGCGCCCGCACGCCAGCCGCCTCTGCCGCCGGGAAGCCCGGCCCTGCCCACCCAGGCCACGTGCACCACCCGCCGTGCGAGCACCACGTGCGAGCACCACGTGCGATCAGCAAAGGCCACCGGTGGAAGGTTAGTGACAACACACACACACACGCACACATACACTGGGCCAGGCTGCAGCACTGCAGCCGGCGGGGAGAGCGCAGCGCGACGGGAGTCCGGGAGAGAGAGAGAGCGTGGGGCAAACGGCTACAACAGGGCTCGCTCAGCAGTCGCAACGCGAGACTATAAAGCCAAGAGGGCTGAACACACGCTCAGAGCCAAAGGTCGCGGGTTCTACTCCGACTGGCGGGGAGAACTTTTCCTTCGAAAACTTCTGGCGGGGGGGGGGGGGGCAGTGCCACGAGGTTCAACGCTACAGGCACCACATGCAGAGCAGCAGCAGCAACAGCTCGGCGCCGATCGGGCCGGAGTCAAATACGTCAGAGCCGGGCAGCCCTAGAGCCGCGGCACGAGGCTCGTGGCCACTCCTCGCACCTCCTGCTCCAGCCAGACGAGGGGTCGGGGGTGGGGAGGGGGCGGCTGTCCGTCCGTCCGTCCGTCCGTCCGTCCATCTGGTCTGGTCTGGTCTGGTCTGGTCTGGTCTGGTCTGGTCTGGTCTGGTCTGGTCTGGTCTGGTCTGGTCTGGTCTGGTCTGGTCTGGTCTGGTCTGGTCTGGTCTGGTCTGGTCCGTCCGTCCGTCCGTCCGTCCGTCCGTCTGTCTGTCTGTCTGTCTGTCTGTCTGTCTGTCTGTCTGTCTGTCTGTCTGTCTGTCTGTCTGTCTGTCTGTCTGTCTGCCGTCGGCTGGCCGATGTAGCAGTCTCCGCAGGCCGCCCCCGCCCGATGTTACGGGATCCAGCGGTACGAGTTGCACGGCACCGACAGGGGGACGCATTAGCCGCTCCTCCCCCAACTCGCAATAAAGAGCTGACTTAAGCCAACGCCAAGTGACGTCCCGCAGGTCGGCGCAGACAGCCCCCCTGCGCGGGTAGCCCCGCCCCTCTCCCTCAGCTCACCTGGGGGCGGGGCCGTGACGTCACGCGGCGCCAGCTGACTGAAGGGCGGCGCGGCCGCCTCGAATGGGTTCCAGGTGGGGCGCGGCGGCGGCGGAGGCAGCGTCTGCCGGCGAGCGTCACACGGGGTCACGCGGGGTCACCGGCCGGCCGGCGCGACGCCGCCGATGACGGGGCGCCGTGACGTCATCACCTCGCAATCGACTGGCAGCGCCGCCTCAGCCGAGAGTGGTGAGACACGTGACCAACTGGTCCCCTCCACTGACCTAGCAGCTGAGACCCGCACCGACAGTAACGGCACTGCACCGCCCTGCACCGACAGCACCGGCACAGCGTGACCCGAGCTGACCTGGGAGGCGCTGCCGGACAGGTGGGTGTGCGGCTGCAGGCTGACCTCCAGCGGCGACCTCTGGCCGGGGTCGGCGGCGCCGCGGCTGGCGCTCGGCCGCGGCCGGTCCACCTGGTGCGGCGCGATGAACTGGCTCGTCTCCGACATCAGTGACCTGCAGCCGGACCACCACAGACCTGAGCGGCCGGACCATCACAGACCTGAGCGGCCGAACCATCACAGACCTGAGCGGCCGGGCCATCGCAGACCTGGGCGGCCGAACCATCACAGACCTGAGCGGCCGGACCATCACAGACCTGAGCGGCCGGACCATCACAGACCTGAGCGGCCGAACCATCACAGACCTGAGTGGCCGGACCATCACAGACCCTGAGCGGCCGAACCATCACAGACCTGAGCGGCCGGACCATCACAGACCTGAGCGGCCGAACCATCACAGACCTGAGTGGCCGGACCATCACAGACCTGAGCGGCCCGAACCATCACAGACCTGAGCGGCCGAACCATCACACACCTGAGCGGCCGAACCATCACAGACCTGAGCGGCCGAGCCATCGCAGACCTCAGCGGCCGAACCATCACAGACCTGAGCGGCCAAACCGTCACAGACCTAGCGGCAGAACCATCACAGACCTGAGCGGCCGAACCATCGTAGACCTGAGAGGCCGAACCACGCGTCGGCGCGGTAACGCCGTCAGCTGGATACGTCATCTACACTTCGTCTACATCAAGCTCATTCGAAAGGAAAGTGAGACATCACACCAGCGCTGGAGAGACGCCGCAGGACGAGACTGGAGCCTGGGGCCTACAGCCTGGCATAGCACGACATGCTATGCCAGCGTGATCCGACCTAGCCCAGCCCGGCCCGTCTCGGTCCAGCCCGTTGGCGGGCAGCCGGTCTCACTTGTTGAACGTGCTCGTGTCGGAGACGTTGCGCCGGTGTCCACTGCGCTGCGGCGGCGCCACCAGCTTGCAGGAGCTCAGCTCCGGTGGCGTGACAGAGCCGGCCTTGACCGGGCCGGCGCCTGCCGCCGGCCACACGCGGGGTCAGGTCAGGTCAGGGGTCAGCCAGGCAGGGCGACGAACACACGACGGCAAACACGGCGACGGCGGGACGGTCGCCGGTGGACTGTGTGCTCACGGTCTCCGACTCAGACCCAGACTCAGACACAAATCAGACCCAGACTCAGACTCAAACACGACTCAGACTAAGACACGAATCAGACCCAAACTCAGATTAAGACATGGATCAGACTCAGACATGAATCAGATTCAGGCAGGGGACAGAGCATGAGAACGCGACAACAGAGACACGAGCAAAACGCAGGGAACGCAGCAGACGGAAAACCAGCGCACATCAGAACTCGCAAGACAGAGCAGGGAAAGACGACAGGGGGACACATAAGAAAGACGGCACTCACTGAGACTGCCTATCAAACCTACCAGCCTGATACCCGCACGCACGCACACGCACATACACGCACGCACGCACGCACGCACGCACGCACAGGGGATGCGAACGCACACAACCACCGCGCGGCCACCACGCGAACGAAGACACGGACCGCTCGCCGGGGTCGAGACGGCGCTCGTCTTGGCCCCGGCGAAGACAAGAGCGGCTGAAGAAGACAGGGGCGACAAGAGCGGCCGCCTGTGCGTGCTCCGCCCTCCGCCGGCGCCCGCTCACCTGGTAAGCGAGCGGGCGGCTCGGCCGGCTCCACCCGGCTGCGGCGGCCGGCCAGCTCGGCCGGCTCAGCAGGTGAGAAGTCGTCGCCGAACGCGTGCCGGCCGGCCGCCGCAGCCGCCGCCACGTCCGCGGGCAGCGACGCCGCCGCGAAGTCGTCGCCGAACTGGCTGGGCGGCAGCGCGGGAGCAGCGGCAGCGGCAGCGGCAGGCGCCGGCTCGGGCGCGAACTCGTCCGAGAATTGCGTGCCGAACAGCGGCGTGCTGGCGAGCGGCTCGGCCGCTGCCGCCGCCGCCGCCGGTGCCGGTGCCGGCGCCGGTGCCGGCGCCGGCGCCGGCGCCGGCGGCGGCGGCGGCGGCGCCACAGACGTCCGCTTGCCGGAGCCTGTCGGGGAAGGCGGGCCAGTGACGCACGCCGTCCGCGGCCGGCCGATGGCGCTGCTCAGCCGGCTGTGTTTGGACGGCGCCGTTTGCTTTGGCCACCAGCGGCGTACGACCAGGAGCGATCGGCAGTGACATGGTTCGCACGCACGAGTGATGATGAGCACAGCAGTGGTTGCGGACTACTCCACTCGCCCGCCGCCACAGACACCGGCAAACCCGTCCGGGAGGGGGGGGGGGGGGAGGGGGAGGGACGGAGCCAGTGGCGGTGGTGGGGGCGCCAGACCCTCCCACTTCCCGACGGCGTGACCTCTCCCCGCGCGGTGGACCCACGCGCCACCCGAGCAGCGCGCTACCCACCCTGCGGCGGCAGCGGCAGCGCTTGGACCGCCGACGACGCCGGCGCCGCCTTCAAGCCGGCCTTCGGGCGCTGGCGCGGCGCCACCGACGTCAGCACCTCCAGCGGCGGGTCGCGCAAGCTGGGCGTGGCCGGCTTGCCGTCGGATGGCGCTGGCGTCGCCTGCGATTCCAGCACGCCAAGCAACGAGTCGATGTCGGGAACGGCAACGTTCTGCAACGACGGGTCGGTGTCAGCGGCAACACCACAACTGAGACGGCCATTTCCCGCCAGGAGCAGCCACAGAGGCGGGATATCCGACGTCAAATATACCCACGCAATCTGGTAAATCTGGCAATCTGGTAAACACCCCAAACCTTGGCATGACTGCATTCCACGACACAAACCAAGGCGATGCACAATTAAAGCTAACCGTTGGCACATACCACTGCGTCAGCGCAGGCACAATACAGACGCCAACCTCCCTTCTTCTCCAATCCTTCCCATGATGTCCCCAATTCAGTCCCGATAGCGCAGCCTAGACACACAGCTACCCCCTGCCCTGGACCAAGTCCACAGCCACCGCGAGGACGCCTCTCTCCGCCCTCCAGGGCGCGGGCGAGCGCGAGCGGCCGGCAGCCCACCGAGGTAACGGACCGCCCAACGCCCCGGGGCACGGCGCCGGGCCGGGGCGCGGCGGGACGGGACGGGGCGGGGCGGAGCGGGGCGTGGCGGGGCGGGGCGCGCCGGGCGGTTACGGCGCGCCGGTCTCGCGCCACGCGCGCCACCAGGCGCCCTGCCGCCCCCGGCCGGCCCGCTCGCGCACGTCCGTCCGAGTGACTCATTGCGTCTGGACGTCCCGCATCTGTTGTGTGCATTCCAACCGTGCCGCCCGGGAGTGGACAATGAGAGCAGCGGGCACTCGGCCGTCGGCGGTCCGCTGGCTGGCCCCATACCAGCCTCACTGTGCATGCAGGGCCGAATAAACCCAGCTGCAGGGGCCGCAGTAGACTGCTGCTCCCCCCCCCCCCTCCCCCGCTCTCACCCCCACCCCCACCACACCAACATGCATGCATCCTAGCATTACGAAATGATCGAGACTTTCTCCGATGGACTGATTGTTCGGATTGCCGTCCTCGGCTGGCGTGATAGCGGCATATACACAACGCCTGTTGACCATCCACTGGCCGAAGCGTTGTGTACACACTAGCATGCCAGACGAGGGTAGTCGTTCAGACCATTACTCGATCCGAGGCATGCAGTTATTTCAACTAGCTAGCGAGCCCATGGACTGCCTCGGACGACGGCAGTAGCTGCACATAACCCGTCGCCGGCTGCCGGCCGCGACCGCGACACTCACGTGAAGGTTCTGCACGCTACACTCCCTGCCCAGCAGACGACAGGTGAGAAAGGACAACTGGAATATGTCCGGACGCAGCGCGGGATCCGGCTGTAGGATGTAGCCTGTAACGGGGCGCGCAGTGTGAGCGGCGCGTGCCGCGTGCCGGGCATGGCTGCCTCCGAACAGAGCTCACCGGCCTCCTCCAACGACGCGGGGGGAGGCGGCAGACACCTGGCAAGACGATGATAGCGGTGGTCGTCACAAGGACGCGGACGATGCTACTGCGGAGGTAGTCACGTGATCGCTCATATTAGACTCTCCCGAACGGAACCATGAGACTGCATGAACTCCTAACTTTAGCGAACATCCAGAGAAACACAACCTAACCCACTGAAGACCCGCTACGCTTTCGAACACAATCCAACATAACACACCAACAGAATAGATACGTTCGTAGTGCTCATTTGACCCCCGTCCCACAAAACCGACGACTACACCAGCATCACAAACAAACACAGCACATAAGCGCCTCTGCGCGCAGGGAGGCGCCACTTACGGATGAGGGCGTGCAACCGCTTGGAATACTTTGAGCTGTCGGGGAAGCTGAACTGGCCACTCTGGATGGCCAGCGCCGACTCGCCGAACGGCAGCGTGAAGAAACACAGCTTGTACAGCAGGCATCCCAGTGCCTGCGGTGGCGCGGCGCCGGCGGCATTAGCGGCTGACTCGCCGTGTTGGAAGGGTTGAAAGCAAACGCCCCCGTCCAGAATCGAACCCACGCCCCTCCGCTGCCAGAGGACGGGCGTCGGTTGGGCGCTAGGTCCTCATACCCTTCCCGCTCCCGATACCCCCCCCCCCATAAAGGGGGGGGGGCGTTCCATAAGGCTGACACGTCTGACTCGTCTGAGACGTCTGATACGTCTAATAATCTGACACGCTTGATACATCTGACACGCCTGACACGTCTGGCAGTCTGATACATCTGATGCGTCTGACACATCTGGCACGTCTGATACATCTGACACGTCTGACACACATGATACATCTGACACATCTGACACGTCTGATACATCTGGCACGTCTGACACATCACGTCGCCTGACGCGTCACCGCCCTTCCTCCGTACGCCGCAGCCTCAGCACACCGCCAGCGCCGGCGCCTCGGTGGCTGCAGCCCGCCCGCTCACCCAGACGTCGCTGCTGGTGGTGATGCTGGCGCCCGAGTACAGGTCCACCATCTCGGGAGAGCGGTAACTGAGCGTGGTGTACTTCTTGATCTCCTCCTCAACGGCCGGCACGCCGCCGCTGGCCGGGTTCAGTACCTGTCGTGGCGAGAACGCCGTCCGTTCAGCCACCCGGCGGAGACCGGCGAGCCGGCGGCGCACACGTATGGCGCGTGTCTCAGATGGGATGAGGAGACGCGCGCTGTTCAAATGGCTGTGTGGTAACGGAGTAGTGTTCGGTGTCGCCGGACGATGCGGCGACACCCAACACTACGGAGGAGCCCGGCGACCCACACGTCTGGCGCGTGTCTCAGATAGGATGATGAGACGCGCGCTGTCCAAATGGATGCGTGGTAACGGAGTAGTGTTCGGTGTCGCCGGACGATGCGGCGACACCGAACACTACGGAGGAGTCCGACGATGCGTGAGACATCAGAGACAGGGAGGCGCTCCAATGCTGCCTTGTGCGAGCTATGGGAGAGGCCCAGCTTGCGCTTGCTGCATGCCAAACGGACTCGCCAAGCCAATATGTGGGACAATTCCTACGGTATAGGCATTTGAGGCCCGTCGATGCTTCCAAAAAACGTATCTGTAGTTTTTTCACTTGTTGGTCATTTAAACAGGTACTTCCAAATGACTTCTGTGTAGTTTGTTTAGTTGTTGGTCATTAAAAGTACTCGCAAAGCGCTTGACCGCAGTTTGCTGTTGTGCGTTTTGCCCTGGTCTGCATCCATCAAATCCATCCATCAAAGGTGAAAACTCCGCCAGGCGAGCCAGCGCGACAAACGGAAGCCACAGTTCTACGATACCAGAAGAAATGCTAAAGCTGTGGTGCTGGAGGCGTGATCCATTTTAACCGGACAACTGACACAACAAACAATCGGACATAACTGTGACATTTTCCTCATAGCGTTCAGCGCGATCAATAAGTTCCAGGCTTGGGATCACGCAAGTGAGCACCCCGGATGAATTCAATATGCCGCTTGGTTTGTAGCAGCCCCTTACACATGCCGTCATCCGCACCAATGAGTTTGTTTATGACGTCACCCGTGCCGATGAGTTCGTCCGATACCGTGCATGTGTTTAACCTAGCAGGGCTGGGCAAACACATTGGCACGGGTTTGGGGCTCATTCCAAACGTGCAAGTCCGTTTTTCCTGCCACTCCCCGGAAGTCAACGTTCGAGTGTCTCCCGGAAAGGTACGGTGTCTGGCAGGCACACACACAGCACATCATCTCCGCACACCGCCGAGACGACGCTACCTTGGCGGTGGCCGAGCCGAAGTCGCAGAGCACGAACTTGCCGTCGTCGGAGAGTAGGACGTTTTCCACCTGAAAACGGCGGCGAACGTCGACCGTGCGGGCACCGCGCGCCAGGGAATGATATCGCAGTCCGCGAGGACCGGGTGGCGGGGGGTTGCGGTTTGTGCCCAGTCCTGCTTCCGAGGGGTCGATTTCGACGCACCTGACGCGGACTCCCGCGCCGGCAGCGAGCAGCGGCAGCACCCTTAGCCGTCCACTTGTGACCATTGACTGGGCCGTGACACGTACGCATAACGATATCGCCAGGCATGGCATTTTGTGATGAATGGTAAATCAGTGTCGCGTGATCTGGCGCGAAATTCGAGACGATGGACTCGATCGCAACCAACGGCGTATGCCTCGCACTTCACAGTTGTTTCCTTAACGTCACAGACATGTGACAAACCACAGCGACAAACGCGTTACCACCAGACCACAGAAGGTCACATCGCACTATTCCCACCGCCAAAAAGCCGGCGGGGCGTGACCTCGCCGGTGTGCTGCTCATCGACTGACCTTGAGGTCGCGGTGTATGATGGGCGTCTGGCAGTGGTGCAGCCGGGAAACGGCCTCGCACACGTCGCTGAAGATTCGCAGCACCTCGTGCTCCGAGAACCCCGTCTGCAGTCTGCAAGGACACGGCGTGGGGTCAGAGGGGTCACGGCCGGGTCAGAGGTGTCACAGCCGGGGTCAGGGGGGTTACAGCGGGGGTCGGAGGGGGCGCAGCCGGTGTCAGAGGGGTCACACACGGGGTCGGAGGGTCACAGCCGGGGGCAGAGGGGTCACAGCCGGGGTCAAAGGAGTCACAGCCGAGATCAGAAGGGTCACAGCCGGAGTCGGAGGTTCCGAGGCAGGGTCACAGCAGTCGGGGTTGGGGTAATGGGACAGCGACGGCCGCCGCACGGTCGAGGCGGCAACTCTCGGCCCCGCATCACACGGTCAGGCGAGGTCGCGCGGGCCGGCACGAGGGCCGTCTCGTGACGTCTCCGTCCCGACGCTGCCACGCCGCGCGAGCCAATTCGCAGCCGATCAAGCGCAAATATATCACCGCGAATCGGGGTCAGCGCCATGGCAGCGCGCTCTGAAGCTTTGGAAGAGAGCGGGAGAAAGAGAGAATCGATTTTTGCGAAGCCACGTGGGACGACAGCAGCGCCGAGCCTCCGAGACAGCGATAGCCCGCGGGTCTGCTGCGGAGACTGGGCGCGGCCTTCGATGTGAATTGAGACCGACGCCGAGCATACGTACGTCGGCGGCGTAAGAATTGCAGCTGATGTGTTTCGAACACGTCGAACACAGACTTGATAAGTGACAAATTAGTTTGGTTAGCGCGCTATTTTAACAAAGACGTGGCCGACCGTGCTGCAATAACTGAGAGTCTGGTTCAATGATGGCACGTATACTGTGCTGTTAAATCAGCACGGCGGGAAAAAGTCGAGAGCCTTTTCGCTACAACGGCGGTTTAGCGTCCGAAAAATTCAGACATGGCCACTGAACACCCCTAAGGCATAACATTGCAAATGGCTTACGCTTCCCGACAACAGGCAAATACTATGACTTCTATTTCGCGTCTATTTAGAGGGACAGCGCGTGACAGCACAACACCACGGTGACAGAGGCTCGCTAAACGTGAGCGCTCGTCCGGCGGCGACGATACTCCGAGAAACAGGGCGCGGCGGAAGAAGCAGATGCCCGTCTGTCCAGACAGGTCGTGACCCCGTCCAGACGGACCCAACAGGCCAAGACCCCTTGGGTTACCCAATCGCTTTGAAATTGTTATTCTAAAGCACATCGCTGCAACGCAACGACTTTGCGCCGAATGCCAGCCAATCAGCTTCTTCCTCACGGAGTTCCCGGACGTTCGTGATATAATCATGGCCGGTAGCAACAAACACCACGGATGCTCCACCGTCGGCAGCGGCCACGGCCTCTACCAAAAAGCCACCTGTCTACGGTGACCTACCAATAATGATTTTCCGCAATCGAGTGGTGGCATCCACTGAAGCTGATACCGATAGTGTGGAAATAGGTCGCGGCAGAGGGACTTTAACGGACGGGGTCGCAGGAATGCCGGTAAAACACTGACGGCGTGCACAACTGTGGCCTTCTCTCCTGACTCACGAGGTTTACTTAGCAGCCTTTTCACAATCCACGTCCGTCCAGCACTTGAATGCACTGGCTGCTGGACAGCCAGTACAGTGTTGCACGTGCATCATGGGTCTCCGCCATCCTCAAAGCGTGCTCGCAAATCGCACTTGGCTAACGATTCGGAGCGATTCGTAACAATCTGAAGTACATCACAAGCTGACAAGGGCTCCACCCATCCCGTCTTCACAGCACTTTAGACAGAACACAAAACTGACTGATGTCAGACGCGGGACTTGTACCCACAGCCGGATGTATCGGGTGTGCAGAGTGGAGAAGTTGCCGCTTGTGAAAATATACTAAGATATGAACTTGACCACGAGCGACTGTAAACCCAAACGCATGATGAGGACCACAAAGTTCGAGATAAGGACTTGTGAAAAGCACGGGTGTAAAAAGTGCCGAAAATTAAAAGCAGCGTCAAGTGCGGCCTGAGCGTACCCACCGAACCGCCCTCTCTCCTTCCCCCCCCCCCCCCTCCGATCGCTTGGCGGCGCTCACCTCTCGTTCATCATCTGTAGGACGTGGGTGCGGTAGTACGGCATCAGCAGCAGCACCTCGTACACCCCGCCGCCACAGCTGCGCACTGTCGAGTCCACGTAGCCGATGATGTAGGGGTGGCCACTCAGGCTTGACTGCAGCGACGGAGAGACGGAGTCAGGAGACATCAACGAGTCGGGAGACATCACCGAATCGGGAGACATCACCGAGTCCGGACACATCACCGAGTCAGGAGACATCAACGGGTCGGGAGACATCACCGAGTCGGGAGACATTACCGAGTCGGGACACATCACCGAGTCGGGGGACTACACGGCGTCGGCAGACATCACCGAGTCGGGATACGATAGTCATGAGGTGACATGTAGTCGAGAAATATATCGGAGTCAGGAGACAACAAAGAATACGGAAAATACAAAGCAGGAGCACTATATGGAGTTTGGGAGAGAACAGCCAGAAGATTGATCGGGTGAAAGGACGGCACAGTCATGGAAAGACGCGGCGCTCAGAAACAAGACAGTCGGTGGTCAACGCATTCAGGATTAACAAGTCAGGGTAAATGGACAAAGAGGAGACAATAGAGTCCGTGGACAAGTGAGTTAGTAGACAGTACAAAGATGGGTGAGAACAAAGCTGAAGACAATATAAAAACGATAAAACACCGCCAAAAGGCACTCCCAAAAGGCCACAGCACATTCGGAAGCAAACATGGACTATAGGTTACAGGAACGTCACAAAAATGCATTAACCGGAATGCTAGAATACTGGAGTCAGGAGAGCACGAATAACCGATGCAGGTGATGCGCCCGTAAAACCCAATAACTAACAGGACAGACCGGAGACAAGCGAGATCAGAACACGTTACGCGGCCAAGAAATAACACCAAGTCGAAGGATTAAGTAGAGCAGGGATCAACACAGTCAAAAGACCATACAAAGGCAAGGTAGAAGCCAGCACAGACTGTCGAGATGAGAGTCAGAAGAATGCACCGGATCAGGAGCCACGAACCAAACGGAAATACAGAGTCCGGGAACTTTTATGGTTTCTTCAGAAAGACGCCTCGGTTTCAGCTCGGCCGGGCGCGCGTCGAAAGCCGATGACGTCATGTATGACGTCATATAACAACACGTATCGTGCGATGCATACTCGAGTGTGCTCGAACTGACATCTAGGCTAGACTGTTGTAGCGTAAGTCATGTTTAAGGCTCAAAAGTCCGTTTAAGTCATCTTAAACATTCAAACATACAACAAAGCTGGAATCGATACGCCACCACTAACTGACAACAAATATGACGAAACTAAGTCGCGTGCTCGATCTCCAAACGTATCATCTGAACTCCCCTGGCATCTCCTCTCTAAAAGAATAGACCGCACAGCATGACCCGATTGGAGACAGAAGAAAGCAATCCTATGAGCATGCTCCACTGCGGCTTCACGGCCCACTTCGCGGCTGAGGTAATATGTCGTCATCTGTCTCTCACCATGTCGGGAAAAGTGGGCACCGGGGGAATCGAACCCGCACCTCTGGTTCTACATACGCCCAGCTGAACCACTGCGCTATGAGCATCCCAAAATCCTATGATAGCGGCGACAGCCGCCGAAACAAAAATGACGAGTTTATTTTTGTTTCGTGAAACAATTTTTTTTAAATTTCTTTATTTATTTATTTTTCCCTTCAGCAAAAATATTACTTTGACAGTTGGCCAGCCTACGCGCTAGAGTAGCCCATGGCACGCACGTGTGGTGCGCTGAGAAAAACACACGCTTATGGACATACCCAAGGGTTCGAACACTACAGTCAGGGCAAAACACAATGATAGAGCCATGAAACAATTCAGTTGGAAGCCAATACAGAGACTGTAGACCATTCTCATATGAGGTTGCGAAGACACAGCCCAGGGCTAGAAAGGACAAAGGACTGGACACAGTGCGGTGCCACTCGGACAAATAGACAGGAGATTACCAAGAAATGATACGGAGTCGGTAGACAGCGCGGAGACTTGAGAGTCCACATGATATCAGGACAACGGTCAGGCTCCGAAAAAGGTGCAGTCAGGAGACCGAATTCCACGACATCATCTTACTACATATCGGAACTTCAGTCTCTCGCTTCCTCACTTTCCCAATTTCGCTGAGTAACCAGACAATACGGCTGTCTGGAGACATTCCCGGCCCCGACATCGCCAGCGACGCACCACTGGCGTCGGTACAAAACACAGTCGTCCGACTAAAAGCTGCTCCACCACAGCGGCACGCGAAGTCAGAAAAACGGGGCCAGTGAGCAATGCAACCGCACGCGAACAGGCGAGCAGAAAAATACCACCCGGGGTCGGTCCGCAGCCTGGAGCCGCGGCCACATTTGGCAGCGAACAGGTACCCTTACAGGAAAACGCCGGCACCGCTCTGGAAAATGCGGAGTCCGCGAAAGCAGAAACGTGATCACGGAATCAGCTGCGGCGAAAAGTACGCATTTCGGCCCCACAAGTCACAAAAACCCGCTTATCACTGTCTTTCGTCTGCGAGAGGCAACGCGTTCGCCAAGCCTCCGTTCGGGAGCCGTCGCCACTGCTTTGCATCAACGCAACGTTCATCATAGAGCGCTAACCGGCATCTGCACCTCATGAACCACCCACAATTCTACGAAACGGTAACGCGGTGGAAACTCCTGAGGCATGGCCGGGCAGTGCCAGTCACATCAGCGCTGACCGGTTCCGCCGCTCCTTCTCCCGGAGTGGACGGGGCGCTCGGCGACTGGAACCTCACGCCCTCACGTGGAGTTCCCGAACTTGAAACACGCTCACATAGCGGACTCTGGTTATAGTGTGCAGAATAGTTTCCCGTGGTGTGCGACTGCCAGCGGGTGGGCGCAAGTGCACACAGCACGCCTGATAGGCCGCACGGCTACGCTATGTTTGGCTTTTCCGCTGCGCTGATAGTCGGACTCCATCGCAAAACGCTGCTGTTTCAAATGCCTTCCGCCGAATGCCGGCGCCACATTCCCTGATCGTGTCGAATCGAATGCACAGGCGAAGGCGTCCATCGTCTGAGAGCTGTTGTCAAACTCCAGCTGCATCCCAGACATCCAAGCCAACAAGCCAAACGCGACAGCACGGAGCCCGAGGTGTTCACGAGCTAAGAACTCGTAGTCAGGACGACGATCCCATCATGAGACTCGCGCCGATCTGCGCAGCCAGAAGACAGAAATGGAAAACGTCAGAAAGCCCGTCACCGGAGGTTGGATGAGAGGGGGAGCAGGCGATACCCCCTCCACGCCACGCCCACGTCCTGATGACAGGGTCGAAGCGTGTGCCACGCTCTCTTGCGCCGAGCCCACCGCAGCGTCGCACGGCCGCCGCGCGCTTCAGGTCGACCATTGGAGGCGAGGGGGCGGCTGACCCCCCGCCCCGACTTCGGTGCCTCCCTGGCGGACGACGCTGACCGCGGGGAGGCCCCCGAGCCGCGGGCTTCCCCCGGTCCCTCCCGGCCCCGATACGCCGTCTTCGCGTCCGGCGTCGCGACCGTCGCGCCGCCTCCTCCGAAAAGCGCACCGGGCGCGACTTGAGCCCGGATCTCCGAACCCACGGCACAAACCGCGACCATCCGCGCCGGCGGCGGCTGGTGTGACCGCGGCGGACGGCGCGCCAATGCACCCGGTTATCCGGAGATCACGACCGACGGCCGCAGCCGAGCGGGCCGCAGCCGGCGCCCGCCGACAGCACGAGCCCAGATCACAGCGGCGCCCGGTGGCGCGGCTCAACAGGCACGGCAAACCAGCGCACGGTCCCGAAGCGTAGACCAAACGCGCGTCGTCGCTTCGGGCCTGTTTGTGAAGCGCCACGGCCGGCGGGCGGCGGGCGGCGGTGGGCGGCGGCGGCCGGCGGGCGGCGGGCGGTGGGCGGTGGCCGTACCGCTCAGAGCCACCCGCCGGCGGGTGATTCCCGGAAGTACAACGGGGTCACACATTCCGGCCAACATCCTGTCAGCGATGCCTCACTAGGACGCGTCGTGCACGGCCGCTCAATGCCAGACGCTGCTTTGAGGTCCACGCGGTACGCGCCGGCCGCCTTGTGCATATCGCGTTCAAAAGAATGCTCTCACACTGCACTAGCGTTGCACGACGCGCAGACGACATTGATATGTGCCGCAAATGCGTCACGACCGCGTCCTAAACTGGATGTCCTGATATGCACGCGTCCAAGCCCAGATCCGGGGGCAATGTGCTGCATATCACGCGGCGACTTCTGACATTTCAACCTTATAAGCTGAAACAGCACGCCTTCAGTGGCAACGGCGGGAGCGCGGTGCGCTTGTAACCAGTACGCCATGTGTGAGGTTCCAATACATCACATATTTGCGCAGCACTCAGACATGCCACGGGAAGGACTACTGTCGCTCAAGCCTTCGGCAGGATTACCGGGAACTCCCTCGATTGCCTGTAACGAGCGCTCCCGTTCGCCATTTCAATCACGTTGTGTCTCAGGCTTCCGCCTGTCAGCCAGCAGCTGATCATTACGCCATGCCGAAACCCCAGACTTTGGCTGCTCTCGACTCCGCTGCGCGAGACCGCAGCCCCGGTCCCGATGGTCTCCAGCGTGCAGTAACGCTCACATACCACGGCCGAGCGTTGCATCATGCGCGATCGGACGCAGCTCGCCCGCTCACAGTCTCGCCGCAGCCGCCACCAATGTGGCGCATCTCGGATTTAGCGGGCACCGTGCCCACCGCAGAACCGCGGTTACTTAAATAAGTAGAACGCTGCAGCACGCTACCTACATTCGTATATCTGTATTTTTGGACGGAATTTCTCTTCACGAGGTCCGAAGACGGCTAAGTTTTAACTTTAGCAGGGGAACACTAGAAGAGGCTACCATTCAATAGTACTTGATGTCAGTATATATTACTATGTCTACTACTATAGACATCCATCATCAATACTACTATGATGTCTGCGTCGTAGTATTCGCATTATGGCCGCAGACAGAGCCCAAAAGTCAGTGTTTCAGGTGTCCCAGCCTTGCTGTTTTCTGTGTTTCGCGTACACCGACTACAGTTTCATCACCTGGCGCCCACACTGGTTCAGCCTTGTCTGGGCTGAAAGTATTTTTTAAGGGGGAGGGGAATTTTGATCGCGCCAGAAGCAGCCCGCCGACACACAGTTTGGTGGTCTAAACCCCTATAAATTCACGAAACTGGCAGCGCCGTCAGTCGGCGGCTCCGCTGGCCGACTTTCTACCTCTGCTTTACGCACGAACCGGTACTCTGAGGCATACATCACACAATCACATCACCAACACTGCAGTTACCATCATCACATTAACGGCCATTACAGTAACTACCGTTATCTCAACCACTAATTGCCGCTATATTAACCATTAACTGCCGCGGCCGTTATTTAATTAACATACTTCATTAATTAATTAACCGTTACCGTTACCGGCCGTTACTTAATTAATTAACATACTGCGGCCGTTATCTCAACCACTAACTGCCGTTATCTCAACCACTAACTGCTGTTAACTTAACCACATCACATCCAGCGGTATTATATCAACCACATCAAATAGCCATCATTGCCTTGTTGCCACCATTGCGAAAATCACCGCTTCTCGTCAACCATGAAACGACTTCCTTCTTCTTCAACGCAGTGACTCGGCTAAACCCCAGCCGAATCGGCTCCGCGCCCCCACCAGCTGCCGCGCCGCCTCACGTCGTGGCGCCGTCACTCACCGTGATCTGGATCTCCCGCTTGCATGCCTGCAAATCGGCCTCGCTGTTGACGTACATCCTCTTCAGCGCCAGCTTCTGGCCGCCGGGGCCGCGCACCAGAAACACGATGGCGAAGCCGCCTGCGGGCACGGTCAGGTCACGGGTCACCAGGCACGCGCGCCTCGCCGCCAGGGCGCCCGCGGCCGCTGCTCAAGGGAGCGCGCCGCCGTGCGGTGCTATGAGCCGCTGTTTGGCCGTGTTTGTGCGGCATTGTTTGTGAGCCGGCCAGCATGACTGCTGCCGGGACGAGGCAGCGCCCGTGTCCGTGACAGCCATGTGCAGGTTACACCCGTGTGTCAGTGACAGCCGTGTGTCGAGGACACCCGTGTTGGTGACACCCGCGTGTCTGTGACACCCGTGTGTCGGTAATACCCGTGTGTCGGTACCACCCGTGTGTTGGTGGTAGCCGTGTGTTGGTGACATCCTTGTGTTGGTGACACCGTTGTGTCGGTGGCAGCCGTGTGTCGGTGACGCCCGTGATCGGCCGCTGCTGTCCGATCAAACGACACAATAGAGCAACATCGTCGCCGCCAGCCAGCTGGGTGAACGGTCCGTGGCGATCTACCCTATCGCGATACCTATCCAGCCTGTCGTGCTGCAATACTGCGGCACGATATTGTCGTTAAACAAGGCAATCGGGTAAACAGCGGCGAATGGTAAGCGTTTTCCGTTACGTGTTCCGGTGATGCGACGAGTGAGGTTACCCGACGTGGTTACGTCATGTTCACACTTGTATCTTGTTGAAGTGAGGCTTTCTCTTCTGGCGACAGCTAACGGGCCCATATGCGTAATTTCTAGTCACAGACACAGCTATCCCAAAAAGAATTTACGCTAAATCTGCGCATAAATCGTCCGAAAAAGTCGCAATGCCATAGCCGTAACAGTGCAGTTCTCATGGATTTTACAAGAACAGGAACCCGTCGTCTGGCTGCAATGTTCTTTTGGGGCAGTACTTGACACCATGCATGTCACGTGCTCACTAATCCTGACCATTCACTGACGCCGCCAATGTGCGCCGACAGCAGCGCTGCCACTCACACATCACAGCTGTTATGGCCCCAGCCAATAAATCAGCTCCATAGTGGGGGAGTTCATCCTCCACCCCCACCCTTCTCTCACCACTCCCCATGATGTCAAGTTCAAGGACTACAAAATGTTGTACCAGTATGTCATCCTAACCTACACATGATGATTGGAGAGGGAAACTGTGACACATATGGGATTACCACACATGTGGGATTCTGACATTGACTTGGCATGACTAGTTCAGTGGCTCCACAAAATCCATTAAGTCAGATTTGCATAAAACCACAATGTTGTCAAATACATCTTTCTGTCTTTTACAGACAGCAAAGTTTAGCCCAGAGGCACTTCAGCTATGTGAATGAATTTCCTTTATGCTTGCCAACAGAACTGATTAAAAACAGCTGTGGAACAAACAAATGACAAGGTATATTTCTGAATAACACCCAGTTCTGTAAATGCACACATGCAGCCTGACTTAAATAATTTTCGCATATATGTGGTGTACACAGTTTGATTCAGAGAAAATTTACCTGGGAATTAAAGTAGACATAGTTTGACTTAAATAATACTTTGCTTACGGAATGTGGTATGCACTGATGAATCCAGTGCACACCTTGAGAAACTTCATAAAGTGAGACTCTTGCATTGCCAGAGATGGATCTTTAACACAATGAACATGATAAATGACATAGCATTGTATTTTTGAACCTCAAAGTGCAGAATTTGGGATTCTCCTGCTGACTTGTTTGGCAAAATTGTAGAGTTCACTTGGCTCCAGTGGTTGAGGATGGCCTGAAACACTCCAATAATCTGCTGATAGATATATCCTGCAGTACAGGAACTTCCTGATCATTGTATGCTGGGTGAGATGGAGTAAAAATACAAAATAGGCCCAATGCCTGTGCCTGCCCAATATGTTGAAGGAATCTGACAGCAGTCATTTTTAAAAGACAGCCAGAACATTTTCACAATACAAACTGTAAGTGCACATACAGTCTATTTGTGTCAAGATTTGTTGGAAAGAGCTTAAAAATATGTATTGCAACAATGTAGTTTAAGGTTTTATCATATAATCGGCCACTTAAGTTAGTTGCATACATATTTCATGATACCTTGAAGTGGCACATTACTGGCATGTTATTAGCAGATGCCACACCACATTTTTTCATCACGATCTGCCAGCGTCTTTTGGCATAACTTAACTGACTATCAGCATTAGTGCCCCTCCCCTCTCCAGTGTAATCCATAACACATTGATATGCAAGCTTTCCCTGATAAGCAAAACATGGTTGCAATCTTTATGCAAAGAAAGCCACAATACCAAAATAGAATTAAATAACAACAGTTTGGGTTTTGTACTTGTTTATGACTTCTGTCAACATTGCATGCACCTAAGCTATGGCAGCATTTGATAAGTATTAGTGGTGAGCAGGTCATAGGTCATTACAGAACTTGCCAAAAAAAAAACATAAAGCAAAAATTGGTAATTTCAAAATATATTATGTTAATACAAGCCATGTTTTCAAAAATGACCAATTTTACTGTTTTGGATTTTTGAATGCAACAGTTGTTACATCATTAATAAGAACTCATAAGTGGGCCACAATCCTCAATATTTGTTATCTTACACCACTTTCCTGAAAATGATCATTTCAGAGGGGGCAACACATAATGAATATAGGTGAACTCAAATTGCACTTAACTTTCAAATTGTTTGCTTGAAAAATGGCTCACAAGTCCCTTTGCTTGGAATTACCCAAAATCCTCATTCCTTAAAGCATTGGCTATCTGTGTAGTAGTAGTTGTGTAGTAGAACTAGTTGTGACCAAGCACCAAACCTGAGTTCTGAGAATTGCACAGTGTCTGTGCTTGAATTAGTTGTGACCAAGCACCAAACTTGAGTTCTGACAATTGCACAGTGTCTGCACTTGAATTGTTTATAGGACCCTGCTGCTGCATTGGCGCTGTGCAGCATACGTATATTTGTATGGTCTGGCCCAGAATCAAAGCCAGCACCTGTCAGATGTCTCACCTTCAGCGATCACATCTTCCACAGTAACGGATGTTCTTCCAACCTGAAAGGTCTTCCCAACAAATGATGTATTTTGTGAAGAATGATTGGAAGCATTGGGATTCTTGGAAAAAAGCTTCCTCATGACCATTGGCAGCTAGAAGCAACAATTGGCAAAGCCCTATCCAGTAGCTTCCCAAGGAATGCAGAATACCAGAGTAGAGCTCTCGGAATGGGGACAGTTGCAGTTTTTCCCAGTTAGGCTGACAATTCCAAATTCGAGTTCGCCCAGTGGAGGACCACGCCAGCGCCTCTTTTGTCGCTGCCACCGGCGCCACTTGACTGAAACCGATACACTGTAGCGCTATATAGCCAATGCATCAATGGCCAAACCCTATAACACAAGTTTTGGGCAAAATCTATGATTTGTTCGGCGATAAATCGCAAATTTCTCCTGCACTCCAACCACAGCCCTTTTGTCTTAGGGTTCTTCCGTATGTCATGTAGGACACTGTTTAGTGACGCAAAATGCGCTGTTTTTCGTACCTAGTGCGCCAAGTTAACCAGGCTCTGCTGCCACCTAGTGTCAATAAAACGAGTAAGATGGTCCGTAATTCTAAGCAAATTGAAAATTTACCTGGTATATCACATATTTTTGACATTTTGATGTTTTCTACCCAATAAAGATATCGAATTTGTCAGGGAGAGGCGCATTTCTTTCATTAACTTACTTTTTAGCTGGGTGTAATGTATTGTTTATATTTATTGCTCCGGTAACCATGGCAGCGTTGTCAAGGCCAAGCAATCGGACGAATTCCTTCAACACACAAAGCGGGGAACGTGCCCGGCACATTCATTGTCCGCGGCTTTCGGTGGTGGCCGGTGACCGCGATTTCTGCTGCAGGTACAAGGGTTCTTCTGTTTTGAATCGGCTGTCGCCTTTATCCTCGTGTGGGAAGCCGCCCCCTGATCGAGGGGTTGCGGGTGGAGAATACATTTCGTCTCGCCGCTGTAGCATGTGTTTCGGTGAGTAACAACCTCTGTACCTGCTACCAGCGTACCCAGGCTGCCTTTCTGCGTACACTAGTAGTAGAATCATTGTCAGGCTGAGTGCTCAGGCCCACATGTTTCAAGGCTCCCAAGTCTGCAATTGTTTGGTAGTCTTAGCATAGGCATTGTAATACATATTTGTATACATGTGTGCTTTACTCTTGCCTGCAAGCTCCCATCATTCATTGCTTATTCATTCCACACATCATTTCCTCACTTGATTGTTGCTTTTAGAGTGAACACATGTAGGACTTTCATAACAATGGCTCCCCAGAGTTGAGGCCTACTGTGGCCTGGCAACCAGTCTGCAAGTCATGATAGGAATGCCCTTAAGACAATAGGGGCTATTTCAAGGCATGTTACAAGACATTGTTTCACAAAATGAGTTATTGGAGCTGAATGGAAAAAATGATTTAACTTACCCCAAGATATGCTGAATATGCTTCTCCCCAGATTTCACCCACTTCCCTCCCAAAAGTATGGGGGGGGGGGGGAAGGAGAGACTGGGGCCCAAGTTAGGGTACCTGAAGTCCCCTAATTGAGCAGAAAACTATACTCCTGTCATGCTAGGCACTTGGGGTGGCACCACTGCCCTCAGCATGCATCTTAAAAACTCTATTGTGGTGTTTAGGCCAGCCTGGCAGGCAAGGCCTAAACATGGCCTATAGACAGGTTCTCAGTGTGATATGATTTTATAGATCCCTTTTTGTTAGGAACTCCTAATGTCTCAATTGTTTGTGCTGTATCAGGGTTATGATGCTTTTCCATTATGTGTATTCCTAATTTAGATTGTGTCATTGTCCAAGAAGCCACCTCAAGGTTGTGTGATCCCCTTTTTGAAGATATAGTCTGAACTTTTTGAATGGGTTGTTTTCTGGCACCAAAGCCATTGTCAAGCAGTCCATGTTGTGGGAACCCTAGTACCTGCTGCTTGTCTTAAGTGCTAGGTCACCAACAGAATTTGGTTGCAAAAACATGGTGCAATCTTTGGCATGGTCTGTCCTGTGGGTAGTTCTGCTTGTGATGTCATCCTAATGTCAGGGCAAGGCAGGCTATCCCAGTCAAGGGCAAGCAGGAAGTACCCACAGCCATCTGGGCCCATCGTGCCGGGTGTGGGTGGTGGTTGGGTCATGAGAAAGGTTGTGTTAAGTACATTTTGGAACACATGTGGCTATAGTTACAGGTGTTGATAGGACATTCACAAAGTGTCTGTTGGATGCTTTGAAATATGTTGCAATGTGATTTCTGCATTTTATTTAAAGCAAGTGTTCCACACTTATATGGGGTTTCCAGGAGGCTCCTTGGCATCTGCCACTGCCTCCGCAGCACTTCCCTCTAATGGGAGACGTCGTTCCAGCCGAACCCGCAGTCGCCAGCTAGCGCCGCCGCTCGCGGCGGCCGCGGCGCGAACTGCGGCCGCCATGTAGTGCCGCTAGATGGCACCCGCGCTCGAGCCGCCTCGCCGTCCCGCGACGATCGAGGTGTCCGTGGAGACGCTGACTGGCTCTGGCTTCAACCTGCGCGTCTCCAGCTTCGAGACGGTGATGTCGGTGAAGGCGCGCATCCAGCGCATTGAGGGTGAGCCTGTGGAGGCGAGGGGGAGGGGGAGGGAGCGTTGGGTTTGCGGCGAGATGCGCGAGACGGTTGGTGTTCTCGAGTCTACCAAGTGCTGATCTGCGGCGGCCGCGACCGGTGTCCTTCCTTTGAGTAAGTGGTGACCCAACTGGATAATAGGAAACGCATGGCTTAGCAGCGGTTTGGCAGCACAATGCTTGTTGTCATGATAGGCCTACAGAGAAAAAGGGCATTGTGTTCATGGAATTTTCTCCGAATAAAAACTAAACGCTTAGAAGTGCGACCGCCTTCAGGCGGTCACTGTCCTACAGCGTGCCCGACTATGCTTTGCGTGCCCCTCCGGCCCTCCCAACACCCTCTTGTACAGATCCGTGATAACCCTGGCGGCCTGGTCCTCAGCGCGCTCCGTCCCCCGCTTCACGACCCGCCATCCCCCGCTTCACGACGCTCCGTCCCCACTCCACGACGCTCCGTCCCCCGCTCCACGACGCTTCGTCCCCCACTCCACGACCCTCCGTCCCCCCGCATCACGACCCGCTGTCTCCCGCTTCACGACCCTCCGCCTCCCGCTTCACGACCTCCGTCCCCCGCCTCACGACGCTCCTTCCCCTCTTCACGACCCTCCGCCCCCCGCTTCAGACGACTCTCCGCCCCCCGCTTCACGACCCTCCCGTGCCCCGCTTCACGACCCTCCGCCCCCCCCCCGCTTCACGACCCTCCGTCCCCCGTTTCACGACCCTCCCCCCCCCCCCCACTTCACGACCCTCCGTCCCCCGTTTCACGACGCTCCGTCCCCCCGCTTCACGACCCTCCGTCCCCCCGCTTCACGACCCTCCGTCCCCCCGCTTCACGACCCTCCGCCCCCCCTCGCTTCACGACCCTCCGTCCCCCGTTTCACGACCCTCCGCCCCCCCCTCGCTTCACGACCCTCCGTCCCCCGCTTCACGACCCTCCGCCCCCCCCCCCCCGCTTCACGACCCTCCGTCCCCTGCTTCAACGACCCTCCGCCCCCCCCCCCCGCTTCACGACCCTCCGTCCCCCCGTTTCGCGACCCTCCGCCCCCCCCCCCCCCATTTCACGACCCTCCGTCCACCGTTTCACGACGCTCCGTCCCCTCTCCACGACGCCCCATCACCGGAGCGGCGGCCACCGGCAGGCGTGCCCATATCGCAGCAGCACTTGATCTTCCACGAGCGCGAGCTGTCGGACGGCGCCTCGCTGCTGGAGAGCGGCGTCACCAGCGGCAGCCGGCTGAAGCTGGTGGTGGCCATGCGCGGCGGCCCTGTCAACACGCGACGCTTGCCCATGTATGACGACATCACGCGCGCCGAGATGCAGCAGCTCATGGAGATGCAGAGGTGAGGTGTGGTGTGACAGAGGTGAGGTGACGTCACAGGGGGAGGGGGCTGTGACGTCATACGGGCAGGGATGCAGAGGTGGTGACGTCACGTGGGGGGAAGGAGCGGAGCGGGCACAGACGGAGTGACCCGCTGTGGGTGATATCACACAGGCGGAGATGCAGGTGGGGGGAGGGCCTGTGACGTCACATAGGTGAATGTATACAGGTGAGGTCAGCTCGTGTGAAGGTATATGTTTCTGGTCTGGATCCCATAAGGGACAGAGCGGGATCCGTGGCAGGGGGGCGTGGAGAAACAACCGGGCCATCCGATTAGCATGTTCATGTGATGCATGCTTTGTTCAAGGGAGAGATGAACCAAATGTTGGGCTGTGAAGTGGCAGCTTCGGGAAGTTATGCGGGGTAGGAGCGCGTGCACACGCTACATGACGAAAGGCCAATAACCCACGGCTGTGCGCGATCTACAACTTATGCGGAATTAGTTGAGACATCTGGTGCGCATAACATTCGAGGTCGGACTCAAAGAGGGTCAGGTATGTTTTTTGTCATTGTGCCATTGTACCATGTGGGTGCCCCGGAGTGGCGCTGTACAAGTTGAGAAAGTAATCGTTGAAGCACGCCACCCTTGCCTTCCAAGTCCAGGGTGACATGGTTGTGTGAGGATCGCCGCCCAAGGGGTCGTCTAAGATCACTCCAGGACATTCCTGGACTTTCCACAGTCTGGACTGCAGACGACCTGGCACAAGAGGTGCATGGTCGTAGCCAGAGCCATGGCAGGGGGGGGGGGGGGGCACGGATTGACGTAGGGCCAGTGGTGTGGCAGGCCCCACCCCCGAAGAAAATCGCCAGATTTAGCCCATTTGTTTATGAGGGAATGTTTTACGTGTGTTATTTTCATTGTTGCTTTGTCTAACATGAATATATGCTGGAAGCTTGAACAGAAACCATGGCGATATCATTAGGTCTTAATTGTATGGGAATAAACTGCAGAGTTCTTGCGTTAAATGACTGCATGCAATAAATTGCAGGTGCCCTTCAGTTAACAATGATCCAGTGGACTTTTTCAAAACCGATAGAGCACAGAGGCTTTGCCAGAATTTTGTTCCGAATTCTGCATCGATTTTAAGGACCCCACAAATGTATATTGTGGGTCAAAATGTGTCCACGGTCTGTATTAATATGGTCAAGCCTAGCTTTTCTGCAAATGCTCCAAGCTCCAAAAGCTGTAAATGCTGAAAAATATTTACAATTGCAACAAATTGTTTTGACCTAGGGTTAGGGATGATGGTCAGGCTGTGCTCAAAATCAACCTGCTTTTGTACTGAAGAGCTTGCTTTATGGGGTAGTTTATTATGCTCATTTCGAATCTCTTGATAACAGGTACCGCAACAGACATCTTCCACGAACTTCCGAACGGTCATTGTAGGTTATGGACCTAAAATGACCCAGATCAACGCTCTGTTTTATGAACATACTGCCTATTGTAATCCTGAACGCTTATTGAAATAAAAAATTGAAATAATACTGTAGGTTTTTGTTTAACAAACCATTTATAGGTCAAGTAAAGTCGTTGGCCTAAAAGAGGCACCAGCCATCTTTTGCTTAGAACAGGTATGTAGGTTCAAGGCGGTTGGATGAAGAGGTCTGAGCGCAATTTGGACGCCAACTTTGAGCCTGACCTTGTTTGACCTTATCACACCCGAAGTTCATGACCTATGGATCCCGAAAATTGACAAGTGAGTGCACATGCAGGCCGACTCACCGTGCGAATTTGGTGTCCCTAGCTCTCTCAGTTGTTGATATCTCAGGGGGTCAAATTGCCCCCCCCCCCCCCCAACCCACCCGAGCGAACGGTGTTCAGCCGGCCGCGTGGGCGCTTGTTAACGAACGCAGCATGTACTTGACATTGACGCGAAATCCCGCTCCCAACGACGAGCACCATGCCAGCGCTGTGTCGCCGCGTTCCGTCGCCGCCGCTTGCCAGCCGCGTGTCCCGCATCGAGCTCGTGCGCTCACGTCAGAGACGGTCGCTGCCAGCCGCTGGCGCCGTGCGGGCCGCCGCCGCCGCCGGGCCCGTAGCGGACCCGTGCAGGAATGCGGCCACCGTCGCCGCCGGCACCGATTGGGACATGCCGACGATATCGACTGGCGACCGGGCGCCCGCTCACGTCCGCCGACGCCGGGGGGGGGGGGAGGGGGAGGGGCGTACCGCGCCGGGCCGGGCCGGGCAGGCCGACGGAGGTGCCGGCCGGCGGGACAGTGACGCGATGCTTGGTCGCGTGCTGCGGCGGCTCTCGGTGGCGAGGTCACTGACCGCCCCGTGACCGGTCTGAGGAAGTCGAACACCGCTGCCGGGCCGAGGCATGGAAACGGATGGCCGTCTGCTGATCATGCGGTGCGTCTGTGTGGGTGTGGGGGGGGGGGGAGTTCCGGTGAAAACGTTTTCCAGTGTTGTTTTTGTTCTTTATTGATCGCTTACATGCCTCGCTGCGAATCAAATATCTGATTCATTTGTCACGCGGTAGGCACCTGTAGCTTGGTCTTTTGATGCCACAAAAATCGTCCAGAGTGCCGCCGCATTTGATAGCCCAGCTTATTGTCACCACGCTGCGACGAAAACGCCGCGCGGCGGGAATCGAACCCGCCTCGCCGTGCCCGCCCGGCTACTAACGCCCGTGTATCCGCGCAGCAGGGAGGCGTCGTGGGACGGCGACACGTCCGGCCGGCAGGTGACGCTGCTGGTGTTCCGCGAGGGTGACCAGGTCAACTTCTACCGCGTCATGGAGAACACGGACGGCACGTTCTCGCCGCTCTCCGACTCGTGGGGATCGTCCATCAGGTGGGTGGTTGGGCGCCCGCCCGCGCGCGCGCGGATGTCACTAGCTCGTGCCGCGTGGCGCCAGGCAGGAGTGTCCTGTGGTGGGCGGCAGGGGTACTGCTTACTGCGTAGAAAGGGCTGCCAGGGCGTTGTTCGCTCTCTTGAGATCGGGTGATGCTCTTTTCGGTTCATTGTGATTTAGAGTTTGGACCTCCGTGCTGCAGTGTGGACAGATGCAGAAGGCCGTTCTCGAGAAGTTCTCGTCAAAGTCCAAGGGTGGACGAGCTGTCCGTCCAAAAAGA
>NW_023595962.1:15659801-15672712 GCF_011947565.3 Pollicipes pollicipes | reverse complement strand
CCTATTGACGGCCCGTTAATCTGGATGTCGCGCTTACGAACGACAGGTATGAACGCCTCGACAATAATATTTTTTGGCATTGATCTCCCCCATATTTTTCATCGGCTTAAAAAAGGCTTGGGTCTTTCACTCTCTTTAAAGAGAATGTTTCGCATCTAAATGGGATTTCGAACTAAAACAGTCATCTTGAACGTCATTCGGTGCAGTTTACAGCCCTGCCCTTCCTAAGACCTAAAGCCCCACAGTTTCTGAGCTGCATGCCCGCAAAGATGTGCAGGCTATCTCAGTTTTACCCAGACAGCGATGACGCTATAACGGCTTCATTAAAGTGCACTGGTCATGTGACGTTCAAGGCAAAAAATGTTGTCGAGCTGGTCATATCTGGCGTTCGTCAGCAAGACTTCCAGATATAACGTTCGTCAGCTGGCTCTGAACCAATGATGTGCAGACTACGCAAGATTTTTACACGAATTGCGTTTTGCGCTGCAAACTTAAAGAAGTTTTACGTTCTTCATAGCTTTACGGAAATAAGACTTGCAATCGAATGACTATGGAGCAGCGCTATAAACGAGTTCCTATGGGCGTACAAGTCAGCACGTTAAACTCACCGATAGATATGCAAGAATACCACGAGAAGGTGCCAAAACACCAGCACCAAACGATATTTGGATCAGCACACATTCAGCACCGCCGCGGGCCACCTTTCGGGAGACTGAAGAATAAAAAATGAATACTGTCATACAAACGCTCCCTGACGCAGCCAAACAATGACACATTATAAAGCATGTGAAGTCAGCAGAGAAATGCTGTTGCCTAGAGCACTCTTGTTCACTTAAAATTATACCAACAGCTATAAGTGAGCGCATACCATCATAGCTGATGCTTGCTCCAGAAGTACAAAATGTCACGCCTCTCTCCAACAAAACACAAATGGTCAGATCTGTCTCCTTGACCCTGGCCCTGAATGGCCGCTTTTCATAACGCCGACTGACAGAAGGTGGAGGGGGGGGGGGGTATGGTACGATCCCCGAGAGTTGAGCGTAAATATCATTGGATTAGTTTTGACAACGTTTCACGATTATTGCTAGTTTTCATGTTGTTTGTTTAATAATTGACCCTATTCGACGACGACGACGACAGTGATCAAGCATCAATGCAGCATTCGGAGACTTCGCGCGGCGGTGGGGGCTCGCGGTCCGGCTCCGTGCAGCTCATGCGCCGTCTGGAAACGGGGCGGTGGAACGATGCCACCGAACGGTGAAATCTGTCGTGGCTCGGTCACAGTGTTCGGCGGCTGAAGCCGTCTTTATATACAATGTGACGCCGAAGGACGGGATGGGACATGAGACCGCACCCGCGAACGCGGTGCGCCGGTACGAGCTGCACGTGCGCGGAATTGACAGACCGGTGGGTGAGGGACCGGGTGTGGGCCTGAGGGCCCGGTTCTCAGTCAGCTATAAAGCCGGGGCTAGTAATTCACACTGGTCAGGGGCTTTGTATCTGTCAGGGGCCCACAGCACCTAACAGAGGGCCCTGCGCTCGCAAGGGCCCCGAGCCGACCTAGGGAGGTGTTCGATGAGGCCCGAAGAGGGGCCCGGGCGGCCCAGCAGAACCGACCATCGAAGGCCCGATCGGAGGGCGTGAGGGTCCCAAGGACTGGCTGTAGGCCACATAAAGAATCACAGCCCATAGGCTCGTGACCCCAAATACCAGTCAGAAGTCCTCTTACACCGTTTGAGGAACCCTGAGACAATGCGGGTGTCTCAGGCGGTCAGAGACCGTGACCACTGAGCAGCCGGGTCCATGTCCATCTGAGCCCCTTAGACCCATTTCCAAGGCAGGATTGGGGTCGGGTTTCGTGATTTAAATTTTTCGAGGTCCCTAACACAATGAGGGGCTCCTGTGTCGGTTAAAGCCAGTGTCGAGCCGGGGCCCTGCGGCGGCAGTCGGCCCCGAGTCGGGGCGGTGTTTGAGGGGGCCCGAAGAGGGGCCGAAGGATTTCAGTAATTGACGCTATTGTTCAATAATTGACCCTATTCTGGCAAGTCCAATGTCAAATTTCCCAGAAAAGCGCACTTTTCAACTTAACTTTTTACCTATCAGACCATGCCCTGTGGGCACACGAAGTTTAAACGAACGTGTTCCTTGTTTAATGACGAGTACAGTGGTGTACAGTTCTGTGTGTTTTAAGTATGGATGTTTTTTATGTGCTTCAATAATGCAGCAGTGCCGGCCCATCGCGAGCTCCACGGCATCGTCGGTGGCGGAAGAATCGCAGCCCGTAGGGTCGTGACTTGAAATATCGGTCAGAAGTCCTCGTGCACCTTTTGAGGAGCCTCTGAGACAATGCGGTCAGAGACAGTTCAGATAAGGTCAGGTGAATCAGTCAGACAACAAACACCCAACAGTCGGCTCTGTTTCCGTTTGGGCCCTTGAGATCCATTTCCCAAGCAGAAATGAGGTCGGTGGCCCGTGGTTTACACTGTTCGGGGTTCCTGACACAATGAGAGGTTCCTGTGTCGGTTAAGGGCCACAGTGCCGAGCAGGAGCCCTGTGGCGGCAAGTGGGCTCGAGTCGGAGCAGTGTTTGAGGGGGCCCGAAGAGGGGCCGAAGGGTTTCTCGAGATCAAAGGTCAAGGGACCGATAGAATGGCTGAAGGGTCCGGAGGATTGGCTGTAGGTCACATGAAGGACCCCCGCCCATAGGACCGTGATAGAATGGCTGAAGGGTCCGGAGGACTGGCTGTAGGTCACATGAAGGACCCCCGCCCACAGGACCGTGATAGAATGGCTGAAGGGTCCGGAGGACTGGCTGTAGGTCACATGAAGGACCCCCGCCCATAGGACCGTGATCTCAGATTTCAGTAAGATGATCTCTTGCACCGATAGGGACTCCTAAGACAGAGCGTTTCTCTATTTCGGCCTGAGATCACGAACAACGAACACTCAGCTTCGTGTTCGTCTGAGCTCTGGGGGCCCAGTTCCCAAGCAGGGACAAGGCCGGGTTGCGCTTTACATTCGTCGCGCTGCTCCTGTTTCGTTCAGGAGCCCACAGCGCCTAACAGGGCATTCTGCGTCAACGGGGGGCCTCGGGTCGGTCAGGGAAAGGTTTACACAAGGGATTCTTGCGTTGGCCGGAGTCCTCTGGTAATGAAAGGGAACATCAGAATTTATGATGAGTGCTCGCATTGAGGCAATAGAAGAATCTTGTGACAGCCAGGGCCCCCAGTGTCGAAAGGTGGGCCGTCTGGCCCTATTCCAGTATGGGCTCGTTAAGCCGAACTGAAGCATATGCGTCAATTATTTGACCACCTGTAGCGAACAGGGATGTTGTGACGTTAATGACGGTTCATGCGTCGATCTGGAGTCAACTGTGCGCGTCAGAAGGCCTGCCGTGTCAGGGAGCAGACCAATTTGATATGATATATCATCCCTCTAAGGGCCTCCAGATCGGCCAGGGGATGCCACCCCGTGTCGCCAGAATGACGGACGGAAAAACACACCGCGGTGAGACAGAATGGCCCTTCAGCCCTTCACCGAGAACAATGTGCCCCGTAGTGTTGTACTCAAGGAGGCCCCTTTACCGGAAAGAAATAAGGGGTCTCATTAGTGCCGAATGGAGTGGGTCGAAATGGGTTCAAAACGCACAAGGCCATCCCATGCAACATTGAGAACGTTCACTATTTTGCAGAATCGAGTAGTGAAACAAATACCATCGCAAGGATTGAGCCTGCGCGTCGGGTACCAATAGTGTACGCGCGCGTACACTATTACCAATAGTACGGCACCAATCCGCCTACGTCAGGCGCTGTGCGTCTGGGAAACCAGAGGTATGGGGTTCGATTCCCCGCAGTGCCTGCCCTTTCCGCCAGGGTGGGGGACTGGCGACGCCATATATAGCTCAGCAGCTGAGTGCGTCATTAAACCTCAATGACATAACGCGATCTCGGGGAGCAGGGATAGCGACAGCTTGGGTTGCAGTTTTCGTAAAACCGAGCGGCTTTAGCCATTGCAAGTAGCGCCAGGGGGAGTGCGCCGAGCGCGCAACGAGTATCGTAAAATAATGTTTCTGAACGTCTTTCAAACTCATTTCGTACAGTTAAAAATTATACTGGGCGATTTTTTTCTTCGTAACTTGGAGCTGCCCGCTGTACAGGTGAACTCACAGCAACACTGAAAATATATATTTTGCCTTACGTTTTCCAGTTCCACCACCATGTTCCAGCATCACTTCGCGTTGCTGTAAAGACCAATACATTATTGTCATCAATCTAAAAACCACACGGGCGAAACACGCCCGGAGCGATTTTGAATGTACGACCTAATGTCCTGAAGCGTTCAAAGGTGCCTCTGTCAGATTTGTCGCCAGTTTCGTTCACCTGTTGGCCACGGCCTAATGTAAGCCGCGGTGCGAGTGGTACGGGGTGTGAGGAGACTGCAACGCCCGGCGTCGAGTTTTTTGCTGCCAAGGTGCGGGAGCGCGCATGCACAAAACTGCGTTACATGATTTGAACCACCACTCAATTTGGGCTGACTGTTGAACATATCCAAACAAACATGCCGAGTTATGTTGATACCAATTGTTGACTCATCTGGATGTTCAATCTACATTCATGGAATCCTTGCGATCTCTGTACAACCTGGGCACACATTCTGACAAAGTTTCTGAGTTTTATTGGTTTAAAAGAGGCCACTGGACCACTGAAAATGAATAGCGCCGGTGACTTATTCCATGCAGTCACTTAACGCATGGTGTTGTTAGTTCACTTATCTCAAACTTGAGGCAGAAGGGAGCTCGTGGTAGCGTCTGGCCTGTACTCCAGTTATAGAAGGAAAACGTGTAATATATATATATATATATATATATATATATATATATATATATATATATATATATAATTCGTGAGAAAAACAAGTCGTGCCATTGGCAAATGAGCCATATCCCGCGACTTTGTGGAGGGCTTTTACTATCAGGGGGCTTTTGTCAACCTTGTGCCCCCCTTGCCAGAGGTCTGACTGCGCCCCTGCCGCCTCGGGCAGTCTGCGGTCTGGTCTCGACTGGTCTGGGTTTCGATTATTGTTTCTGTTTTTTTTATTAGCGCGTCTTGTCGAGCCGCCGTAGAGTAGTCAAGAGTCGTGAGTATAAAGCTGGAGGTACTGCCACCACGGCGTTTCATTCTGTGACGACGGCCAGGACTTCCGCAATCGTTCAGGTTTAACCCGGCGTAATTTGACCCGGGACACTTAAGCCATTCAGCCAATTCGGCCAGGGGTCTGCGCCACAGCGACAGTCGAACCGGGCAGCCCGACCCGCTTGGCTAAGTAGTGCTGCCACGTTTGATGCTGCATGCCTCATCATCCACCCACCCATCAGCGCATGGGTCACTTTGTGAAGCGTTTTCTGACCGGGAGATTTGATGTTTGCGTTTGTGTTCACTTACTCCAGTTTTGGTGGGCCAGATTTCAGTCGCCGCTCTGCAGCTTGGCAATGATCCTCGTCTCATAGGCGGAAAACTCCGGTCTACACACGGGGCAGTCACACATACACATTACACGCAGCCACACATACACAGTACATACGGTTACACATACACGTTGCACAAAGTCAAACATACACATTACACACAGTCACACATACACAGTACACACGGTGACACATACACATCACACACAGTCGCACATACACGGTACACACAGCCACGCATACACATCACACACAGTCGAACGTACACATTACACACAGTCACACATGCGCCTTACACACGTACGCATTACACAGTCACACATATACAGTACACACAGCCACGCATACACATCACACACAGTCAGACGTACACATTATGCACAGTCACACATGCGCCTTATACACTCAGACACGACGGCCATCAAAAGAATACTCTACGAGTGCTGGTGAACCTAAACGCATCCGACCGGTGAGATTTTATTGGTTGGAAAAAGTCGGTTGAGAGAGAATGCTGAAGGAAACGATTGCAGGCAACGGGTAGACGTGTGACAAACCATTTTTAACAGTGCTGACCTTCGCAAATGGCTCGTGGATGAGGCCGGTATTCTGAGAGTGCCGGGTGGGTGTCGCTAGACCGAGCAGGGATGTCAGGTGAGAGCGGATAAGCCTCTGATGATGTGTGTTGTATAGAAATAATATGTCAGACAGAGTAGAGCTGGCAAAAATGCATGAAAAATAGAAATTGTGTAGAAATTGTTGAAAAATTGGAATGTAATATATATATATATATATATATATATAATACAAATATCTTCCGTAAAAAAGTAATTGTGTTATATTGTTGCATAGAAATAATGTGTGAGACGGAGAAAGCCGTGCCTTGATAGATGCTGTTTGAAAATAACCGAGAACATGCCATAATCCAATGGAGGACACCGGTGTTGCGGTCATTAGAACCGAACGAAGTGTGAAACGGTAGTACCGCTCAAAACAATGGTACTGTGCCCAGCGTATCATCAGCGCACATAGAGCACTACTCTTCATTTGGTCAGGAACAACAGTCAGCATGCAGACAAACAGCAACGGTCCCAGAATGTCACCTTCTCGGACACCAGATCGCACTGGAATTTAGTCAGACTTCTTGCCATTCAGTACTACGCACTGTACGCGATTGCTCAAGTACGACCCCAGCCAGCTAAAGGAGCGGCTGGCGATGAAAAAGAATGGCGAAGCTTATGTAGCGGGAGACAGCCATGCTGGTGAATTCTGAAGAGCAATCGGTGTAGTCGGTGCATCTGTTTGTTAACTTTTTGAGATCGATGTCCAGCAGGGTTCAAGAAAGCATGAAAGGTTTGTGATACGGTAACGCTTTGGAAGGAATCCGCGCTGGGATGATGCTAGGGCGGACCGAGAAACCTGTGACAAGCTTCTGTTAGCAATTTCTCCAATATGCATTTTTTGGAACATATAGAAAGCAAAAACGCGGGCCTGTCACGTTAATGCAGCTTTTTGGACCCCTCCTTGTGCATCGGTATCACATTTGCTTGCTTCCACACGGCCGGGAAGACACCAGGGTTAAGAGAAAGTTTGCATAATTATTCCTAACGGAACAGCTAGCTCTTCGGCACACTCCCCTGGCCGTCGGGGCCGCAGGCTTTACGTGCACTGAGGTCGCGTTACACTTGGGCTACACGGCCCCGCGGCACAGTAAGGCTGCGTAATCCAGGCACAGCGAGCAGAGGCGCATCAGGCAATATAGTCTGGTTGTTACTCTTATACTTATGATATGAAACCCTGCAATGTCGACTACCGCGATTTTTTCACGGAAATGTGTTCTATGTGGCAAAAAATCAAAATGAGCTTGGTTGCTACTCATGCAACTTTGAGCATTCCCCATAATCCAGGACAGCGGACACCGCCATCTTGAATTTTGGTCCATTTTCAACGTTTTTTTTTTCTCAGTGACGTGGAGGGTCGTCTGATGCAGCTTATGAGGGATTTCCCATGACAGGGAGTCCATTTCTGCGATTATTTTCATGCATGGGGGCAAATTCAAGATTAGTTGCGGGTCAAAGGTGAAAGTTAATCACGAACAACGAAAACACCTCTGTTGATCTATATATGTCGTTCGTTGTCTTCTCAAAACATTGCGAGGGTACTATTCACAGAATCTGCATGTATTATCGTGGTGTGACTGTGCGGGGTGTGCGCCTCGGCTACCAGTTAGTCATGTTTTTTGGGGGGGAGGGGGGCGCCTGTGAGCTCGTGGGAGCCGGCGCGCTGGCGACGGAGTCATGGGACGGCGGCTGCGGTTCCAACGATGTGCTTTTAGGGCCGAAGACGCGCACCCGGCGGCGGCGGCGGCGGCCTGTCGCGGAGGCAGCCTCGCTGTCTTCCGAGCTCTACATCTGACTGGGTGCCGGGAGGCGTCACGTGACCGCGGGTCTCCCGATTCGCCGGGGGTCAAGGGTCGGCCGCTGAGGCGGCGGCAGGGACCCGACGCTCGCAGGCGCCAGTCGGTTTTTGGACGAGTCCAGGCGAATACACGCTACGTGCTCTTACAATTATATATCATAGCTATGTGAACATGTACTACATACACAACGTTTGCACTGCAGAAGACGCTTTTCACTTGGTTGTGTGGGTATAATCCAGCTGCCATCCGTATGCTTCTTATATGAGACCCTGCAATGTCAGCTGCTGCGAGCTCCTTGACGGAAATCTATGTCCCCAGTTTTATGTAGCTAGGAAAGCCAAATTAGCTTGCTACCTACTTGTGCAGCATCACACATTTTTCAGAATTTAAGATGATGACCGCCACCACCTTGAATAATGGTCCGTTTGCGACGCTTTATCCGACAACTTGGTGACTCGTAGGATATAGGAGCAGGAACGTTTCAACAAGTGTGGGGGGCAAGGTCAGGACGTACTTCAAGAACTTTTCTGGAAAACAAGTCCGCCGACAGGGGGGAGGGGGGAGAGGAGGGGAGAAGAGATGGAGGTTATCGCTCTTTATTCAAATGTAATGACTGCTATTCTAGATATGCACCTAGAGCTGTTTCTCACTGGTGAACACTCTTGCCTATCCGGCTCATCTATGCCATTCGGGGAATAAGGCTATCCAGCTTCCAAGATTATTCGTCCATTTCAACGTTGTCTTTCCTGGGAGCCGAAATTTCACGAGCGGATAGGCATTTTGGGTCATTGAGGAGACATCTGTCTCCACACGGTAGATGCCAAAAATGGTCTGAGCACAGGCTGGTGAGAATTTTGAAAGTGAATGGATTGCTCGCAGTACAACATATTTTGTATGTGCCTTCATTTCGCTGGCTGCTTTTCAAGAGATAAGACTTGTCCCGGCATTTTAGGCGGAAACAAATTTGAAAGCTCGAAGCTGCCAAAAACCATGCGACAAAAACCATAAAACTGGAGATTCACCTTAGAAATCCAAGCCACAGAATGAAGCCCATTCTGTCATGTATTCCTTGTCTGAGCCCTGCTCCCGTCCACCGTCGGTTATCACTGTCCTGACTCGCTTGTCTTCGAATGACTGACCACGAACTGATGGTATGGCTGCTTTATTGCACATTTCTGGATCAGCATTGCTGCTAATTGGGATGTAAAGCATGTGTTGGACACCTGCAACAGTGCCTTTTCCGAATTAATCTTCCCTAACACCACACCACTCCAGAAAAATGCCGCCGGGAAGCTGCCTACTTTAGGTATGAATTTACCCAACGGACATCTAATTGCCCGTCATTCAACGTAGATGACTTGATCTGCTTTTGTGAGTAGGCAGGGGGGAGCCAGACCCTTGCTAAAAGGAACACGGGGTTGAAAAAGACCCCTTTATGGTGATCCCCCTCAAAAATATATCCCCGGATATAACTTACTTGTTAACGAGGGATATGGTTTTCTTCGTTTCATTGTTATTTTTACGTTGTAGGCAGAACAGAAACAGAAGCTACCGTGAAATCGATTGTTCACAGTTTAAACACGTGCCCGGGTGACCGGCTGCATACCCTCCGCTCGGGTGGGGGGGGGGGGTCAGTTTGACCCCCTGAGATCTCCGGAACTAAGAGGGCTGGAGACAACAAATTCACAGGATGTGTTGACCTGTACGTAAGCTCACTGATGTTAAAGTTGTAGGTTCATATGTCATGACTTTCGGGTCAAATACGGTCAAACAAGGTAAAATTTGAGGTTGGTCTCTAAAGTGCCCCTAGAACCCAGACAACTTTTTCTAAACAAAAATTAACATATTCATTTAAGGTCAGTGACCTTGTTTAACCTTTTGAAGGTCATGGTGACCATAATCACACAAGACTGCTCTGAGTTTTGCATTTGAATAAGCGAGAAAGATTACGCTAGCCAGTATGTTTCTAAAAACAAAATGTTGATCTAGGGCATTTTAGGTCAATGACCTATTCTGTCCTCTAAGAAGTTCATGGAAGATTATAATACAATTTCTGCCTATCGAAATAAGATAAATTAGAAATGAGCACCAGAAACTATCTCATACAGCAAACCCTAGAGTAATGAGACATGTTGGTTTTGACCTTGTTTTGACCGTCATACCTAACCTCAGGCCAACGTTATCAGCTCATTCAATATTTGTGTTGCCTCAAAAAGCGTCTCAGAGATGTATGATTGCGTCTGACACTCCATTGTTGCATGAGATTGAAAGACTCCTTAAAAGTTGACTTCGCTGAAACCATGGCCTGACTTTGTCCTGCCATAGGTCCGCGACCTTACAAAGTACATCTAAATTTATTATGCCAAACGATCCGCTTTTCAATTATAGCTAAACAAAACATGGCGTGGCTGCGCCGCGCCATTCGGAAACCATTCTGGAAAAACCTTCGGGGGCGGCGAGTCAATTTGACCCCCGCCCGAGCGCGTGTTAGGGTCAATAAACCGCAGAAATCAGGCATTTAACGACCACATGTAAAAAACCACCGGTGTCCTTATTTGCCATGGCTTATAGGCCTCCTTCTAAACCGATAGAATCTCGAAGCCTCTTCATAATGTTTTATATGCGTTCCGCAAACATTGAGGACATCGCGAAGGTAGGCTGTAGATTGACATTTTTGATCGAAGTTTGAGGGTGAAAATTTTGATTGTAGATCGAGTGGTCAACAATGTGTATTAACATCGCCAAGCCATGTTTGTCCGGAAAGTTTAACATTCAGTCAGAATCTGTTAGTGATGCAGTCTATTTAACGTGTTTTTTTATATGCGCGCTCGCAAATCTTAGCAACAAAAACCTCGGCACCGGGCGTTGCAGTCTCCATGGTGCGCGGAGCGCTAGCTCAGTAATTAACTTTTTGTCATGGTCCACCAGTGGACGAAGATGATGACGGTTCTGAATTAATTACCTTTAAACACTTGAATCGATTAGCAATACAGGCTATGTGACATAATTTTGACCGTGCGTACTCGCAAATCACCCCTGCGCCAAAGAAAACATCGCCCAAGTTGCCGGGAGATTTGTGACCGCTAAGCCTCACACCGGGCTTTAGCAAGGTTTTGGAAAAAAGTATTGTTCCGCAAATTCTGGCGGATATAAAACCAAGCATAGATAAACGCCAATACGGAAATATGAAAGGTGCTTCAACGTCACACTATTTAGTTAGGTTGTTGCATGATTTTCTGACGGAGTTAGATGAAGCACACAAATTATTTTCTATGGTTATGTATGATTTTAAGGAGGGATTTGACCTCATTGATCACACAACAGTTATCCAAAACATGCTTTCAATGGGACTTCGCTCCGTGTATGCAAAGTGGCTTTGCTCATTCTTGCAGGACCGACAACAGCGGGTCAAGATGCCAAATGGAACCATGAGTCTTTGGAGAACCATAGCATGCGGCACTCCACAAGGCACCTTAGTTGGCCCGGTTGCTTTCCTGGCTATGGTTAACGGTGCGGCTGCTAATATTGACAACTGACTTAAGTATGTAGGCGACCTTATCATACACCAGGCGTGTCGAATTGATCAAGTAGATCGGCTCTGCCAGTTGCAAGAGCACACTGACAAGATAAGTGATCGGGCAACGGCAAAGAAGACGATACTGAGCACTGACAAGCGTCAAGTCATGCATTTTTCACAGCCAAAAAAAAACCGTTAACACTACCGGACATCATGATTCAAAGAAAAAGTCTGCCAACTATCATAAAAACTAAGCTTTTAGGTGTAACAATATCGAATGACATGTCATGGCAAGCACATGTGGATGATATTGTAACCAAAGTATCGAAAGCTCTATATGTGCTCTACATAATGAAGAAGTACCATCCACCACAGGAACAGCTTGTTCGTGTGAATGTTACTCACATCCGGCCATTGCTGGAATATTGTGCACCGGTTTTTCATGCGAGACTCACTGCCAAGCAGGCGCAACATCTTGAGAAAGTGCAGACGAAAGCCTTGAAAATAATCTTCGGCCATTCGGAAAAGTACTCACACACTTGCAACGCTTGGGCATAGAAACCCTCGCTGACAGAAGAGAAAAGCTATGCCTAAGGCTAAGAAAACAATGCAAGCGTCTCCCATGCACGGAGATCTGCTTCCGAAGCAGCGAGTGGCGATCTCCGACAGAAATGCCAGGAGCGCAAGCACGCTCCAAACCTTTTGCTGTGGTATTCGACTGCGCAAATCAAGTATTCCCCATGTAACCAGTCTTATAAACACAGATATATTATCAACTAAGTAGTATACTACTTAATATGTGTACTGTGCACATGTGCTACACGAGTTGATACTCGAAGCCATGTTTTTCTCAACAAACCGTCTCTCTCTCTCTCTCTCTCTCTCATCTCTCTCTCTCTCTCTCTCTCTCTCTCTCTCTCTCTCATCTCTCTCTCTCTCTCTCTCTCGCATCTCTCTCTCTCTCTCTCTCTCTCTCTCTCTCTCCTCTCTCTCTCTCTCTCTCTCTCTCGCTCCTCTCTCTCTCTCTCTCTCTCTGTCTCTCTCTCTCTCTCTCTCTCTCTCTCTCTCTCTCTCTCTCTCTCTCTCTCTCTCTCTACTCTCTCTCTCACAGCTAATACTGAACCGTGGCCAACGGTGGACGGAAATGATGACGCTTCTGAAAGAAGTACTTTTGAACGCTTCAGGACATCCAGTCTCACATCTGCAAGGCAGTCTGGGCGCATATTTCACGTGTGCGATTTTTAGACTGATGATAAGAACAGATGGCCATTAAAGCACCGCAAAGTGGTGCTGGAATCCAGTGGTGGAACTGGAATAGTAAAGGGTAGAGTCTTATTTTTCGCGTTTTCTGTAGCTATTAATCCGTCCAGAAGACAGATTAACACGGCGCCCGCGTCTGGTAGCACTTAAAGTGGCCGATCCGTCCAGTTTTACGGAAGCTGCAACCCAGACCATCGCTGTCCTTGTTCTCGATGTAGCAGGAGGGCATGTTCAAGCCTTTGATGCACTTTTCAC
>NW_023595962.1:15603335-15658801 GCF_011947565.3 Pollicipes pollicipes | reverse complement strand
TCTCTTCTCTCTCTCTCTCTCTCTCTCTCTCTCCTCTTGCTCTCTCTCTCTCCTCTTCTTCTCTCCTCTCTCTCTCTCTCTTCTTCTCTCTCTCTCTCTCTCTCTCCTCTCTCTCTCTCTCTCTCTCTCTCTCTCTCTCTCTCTCTCTCTCTTCTCCTCTCTCTCTCTCTCTCTCTCTCTCTCTCTCTCTCTCTCTCTCTCTTCTCTCTCTCTCTCTCTCTCTCTCTCTCTCTCTCTCTCTCTATCTCTCTCTCTCTCTCTCTCTCTCTCTCTCTCTCTCCTCTCTCTCTCTCTCTCTCTCTCTCTCTCTCTCTCTCTCTCTCTCTCTCTCTCTCTCTCTATCTATCTCTCTCTCTCAACAGCTAATACTGAACCGTGGCCAACGGGTGGACGGAAATGATGACGCTTCTGAAAGAAGTACTTTTGAACGCTTCAGGACATCAAGTCTCACATCTGCAAGGCAGTCTGGGCGCATATTTCACGTGTGCGATTTTTAGACTGATGATAAGAACAGATTGGCCATTAAAGCACCGCAAAGTGGTGCTGGAATCCAGTGGTGGAACTGGAAGAGTAAAGGTAGAGTCTTTATTTTTCGCGTTTCTGTAGCTATTAATCCGTCCAGAAGACAGATTAACACGGCGCCCGCCGTCTGGTAGCACTTAAAGTGGCCGATGCCGTCCAGTTTTACGGAAGCTGCAACCCAGACCATCGCTGTCCTTGTTCTCGAGGTAGCAGGAGGGCATGTTCAAGCCTTTTGATGCACTTTTCACTAATCCATTCTGAAAAATGAACGTTCTTAGGCAAACATGAAATGACCTTGTTCGTTTTTTTCTTAAATCTATTTCGACCTACTTTATTCAACAATGAGATCTCCACTCTACTCAACAACAATGAGGCCCCTTATTTCCTTCCGGGCAAGAGGCCCCTTGAGTAGAACACCGAGGGTTCATTACTGGTTCCGGTCAAGAGCTAAGGGGCCACTCTGTCCCATCGCGAAGCGTCTTCTGGCCGTCGTTCTGGCGACGCGGGGCGGGATCTCCTGGTCGATCCGGAGGACATTGGAAATATATATCACATCACATTGTTCCCATCCTTGACAAGGGTGACCCTCTGACCCGCTCAGTTGGCCCCGGATCAGCACAGGAACCCTTGTTGACGCAGCAACATCCCTGATCGCCAAAGGTGGTCCAATAATTGTCACACAGGCTTCAGTTCCGTGCTTTTCTCTTTTCTTCAGATATATTGAGGAATCCTTGAACGTAGATTGTAGATGAAATGGGGTCCTAAGCTTGCATTAACATGGCTATTCCATGTTCGTCTTAAAATATCCAAGATCCAATCGGAATTGATTACTGATAAAAAACTACGTTATATGGTTTTGGACATTCGCGTTCGCAAGTCATAGCAACAACAGCCTGAACGCCTGGCGTTGCAGTCTCCATAGGCCACGTGGCGTCAGTCTGCGGCTGTGACACAAAGCGATGGCCAATAAACAAACGAAAAGATGACGCACCCTGAGTAAGATGGGGCCATGCCCCCCCCCCCCCCCCTGTTCCTACGCCCATCTCGCACGATGCCGTTCGTAAGGATTTTTGGTGGTAGGAAGCCTATTTCTGCAGTCATTTTAAACATATTGGGCCGAATGCAAGGTTGAATAGAAAGTCAAAGGCCAGTCGTATGCCGTTTCTGTTCCTGATAGCAGGGGACGATCCCCCTTGTAGGGTGTCGAGTCCCCTTTCCGTGCCCGAGGGACATAGCTTAATAAGTTAAGTTGGATGGGGGGGGGGGAACAGTGAATGCCATGGAGCTTGCCTCCAAAGGCGCCAACAAACTGGTTTCTCCCCGGATCTGGCCCACATACCTCTCAAAGTTGGGGTGCTCCAGCCCCCAGCTGAAGAGAAATTACACCCCCTGTCCCCCTCCTTTCGCGACGCCCATGCTGTAGCTACCATTACTCCGGGCAAATGTGCGCGGAATTTTGCGCGGAAAATTTAAAAATGAAAGCGGAAAACTTTGTTGTGGCAGACGTTTATTGCAACTGCGATCATGGCTGTGAAATATTTGACTATTTTTGGGTAGATCTTGGTCACCGTGAGCTGAGCTTTGTGTCTGCATGGCCCCAGCTTCATCCCTCCACGTCCACTCCATGACCTCAGCTTCATCCCACCATGTCCACTCCATGACCCCAGTTTCATTCCTCCATGTCCACTCCATGACCCCAGCTTCATCCCTCCATATCCACTCCATGACCCAAGCTCGCTAGGTCTGGATACCAGCGTGTTGCTTTCTTGGCTGTTTTTGGAGAGCGCAACTGCTGTCGCTTCGTCGGACAGTTCTGAGCCGGCCGAGTGATTTTCAAACGGTACGTGCACCTGCGTGGTGCAGTGAGTTTCACATCATTGCCTGTTCGGGTCGCCGAGATCTGGCATCGACCCTGAAAAACGCTCCCAAACCGGCGGATCCTGTCCGCGCACGAGCGCGATGGCGCGTATCCATTCGCGTTTTTGCCTATACCGTAACGTTCTACCGACCCGAAATGCGTCGATTCTGCTTTGTATGATAATCGCTGCCCAGTTTCTCACATGAGCCGAAATTCGCCACGCCTTCCAGCGTTTTTTTGGGGCGCATCGACTGCTGTAGGTCATGCAGCTCCGGTGTCTTTTAGCAGCCTGCAAATTTTACATTTCCCACGCTACACCAACAGGAAACAGTTCCACATGCCAACGGCCCTCCGCAGGTCAGCACCTTCCATAAACTGAAAACAATGAAAATTGTAATATAGATTTATTGCACGTGCAATGGAGCGCGACAAAACGCTTCATCCGGGGGGGGGGGGGGGGGGGACGGGCTGAGCTCAGTACAACCTAAGCATGGCAAAGGCTTTATTTTAACCCACCTCACCCGCCTGGGGGGGACTTACCACATATGGACAAAGACGAGAGAATGTTAAAACATGCCTTCTGACAAGGCCTGTGGTGCCGTCACAATCTGGGCGTTGGGGGCGCCGCATGTCCACATCACAATGACGGAATTTGGGTTAACACAACAGACCTAGAGCCGGGCGCCACGCAGTTTTCCTCGTCGCACCACATCCGGAACCAAACGCTGCGCTCTGGCGGAGACGAGACAGCCGTGATAAACCCGTGCGAGACTAGACGAACAACGACTAGATAAGTTTGATGACAAGCCGGGGGCGCCGCCCGGTCAACGAAAGCCCTCGTTCGTTCCTTGGTCGTCCGGCGGCGCGTGCGCACGGCACCAACTGCGCCCGCGAGGCAGCCCGTCTTCCAGAGGCGAGCAGCGGCGGCGCGCCTCGCTCGCGGGGCCGCGCGCGGAGGCCGCCGCGGAGCCCGGCCGGCGCCTGGTGCGCGCACCGGCCGGTGGTGGCGCCACCTCCGGCCTGCCTTCCGTCCGCCGAGGCGGACGGCGGAGAGCGCCAGCCTCCATGCAGGCACGCCATCCTCGTGCGCCGCTAGTCGTCTTCTGGTATTCGATTTTACACAACTGAGGCGAGAAGGCAGTTGAGGTGCGCTACAACATCCGCGCCACCGTGGTTTCAGCTATCGCCTCGCGCGCGTCACTATCCATGGCCCATTCCGCAATGCATTTGTCCCGGCGTCGCGTGGGTGGCTGGCGCACGGTTCTCTGGCGCCTTTCTCACTCTGCCTCACTCACGCCCCCTCGCGCCTCTCCCTCACTCTGCCCAGTCCGGCCAGTCTGCACCGCGTCACGAGCAGCCGCCGGCACTGGCGACGCCCCGCTCCTACTCCAGACGCCACCGTGGACCGCCAGCGGCCTCGGCGGCGGCGGCAAGCCGAATTTTCTCGTCCGCAGACGCCGCGCCACGCCGCGCCGACCGGCGGCGCCTCACGCTCCGGACAAGCGCGGACCGCAGCGGAGCGGGCCGCGGCGCCAAGACAGCGCGCCATTTTCGGCGGCGGGCGGCGCGGGTGTGGACGGCTTCTCGGCGCGGGGAGACGACCAACGAGCACACCACTGAGGCTCGTCACACAGCTCGACTCCGGGGTACGCGCGCGCGGGGCGAGGACGGATGGGCCGCGAAAGCAGGGGGACGATACTCGCCACACTGCAGCACGCGCCACGCCATCCACGCCGCGCTCCCGCCGGAGCACCGCCCTCCCGCGCCGCCCCTCTCCCTCCCGCCGCACCGCACATCCCGCCGCTAGATCTTGGGCAGCTTTGGCGCCGTGACCAGCGGGTTGGCGCGCTCCAGCAGCTTGCGGCCCTCGCCCTTGAAGTCGTGGCCGCACTGGTGTGACTCCGGGTAGCGGTGCTGCGGGCAGAACACGCCGTCGCAGTGGCAGCTGTAGGCCGCCGCCAGGCCCAGCCGGCGCCGGCACAGCTGACAGCGAGGCCGTTTAGCGCGCGGCTTGGCCGGCGCGGCGACGGCGGCCGGCGGCGGCGGTGGCGGCGCGGCGGCGGCTCGCGGCGCCAGCGCGGCGCGCGCGCTCAGAATGCGGCAGAGTTGGCGCGCACGGCCGTCGGTGGGCCGCAGGCTCAGCGCCGGGCTGACGGCGCGCTCCGAGTCGTCCTTGGAGTGGAGCTGGGCGTGCGGAGAGGTACGCGGTCGCGCACCGGCCGAGGCGACGGCGACCCGCCGGGACGCCCCACCGCCTGTCGGTACCGGTTTGGGTCACACAGGGATGCGCGAGGGCGGTCAGGCAGCGCGCTCTCCGGCCAGCCCGTTTCGCTCACCAATCTGACCCTTGTCTCCCATTTTGATGCATTCTCATTCCTCTCTCCTCCCATCTTCCGAACCTTCCCCATACTCTCCTCATTTTCTCCTCCCACCTCCCATCCCTTCTCCAACCTCTCCCCTTCTCCCACCACCTTCTCTTCTTCCCTGCCTCCCGTGTCTGTTGCCTATCTCCCACCCTTCCTCCGCTCTCCCAGCCCTCCTTTCTCCCAGCACCCCTCCCCCCCCCCCCCCTCCTTCCGCGTTTCCCCTCCTCCCGCCCACCTCGCCGCTCGTCGCTCTCGAACAGCACGGGCAGCTCCGGCGGCGCCGGCTCGGTCGGTTCGGCCGGTCGGCTCGGCAGGCGCGCCAGCTTGCTCAGAGTCCTCCGGTACGCGCCGTAGTCGCGGGCGGCCACGCGCTCCGGCGGCCGCCGCTCCAGGCTGCGCTGGGCCTGCATCTGAGGGCGGCGCCGGCCGGAGACAGGGCGTCAGCACGGCACCGGCCTGGGACAGGGCGTCGGCACAGCACCGGCCAGGGACAGGGAGTCAGCACGGCACCGGCGGTAGGGGACCAGAGGTCAGTACGGCGGTCAGTACGCCCCGAGGGACGCCGCGGGGGAGGGCGGGGGGGGGGGGGGGGCTCCCCTCTCCCCCGAGCAAAGCCGCCACCTGCCCACAAGCTTCATTGCATTCCCTCGAGATCCCCATCTCACCCATCTGAAGGGGAGCCAAGAGCACGGCGGCCGTCTGTACTGACGGGACGTGTTTCTGAACAAGTCGTGTCTGAACAGCCTGGATCGCTTATCTTCGGAGGTCAGTGTCAATAGCTTTGATCATTCCTGTCAACAGTCCTCCCCTGCAGATCTTTAAAGAGTCCAACTCGTCTGTCTGAAAAAAACTCTGTCTGAACACGCCGGCTCCCCCTGTCCATAGCTGCTGTGTTTGAAGAGCCTGCCTCGCCTGTCTCAAAAGCTCGGTGTCTGAAGGGTCCGGCTCCGCCGTCTGCGCAGCCCTATGTCGGCCCAGTCCAGCGCACCTGTCTGAACAGCTCGGTGCTCTCCGACAGACTGAGCTTGCGGCGCCGTCCCGACGCCAGCTGCCGGCCGGACGCCAGCGTACCCCGCGACGTCAGCTGCTGACGCTCGTCAGCCGCCTCCGACGCGGCCGACGCGGCGCGCGCCGCCGCCGCCGGCGAGGACGGCTCCGGCCAGCGTCGCCGCGCCGCCGAGCCGCCCGCCAGCCGCGAGAACGACGCCGACAGATCGCCGTGGTGGTGCGGCAGCGCCGGCGGCGGCCGCGCCACGGCCGACACCGGCGGCAGGTGCACGCGGTCGCCGGTAGATGGCGCGCGCGGCGTGGCGGCCGCCGTCCGGCTCTGGCGACTCGGACCGCGGGACGGCACGGCCCGACCCTGCCGGCGGCGGCGCACGGCATCAAGGTCACCGAGGGCGGTCGGCTCAGCGGCGGCGTACGCGTGGTCGCGGCCAGTGGTGACGACCTAGTCACCTCAAGGAGCCTCGTCTCCAATGGCGTTACCGCCGCTGGACAAGCCGTATCGTCTGCCTGTTACACACCGTCGCGACTCCGTTATCACTGTGACGAACGCTAGCGCACCATCTGACGATCACATCTGCATACCAGCGGCAGAGCATGCTTGCAGTGATCGCCACACACGCACATACCTGCCCGGGGCCGGATCACAGAGTTCACTCGAGTGTTCAATACGTGCCCGGACAGAACGTACGAATACCACGACGTAAATACAATTGCCAAAACGCCGAGCGGGCAAGACCATGAAACTCCAAATAATTCAAACATCACGAACGCTCTCTCTACCTCTTCGCAGGCGAAATAACGCGACACCAAAGTCGAAGCCGGGACGGGAAGACACAGCCTCAGGCCTTCCGCGTCTCCAACATGGCCGGAGGCCGCAGCCACCCTCACCTTCTTCCTGAACGTCATCTGCTGCATTCTGTGCTTCAGGTCGATCACCTTGCTCATGGTGTTTGTGTTTTCCTCGATGCGCCTCTTCACCTCATCTGGATTCTCCTCGTGGAACATATTCCTGTGACAGGGCAGACCCGGTTCCGAAAGGTTCAGGCCAGACCCGGTTGTGATGTGTCAGCAGCGCCACAGCGCCGATCCACACAGCGGTCGCACCATCACGTCTCTCTGATCTGTCAGCAGCGCCACAGCGCCGGTCCACACAGCGGTCGCGCCATCACGTCTCTCTGATCTGTCAGCAGCGCCGACGCCGGTCCACACAGCGTCGCACATCACGTCTCTGACAGCAGCGCGGTGCGCACATCTGCACATCCGTCTCTCGATCTGTCAGCAGCGCCGCAGCGCCGGTCCACACAACGTCGCGTCCTTGATTCAGCACGCAGCGCGGTCACACTCGGTGCACATGTCTCTCTATCTGTCAGCAGCGCCGCAGCGCCGGTCCACACAGCGGTCGCACCATCCCGTCTCTCTGATCTGTCAGCAGCGCCGCAGCGCCGGCGTCCACCCAGCAGCGGTCCACACAGCGGTCGCACCATCCCGTCTCTCTGATCTGTCAGCAGCGCCGCAGCGCCGGTCCACACAGCGGTCGCACCATCCCGTCTCTCTGATCTGTCAGCAGCGCCGCAGCGCCGGTCCACACAGCGGTCGCAACATCGCGTCGCGAATCAGTGCCAGGCCCAGCACGCCGAGGAGCTGTCCACGCGTGCGACCGGCCATCACATATCCCCCTGCCACTGAGCTTCAGTCGAGTCGTCTCATCCGTTGATGTGTACGCGCCGAGTTTGCCCTTCCGTGCGACGGTACGCACAACCCAATGATCAGTAACATGAACCTATGGTAACCTGCACATTGCTGTCTAATACCGCCATACAAAAGGGCCCAGAATCTGGAGATTTTGACCTTTCGTGCTGGCCAAGCTGAATTGGTGTGCGGTAGCTGTATGAGGTCGCTAGAGTGGTGTCATGTTAATGTCATGTTCCGAGGTTTGCAAGCTCGTGCAGCTGGCAGTGTTTCCCCGGGGTATGACGACAGCGTGGGGAGTGCTCGTTTATTAGTCAGGCGGGCAACGCGGGGAGGGGAGGCATGCCATCGGCGAATGCCTCCTCCCCCCCTCCGTTGCCGCGTTGTTTTCCCCCTGCGGGTATCCCGGGCCCGACAGCGGGAAGCCAGGAGTCGGGATGCATAGGCCATAGGCCATAGGCATAGAGGCAGCGCCAGGACATATGTTACCCACGCGGCAAGGTGGGTAATACACGTCCTGGCGCTGCCATCTATTACCCACACGGCACCCATGGTTCTTCGGGGTTCAAGGACTTAGCATGTGGGTAGACCGTTCCAGTCGCGGGACGTCCCCGTTCACAGAGTCAACCGATTTCTGAAGGTTGGAGCGCGACGCCACGCCAGTGACCCCCAGCCACCATACATCAGACCGAAGTCAGATTGCCAGGACATGCTGCTCAGGGCCGTTCAGCGAACCGGGCTCACGTGTGGCAGCAATAAATAATGGTGTGCTTTACTTCCTGGCTCCTGCCGTCGCTTTAGTCATTACCAGACGTCCTCGCAAATGAATGCCACGAACACTGCAATGTGTGGCACATTTAAAATGCACGATGCTTGTGTCACGGGACAGCGCGCAGACGACGTAACTGAGGCGGTCCCGAATATCTGCCACGAGGGCTTGAGCGGACTGTAAACTTTGCTGATGACAGACCAAACTTTTTCCGTCAGCCAATGACGACAGCGGTTGACATTTCTCAACGCCGGCACACGTTTGAATGCTGCTTAAAGCTAGATGTGGTCACTAGCCAAACATTTGCCACAAGACTGCTTGCCGGTCGCGGGGTGCCCCCCCCCCCGCCCCGAGCTTCCACAGAGTGGTGAACAGACTACAACGGATAATCCGATGTGAGATGAAAACCGGCTGCGGCTCAGCTGTCTAAATGTGCTCATTGGATTCAAAATTTCCTCAGTTTCAAAAATACCCTAATTTAATTGAATCCCACCCGTTGAAAATTAAACGGACAGAAACTAAGATCTTTGGAGTTTTCTTTTTTGGACGGCCGACGCAACTTTGTGGTGCTGGAAATTGATACGCGCCTCAACTTATTTCAGGCTGCTCGTTTTCAACATAATTTGATTCTTAAACATAAGCAAGTTGCTGACAGGGACACTAAGAACATCCCTCTTTCTGAAACATAAGACAGACTACCTCATCGCGTGCACTGCCACATATTCTTTAGGCTGTGGAACTTACAGACTGAGATGAGAGCACGAGCTCCGATTTCCTCAAAATCCGTAGTTTGCGTCAGTTTTGGACCCCCTGTTGCAGGTCCAAAACGGGGACTTTCATTTTTGGACAACGTGGCGTTTGGACACTTTTTGGACGGACAGCTCGTCCACCCTTGGACTTTGACGAGAACTTCTCGAGAACGGCCTTCTGCATCTGTCCACACTGCAGCACGGAGGTCCAAACTCTAAATCACAATGAACCGAAAAGAGCATCACCCGATCTCAAGAGGGCAAACAACGCCCTGGCAGCCCTTTCTACGCAGTAAACAGTACCCCTACCGCCACCACAGGACACTCCTGCCTGGCGCCACGCGGCACGAGCTAGTGACATCCGCGCGCGCGCGGGCGGGCGCCCAACCACCCACCTGATGGACGATCCCCACGAGTCGGAGAGCGGCGAGAACGTGCCGTCCGTGTTCTCCATGACGCGGTAGAAGTTGACCTGGTCACCCTCGCGGAACACCAGCAGCGTCACCTGCCGGCCGGACGTGTCGCCGTCCCACGACGCCTCCCTGCTGCGCGGATACACGGGCGTTAGTAGCCGGGCGGGCACGGCGAGGCGGGTTCGATTCCCGCCGAGCGGCGTTTTCGTCGCAGCGTGGTGACAATAAGCTGGGCTATCAAATGCGGCGGCACTCTGGACGATTTTTGTGGCATCAAAAGACCAAGCTACAGGTGCCTACCGCGTGACAAATGAATCAGATATTTGATTCGCAGCGAGGCATGTAAGCGATCAATAAAGAACACAAAACAACACTGGAAAACGTTTTCACCGGAACTCCCCCCCCCCCCCACACCCACACAGACGCACCGCACGATCAGCAGACGGCCATCCGTTTCCATGCCTCGGCCCGGCAGCGGTGTTCGACTTCCTCAGACCGGTCACGGGGCGGTCAGTGACCTCGCCACCGAGAGCCGCCGCAGCACGCGACCAAGCATCGCGTCACTGTCGCGCCGGCCGGCACCTCCGTCGGCCTGCCCGGCCCGGCCCGGCGCGGTACGCCCCTCCCCCTCCCCCCCCCCCCCGGCGTCGGCGGACGTGAGCGGGCGCCCGGTCGCCAGTCGATATCGTCGGCATGTCCCAATCGGTGCCGGCGGCGACGGTGGCCGCATTCCTGCACGGGTCCGCTACGGGCCCGGCGGCGGCGGCGGCCCGCACGGCGCCAGCGGCTAGCAGCGACCGTCTCTGACGCGAGCGCACGAGCCCGATGCGGGACACGCGGCTGGCAAGCGGCGGCGACGGAACGCGGCGACACAGCGCTGGCATGGTGCTCGTCGTTGGGAGCGGGATTGCGCGTCAATGTCAAGTACATGCTGCGTTCGTTAACAAGCGCCCACGCGGCCGGCTAAACACCGTTCGCTCGGGTGGGTTGGGGGGGGGGGGGGGTCAATTTGACCCCCTGAGATATCAACAACTGAGAGAGCTAGGGACACCAAATTCGTACGGTGAGTCGGTCTGGATGTGAACTCACTTGTCAATTTTCGGGATCCATAAGTCATGAACTTCGGGTGTGATAAGGTCAAACAAGGCTCAAAGTTGGCGTCCAAATTGCGCTCAGACCTCTTCATCCAACCGCCTTGAACCTACATACCTGTTCTAAGCAAAAGATGGCTGGTGCCTCTTTTAGGTCAACGACTTTACTTGACCTTTAAATGGTTTGTTAAACAAAAACCTACGATATTATTTCAATTTTTTATTTCAGTAAGCGTTCAGGATTACAACAGGCAGTATGTTCATAAAACAGAGCGTTGATCTGGGTCATTTTAGGTCCATGACCTACAATGACCGTTCGGAAGTTCGTGGAAGATGTCTGCTGCGGTACCTGTTATCAAGAGATTCGAAATGAGCATAATAAACTACCCCATAAAGCAAGCTCTTCAGTAAAAAAGCGGGTTGATTTTGAGCACAGCCTGCCCATCATACCTAACCGTGGCTCAAAACAATTTGTTGCAATTGTAAGTATTTTTTCAGCATTTACAGCTTTTGGAGCTTGGCGCATTTGCAGAAAAGCTAGGCTTGACCATATTAATACAGATTGTGGACACATTTTGACCCACAATATACATTTGTGGGGTCCTTAAAATCTATGCAGAATTCGGAACAAAATTCCGGCAAAGCCTCTGTGCTCTATCGGTTTTGAAAAAGTCCACTGGATCATTGTTAACTGAAGGGCACCTGCAATTTATTGCATGCAGTCATTTAACGCAAGAACTCTGCAGTTTATTCCCATACAATTAAGACCTAATGATATCGCCATGGTTTCTGTTCAAGCTTCCAGTATATATTCATGTTAGACAAAGCAACAATGAAAAATAACACACGAAACATTCCCTCATAAACAAATGGACTAAATCTGGCGATTTTTCTTCGGGGTGGGGGCCTTCCACCACGGGCCCTCCGTCAATCCCGTGCCCCCCCCCCCCCCTTGCCATGGCTCTGGCTACGACCCTGCACTCTTGTGTCAGGTCGTCTACAGTCCAGACTGTGGAAAGTCCAGGAATGTCCTGGAGTGATCTTAGACGACCCCTTGGGCGGCGATCCTACACAACCATGTCACTCTGGACTTGGAAGGCAAGGGTGGCGTGCTTCAACGATTTACTTTCTCAACTTGTACAGCGCCACTCAGGGGCACACACAATGGTACAATGGCACAATGACAAAAAACATTACCTGACCTCTTTGAGTCCGACCTCGAATGTTATGCGCAACAGATATCTCAAACTAATTCCGCATAAGTTGTAGATCGCGCACAGCCGTTTGGGTTATTGGCCTTTCGTCACGTAGTCGTGTGCACGCGCTCCTACCCCGCATAACTTCTCCGAAGCTGCCACTTCGCAGCCCAACATTTGGTTTATCTCTCCCTTGAACACAGCATGCATCACATAAACATGCTAATCGGATGGCCGGTTGTTCTCCACGCCCCCCTGCCACGGATCCCGCTCTGTCCCTTATGGGATCCAGACCAGACACATATACCTTCACACGAGTTGACCTCACCTGTATACATTCACCTATGTGACGTCACAGGCCCTCCCCACCCTGCATCTCCGCCTGTGTGATATCACACAGCGGGTCACTCCGTCTGTGCCCGCTCCGCTCCTCCCCCACGTGACGTCACCACCTCTGCATCCCTGCCCGTATGACGTCACAGCCCCCTCCCTCTGTGACGTCACCTCACCTCTGTCACACCACACCTCACCTCTGCATCTCCATGAGCTGCTGCATCTCGGCGCGCGTGATGTCGTCATACATGGGCAGGCGTCGCGTGTTGACAGGGCCGCCGCGCATGGCCACCACCAGCTTCAGCCGGCTGCCGCTGGTGACGCCGCTCTCCAGCAGCGAGGCGCCGTCCGACAGCTCGCGCTCGTGGAAGATCAAGTGCTGCTGCGATATGGGCACACCTGCCCCGGGTGGCCCGCCGCTCCGGTGTATGGGTGCGTCGTGGAGAGGGGACGGAGCGTCGTGAAAACGGTGGTGGACGGGAGGGTTCGTGAAATGGTGGGGGGGGGGGGGCGGGAGGGGGTCGCCGAAACGGGGGACGGAGGGTCGTGAAGGCGGGGGGGGGGCGGAGGGTCGTGTGAAGCAGGGGGACGGAGGGTCGTGAAGCGGGGGGGGGGGGGGGCGGAGTGTGTGTCGTGTGATGAGCGGGGGACGGAGGGTCGTGAAGCGAGGGGGGGGCGGCGCGAGGGTCGTGTGAAACGGGGGACGGAGGGTCGTGAAGCGACGGGGGGGGCGGAGGTAGGAGGGCGTGAAGCGGGGGACGGAGGGTCGTGTGAAGGCCGGTGGGGACGGAGAGAGGGCGTGAAGCGGGGGGGACGGAGCGTCGTAAACGGGGGACGGAGGGTCGTGAAGTGGGGGGGGGAGGGTCGTGAAACGGGGGACGGAGGGTCGTGAAGCGGGGGGGGGGGCGGAGGGTCGTGAAGCGGGGGACGGAGGGTCGTGAAGCGGGGGGCGGAGGGTCGTGAAGCGGGGGACGGAGGGTCGTGAAGCGGGGGACGGAGCGTCGTGAGGCGGGGACGGAGGTCGTGAGCGGGGGACGGAGGGTCGTGAAGCGGGAGACAGCGGGGTCGTGATGCGGGGGACAGAGGGTCGTGGAGTGGGGGACGAAGCGTCGTGGAGCGGGGGACGGAGCGTCGTGGAGTGGGGGACGGAGCGTCGTGGAGTGGGGGATGGCGGGTCGTGAAGCGGGGGACGGAGCGCGCTGAGGACCAGGCCGCCAGGGTTATCACGGATCTGTACAAGAGGGTGTTGGGAGGGCCGGAGGGGCACGCAAAGCATAGTCGGGCACGCTGTAGGACAGTGACCGCCTGAAGGCGGTCGCACTTCTAAGCGTTTAGTTTTTCTTCGGAGAAAATTCCATGAACACAATGCCCTTTTTCTCTGTAGGCCTATCATGACGACAAGCATTGTGCTGCCAGACCGCTGCTAAGCCATGCGTTTCCTATTATCCAGTTGGGTCACCACTTACTCAAAGGAAGGACGCCGGTCGCGGCCGCCGTAGATCAGCACTTGGTAGACTCGAGAACACCAACCGCCTCGCGCATCTCGCCGCAAACCCAACGCCCCCTCCCCCTCCCCCTCGCCTCCACAGGCTCACCCTCAATGCGCTGGATGCGCGCCTTCACCGACATCACCGTCTCGAAGCTGGAGACGCGCAGGTTGAAGCCAGAGCCAGTCAGCGTCTCCACGGACACCTCGATCGTCGCGGGACGGCGAGGCGGCTCGAGCGCGGGTGCCATCTAGCGGCACTACATGGCGGCCGCAGTTCGCGCCGCGGCCGCCGCGAGCGGCGGCGCTAGCTGGCGACTGCGGGTTCGGCTGGAACGACGTCTCTCATTAGAGGGAAGTGCTGCGGAGGCAGTGGCAGATGCCAAGGAGCCTCCTGGAAACCCCATATAAGTGTGGAACACTTGCTTTAAATAAAATGCAGAAATCACATTGTAACATATTTCAAAGCATCCAACAGACACTTTGTGAATGTCCTATCAACACCTGTAACTATAGCCACATGTGTTCCAAAATGTACTTAACACAACCTTTCTCGTGACCCAACCACCACCCACACCCGGCACGATGGGCCCAGATGGCTGTGGGTACTTCCTGCTTGCCCTTGACTGGGATAGCCTGCCTTGCCCTGACATTAGGATGACATCACAAGCAGAACTACCCACAGGACAGACCATGCCAAAGATTGCAACATGTTTTTGCAACCAAATTCTGTTGGTGACCTAGCACTTAAGACAAAGCAGCAGGTACTAGGGTTCCCACAACATGGACTGCTTGACAATGGCTTTGGTGCCAGAAATCAACCCTTTCAAAAAGTTCAGACTATATCTTCAAAAAGGGGATCACACAACCTTGAGATGGCTTCTTGGACAATGACACAATCTAAATTAGGAATACACATGATGGAAAAGCACCATAACCCTGATACAGCACAAACAATTGAGACATTAGGAGTTCCTAACAAAAAGGGGTCTATAAAATCATATCACACTGAGAACCTATCTATAGGCCATGTTTAGGCCTTGCCTGCCAGGCTGACCTAAACACCACAATAGAGTTTTTAAGATGTATGCTGAGGGCAGTGGTGCCACCCCAAGTGCCTAGCATGACAGGAGTATAGTTTTCTGCTCAATTAGGGGACTTCAGGTACCCTAACTTGGGCTCCAGTCTCTCCTTCCCCCCCCCCCACACTTTTGGGAAGGAAGTGGGTGAAATCTGGGGAGAAGCATATTCAGCATATCTTGGGGTCAGTTAAATCATTTTTTACCATTCAGCTCCAATAACTCATTTTGTGAAACAATGTCTTGTAACATGCCTTGAAATAGCCCCTATTGTCTTAAGGGCATTCCTATCATGACTTGCAGACTGGTTGCCAGGCCAGGGTAGGCCTCAACTCTGGGGAGCCATTGTTATGAAAGTCCTACATGTGTTCACTCTAAAAGCAACAATCAAGTGAGGAAATGACATGTGTGGAATGAATAAGCAATGAATGATGGGAGCTTGCAGGCAAGAGTAAAGCACACATGTATACAAATATGTATTACAATGCCTATGCTAAGACTACCAAACAATTGCAGACTTGGGAGCCTTGAAACATGTGGGCCTGAGCACTCAGCCTGACAATGATTCCACTACTAGTGTATGCAGAAAGGCAGCCTGGGTACGCTGGTAGCAGGTACAGAGGTTGTTACTCACCGAAACACATGCTACAGCGGCGAGACGAAATGTATTCTCCACCCGCAACCCCTCGATCAGGGGGCGGCTTCCCACACGAGGATAAAGGCGACAGCCGATTCAAAACAGAAGAACCCTTGTACCTGCAGCAGAAATCGCGGTCACCGGCCACCACCGAAAGCCGCGGACAATGAATGTGCCGGGCACGTTCCCCGCTTTGTGTGTTGAAGGAATTCGTCCGATTGCTTGGCCTTGACAACGCTGCCATGGTTACCGGAGCAATAAATATAAACAATACATTACACCCAGCTAAAAAGGAAGCTAATGAAAGAAACGCGCCTCTTCCCGACAAATTCGATATCTTTATTGGGTAGAAAACATCAAAATGTCAAAAATACGCGATATACCAGGTAAATTCTCAATTTGCTTAGAATTACGGACCCTCTTACTCGTTTTATTGACACTAGGTGGCAGCAGAGCCTGGTTAACTTGGCGCACTAGGTACGAAAAACAGCGCATTTTGCGTCACTAAACAGTGTCCTACATGACATACGGAAGAACCCTAAGACAAAAGGGCTGTGGTTGGAGTGCAGGAGAAATTTGCGATTTATCGCTGAACAAATCATAGATTTTGCCCAAAACTTGTGGTATAGGGTTTGGCCATTGATGCATTGGCTATATAGCGCTACAGTGTATCGGTTTCAGTCAAGTGGCGCCGGTGGCAGCGACAAAAGAGGCGCTGGCGTGGTCCTCCACTGGGCGAACTCGAATTTGGAATTGTCAGCCTAACTGGGAAAAACTGCAACTGTCCCCATTCCGAGAGCTCTACTCTGGTATTCTGCATTCCTTGGGAAGCTACTGGATAGGGCTTTGCCAATTGTTGCTTCTAGCTGCCAATGGTCATGAGGAAGCTTTTTTCCAAGAATCCCAATGCTTCCAATCATTCTTCACAAAATACATCATTTGTTGGGAAGACCTTTCAGGTTGGAAGAACATCCGTTACTGTGGAAGATGTGATCGCTGAAGGTGAGACATCTGACAGGTGCTGGCTTTGATTCTGGGCCAGACCATACAAATACACGTATGCTGCACAGCGCCAATGCAGCAGCAGGGTCCTATAAACAATTTAATGTGCACTAACAATAAGCAAATAAAGTGCAGACACTGCGCAATTGTCAGAACTCAAGTTTGGTGCTTGGTCACAACTAATTCAAGCGCAGACACTGTGCAATTCTCAGAACTCAGGTTTGGTGCTTGGTCACAACTAGTTTTACTACACAACTACTACTACACAGATAGCCAATGCTTTAAAGAATGAGGATTTTGGGTAATTCCAAGCAAAGATACTTGTGAACCATTTTTCAAGCAAACAATTTGAAAGCTAAGTGCAATTTGAGTTCACCTATATTCATTATATGTTGCCCCCTCTGAGATGATCATTTTCAGGAAAGTGGTGTAAGACAATAAATATTGAGGATTGTGGCCCACTTATGAGTTCTTATTAATGATTTAACAACTGTTGCGTTCAAAAATCCAAAACAGTAAAATTGTTTATTTTTGAAAACATGGCTTGTATTAATATAATATGTTTTGAAATTACCAATTTTTGCTTTATGTTTTTTTCGGCAAGTTCTGTAATGACCTATAACTTGCTCACCACTAATACTTATCAAATGCTGCCATAGCTTAGGTGCATGCTATGTTGACAGAAGTCACAAACAAGTACAAAACCCAAACTGTCATTATTTAGTTCTATTTTGGTATTGTGGCTTTCTTTGCATAAATATTGCAACCATGTTTTGCTTATCAGGGAAAGCTTGCATATCAATGTGTTATGGATTACACTGGAGAGGGGAGGGGCACTAATGCTGATAGTCAGTTAAGTTATGGCAAAAGATGCTGGCAGATTGTGATGAAAAAATGTGGTGTGGCACCTGCTAATAACATGCCAGTGGTGTGCCACTTCAAGGTATCATGAAATATGTATGCAAATGACTTAAGTGGCCAATTATGTGATAAAACCTTAAACTGCGTTGTTGCAATACATATTTTTAAGCTCTTTCCAACAAATCATGACACAAATAGACTGTATGTGCACTTACAGTTTGTATTGTGAAAATGTTCTGGCTGTCTTTTAAAAATGACTGCTGTCAGATTTCTTCAACATATTGGGCAGGTGCAGGTGTTGGGCCTATTTTGTATTTTTACCCCATCTCACCCAGCATACAATGATCAGGAAGTTCCTGTACTGCAGGATATATCTATCAGCAGATTATTGGAGTGTTTCAGGCTATCCTCAACCACTGGAGCCAAGTGAACTCTACAATTTTGCCAAACAAGTCAGCAGGAGAATCCCAAATTCTGCACATTGAGGTTCAAAAATACAATGCTATGTCATATATCATGTTCATTGTGTTAAAGATCCATCTCTAGTAATGCAAGAGTCCCACTTTATGAAGTTTCTCAAAGTGTGCACTGGGTTCATCAGTGTATACCACATTCCCTAAGCAAAGTATTCTTTAAGTCAAACTATGTCTACTTTAATTCCCAGGTAAATTTTCTCTGAATCAAACTGTGTACACCACATATCCTATGCAAAAATTATTTAAGTCAGGCAGCATGTGTGCATTTACAGAACTGGGTGTTATTCAGAAATATACATTGTCATTTGTATGCTCCAGAGCTGTTTTTAATCAGTTCTATTGACAAGCATAAAGGAAATTCAGTCACAGAGCTGAAGTGCCTTTGGGCTAAACTTTGCTGTCTGTAAAAGACAGAAAGGTCTATTTGACAACATTGTGGTTTTATGCAAATCTGACTTAATGGATTTTGTGGAGCCACTGAACTAGTCATGCCAAGTCAATGTCAGAATCCCACATGTGTGGTAATCCCATATGTGTCACAGTTTCCCTTTCCAATCATCATGTGTAGGTTAGGATGACATACTGGTACAGCATGTTGTAGTCCTTGAACTTGACATCATGGGGAGTGGGGAGAGAGGGGTGGGGGTGGAGGATGAACTCCCCCACTATGGAGCTGATTTATTGGCTGGGGCTATAACAGCCGTGATGTGTGAGTGGCAGCGCTGCTGTCGGTGCACATTGGCGGCGTCAGTGAATGGTCAGGATTAGTGAGCACGTGACATGCATGGTGTCAAGTACCGCCGCAAAAGAACATTGCAGCCAGCCGACGGGTTCCTGTTCTTGTAAAATCCATGAGAACTGCACCGTAACGGCTATGGCATTGCGACTTTTTCGGACGATTTATGCGCAGATTTAGCGTAAATTCTTTTTGGGATAGCTGTGTCTGTGACTAGAAATTACGCATATGGGCCCGTTAGCTGTCGCCAGAAGAGAAAGTCTCACTTCAACAAGATACAAGTGTGAACATGACGTAACCACGTCGGGTAACCTCACTCGTCGGATCACCGGACGCAGAGAACACGTAACGGAAAACGCTTACCATTCGCCGCTGTTTACCCGATTGCCTTGTTTAACGACAATATCGTGCCGCAGTATTGCAGCACGACAGGCTGGATAGGGTATCGCGATAGGGTACATCGCCACGGACCGTTCACCCAGCTGGCTGGCGGCGACGATGTTGCTCTATTGTGTCGTTTGATCGGACAGCAGCGGCCGATCACGGGCGTCACCGACACACGGCTGCCACCGACACAACGGTGTCACCAACACAAGGATGTCACCAACACACGGCTACCACCAACACACGGGTGTTACCGACACACGGGTATTACCGACACATGGGTGTCACCAACACGGGTGTCCTCGACACACGGCTGTCACTGACGCACGGGTGTAACCTGCACATGGCTGTCACGGACACGGGCGCTGCCTCGTCCCGGCGGCAGTCACGCTGGCCGGCTCACAAACAATGCCGCACAAACACGGCGAAACGGCGGCTCATAGCACCGCACGTCGGCGCGCTCCCTTGAGCAGCGGCCGCGGGCGCCCTGGCGGCGAGGCGCGCGTGCCTGGTGACCCGTGACCTGACCGTGCCCGCAGGCGGCTTCGCCATCGTGTTTCTGGTGCGCGGCCCCGGCGGCCAGAAGCTGGCGCTGAAGAGGATGTACGTCAACAGCGAGGCCGATTTGCAGGCATGCAAGCGGGAGATCCAGATCACGGTGAGTGACGGCGCCACGACGTGAGGCGGCGCGGCGGCTGGCGGGGGCGCGGAGCCGATTCGGCTGGGGTTTAGCCGAGTCACTGCGTTGAAGAAGAAGGAAGTCGTTTCATGGTTGACGAGAAGCGGTGATTTTCGCAATGGTGGCAGCAAGGCAATGATGGCTATTTGATGTGGTTGATATAATACCGCTGGATGTGATGTGGTTAAGTTAACAGCAGTTAGTGGTTGAGATAACGGCAGTTAGTGGTTGAGATAACGGCCGCAGTATGTTAATTAATTAAGTAACGGCCGGTAACGGTAACGGTTAATTAATTAATGAAGTATGTTAATTAAATAACGGCCGCGGCAGTTAATGGTTAATATAGCGGCAATTAGTGGTTGAGATAACGGTAGTTACTGTAATGGCCGTTAATGTGATGATGGTAACTGCAGTGTTGGTGATGTGATTGTGTGATGTATGCCTCAGAGTACCGGTTCGTGCGTAAAGCAGAGGTAGAAAGTCGGCCAGCGGAGCCGCCGACTGACGGCGCTGCCAGTTTCGTGAATTTATAGGGGTTTAGACCACCAAACTGTGTGTCGGCGGGCTGCTTCTGGCGCGATCAAAATTCCCCTCCCCCTTAAAAAATACTTTCAGCCCAGACAAGGCTGAACCAGTGTGGGCGCCAAGTGATGAAACTGTAGTCGGTGTACGCGAAACACAGAAAACAGCAAGGCTGGGACACCTGAAACACTGACTTTGGGCTCTGTCTGCGGCCATAATGCGAATACTACGACGCAGACATCATAGTAGTATTGATGATGGATGTCTATAGTAGTAGACATAGTAATATATACTGACATCAAGTACTATTGAATGGTAGCCTCTTCTAGTGTTCCCCTGCTAAAGTTAAAACTTAGCCGTCTTCGGACCTCGTGAAGAGAAATTCCGTCCAAAAATACAGATATACGAATGTAGGTAGCGTGCTGCAGCGTTCTACTTATTTAAGTAACCGCGGTTCTGCGGTGGGCACGGTGCCCGCTAAATCCGAGATGCGCCACATTGGTGGCGGCTGCGGCGAGACTGTGAGCGGGCGAGCTGCGTCCGATCGCGCATGATGCAACGCTCGGCCGTGGTATGTGAGCGTTACTGCACGCTGGAGACCATCGGGACCGGGGCTGCGGTCTCGCGCAGCGGAGTCGAGAGCAGCCAAAGTCTGGGGTTTCGGCATGGCGTAATGATCAGCTGCTGGCTGACAGGCGGAAGCCTGAGACACAACGTGATTGAAATGGCGAACGGGAGCGCTCGTTACAGGCAATCGAGGGAGTTCCCGGTAATCCTGCCGAAGGCTTGAGCGACAGTAGTCCTTCCCGTGGCATGTCTGAGTGCTGCGCAAATATGTGATGTATTGGAACCTCACACATGGCGTACTGGTTACAAGCGCACCGCGCTCCCGCCGTTGCCACTGAAGGCGTGCTGTTTCAGCTTATAAGGTTGAAATGTCAGAAGTCGCCGCGTGATATGCAGCACATTGCCCCCGGATCTGGGCTTGGACGCGTGCATATCAGGACATCCAGTTTAGGACGCGGTCGTGACGCATTTGCGGCACATATCAATGTCGTCTGCGCGTCGTGCAACGCTAGTGCAGTGTGAGAGCATTCTTTTGAACGCGATATGCACAAGGCGGCCGGCGCGTACCGCGTGGACCTCAAAGCAGCGTCTGGCATTGAGCGGCCGTGCACGACGCGTCCTAGTGAGGCATCGCTGACAGGATGTTGGCCGGAATGTGTGACCCCGTTGTACTTCCGGGAATCACCCGCCGGCGGGTGGCTCTGAGCGGTACGGCCACCGCCCACCGCCCGCCGCCCGCCGGCCGCCGCCGCCCACCGCCGCCCGCCGCCCGCCGGCCGTGGCGCTTCACAAACAGGCCCGAAGCGACGACGCGCGTCTGGTCTACGCTTCGGGACCGTGCGCTGGTTTGCCGTGCCTGTTGAGCCGCGCCACCGGGCGCCGCTGTGATCTGGGCTCGTGCTGTCGGCGGGCGCCGGCTGCGGCCCGCTCGGCTGCGGCCGTCGGTCGTGATCTCCGGATAACCGGGTGCATTGGCGCGCCGTCCGCCGCGGTCACACCAGCCGCCGCCGGCGCGAATGGTCGCGGTTTGTGCCGTGGGTTCGGAGATCCGGGCTCAAGTCGCGCCCGGTGCGCTTTTCGGAGGAGGCGGCGCGACGGTCGCGACGCCGGACGCGAAGACGGCGTATCGGGGCCGGGAGGGACCGGGGGAAGCCCGCGGCTCGGGGGCCTCCCCGCGGTCAGCGTCGTCCGCCAGGGAGGCACCGAAGTCGGGGCGGGGGGTCAGCCGCCCCCTCGCCTCCAATGGTCGACCTGAAGCGCGCGGCGGCCGTGCGACGCTGCGGTGGGCTCGGCGCGAGAGAGCGTGGCACACGCTTCGACCCTGTCATCAGGACGTGGGCGTGGCGTGGAGGGGGTATCGCCTGCTCCCCCTCTCATCCAACCTCCCGTGACGGGCTTTCTGACGTTTTCCATTTTTCTCTTCTGGCTGCGCAGATCGGCGCGAGTCTCATGATGGGATCGTCGTCCTGACTACGAGTTCTTAGCTCGTGAACACCTCGGGCTCCGTGCTGTCGCGTTTGGCTTGTTGGCTTGGATGTCTGGGATGCAGCTGGAGTTTGACAACAGCTCTCAGACGATGGACGCCTTCGCCTGTGCATTCGATTCGACACGATCAGGGAATGTGGCGCCGGCATTCGGCGGAAGGCATTTGAAACAGCAGCGTTTTGCGATGGAGTCCGACTATCAGCGCAGCGGAAAAGCCAAACATAGCGTAGCCGTGCGGCCTATCAGGCGTGCTGTGTGCACTTGCGCCCACCCGCTGGCAGTCGCACACCACGGGAAACTATTCTGCACACTATAACCAGAGTCCGCTATGTGAGCGTGTTTCAAGTTCGGGAACTCCACGTGAGGGCGTGAGGTTCCAGTCGCCGAGCGCCCCGTCCACTCCGGGAGAAGGAGCGGCGGAACCGGTCAGCGCTGATGTGACTGGCACTGCCCGGCCATGCCTCAGGAGTTTCCACCGCGTTACCGTTTCGTAGAATTGTGGGTGGTTCATGAGGTGCAGATGCCGGTTAGCGCTCTATGATGAACGTTGCGTTGATGCAAAGCAGTGGCGACGGCTCCCGAACGGAGGCTTGGCGAACGCGTTGCCTCTCGCAGACGAAAGACAGTGATAAGCGGGTTTTTGTGACTTGTGGGGCCGAAATGCGTACTTTTCGCCGCAGCTGATTCCGTGATCACGTTTCTGCTTTCGCGGACTCCGCATTTTCCAGAGCGGTGCCGGCGTTTTCCTGTAAGAGTACCTGTTCGCTGCCAAATGTGGCCGCGGCTCCAGGCTGCGGACCGACCCCGGGTGGTATATTTCTGCTCGCCTGTTCGCGTGCGGTTGCATTGCTCACTGGCCCCGTTTTTCTGACCTCGCGTGCCGCTGTGGTGGAGCAGCTTTTAGTCGGACGACTGTGTTTTGTACCGACGCCAGTGGTGCGTCGCTGGCGATGTCGGGGCCGGGAATATCTCCAGACAGCCGTATTGTCTGGTTACTCAGCGAAATTGGGAAAGTGAGGAAGCGAGAGACTGAAGTTCCGATATGTAGTAAGATGATGTGGAATTCGGTCTCCTGACTGCACCTTTTTCGGAGCCTGACCGTTGTCCTGATATCGTGTTGGCTCTCAAGTCTCCGCGCTGCCTACCGACTCCGTATCATTTCTTGGTAATCTCCTGTCTGTTTGTCCGAGTGGCACCGCACTGTGTCCAGTCCTTTATCCTTTCTAGCCCTGGGCTGTGTCTTTGCAACCTCATATGAGTATGGTCTACAGGCTCTGTGTTGGCTTCCAACTGAATTGTTTCATGGCTCTATCATTGTGTTTTTCCCTGACTGTAGTGTTCGAACCCTTGGGTATGTCCATAAGCGCGTGTTTTTCTCAGCGCACCACACGTGCGTGCCATGGGCTACTCTAGCGCGTAAGCTGGCCAACTGTCAAAGTAATGTTTTTGCTGAAGGGAAAATAAATAAATAAAGAAATAAAAAAAAATTGTTTCACGAAACAAAAATGAACTCGTCATTTTTGTTTCGGCGGCTGTCGCCGCTATCATAGGATTTTGGGATGCTCATAGTGCAGTGGTTCAGCTGGGCGTATGTGGAACCAGAGGTGCAGGTTCGATTCCCCCGGTGCCCACTTTTTCCGACAGGGTGAGAGACAGATGGCGACATATTACCTCAGTCGCGAAGTGGGCCGTGAAGCCGCAGTGGAACATGCTCATAGGATTGTTTTCTTCTGTCTCCAATCGGGTCCCGCTGTGCGGTTTATTCTTTTAGAGAGGAGATGCCAGGGGAGTTCAGCTGATACGTTTGGAGATCGAGCACGCGACTTATTTTCGTCATATTTGTTGTCAGTTAGTGGTGGCGTATCGATTCCAGCTTTCTTGTATGTTTGAATGTTTAAGATGACTCAAACGGACTTTTGAGCCTTAAACATGACTTACGCTACGACAGTCTAGCCTAGATCTCAGTTCGAGCACACTCGAGTATGCATCGCACGATACGTGTTGTTCTCATGACGTCATCGGCTTTCGACGCGCGCCCGGCCAGGCTGAAACCAAGGCGTCTTTCTGAAGAAACCATAAAAGTTCCCTGACTCTGTATTTCCCTTTGGTTCGTGGCCCCTGATCCGGTGCATTCTTCTGACTCTTAGCTCGGCAGTCTGTGCTGGCTTCTACCTTGCCTTTGTATGGTCTTCTGACTGTGTTGATCCCTGTTCTACTTAATCCTTCGACTTGGTGTTATTTCTTGGCCGCGTAACGTGTTCTGATCTCGCTTGTCTCCGGTCTGTCCTGTTAGTTATTGGGTTTTACGGGCGCATCACCTGCATCGGTTATTCGTGCTCTCCTGACTCCAGTATTCTAGCATTCCGGTTAATGCATTTTTGTGACGTTCCTGTAACCTATAGTCCATGTTTGCTTCCGAATGTGCTGTGGCCTTTTGGGAGTGCCTTTTGGCGGTGTTTTATTGTTTTTATATTGTCTTCAGCTTTGTTCTCACCCATCTTTGTACTGTCTACTAACTCACTTGTCCACGGACTCTATTGTCTCCTCTTTGTCCATTTACCCCGACTTGTTAATCCTGAATGCATTGACCACCGACTATCTTGTTTCTGAGCGCCGCGTCTTTCCATGACTGTGCCGTCCTTTCACCCGATCAATCTTCTGGCTGTTCTCTCCCAAGCTCCATGTAGTGCTCCTGCTTTGTATTTTCCGTATTCTTTATTGTCTCCTGAATCCGATCTCTTTCTCGACTACATGTCACCTCATGACTATCGTATCCCGACTCGGTGATGTCTGCCGACGCCGTGTAGTCCCCCGACTCGGTGATGTGTCCCGACTCGGTGATGTCTCTCGACTCCCAGATGTCTCCTGACTCGGTGACGTATCTCAACTCGGTGATGCCTCCCGACTCGGTGATGCCTCCCGACTCGGTGATGTCTCCCGACTCGGTGATGCCTCCCGACTCGGTGATTCCCGACTCGGTGATGTCTCCCGACCCGTTGATGTCTCCTGACTCGGTGATGTGTCCGGACTCGGTGATGTCTCCCGATTCGGTGATGTCTCCCGACTCGTTGATGTCTCCTGACTCCGTCTCTCCGTCGCTGCAGTCAAGCCTGAGTGGCCACCCCTACATCATCGGCTACGTGGACTCGACAGTGCGCAGCTGTGGCGGCGGGGTGTACGAGGTGCTGCTGCTGATGCCGTACTACCGCACCCACGTCCTACAGATGATGAACGAGAGGTGAGCACCGCCAAGCGATCGGAGGGGGGGGGGGGGGGAAGGAGAGAGGGCGGTTCGGTGGGTACGCCCAGGCCGCACTTGACGCTGCTTTTAATTTTCGGCACTTTTTACACTCGTGCTTTTCACAAGTCCTTATCTCGAACTTTGTGGTCCTCATCATGCGTTTGCGTTTACAGTCGCTCGTGGTCAAGTTCATATCTTAGTATATTTTCACAAGCGGCAACCTCTCCACTCTGCACACCCGATACATCCGGCTGTGGGTACAAGTCCCGCGTCTGACATCAGTCAGTTTTGTGTTCTGTCTAAAGTGCTGTGAAGACGGGATGGGCAGAGCCCTCGTCAGCTTGCGACGTACTTCAGATTGTTACGAATCGCTCCGAATCGTCAGCCAAGTGCGATTTGCGAGCACGCTTTGAGGATGACGGAGACCCATGATGCACGTGCAACATTGTACTGGCTGTCCAGCAGCCAATGCAGTCAAGTGCTGGACGGGCGTGGGTTGTGAAAAGGCTGTTAAGTAAACCTCGTGAGTCAGGAGAGAAGGCCACAGTTGTGCACGCCGTCAGTGTTTTACCGGCATTCCTGCGACCCCGTCCGTTAAAGTCCCTCTGCCGCGACCTATTTCCACACTATCGTTATCAGCTTCAGTGGATGCCACCACTCGATTGCGGAAAATCATTATTGGTAGGTCACCGTAGACAGGTGGCTTTTTGGTAGAGGCCGTGGCCGCTGCCGACGGTGGAGCATCCGTGGTGTTTGTTGCTACCGGCCATGATTATGTCACGAACGTCCGGGAACTCCGTGAGGAAGAAGCTGATTGGCTGGCATTCGGCGCAAAGGCGTTGCGTTGCAGCGATGTGCTTTAGAATAACAATTTCAAAGCGATTGGGTAACCCAAGGGGTCTTGGCCTGTTGGGTCCGTCTGGACGGGGTCACGACCTGTCTAGACGGACGGGCTTCTGCTTCTTCCGCCGCGCCCTGTTTCTCGGAGCATCGTCGCCGCCGGACGAGCGCTCACGGCTGAGCGAGCCTCTGTCACCGTGGTGTTGTGCTGTCACGCGCTGTCCCTCTAAATAGACGCGAAATAGAAGTCATAGTATTTGCCTGTTGTCGGGAAGCGTAAGCCATTTGCAATGTTATGCCTTAGGGGTGTTCAGTGGCCGTGTCTGAATTTTTCGGACGCTAAACCGCCGTTGTAGCGAAAAGGCTCTCGACTTTTTCCCGCCGTGTTGATTTGACAGCACAGTACACGTGCCATCATTGAACCAGACTCTCAGTTATTGCAGCACGGTCGGCCAGGTCTTTGTTAAAATAGCGCGCTAACCAAACTAATTTGTCACTTATCAAGTCTGTGTTCGACGTGTTCGAAACACAGCTGCAATTCTTACGCCGCCGACGTACGTATGCTCGGCGTCGGTCTCAATTCACATCGAAGGCCGCGCCCAGTCTCCGCAGCAGACCCGCGGGCTATCGCTGTCTCGGAGGCTCGGCGCTGCTGTCGTCCCACGTGGCTTCGCAAAAATCGATTCTCTATTTCTCCCGCTCTCTTCCAAAGCTTCAGAGCGCGCTGCCATGGCGCTGACCCCGATTCGCGGTGATATGTTTGCGCTTGATCGGCTGCGAATTGGCTCGCGCGGCGTGGCAGCGTCGGGACGGAGACGTCACGAGACGGCCTTCGTGCCGGCCCGCGCGACCTCGCCTGACCGTATGATGCGGGGCCGAGAGTTGCCGCCTCGACCGTGCGGCGGCCGTCGCCGTCCCATTACCCCAACCCCGACTGCTGTGACCCTGCCTCGGAACCCCCGACTCCGGCTGTGACCCTTCTGATCTCGGCTGTGACTCCTTTGACCCCGGCTGTGACCCCTCTGCCCCCGGCTGTGACCCTCCGACCCCGTGTGTGACCCCTCTGACACCGGCTGCGCCCCCTCCGACCCCCTCTGTAACCCCCCTGACCCCGGCTGTGACACCTCTGACCCGGCTGTGACCCCTCTGACCCCACGCCGTGTCCTTGCAGACTGCAGACGGGGTTCTCGGAGCACGAGGTGCTGCGAATCTTCAGCGACGTGTGCGAGGCCGTTTCCCGGCTGCACCACTGCCAGACGCCCATCATACACCGCGACCTCAAGGTCAGTCGATGAGCAGCACACCGGCGAGGTCACGTCCCGCCGGCTTTTTGGCGGTGGGAATAGTGCGATGTGACCTTCTGTGGTTTGGTGGTAACGCGTTTGTCGCTGTGGTTTGTCACATGTCTGTGACGTTAAGGAAACAACTGTGAAGTGCTAGGCATACGCCGTTGGTTGCGATCGAGTCCATCGTCTCGAATTTCGCGCCAGATCACGCGACACTGATTTACCATTCATCACAAAATGCCGTGCCTGGCGACATCGTTATGCGTACGTGTCACGGCCCGGTCAACGGCCACGAGTGGACGGCTAAGGGTGCTGCCGCTGCTCGCTGCCGGCGCGGGGGTCAGCGTCAGGTGCGTCGAAATCGACCCCTCGGAAGCAGGACTGGGCACAAACCGCAACCCCCCGCCACCCGGTCCTCGCGGACTGCGATATCATTCCCTGGCGCGCGATGCCCGCACGGTCGACGTTCGCCGCCGTTTTCAGGTGGAAAACGTCCTTCTCTCCGACGACGGCAAGTTCGTGCTCTGCGACTTCGGCTCGGCCACCGCCAAGGTAGCGTCGTCTCGGCGGTGTGCGGAGATGATGTGCTGTGTGTGTGCCTGCCAGACACCGTACCTTTCCGGGAGACACTCGAACGTTGACTTCCGGGGAGTGGCAGGAAAAACGGACTTGCACGTTTGGAATGAGCCCAAACCCGTGCCAATGTGTTTGCCCAGCCCTGCTAGGTTAAACACATGCATGGTATCGGACGAACTCATCGGCACGGGTGACGTCATAAACAAATTCATTGGTGCGGATGACGGCATGTGTAGGGGACTGCGACAAACCAAGCGGCGTATTGAACTCATCCGGGGTGCTCATTTGCGTGATCCCAGGCCTGCAGCGTATTGATCGCGCTGAACGCTATGAGGAAAATACCACATTTATGTCCGATTCTTTGTTATGTCAGTTGTGGCTTCCGTTTGTTGCGTTTGCTCGCCTGGCGGAGTTTTCACCTCGCTTTGATGGATACAGACCAGGGCAAAAGGCACAAGAGCAAACTGCGGTCAAGCGCTTTGCGAGTACTTTTAATGACCAACAACTAAACAAACTACACAGAAGTCATTTGGAAGTACCTGTTTAAATGACCAACAAGTTACAAAACTACAGATACGTTTTTTGGAAGCATCGACGGGTCTCAAATGCCTACACCGTAGGAATTGTCCCACATATTGGCTTGGCGAGTCCGTTTGGCATGCAGCAAGCGCAAGCTGGGCCTCTCCCATAGCTCGCACAAGGCAGCATTGGAGCGCCTCCCTGTCTCTGATGTCTCACGCACCGCCGGACTCCTCCGTAGTGTTCGGTGTCGCCGCATCGTCCGGCGACACCGAACACTACTCCGTTACCACACAGTCATTTGGACAGCGCGCGTCCCGTCATCCTATCTGAGACACGCGCCAGACGTGTGGGTCGCCGGGCTCCTCCGTAGTGTTGGGTGTCGCCGCATCGTCCGGCGACACCGAACACTACTCCGTTACCACACAGCCATTTGAACAGCGCGCGTCTCCTCATCCCATCTGAGACACGCGCCAGACGTGTGCGCCGCCGGCTCGCCGGTCTCCGCCGGGTGGCTGAACGGACGGCGCCCCCGCCGCGACAGGTACTGAACCCGGCCAGCGGCGGCGTGCCGGCCGTTGAGGAGGAGATCAAGAAGTACACCACGCTCAGTTACCGCTCGCCCGAGATGGTGGACCTGTACTCGGGCGCCAGCATTACCACCAGCAGCGACGTCTGGGTAAGCGAGCGGCCCGCAGCCACCGAGGCGCCGGCGCTGGCGGTGTGCTGAGGCTGGGGTGTACGGGGCAAGGGTCGTGACGTGTCAGGCGACATGATTTGTCAGACGTGTCAGATGTATCAGACGTGTCAGACGCATCAGATGTATCAGACTGTCAGACGTGTCAGACTATCAGACGTAGCAGAAGTCTCAGGTTATCGGATGTGTCAGACGTATCAGACGTGGCCGATTGTTAGACGTATCAGACGTCTCAGACGAGTCAGACGTGTCAGCCTTATGGAACGCCCCCCCCCCCCCTATATGGGGGGGGGGGGGGGTATCGGGAGGGGAAGGGTATGAGGACCTATCGCACAACCGACGCCCGTCCTCTGGCAGCGGAGGGGCGTGGGTTCGATTCTGGACAGGGGCGTTCGCTTTCAACCCTTCCAACACGGCGAGTCAGCCGCTAATGCCGCCGGCGCCGCGCCACCGCAGGCCCTGGGATGCCTGCTGTACAAGCTGTGTTTCTTCACGCTGCCGTTCGGCGAGTCGGCGCTGGCCATCCAGAGTGGCCAGTTCAGCTTCCCCGACAGCTCAAAGTATTCCAAGCGGTTGCACGCCCTCATCCGTAAGTGGCACCTCCCTGCGCGCAGAGGCGCCTGTGTGCTGGGTTTCTTTGTGATGCTGGTGTAGTCGTCTGTTTTGTTGGGACGGGGGTCAAATGAGCACTACGAGGGTATCTATTCTGTTGATGTGTTATGTTGGCTTGTGTTCGAAAGCGTAGCGGGTCTTCAGTGGGTTAGGTTGTGTTTCTCTGGATGTTCGCTAAAGTTAGGAGTTCATGCAGTCTCATGGTTCCGTTCGGGAGAGTCTAATATGAGCGATCACGTGACTACCTCCGCAGTAGCATCGTTCGCGTCCTTGTGACGACCACCGCTATCATCGTCTTGCCAGGTGTCTGCCGCCTCCCCCCGCGTCGTTGGAGGAGGCCGGTGAGCTCTGTTCGGAGGCAGCCATGCCCGGCACGCGGCACGCGCCGCTCACACTGCGCGCCCCGTTACAGGCTACATCCTACAGCCGGATCCCGCGCTGCGTCCGGACATATTCCAGTTGTCCTTTCTCACCTGCCGTCTGCTGGGCAGGGAGTGTAGCGTGCAGAACCTTCACGTGAGTGTCGCGGTCGCGGCCGGCAGCCGGCGACGGGTTATGTGCAGCTACTGCCGTCGTCCGAGGCAGTCCATGGGCTCGCTAGCTAGTTGAAATAACTGCATGCCTCGGATCGAGTAATGGTCTGAACGACTACCCTCGTCTGGCATGCTAGTGTGTACACAACGCTTCGGCCAGTGGATGGTCAACAGGCGTTGTGTATATGCCGCTATCACGCCAGCCGAGGACGGCAATCCGAACAATCAGTCCATCGGAGAAAGTCTCGATCATTTCGTAATGCTAGGATGCATGCATGTTGGTGTGGTGGGGGTGGGGGTGAGAGCGGGGGGAGGGGGGGGGGGAGCAGCAGTCTACTGCGGCCCCTGCAGCTGGGTTTATTCGGCCCTGCATGCACAGTGAGGCTGGTATGGGGCCAGCCAGCGGACCGCCGACGGCCGAGTGCTCGCTGCTCTCATTGTCCACTCCCGGGCGGCACGGTTGGAATGCACACAACAGATGCGGGACGTCCAGACGCAATGAGTCACTCGGACGGACGTGCGCGAGCGGGCCGGCCGGGGGCGGCAGGGCGCCAGGTGGCGCGCGTGGCGCGAGAACGGCGCGCCGTAATCGCCCGGCGCGCCCCGCCCCGCCACGCCCCGCTCCGCCCCGCCCGGTCCCGTCCCGCCGCGCCCCGGCCCGGCGCCGTGCCCCGGGGCGTTTGACGGTCGGTTACCTCGGTGGACTGCCGGTCGCTCGCGCTCACCCGCGCCCTGGGGGCCGGAGAGAGGCGTCCTCGCGGTGGCTGTGGACTTGGTCCCGGGCAGGGGGCAGCTGTGTGTCTAGGGTGCGCTATCGGGACTGAATTGGGGGCATCTCAGTGGCATGCATGGGAAGGATTGGAGAAGAAGGGAGGTTGGCGTCTGTATTGTGCCTGCGCTGACGCAGTGGTATGTGCCAACGGTTAGCTTTAATTGTGCATCGCCCTGGTTTGTGTCGTGGAATGCAGTCATGCCAAGGTTTGGGGTGTTTACCAGATTGCGTGGGTATATTTGACGTCGGATATCCCGCCTCTGTGGCTGCTCCTGGCGTGAAATGGCCGTCTCAGTTGTGGTGTTGCCGCTGACACCGACCCGTCGTTGCAGAACGTTGCCGTTCCCGACATCGACTCGTTGCTTGGCGTGCTGGAATCGCAGGCGACGCCAGCGCCATCCGACGGCAAGCCGGCCACGCCCAGCTTGCGCGACCCGCCGCTGGAGGTGCTGACGTCAGTGGCGCCGCGCCAGCGCCCGAAGGCCGGCTTGAAGGCGGCGCCGGCGTCGTCGGCGGTCCAAGCGCTGCCGCTGCCGCCGCAGGGTGGGTAGCGCGCTGCTCGGGTGGCGCGTGGGTCCACCGCGCGGGGAGAGGTCACGCCGTCGGGAAGTGGGAGGGTCTGACGCCCCCACCACCGCCACTGGCTCCCTCCCTCCCCCTCCCCCCCCCTCCCGGACGGGTTTGCCGGTGTCTGTGGCGGCGGGCGAGTGGAGTAGTCCGCAACCACTGCTGTGCTCATCATCACTCGTGCGTGCGAACCATGTCACTGCCGATCGCTCCTGGTCGTACGCCGCTGGTGGCCAAAGCAAACGGCGCCGTCCAAACACAGCCGGCTGAGCAGCGCCATCTGCCGGCCGCGGACGGCGTGCGTCACTGGCCCGCCTTCCCCGACAGGCTCCGGCAAGCGGACGTCTGTGGCGCCGCCGCCGCCGCCGCCGGCGCCGGCGCCGGCGCCGGCACCGGCGCCGGCACCGGCACCGGCGGCGGCGGCGGCAGCGGCCGAGCCGCTCGCCAGCACGCCGCTGTTCGGCACGCAATTCTCGGACGAGTTCGCGCCCGAGCCGGCGCCTGCCGCTGCCGCTGCCGCTGCTCCCGCGCTGCCGCCCAGCCAGTTCGGCGACGACTTCGCGGCGGCGCCGCTGCCCGCGGACGTGGCGGCGGCTGCGGCGGCCGGCCGGCACGCGTTCGGCGACGACTTCTCACCTGCTGAGCCGGCCGAGCTGGCCGGCCGCCGCAGCCGGGTGGAGCCGGCCGAGCCGCCCGCTCGCTTACCAGGTGAGCGGGCGCCGGCGGAGGGCGGAGCACGCACAGGCGGCCGCTCTTGTCGCCCCTGTCTTCTTCAGCCGCTCTTGTCTTCGCCGGGGCCAAGACGAGCGCCGTCTCGACCCCGGCGAGCGGTCCGTGTCTTCGTTCGCGTGGTGGCCGCGCGGTGGTTGTGTGCGTTCGCATCCCCTGTGCGTGCGTGCGTGCATGCGTGCGTGTATGTGTGTGTGCGTGCGTGCGGGTATCAGGCTGGTAGGTTTGATAAGCAGTCTCAGCGAGTGCCGTCTTTCTTATGTGTCCCCCTGTCGTCTTTCCCTGCTCTGTCTTGCGAGTTCTGATGTGCGCTGGTTTTCCGTCTGCTGTGTTCCCTGCGTTTGGCTCGTGTCTCTGTTGTCGCGTTCTCACGCTCTGTCCCCTGCCTGAATCTGATTCATGTCTGAGTCTGATCCATGTCTTAATCTGAGTTTGGGTCTGATTCGTGTCTTAGTCTGAGTCGTGATTGAGTCTGAGTCTGGGTCTGATTTGTGTCTGAGTCTGGGTCTGAGTCGGAGACCGTGAGCACACAGTCCACCGGCGACCGTCCCGCCGTCGCCGTGTTTGCCGTCGTGTGTTCGTCGCCCTGCCTGGCTGACCCCTGACCTGACCTGACCCCGCGTGTGGCCGGCGGCAGGCGCCGGCCCGGTCAAGGCCGGCTCTGTCACGCCACCGGAGCTGAGCTCCTGCAAGCTGGTGGCGCCGCCGCAGCGCAGCGGACACCGGCGCAACGTCTCCGACACGAGCACGTTCAACAAGTGAGACCGGCTGCCCGCCAACGGGCTGGACCGAGACGGGCCGGGCTGGGCTAGGTCGGATCACGCTGGCATAGCATGTCGTGCTATGCCAGGCTGTGGGCCCCAGGCTCCAGTCTCGTCCTGCGGCGTCTCTCCAGCGCTGGTGTGATGTCTCACTTTCCTTTCGAATGAGCTTGATGTAGACGAAGTGTAGATGACGTATCCAGCTGACGGCGTTACCGCGCCGACGCGTGGTTCGGCCTCTCAGGTCTGTGATGGTTCGGCCGCTCAGGTCTGTGATGGTTCTGCCGCTAGGTCTGTGACGGTTTGGCCGCTCAGGTCTGTGATGGTTCGGCCGCTGAGGTCTGCGATGGCTCGGCCGCTCAGGTGTGTGATGGTTCGGCCGCTCAGGTGTGTGATGGTTCGGCCGCTCAGGTCTGTGATGGTTCGGCCGCTCAGGTCTGTGATGGTCCGGCCACTCAGGTCTGTGATGGTTCGGCCGCTCAGGTCTGTGATGGTCCGGCCGCTCAGGTCTGTGATGGTTCGGCCGCTCAGGTCTGTGATGGTCCGGCCACTCAGGTCTGTGATGGTTCGGCCGCTCAGGTCTGTGATGGTCCGGCCGCTCAGGTCTGTGATGGTCCGGCCGCTCAGGTCTGTGATGGTTCGGCCGCTCAGGTCTGCGATGGCCCGGCCGCTCAGGTCTGTGATGGTTCGGCCGCTCAGGTCTGTGATGGTCCGGCCGCTCAGGTCTGTGGTGGTCCGGCTGCAGGTCACTGATGTCGGAGACGAGCCAGTTCATCGCGCCGCACCAGGTGGACCGGCCGCGGCCGAGCGCCAGCCGCGGCGCCGCCGACCCCGGCCAGAGGTCGCCGCTGGAGGTCAGCCTGCAGCCGCACACCCACCTGTCCGGCAGCGCCTCCCAGGTCAGCTCGGGTCACGCTGTGCCGGTGCTGTCGGTGCAGGGCGGTGCAGTGCCGTTACTGTTGGTGCGGGTCTCAGCTGCTAGGTCAGTGGAGGGGACCAGTTGGTCACGTGTCTCACCACTCTCGGCTGAGGCGGCGCTGCCAGTCGATTGCGAGGTGATGACGTCACGGCGCCCCGTCATCGGCGGCGTCGCGCCGGCCGGCCGGTGACCCCGCGTGACCCCGTGTGACGCTCGCCGGCAGACGCTGCCTCCGCCGCCGCCGCGCCCCACCTGGAACCCATTCGAGGCGGCCGCGCCGCCCTTCGGTCAGCTGGCGCCGCGTGACGTCACGGCCCCGCCCCCAGGTGAGCTGAGGAAGAGGGGCGGGGCTACCCGCGCAGGGGGCTGTCTGCGCCGACCTGCGGGACGTCACTTGGCGTTGGCTTAAGTCAGCTCTTTATTGCGAGTTGGGGGAGGAGCGGCTAATGCGTCCCCCTGTCGGTGCCGTGCAACTCGTACCGCTGGATCCCGTAACATCGGGCGGGGGCGGCCTCCGGAGACTGCTGCATCGGCCAGCCGACGACAGACAGACAGACAGACAGACAGACAGACAGACAGACAGACAGACAGACAGACAGACAGACAGACAGACAGACAGACAGACAGACAGACAGACAGACAGACAGACAGACAGACAGACAGACAGACAGACAGACAGACAGACAGACAGACAGACAGACAGACAGACAGACGGACGGACGGACGGACGGACGGACGGACGGACGGACGGACCAGACCAGACCAGACCAGACCAGACCAGACCAGACCAGACCAGACCAGACCAGACCAGATGGACGGACGGACGGACGGACGGACGGACAGCCGCCCCCTCCCCACCCCCGACCCCCGTCTGGCTGGAGCAGGAGGTGCGAGGAGTGGCCACGAGCCTCGTGCCGCGGCTCTAGGGCTGCCCGGCTCTGACGTATTTGACTCCGGCCCGATCGGCGCCGAGCTGTTGCTGCTGCTGCTCTGCATGTGGTGCCTGTAGCGTTGAACCTCGTGGCACTGCCCCCCCCCCGCCAGAAGTTTTCGAAGGAAAAGTTTCCCCGCCAGTCGGAGTAGAACCCGCGACCTTTGGCTCTGAGCGTGTGTTCAGCCCTCTTGGCTTTATAGTCTCGCGTTGCGACTGCTGAGCGAGCCCTGTTGTAGCCGTTTGCCCCACGCTCTCTCTCTCCCGGACTCCCGTCGCGCTGCGCTCTCCCCGCCGGCTGCAGTGCTGCAGCCTGGCCCAGTGTATGTGTGCGTGTGTGTGTGTGTGTGTGTCACTAACCTTCCACCGGTGGCCTTTGCTGATCGCACGTGGTGCTCGCACGTGGTGCTCGCACGGCGGGTGGTGCACGTGGCCTGGGTGGGCAGGGCCGGGCTTCCCGGCGGCAGAGGCGGCTGGCGTGCGGGCGCTGCTTCGGCGGCGCCCGGCGGCTTTCAGTGGGAAAGGGCTAATTGGAATGTCAGGTCCGTGGCTGGGGTCTGATGTGCTCCCATTTAGGGTTGTTTTCACATCGGGTTTCTGTAAGGGCTAAAATTCGGTTGCGGGATGGAACGCCAAAGACTCTGAACTGTTTTATGGGGCTTAGACGGGCCACGATGGGTGATGGGCTATCCCGATACATTCCCGGGCACAGTTTTCGGGGTTATTCTCTCACCGTCCACGCGCGCTGCCAACGACGTAAGAACACGAAAAGGGGTGTCATTGCCGGGTGGTTAGCGCATTTGACTCCGACGTTTGGGGGGGGGGCTGTTTCTAACCCCAGTAAAGTCAGGGCCCCTGAGCGTTGATATATGTGCAGTCGTTGGCTTTACAATAGCTAAACATATAACATAACAAATAAACATATATCTCCCCTCACAAACAAATAATAAAACGTCTTGCTCACGGGGCGCCACAGCAGCGTTACTTCTTGCTGGAGAGGGGAGAGGGAGGGTGCCGCAGCCCCGCCGCCGCCGCCGGCCTGCTCGCCCGCGCCCCGCGCCGGCCCTAGCCTGGCGCTGTGAGCGGCGGAGACGGGCCGTCCCGAGCGAGTAACGTCCGTGTGACCCGGCAGCGCCGCCGCCGGCCGCCACTAACCCAGCGCCGGAGCCGGAGGACCCGTTCGGAGCCGCGCCGTTCGTGCTGCCAGGTAACGCCGCTGGCGCCGCCGGCAGCGCCGCTGGCGCCGCTGGTGCCGCCGCTGGCGCCGCCGGTAACGCCGCTGGCGCCGCTGGTGCCGCCGCCGGCCGTCGGTCGCCGCCGCCGCCGGCCTGGTGCGGGCCTTGTGTGGACCGCGGGGCCGACGCTGGCGCGGTGGTGGCCGGCTGGGGATGGGGCGCGGAGGCAGGGTCAGGTCAGATCAGATCAGGTCAGGTCAGATCAGATTAGGTCAGATCAGATCAGGTCAGATAAGGTCGGATCAGATCAGGTCAAGTCAGATCAGACTAGGTCAGATCAGACTAGGTCAGGTCGGGTCAGATCAGATCGGGTCGGGTGGAGCTTCTTGCTTTGCCGCTCTGCTAGATGCATGGATACGCTCGGAGCGGTGGTGATAAGGACGCTCTGCTCTGGACTTGTCGGTCTTGGGTCTAACCCCTCCCCCCCCCCCCCTACCACGCGTCCACCGCATCCCATATGCCTGGACTTGTTGGTATTGGGTCTGAGCCCCCCCCCCCCCCCTACCACGCGTCCAACGCATCCCATATGCCTGGACTTGTCGGTCTTGGGTCTGAGCCCCCCTCCCCTACCACGCCGCCACCGCATCCCACACGCTACCCAACTAAGACATCCGTCTTGAAATGGCCCTGGCGCTCAGTGAGACGTCAAGCGCCGATCATCATAATTGGGGCTTGGGGAGGGGGGAGGGGCAACGCCGTGCTGAACTTACGTTTCACAGCCGGGGCGTGGCTGACGCTGCGGGCGGGGCTGCAGACGCATCAGGCGGCGCTACGTCCGGCGTAATCCGTCTACGCTTTTGGTCCACTGCCGTTCGCCCTCTGGTGTCAAGCGGGTTGCTTAAGAACCTGTATTGATTGGTGCTATGGGAGTGACGTGGCGCGCTCCGGCTGGCTGGTTGTCCTGAACGCGGGGGCGTGCGCCGAAGCTGTCGTCTGCCGGAGCAAAGGTCACCCCGCCTGCCCCGCCCGGCCCCACCCACCCAGCCACCCTCAAACCCCTTTAGCTCACGGGTGCCGACTTCGCAGTGTTCTCTGGGGGGCTTTGCAGCGACTCTCTCAAGTGATCCTTTAGCGATTCTTGATGTGATATCGATGCCTTTGAGGTTTTCAGAGAATACCCAGAGATCATCTATGTTGTCTTGCATATGGTCCGCACACCCATTGGCAATGTCGGCAGGCGGCAGAGGCCGTCGCGTTACGTGGTCGGTGGTAAATCGCGCCTGTTTGTGACAAACGTAACTGTCGGCCTCGTGTCACCCTCCGCTCGGCGATGACCAGCTCAGACAACGGGCCCCACCGCATCCCTGCCTGACCGGTGACTAACCCAGCCGCCAGCCCGGCTCGTCTCGCCTGCCCGGTGACTACGCCGTCGCACGCGGCGCCGCGCGGCCGGTGACTAACCGAGCGGTGTCTGTGTGCCCGTTCGCAGCGTCGCTGCGCGGCCAGCTGCCGTCGGCGTCGGCCGGCCTCCAGAGAGGTAACTCCACCTAGCGGACGGCCGCGCCACCAGCGGACGGCGCGTCGGTGCACTGCGCTGGCGCTCGGCGGTGGTTGTGCACACGGTTGGCGTGCGGCGGCGGCCGCTGGGCTCAGGGCTAGGACGCTGGCGGCTGGCACTGGCCATTTTTGAGAGAACGGCAGGAGATTGGGATCGGTGGCCTCTTTGACCTTGACGGATGTGAAGCTTGTTGATCAGTGGTGGGTGATTTCGTGACCAGTTTGACCGCGTGACCGGTTTGACCAATCGGACGGGGCGACGCGATGTGGACAATCACTTAATGAAGCGCGTAGATAGTTACCCATACGGGCGGGTGATAATGATGAGATGCCTCCGACATGATTACCGGAGGAGTTAAGAGCCTTATGTTTCTCTAACCGTGATGGTCGCTGTTTGTCACCGCTGTTGCAGGTTTTAAGAGCTTTTCGTTTATGTTTGGATGGGATTTCCCCTGTTCATGAGTTCGGAGAACCGGTTCGAAGTTATCAGTGAAGATAATACGGAGTTTCCCAGCAGGAGGCGTCACTTCAGTTCACTTCCTGCCGGACTGATCGGGATGGGGTCAAGCCCAGGACCCCTCCCCTCCCTCCCTTCCAGTGTTCTTAACCGAGGAGCGTAACGTGCCCAGTGTAAACCAGCGTCCCGCCCCGGGGAGCGAGCGCGGGCGTCTGCGCGCGGCTGCGACCGGCGGCTGGGCCAGCCGGCGCCGGCGCCACCTGCCGCCGGCGCCGTCTGCCGCGCGGTTCAGCTGGCCTGAAGATATGACACCGGGTGCCGGTCGGCGGGCGCTCGGCCCGGGCCGCCGCCGCCGTGCGCAGCGCGTGCCGCGCCGGTCAGTGCGCCGCCAGACTCGGCCGCCTGCGTCCGGCCTGGACCTCGTCGCGCTCAGGAACGGCCGTGCGCATGCGCGGACCGCCGTCAGCGATGAACGTTATCTGATCATTAGTCAGTCTGATATAATCAATGCGCGTCTATATATATAAAATACATATATATCCATATCAAGCGGCGATTTGTGGCGGTGGTGTGGGCGGCGCCGCGCCCGCGGCGGGGCTCGTCGCCAGGTGTAGCGCGCTGAGAGTCCTGCCCGGCCGCGCCGCCGCCAGGGGGCGGGGCGGGGCGCCTCCCCGCCCCGCCCCCTGGCGGCGGCCCCCTCTGGACGGCGCCCCGCCCCGGCCGGCCCGCGCCGGCGGAGGACACGCGCTAGCGCGCCGGCCCGTCGCCGTCGACCCGGAGAGCGCGGCTGAGAGGCGGAGTCGCCGCGCCGGACTCGGGCCGGACTCGAGTCGGAGTCGCGCCGGCCGGCGCTGTCCAGAGGGGGTCGCAGGTGCGTGTGCCCGTCGGCCGCCTTCTGCCGCGGCGGCGCGTTCCCCGCGCCGCGGCCGCCGCTGGCGCGGGTCGGCTGCCGGTGTAGTGCTGCCAATGCTTGCGTCGTTGCCGAGCAGCTGTCGGCGTCGGCTCAGTCTGGCACGTGTGCCTGGCGCGCCGCCGCGCGCCGTTTCGTTCGGTTGCGCACAGCAGTGGCTTCGGTAGGCCAGGCTCGGGGCCTTGTTTTGCATGGGGTGTGCCTCGTTGCCTTCGTTGATAGCCGTTTCTGCCTGTGCGCTTGGCATGCAACGTTGCTTTTGTTGCCCTGGCAAGAGAGTCGCTAAGCTGTATAGCATGCGTAGACTGCCATTCTGTTGTCCGGGCGAGGCGGCGTGTTGTTCGCATGTAGTTTGGCCCTTCTTCCTCTTCCGCGTATCTTCTCTCGTTTGGGTCTCAGCGTTTGCCCATGCATGAGTTCGGTCGCCTGTGCGGAGCAGCCCTCCTCCGGCCTCCCGCTGGGACGGCCGTCGCCTCACGAAGTGTGTGGACCGTCTTCCTCGGATGCTGTCGCCGCCAATGGCCTCCACCCGGCCTTCCGCGAGCACGCAGCTGGCACGTGGCTGTGACGGCCTTCATCCCCTCTCCTCCGCCCTGCACCCCGTACTTTGCACATCAAATCGACCGACCTTTCTTCAGTGTGAGCTGGCTGAGAGTTGGTGCCAGAGGAGCGGTGGGAGGGACGGAGAGAGACGCTGAGAGACTGTTCACGTGTCCGGTGACGATCAGGTGGCACTGACTGTGTGGCTTAGACATTGGGACGAGTGTTATATGGCGAGTGACTTAAATATTGGGCTGAGTGTTAAGATAAGTGCAAGGCCGAAATTCTGACTCCTCTACGTTTGAACACCCGTCCGCTCACATCTCCTGCGCATTTATTTTGGATATCGTTATCATCAGGGGGTTCGTGAAACTACCAAACCTGGTACAAATTTCGCTCCATCAACGCTGGCAGCTGCTCAGCTACATTGTGTGACGGTAGATAACGCTGGCAGCTGCTCAGCTACATTGTGTGACGGTAGATAACGCTGGCAGCTGCTCAGCTATATTGTGTGACGGTAGATAACGTTGACAGCTGCTCCGCTACATTGTGTGACGGTAGATAACGCTGGCGGCTGCCCAGCTACATTGTGTGACGGTAGATAATGCTGGCGGCTGCTCAGCTACATTGTGTGACGGTAGATAACGCTGGCAGCTGCTCAGCTACATTGCATGGCGATAGATCTGGCCGTCTGTCGCAGGAAAGCGACGGCATTGTGCAGACGGAGTCGCTCGTGCACATAGCTCACACACACACACACACACGCACGCACGCACGCACGCACGCACGCACGCACGCACGCACGCACGCACGCACGCACGCACGCACGCACGCATGCATGCATGCACGCACGCACGCACGCACACACACACACACACACACACACACACACACACACACACACACACACACACACACACACACACACACACACACACACACACACACACACACACACACACACACACACACACACACACACACACACACACACACACACACACACACACACACACACACACACACACACACACACGCACACACACACACCTGCGCCAGCGTAAGCGGCACGCGCCAGCGAAGGCAGCCGCGCGGAAGCCGACGGCGTGTGCTGTACCTATCGATTCCGCTTGATCAGGCGTGTCTTCCCGCGGCTCCTGTCTGGGCTCGGTTTTCCGCGTTGGCGTGCCTTTTCCGCCGCTGTTTAGCCACGCGCCGCCGCCGGCCCTGCTCTCGCTGCGGCGCGCGCCACTCGCCTTGACAGCATCCCAGCAGCGATGGCGCCGCATTTCCCAGGGGGGGGGGGGTCACGGCTAATGTTCCGCTGAACCATTCGCCACCGCTCGTCCCGAGCCTGACGCCGATGCTCCCCTGATGGTGGTCGCCAATGTCCGGCGCTGGTCTCGTCTCCCGCGGCGGCGCCGTCTCAGCACCTACTGCCAGTCAGTACGCGTGTTCGCCAGCGGTGTCCTGCCGCCGCGGTCGTTCCGGCGCGGTAGCGGGAGGATGCGGCGGCGCCACGGCCGCGGCTCGCTGCAGCGCGCGCGCCCCTGACGTCACGTGGTCAAGCCGAGACGCCTTCCGTGAGCGGCCGACTGGCGGCTGCAGCGGTGGTGTCTGCCGTGGTCGGGCGGGACCTCCTCGCGAGCCCTGGGTTGCGCGCCGGCGTGTGGCGGTTCTCACCGATGGCAGCGCTTTCCTGCCCGTTCGCCTAGGGGAGCTCTGTGCGCGACGGGGTCAGCTTAGTCGCCTGCATGTGCTTCCCGCGGCTGAAGGACCCGCGTCTTGACGGAGATGACCGCTCCTGACACGTCGTTGCTTGTTGCGAGCCTTCGCTGGGAGGTGGAACATGCTGCTGACCTTGTCTGGCCTTGTCATCTGCCCTCACCCACGACCTTTCATGACCTTTGCTGGCTTATGTATTCTGCTTCCACGAACGACCTATCGTGATCTCGTCTGACTCACGTTCTGCTTCGTTACCTTTATTGACCCGTGTCGTATCTACTGACAACCATTGGTGACCTTTTCTGGTCAATAGTTTTCCCTCCACCAACGACCCCTCATGACCTTTTCTAATCCATGTCTTCCCCACTAATAACCCCTCCTGACTGTTTCTGAGCCATGCCCTCTCTCGCCACTGATGACCCTTACTTGTGACCTGGCTTCCTGATTGATGACCCTTCCTGACTTTCTTGACCTATGTCTTGACCCCTCGTGACATGTTTGAAGCGTGCCCATCGCCACCTGACCCCCATCTCTCACGTGTCTGCCCTGCTGACCTCTGTGTACCGCCAATGACCTGTGACCGGGCGGCTGACCTGCACTGACCCCTGACAGAGGCGGCGCCGGCCGGGGAGCGGTTCGCTTCCGGTCCGTTGGAGGACCGCGGCCGCTATGAGAAGCTCACCGCCGACCTCTCCGCCGGCGAGAAGGACGAGCTGGACCGGGAGGAGGCCGCCCGCCGGCGACACAGGTCAGCCACTGTACCGCCCAACAGGCCCCGGAGAGGCCCCGGTCACACCTAGGGCCAGGCCAGGCCCCGGAGAGGCGCCGCTCAGATCGAGGTCAGGACCCAGCTCAGGTTTTGGCCGAGGGCGGCCAGGAACGGGAGGCGGCCGGCCAGTGTCGGAGGGTTTGGATTGGTCGCAGGCCGCTGCCTGACGCTCGCTGGGTGTTGTGGGTCCGTCCTATTGTACCCGTCTCGTGTTATTCGAATGAGCTTCTCATCTGAGTGACCGGCATTTGACCTCCTGATCGGTGTCATGCCATTCACATGTCAAAGGCGGTGTCAGCTGCCTGGGACATGTCACTGGCCTTGGAGGTTGTATGCGAGGGTAGGTTACCAAATAGGCATCCCTGGTGACCCCTGAATAACCTCGGTCAGCTTCACAACTTCCGGGTGCTTACATTACCTTCAGTGACCATTTACGCACCTCTCAGTGACCTGTCAACGACCTCCGGGACGTTTTGGGATCTCAGTCGCCTACGCAACCGCTGATCGTCCGTTTCACCCCTGCGTGACCTGGCCGTGACCTCTACGTGACCCGTGCGCGATCCGCCGGCAGTGACGCCGACTCGATCGGCTCGGCTAGCGACCTGCGCTCGCGCGTGGACGCGGACGGCCCGGACGAGGCGGACCGGCGCCTCTTCGACACGGCCACCGTCTCGGGCACGGTCACCAGCTCCGTCTACCACGCCGAGTGCGAGAGCATCGCGGCCGACGCCGACGCGGAGGGGCGCGTCAAGGCGCCGGGCGGCGCCGGCGGCCGGCGGCGGCCGCGACTGGCGCCGCGGCGGGCCGCCGGCGCGCGACCCGAGCCGCGCCGCGACCCGCTTATTGGTCACGATTACGGCGCGCGGCCGCTGCTCGACGACGATGAGCTTTCCTCGGCCGACGAGGCGGGCGGGAGGCGCCGAGGGGGCGGCGGCGGCAGCGGTGGCGCGCGCCACGCCTCCAGCAGCGAGGAGGAAGCGGACGTGTTCGCGTCGGCCCCCTTCCCGCGGCGGCCGCGCCGCGCACGCGCCGAGCGAGCGCGGCCGGAGGATAGGGCGGCGACGGTGGCGCCCCTGCCGGCGGAGATCTGCATCCCGGCTGAGCTCTCGCAGCGGGTGGTGCTGGCCGCCCAAAGGGGTGGTGCAGAAGCGACGCCGCGGCCGACGCCACCTGCCAATCCTTTTCTGGAGACGGAGCCGTCCGTCGGTCGTGCTCCGCGGCCGCCAGCGGCGGCGGCCAATCAGGCGCCGCGACCTGTCGTGGTGACCAATCAGGCACCGCGGCCGGTTGCGGTGACCAATCAGCCTGCACGACCGTCGGCGGTTGCGGCCAATCAGGCTCCACGGCCGGTAGTGATGACCAATCAGGCGACCAGTCAGGCACCGCGACCGGCGACGGCTGTGACCAATCATGCTCCCCGGATAGCGGCGGCGACCAATCACGCCGCGCGAGTGACTGAGCCGACATCCATCGTCATCCGGCCGCCGGCCAATCGCGTGGCGCCGGGGGCGGAGCTCGCGGACGGCGGCGAGTTCCCCGCCGTTGTGGGCGTGGCCCCGAAGGCATCCACGCTTCCTCGGCTCGGACAGCCGTCCTACAGCCAGTTTACCAATGAGAAGGACGGAGAGCGTGAACCATCGCGCACGGGTCAGCTGGTGAAGCTGTTTTCTGCGCATGCGCCGAACAAGCACCACGTCGCCGTCTCGAGCGAATCGTCGCACAGCGACGACGAGGCGCGCCAACACAAGAAAAAAGACCGCCGCGACAAAGCCAAATACCGTTCGCTGGCCAACGAGCACAGCGACGAAAGTGCGATGGTGGTGCCACCTAAAGTGCGCCCACGGAAACCGAGGTCCAAGGCGTCCGACAGAGATGGCGGTGGCTTCGCCAACATGAGTTTCGAAAACCAATGCAGCGACGACGAAGAGACGCAGAGCTTCGTCCGCGGCGGCAACGCAGGCAGCGATCGTTTCGGATCCTTCCGCCGCTCTGGCAACGGGCTGTTCTCCAAGCTGAAATGAGGTGTTTTACCGGGCTCCGCATGGCGCACTCACCGCCCGGTAAACCCAGCTTCCCGTCTGTGGTCGCGCGTGTTTAATGGTGTCCGTGTAGAGACAGCGGTGTCTATTTTCGTGGTGTCTGGCGGCTCTGGTGTTGGTGTCTGCGCGCCTGCGTCGCCAGGCGCGTCGGCTGTAGTGGATTCAGGGTAATGCGCGGCAGTCTCGCGGCAGCGGTCACATCTGGCAACTAGGCCGGTCACATTTCGCCAATAGGCTGGTCGTATCTGGCAACTGGGCGGCGCCCACGGCGCGTGCGGTGTCGCGGACCACTGGCAGCTTCTTCTGTGGCGGGGCCGGTCACGGGTACGTTCCAGGCCGGCGGCGGCGGCTTCCGCAGACCCTGCGCTTCCCCCGGTTACGACGGTGCGAAGCGCGTGGCGCGGCTGTCACAAGTCTTCGCGTGGCGCGGCTGTCACAAGTCTTCGCGTGGCGTACGATTCCGTGGTTTCGTTTTTATGTGTTACGCGCGTTTTTACACACGGACATGGGTCGAGAGGGCTGGGACGGTTGGACGCGGGCTCTGGACGGGTTGGGTTGCTTGGTCGCTCCAGCTCCTGCCGAGCGTGGCGGCCTATGCTGAGATTCCCGCTGGCGTCAGGAGTTGTCAGGAGTCAGGAGCCGTCGGAGTTGTCAAGCTGACTCTCACACTGGCGGCCGCGCCCGGCCACCCTTCCCGGCTCTCGTGCGGCGCCGGTGCGACGGGATGAGATCGCCGTGTTAGATTGTTAATTTGCGACTGCTTCATGTGGAGATGGTGCGCATTCTTTCCGCCAGAGGCGCTCGTGTTGCGTCGGTCACGTTTTCGTTGTTGTCTCGCGCACAATTGAGTTGTTGATTTTCTGTGATGAACAGCATATCTTATGGATCGCGTAGCTAATATTAACTGTTTTATAGTGTTTTTGCTAGGAACTTTTGTCTCGTCCCCTTTACCTTGTCAATATATGCGTAACATCAACGCGTGAGCGCATAAACCCTACCACTGAACAAACTACAACAAAAAAGCAGCTCATTAGCATCAATCAACATGAGCGCGATGGTGCGCCTGGTTGGCTCATGTAGCCTGGTTAGGGGCGCGCGGCTCCCTAGGTGTTCCACGTCAGGCCTCGTTACCGGCGGTGTATTGATGAGAAGGGCGCCTGAACGTATCGTACAGCCTAGCATCGTACAGCCCTAGCATCGTACAGCAAACGTATCGTACAGCCCGAAGGACACGCAGCGCCGGGTGCATTTGGATCAGTAAGCTCAGCCCACATCAGATGCGCGTATGTGTTGAAATGGATGGTTTCATTGTCTACATCGATGACGCCACGGAAGTCCCTGATATTAGCTGCCTGTGCAACGCACCGTCGTCGTTGGCGGTCGCTCGTCACGGTCTCACCTAGCCCGCTCACCCCGCCTGTCAAAGCCTCACCTGGCCCGCTCACCCCGCCTGTCACGGTCTCACCTGGCCCGCTCACCCCGCCTGTCACAGCCTCACCTGGCCCGCTCACCCCGCCTGTCACGGTCTCACCTGGCCCGCTCACCCCGCCTGTCACAGCCTCACCTGGCCCGCTCACCCCGCCTGTCACAGCCTCACCTGGCCCGCTCACCCCGCCTGTCACAGCCTCACCTGGCCCGCTCACCCCGCCTGTCACGGTCTCACCTGGCCCGCTCACCCCGCCTGTCAGTTTCACCTGGCCCGCTCACCCCGCCTGTCACAGCCTCACCTGGCCCGCTCACCCCGCCTGTCACGGCCTCACCTGGCCCGCTCACCCCGCCTGTCACGGTCTCACCTGGCCCGCTCACCCCGTCTGTCACGGCCTCACCTGGCCTGGCTGGCTCACCCCGGTGTCATGGCCTCACTCGATCCTTACACTCCTACCCGGCCACACTCCTTACAGTCAATCACGCATCTTACCCGGTCACGACCAGTTATCATTTCCGTTCCCATCACCCACCCGGCGCCTCATTGTCACCCGTCACACTCTCACCTGATGCTCCCACTGCCTTCTCCCACCGAGCGGTCCACCATCACCCGACTCGAAATTGGTTCTAAAAAAATGCCGTCTCCACTGCGGGCAGTGGGGTATCAGTCACAAGCACTAACCGATCCCAGGGCAGACAAGAACGTCGCTAGCCGTCAGTCACAAACACTAGCCGATCCCAGGGCAGACAAGAACGTCGCCAGGTGTCGGTCACAAACACTAGCCGATCCCAGGGCAGACAAGAACGTCGCCAGCCATCAGCCACAAACGCTAACCAATTCCAGCGCAGACGAGATGCAGCAGATTCTTACTGCTGGCGTGATAGATTAGTGTAGACCTCGCTCGTGCCGGTCTTTCTCGTAAGTCATAGAAAGATAAATCCTGTCCGTCAACAGCTGTTCTTTGGTAAGTCGCACTCACCAGCACTCACACCACAATGTCCACGTGCACAACCAACAGCAGCCTTGCGTCTCCGAGTCCAGAGAGCGTATGAGCATACGTACTCACCAACGGTGACCGTGTATGCTTACACATCGCCAACGGTGCGCACACATGCATCGGAAACGAGTCGTGGTCACAGGTTCCGGCAATGATGCGAAAGTTAACCAATAAGAACCGAGTACGACATCGTACGATGATGGTCGGCTAAGCTAATCACAAAGTAGGGCATCGCCTTGCGATCCCAAACTGTCTGATGCAACTGACAGGTGGCGAGGCGCTGAACGCGACTTTTTAAAGGAAGCATCGAATGGCATTACGGAAGCCAAGCAAAGTTCAGGTTCCGACGGGACAGATGGAATGCGCTCAGTGCCGGGATTTGAATATAGCCTAGTCTGGTAGCCGCATATAACCCACCCGGTCAATGCCCGGATGACGCAACAGCGTGCCACCAGACCAAGGGCGAATCTTTCGGCCGGTGGGTCTAACGTGTGCAGCGTGGGGTCAATGGACGGCGGCTGGTATAGGGCCTCAAAGTGGACTGTTTTGAAGATGCAACGTTAAACGAGAGCACGACTTACGTGGGTTAGTTGTCACACGAGAACGTTTGAATCCGGCAAGTGAGCTTGGCGTGAACGTCCGTCGCACACAGTCAGCACCGCACAACGCCGTAAGGCACTTTAGTCGCAGACAGGTGCGTCCACATCAAGCGTATATTGGTTATCAGACTGCGTAGATCGTCGCACACTGCCGCACCGAGCTCCGACATACTGCGACACGGACACAGGAGACATCGAGCGGTTTCAACAGTCACGCGGTGGCAAACGACGTCGCGAGTTGGCCGAAGAGTGCACTTTATACGCATAGCACGACTTCCGTGTTTACAACGGATGACAATATCCCCGGATTGTACCACCCCCGAAGTGTGGCTTAGTCGGATATTGAACATTGCACGTTTGGTCGAACTGCTTTGGGCAATTGCGGCGCATGGCTATCCATTGCTTTGACCAGGAACCCGTCACTGTTCCATTAAACCCAAGCACTGTCCACATACCAAGGCTGGTAAAGCTCTGACTTTTCTTCTCGCGGCGAGCAAGCTTTGCGTACTAAGCTGCCTGGATACGTTGACGCCACAACAGTAAAATATCCGCGCTCTCCTCCGACGCCTTCCACTCGCCATGCGCGTCCCAACGGTTCGCAACACACTGATCCGTCGCCTCAAATGTCGACTGCCCGTTTCCAAGCAGAGAGGCGGCTGGCCGCGCATGCGCGCAAGCATGCCGCCACTACAGAATGCCGAGCAGCGTGGTCTGGCCGTCGCGTCGCCGCTCGGCCGCCATGTTGACTTCCACCAGGGTGTCGATGCTGTTGACGCTGGCGCCGTGCACAAGGCGTTGGGCCGCCAGCGACTGGAAGTTTAAATTCAGCGAACTCAGGCTCGGGTAAGTGCGCAACGACGCGTCCCCAGGCGAGCCGGGCCGCCGGCCGCCGGATTCGGACGGCCCCTTGCTCGGATGACTGCAGGGCGCCGGCAGACGGCCCGGCCGGCCGTCCAGCGGCGCCTTGGCCGCCACCTTGGCCGGCGCGGCCACCTCGCTCCAAATGTTGCGTACGCTTAGCGTCTCCGGTCGCGTCGGGCTGCACGGCTCCAGCAGCTTCTCGTTGTTCATCGGCTTCCGCAGCGGCTCCGGCACCGGCATGGCGTCGCCCTCCCGCTCGCCGCAGACGTTCGGCGGCGATATGCCGGCTTTCACGCGACCGTCGCCCTTCTGCGTCGGACGTGTGGTGCGCTTCCGATCGCCTTTGGGCGACGCGTCTGCCGGCTTTTTCACGAAGGTGCCGCCGGGAACTATGGGGATTATCTCCGGCCCGTTGAAAACACCGACATTCTCGTAAACGGGCTCGTTCGTTCTCGCCCTGGCGCGGCCGGAGCGGTCGCTCTCTGGAGCGATGCCGGAGCGCCGCGCGCCTTGTGGCGTCTCGCTCTCCTGCTGCAGGTGCGGGCCGGAACGATCTCGCTTCAGAATGGAGTCGACACGCGGCCGGCCGCGGGCGGCGTCGGCGCCGACGCTGCCTGCGCGTGCCCGGTCCGTCGCCGGCGACGGGGCCGTCTCGGCCGGTCTGCCGTCGTTTCGGGAGACGGGGCCGCGGCCGGCGTCCCGCGAGTTGCGTCCCGGCGACCGGTGCTGCCTCCGGGCCGGCGAGCCCGCCGGCGGACTGGCGCTGGCCGGAGCCGAGGTGAGGCCGGTCGGCGAGGGGCGCTCCCTCCGGGGAGTGCTCAGTAGGTCGGTGGGGCCGCGGCTGCTGCCCGGAGAGGCAGTGGCGCGGGCGCAGTGCTTATTCGTCCCGGAAATGGCGACCACTGCAGCCGGCGCCTCCGCACGACCGGGCGCACTTGGAAGAATCGCTCGCGGTGGCGTGTCGAGTCGCCGACTCGCTGCCGCCACGCCGTGGCAGCGAGACCGACTGCAGCTTGGCGTCTCTCTCCAGAGATGACGCTGGCGACCGCTCTAAGCTGGAGCCGCTGCTCGTGCGGCCGCTGCTGTGGCGGGCGCGCGCTTCCAGCCGCTCTCGCACGTGGCGCCGGGCGAGTGTCTCGGACCTGCGCCGGCGTCTCGCCGACCGGCTCTGTGGAGCCGCCGCTGGCCGCCAGCCCAGAGTCCACCGTGTCGCCGCTGCTGCCGCACACACTCTGTCGCGTGTCCCGACTGCTAGCGGCGTCGGTCTCCGCATGCGCACCGTGCATGTTCCGCCGAGAGCGACCGCCGGCCTCCTGGGGCGGCAGCGACGGCTCGCCTTTGACGCGGCACGACCGGCCGCTGCGACGCGCGTGGACCGCCAGTGGCGGCGATGGTCTCTGCTGCTCGACGGCGGCGTCCGCCAGGAACTCGGTGAGCTTCGTGCGCCGCGGCAGTGTCGACGACCGTGGTGCCGCCCCGCGGTCGGCGGCTGTAGCTGAAGTGTCGGCGGTTTCCACCAGGCGATCCATACTGCCGTTGGCTGTTCGCCGGTGCTTGTGGCGTCGAGAGTGGAACATCTGTGAATGGTCGGAAACAGGATGATTGTTTATATACAGTACATGACACTGCAGTGCCTTCAGCGAGAGCTTCACATCCACCTGCACCATTTTTCATGTCGCAGCAATGATGATTTAGCAGTGCCTTCGCGGACAGCAAGTCTCATGCCCTGCTCTATGATCTCGAAATGGAGGGTTCCCGTCTTCAAAAAGACGACATGGCGAGAAGCGTAAAGAACGTGAATACTTCAGTTTGCTGAAGAGGAAAGCATGCCGTGTTTCATGTACCTGCCGTCAAACAATGCTGGAACAAGTTGCTTGATATCAAGAAACGTGCCTGCGTGTGAGGATAAGCTAGGGAAGTTTGTAAATTCCCCCATTATCGTTTTCGCAACCGGAGGCACCAAACGTTAGACAGGAACGAAAATTCCAAAACTCCTACGGACCATTTCTAACGATGGATTTAGCACAGCCGGACAGGGTGCAACTTTGCTCCATTGCATTGGTAACGAAGCACATTCTCAAAGCACATAAGAATAGAAGCACAAATGCCTGGGTGGCCGGTTCAGTACCCTTCGGTCGCCAATTTCACCCTCCTGAAATCTCAAAAATTAAGATAGTTAGGGCCACCACATTCACAGAGTGGGTTTACCTGTATGTGAACTCAATGGTGTGAGAATTTATGGAGCCTTGGTTGTGAGCTTGGCGACAAATAAAGCCAACAAGTTTAAGTCCAGATTTGTGTCCAAAGTGCCAACAGACCTCTTCGTGCAATTGCCATGAACCTATGCACCTGTTGTAAGCAAAAGATCGACGGTGTTTATTGTGTTGAGTGAGCTTGTTTAACCTTTTGGAGGTCAAGTTGACCAAAGCCTTACGAGATTACTCCTATTTTTCCATTAAAAAGTGTCAGGGATCACACTAGGTATAATGTTCCTAAAAATGCAATGTTAGCGCCGATCATTATACATTTAAGATACCTACTCTAACCTTTAAAACGGCCATGGAATATATCTGTTGCGATTGGAGTTATACATCAGGCTAATTTTGGCCTTGGTCTGGCCTTCATACCTGACCCTAGGTCAATGGAATTTGTTTCAGTTTTTTCGTTTTTGTTTATTTTATTTATGTTATGGCCACACATATACATCCTGATAAATATGACAGTGGCCATGTCGTCGCATCAAATAGAAAGGTTTCCTAGAAATGGCCTTCGCTGACAGCGACGGCCTGCCTTTCAGCTGTCATAGGTCAGCAACCCTGCAAGGTGCATCTATGGTTTTCGCAAAAGATCCGCTATTTTATTGCCTATAGTTATGCAAAGTTTAGCGCGGGTAAGCCGCGCCGTTCAAACATCATTCTGCAGAAATTCTCGGAGGGAGGTCAAGTTGACCCCTCCCCTACCTGAGCGCGCGGTAAAGCCTTGCCGACTGTACTGGGCTCACAACTCCGGGCTGACAATGACCCTTAGATCTGGAAGTCCGCCGACATAGTGCATTTTGCACGGCGAGAACCAGTATTTATTATTACATCATTTATTATTATATTTATTAGTAGGACGTTTCCACTCCTGTTAGCCCATTTCTCGTCAGCGCATTCATGTTGTTGGCGAGCGCATTTCCAACCGCGAACTTGCCCTGCCAGGGGGCAGGGCAAGTTATAGGTCAGCAACTGACCTCTGACGTCTGAACTTGCCCTGCCAGAGGGCAGGGCAAGTTCAGAGGTCAGGCCCTCGACCCCGCGTGCGACGACTGATCAACCATTCAAACTGATCCTCCTAGGAAGCTGTGAGCTCCGACCCAGTCGGCTGTGACCCAGGTGGCCGCATTCGCCACGCGCAGCATCGTAATTCAGTCAGTCACGCGCAGTCAGTCAGTCACACACAGTCAGTCAGTCACGTGCAGTCAGCCAGTCACGTGCAGTCAGCCAGTCACGTGCAGTCAGTCGCCCGCAGTAAACACTCAACCGGGGCTGCGACCAAGAAGTTTCTGCTGATCACTGGCTCGTACGGCCTCCCGCTCTTGACCTCGGTGCAAGGCGCCCCGAGCCCGTATCTCGTCTTGTGCAGCTGTTGCCCCGATATCGCCAGCTAACGCTGCGTTTGACCCATGGCTGCGTGAGCCGCGTACCTTGGGCGAGCCGTCGGCCAGCGGCGCGCGCCGGGCCACCGTCTGCGTGCCGACTGAGTGCAGATGAGTGACGTCACCGGCCGTCCAATCAGGTGGCGGAAACTGGGCGCTGAACGTGGCCAGCTGGCGGCGCGGCGCCGCCAGGCGCAGCAGCTTGGAGAACAGCGACGCGCGCTCCACTGTCCGACGGCAAGGCAGGTGACGTCAGCGGTGGCATTGCGAGGATGTGGGATCTGGTTGACTAAGAACAGCGGTGTGTCAAACTGGAAAAATAACGATATCCCAAATGCTTTTGATGGTGAAACTATGGAACCCGCCAAACAATGCTACGATGCATTTCAATCAACGAACCGGTTCTCGTCATCGGTGGAGAACAGCTGTCAAGACCCGTCTAGACTCCCTTCTTTCTGTCATCGCTGGACTCATTCATAGACTCAAGATGAGGGGCGCGTCGCGGCCAGGGCGGCAGCCGCTGCAGCCCCAGCCTTCTACCCCTATGAGAAATGGTATACAGATGTTTATCGAAATGAAAACATCGTGGAGACAGGTAGCTGGACGTTTGCCTCGACCTTCTCCACCAACAGCTGCTCACAAACGACAGTGCGATCTGGATGCCTGTCAGTCTCACGACAACAGGACTACAGCACAACATGGCCATTAATGGGCAGCCTGAGCATCTGGGAAACCAGAGGTACGGGGTTCGATTCCCCGCGGTGCCCGCCCTTCCTGCCAGGGTGAGAGGCAGGCGACGCCATATAGCCTCAGCAGCTGAGTGCGTCGTGAAGCCCCAATGACAGACACAATGGGCAGCCTGCGGCGCGCGCGCAGGTGTTGAGTGACGTCATCAAAGTGACTGTTCATACCCGGACGCACATCAGACGTTCCAAAAGACACCAACCGCTTGGCAATTCCAAAGATTTGGCTGCTTTGCGAGTAATGAAGGTGTTCAGAGGAATATTAGAGTTTCACACGAAGATAGGTTGTTCCCACAAACCCTTCAGGACGAAGGGTTTTATGCCAGGGTCGCTCGGGATTTCTGTCCGCTGGCGTCGACGCCATTATTCGAGAAAGTTCCGCGAAACAGCACAAAACCATTGGAGAAAGTACCGCGGAACAGCACAACAGCACTGGAGAAAGTACCGCGGAACAGCACAAACGCAGGCTAGAGTCCATTCTGGAACGATTCTGAAAGACGTGTTGCGGACATCCTACCGGTCGAATTTATTATGGGGTCTTAAAATTGCAAAGCTGGAGATCTGGGACCGTCGGGGGGGGGGGAGGGGTTGGACGGAGGGACATGAGGGCCGCCAGTGTCGGTCAGCTGCACTCACAGACGCTATACTCCTCGCTGGTGGGCGTTTCGTCAGGTGTACGTCTTGCGGCTGCTAACCGGCCGCAGCACACAGCTCGGGTACCTCATCGAGCTGGCCCGACGGAAGTGCTCCTGAAGCGAGGCACGTGTTGAATCAGCCGATCGGTAGTCACTATGACGCTTGGATGACGCTTGAAAAGGCTTGTCTATCATGGAAATGTGTAGCAACATCTAGGTGGTAGCGCAACAAAGGTACCAGGTCTTAAGCCCCACGTCACCTGACGTTCAACTTAAACAAATTGCCAAACTCGTCCTCCAGATGATCCCATCAGCCGACTTGCGCGCAGCTCGACCCGTTTGACAGACAGCATTGATACAACCATCCGGTGGCAGGTTAACTCTCTGCCTTATTCCGTACTGATCGGCAGAGGTGCAGGAACGTCGGAAGAAGGAGAAGCTAGGCAGTTTTGCTGAGTCCTTTCCAGGCATCTGGTGTGAAAAAACTCAACAAAGTCCTTTCCATGTCAGATGCATGAACAATTCCAACAAAGCCCAACACTTGATCCGAAGGGACCGGTTTAATATCCTGAAAACATGAGGAAAATTGCACTGTTATCTCCCCGTCCTTCCACCAATGCCGAAGGTTGTCACACTGTTATGACAAATCACACACCCTGCCTGGGCATCGGACCCCGTCTTGTTGGACACGGCTGCCCCAGCCCAGCCCTCCGTCACAGTGACAGCCGACTGGGGCGGCTACTGGCGGAGAGCAGGAGTGCCCTAAGACAAGGTGCACCGTCCCAGTCCGGATTGCTGCCGCCGTCTGCTCACCTCCCGCTGGCTGGCAGACAACTTGAGGGAATGGCGCCGAGCGAACACGCCCATGCCGAAAGACGGCGCTAGTGTCTCGCTCTGTAGAGGGCGTGCGTGTACCACCGGGTCAGAGTCCGAGCCTGAAACAGGCCGAGGCGAGTCACTGAACAATGCCTGACAATAACGAAACGAGCTTCAGACAGCCGTGTTCACGTACCTGTCGTGGTCATGCAACCAAAAAAACCTACACAGGTATGAAAATGCAGAGGGGCTCATACACATAGCACACATAGTGTATGCAATAGATAACCTGAAAATGTCACACGAAAATGTCCAAATGTGGTAACATTTTTAAAAACAGAGGACGACAAAGAGCAGGAAACGAACTTACAAGCGTCGACAAAACGGGGGCATTGACGCTTTCCAACAACAAAAGTGAGACAAAAACGACGCAGGTAGAGATGCGCCTACCACCCGGGCGCCTACCACGTGCCTACCACCAATGACCGAGCTCAGCCCGCACCTCCGAGTATGATGTCGGCCAGGTCTGTCTGCACCAGCCGGCTGACGCTGCGGCCACAGCGGATGGCATCGCGCTCCAGCTCGGCCGCTAGCTGGCGCTGGTACGTGCCGGGCGTCACGATCCGGTAGCCGTGCTCGGTGTGGTACACCTGGCGGCCGGCGGCGGCGGCGTCACGCGGGAGCGAGGGCAGGCGCGCAGTTCGCTACGACCGGCTCGGTTATCAGATCCTGGTGCGGTCAAGACGGGAGTGTCCACACCGGAGTGTCAAGGCCGGGGTGTCAACACCGGAGTGTCAAGGCCGGAGTGTCAAGACCGGGGACGTGTCATAGCTAGGGAAAAGACCGAGAAAAGAGTCTCATCTATATTTGTGTATGGAAGCGTAGTGCCAGTGATACCCCAGACCCTCTGGACTGGTCAGATAAATCTTCTGAAGGGAGATCTACTGTTCATCGCTGCAATTGCCAGCTTCACTTTATATCGTAAACGCATGAGAAGTCGTGAAATATCATTAACATTAACATAGGCATTAACAACATGAGCGTTACCAAAAATAGCATAGCATTGACGTTATTATTATAGCATTATTAACCATGCAAATGCCAGACAAAATTGGCATTTTCTTTGTCTGGCATAGGCATGCTTTCTCTCATACGAAATGTAGCCAGATGTCAACTAAGGGCACCAAATTGCGCAGCGTGTCAGAGCGAGTTTCATTCGTGCAATAATTTCAGCGCTGCTGTCGGTTTCGAGGCCAAAACCCAGAGCTCCGTGACGCTGCGCATCCAACGGATTTAAGATGTGGAAACCGCCATGGATGACAACGTTGGTATCGTATCAAAGAGCCCTCCGTGAAGATAAGCCGTTAACATGGACGCAACAGGCGGCGATGATGTTGTACACGGTCAACCAAAATTACCGTAAGGTTCGCTTGCATCGGGTCATTTGTCATTTCAAGGCAAATGTGGCACAGGAAGCGTTGACCTGCCACGGAGCTATACAGCTGAAGGGGCAAGAAAGACACCGGCATCACGAAAACAAGCATGTGCGGTCCTCAAAAGCAGAACACGGCGGTCTTCGAGGCATGGCGCATGCCGGCGTCCCACGCGCTAGCACCCGCACGGGCCGCTCGTGGCTGGAGCTCGCTCAGTCGGCGTGCCGGGCCGCAGGGCGAGCACCGCCCCTCTCTC
>NW_023595962.1:15600913-15602335 GCF_011947565.3 Pollicipes pollicipes | reverse complement strand
AGTGCATGTCCACTCACATGATAGATATGGTTTTTTATCGACCAAATATGCGATGCTACAAGCATCAGTAATGCACAGCCGGATAACGAAAATCACAGGGGCGGTTCCAGAAAAAGGTGGTAGGGACCAGTGTTTCAAGCTTCAATACGAGCGCTTTTATCTGTTGACTGATAACAAAGTACTTGTGACACCCCAGAATAGTTGAAATGTTGCAGCAGAAATGCATCAGGTGATAAAGAAGACACTAGGCACAGCCACGCCGGTGTAGAACGTCGGTTCCTTTTATTTGCATGCCCTACAACAGGCATGCTTTCTCTCAACCAGCTTCGTATATCGTACACTGACCACTAAACTAGGGCATGGATTTGTCTTTGCTGGATCTATGTGTACGTTCGACATATTTGATTTGTATTTGTTAAGGATTCGTCAATCACAAGGCGTGTGGACAAACGAAGATCCCCAGCGCTACTGCAACCCCTCCGTCAGTTAAAATGTTCTCATTTCAAGATTTCGCTTGCACCATTGGAACAAAACAAAACAAACTTGTGCGTATGCTTTTGATCAATCAAAGTCGGAACGTCACAATGACAGACAAGCGTAGAAATGCATCGTTTTATTTTGGTGGGTTAAAACGTCACATGCGCCCCACTTTCTCCGCTCTTGTTCGAATAGACAGATTCGCAGTTCAGATGTCGCACTGACCTGTGAGAAATGGTTGCCAAAAACATTTCATTCAAAACTGAGTACATTTCAACCTTTCGTGCAGACTTATCAGTTTTAGGCGTGGTCTGAAGCCGAACTCACCTCATGGGAATAGCGATAAGCTTTAAAATATCAAACCTCTGAAATCGTCAAAAAATTCAGAGTCCTGATGGTTCTGACCTAACTGCACGCACGGAATTCACCTAAAAACCGTAAAAATGGCTTCGAATTGAGTTTGCCCTTCCGCTCAAATGCTAACAGCGCCGCCTCATTTCCGCAACTACCATCTCATCTTTTTGACGCCAGATGACTCTCAGAGCGGCCCGTTCTGCGGCGGGCGCGCGCCCCCTGGTGACGGGTTACCGGAAGCCGCGCCTGAGGGCTGACTGGTGCCGCGCCTGAGGACTGACTGGTGCCGCGCCTGAGGACTGACTGGTGCCGCACCTGAGGACTGACTGGTGCCGCACCTGAGGACTGACTGGTGGCCCGCCTGAGGACTGACTGGTGCCGCGCCTGAGGACTGACTGGTGCGCGCAGCCTGAGGACTGAACTGGTGCCGCACCTGAGGACTGACTGGTGCCGCCCACCTGAGGACTGACTGGTGCCGCGCCTGAGGGCTGACTGGTGCCGCCCTGAGGACTGACTGGTGCCGCGCCTGAGGACTGACTGGTGCCGCGCCTGAGGACTGACTGGTGCCGCGCCTGAGGACTGACTGGTGCC
>NW_023595962.1:15565913-15595913 GCF_011947565.3 Pollicipes pollicipes | reverse complement strand
CAACGAAGGTCACGCTGGCAGCTCAGGTCTTGCTGGTGACTGACGTCACAGTGATAACCAGGCCACGTCGGTCATCGGGCTGCTGCAGCGGCCGAACAGGCACCAATCAGCCAGCTCACGCGTGCGCGGCTTACGCAACAGAGGCCACTCGCTTCGGAGTGCCACACCAACCACTCGCCGTGGCTACGAGGCGCATTCAGCCTCCGTCCGTGGACGGTGTGGACTGGATGGGAGGGCGTCGAGCCCCGCCGCCGCACGATGTCAGAGGTAAACAGACTGAGCTTACAGGTGGCGCTGACGGCCTCCTTTTCTTACGTAGGACGTGAGATTGGCGAGTGGTGAAGGGGCCCTTCACCTTGACCTAGCACCGGTGGACTGGTTGTGGTGCTCCAATGGCATGAGCTGCCGCACCTGCTGTGCTCCAGACGGGAAGCATTCGCTTCAGCGAGGCCTTGAGCATTGATGCTGGGGCCGTGCACTGTGATGTTGTGTGGTGGAGGAAATGGTTGCGTTTCGATTCGAGGTGGCGACTACGTGATGCGGTATATCTTAAGGAAAGTGGCATTGAAAGAACCCTTCTTAGAGAAATGACGTCCGCCGGCATAAGGACATGTTACGCTCGGCGAGTTCACAAAACAGAAGACAGTACCGTTGGCCTTATCCCTCGTGGAATAACTGCGAGAAAAGAGTGAAAGAGAGAAAGAGATGTATTGATATTTCGGTCACAAGCTTCTGTCAGAACGATTATGTACCACACATTCAAAACGGCATGCTGCTCCTACCCCATTTCTCAAGCCATAATCAGTCAAATTTAACGATATCAGGTGTAGGATGACGATTCAGCATAAAAAGTGGGAAAGGGACCAATTAAAAAGCGACACCGGCTGATAACCAACACAGATAAGCGCAGATGGGCCGTCTGAGTAGCACAAAAACATAGCAAATTGCTACATAATTTTCTGTCGAACATAACACTGCCGATAGATGTTCCAGCGTGTCAGTATGCAAGCAAAAAGCCAATTAAAGTCTTTAATCGCCAGCATATGTCTGAAATTAATATTCATAGCCACCCGCACACAAAGAACACCGCTGCGGTGGGTGACCAGTTACGCTGCCGAGACTCTGACTCGGTCACACTCTGACCCTGTCTGACTCTCCGACCGAGTCGCTGGGACCGCTAAACTCGTCAGCATGGACGTCAAACTTCGGAGAGAACAGGGGGAGCCCCTCAGGCTTGGGACAGATCACAACTGAGGCGCATCATCGACCTCCAGCTGAACGGCGACGGACACTGAACTGATGTGCTAGTGATGATGTGCTGGTGATGATGTGCTAGTGAGATGTTCTAGTGATGATGTACCAGTGAGATGTGCTAGTGTATTCATGTGTCGTGATCACACTCACATTTTCACCCTTAATTACTTCTAAAGCCGTCTGATCACTGCGCTGTTCCATGCCATTGCACATCCTTGCAGTGGCTTTACGCTCTTCCCAACGTGTACAGGTTGGAAGCAGACTAGAACGCGCGTTCTTCCCAAAACGTTCAGGTTGGAAGCAGATTAGAGCACGCATGCCAGAACCGTCGCAGTATGGAGGGAAAGAGGAGGAGTTGGGAGGGGGAGACAAATGATATGCGTTGTCAGGAATGCTGCCACCAAGTTTGGCACGTGACAACATAAACAATTTGGTAATGGACCGGTCAAATAAGTCACGTGCGCTGTCACTTGTTGGTGCAGCAAATGACGCAAATGACATCGGAGTGCATTGTCATTGGTACCAGAAAGCTTCTGGCAGTAAAGTACGACTACTGGTGTCAGGCAAAATTCGTTACGACACCAAACTGCATGGGGCAGCCGAGGGCACGCAGCATATGACTGCCCAAGGCAATTGTGTCATAGGACACAATGAATGCCACAGTAGAAATTATCATGCACTGGGCTGTTGAATTAAGCATGTCCTATATTAATGCAAGACAAACAAGACAACAGCTGCGTACCAAAGTGCATAACAAGCATACGCATCATTCGCTACGGGTTTCTCTTAACGGGAGAGTAACACCCTTTTATGGGGACTTCTCGGACTGGCGTTCAATGGCTCATTTATTAAAAATCGGAATTCTGCGGAACTCCTCCACTAAACTCCTTGTTCGATCCACCATGCCATGATTTCCAGTTGCGCTAGAAATGTCTATTGAGCGTATTTCTTGGTGCATTCGAAATGTCTGTTCAGCGTATTTCCAGTTGCGCTAAAAATGTCTGTTCAGAGCACTTCCAGTTGCGCTAAAAATGTCTGTTCAGCGTATTTCCAGTTGCGCTAAAAATGTCTGTTCAGAGTACTTCCAGTTGCGCTAAAAATGTATGTTCAGCGTATTTCCAGTTGCGCTAAAAATGTCCGTTCGGTGTATTTTGCGACCAAATACTCGTGACGCTAAATAAATCGTGTGAGAGCTTAGACCTTATTCCGAGCAAAATGCGTTCTTGAAAGCGCTCTAGCATTTGGCGGATGTGCCGGAGGCTCATGGTTTGGTGCATGACAGTTTGTCCAGTCTCCTCATGAACATCAAAGTCTCGCTGCAGTAGTAAGTGGTGAAACGCTCAGCCATTTCACGCCCTTGTATTATGATTTGTTTTCGACTTACGTATACCTTTCGGAGGTCAAAAGTCAAGTCGGTGCGTGCCGTTTTCTCCTGTGGCTTGCCTTCAACCATGAGCTTTAATCAACAATGATTTTTTGAACACGTGCATTGTATGAATCGGCGCTTATTTGATCGGGGGACACATGCGCGGGAATTAGTGATGGAAGGGGCAAATAAGGGGTAAAGTGATGAATAAAAGGAGCAAGTAAAAACATCCCTGCACGCTCGGGAGGAGCGCCACAGTTGCACGAAATTTCCTCCATGGTGTTAACAATATCACATGTTCTCCATGAGCTTAAGCTGACTTGTCTATCCTGAAGTTGTAATTGTCAACAGGCCATTTTACGTTTATCAATGTATGTCATAACTTTGATAACGGAAGGGCACGTGTTTCTGGAGGTAACTGCTTGCGTACATCCCTGTATGTTAGAACGTTGAGCTTCTTTCTAGCGTCGAGTAAAATGGCAATTAGTGTAGGGCATTCATTCTGGAGAGCTTTTGTGATAGCTTTGAAGGCCGGCACTCACGGTTTAAGGGGACATAGAAAAGCAGACTTTTTAGGGGAAAATACCATGGCGTATCTTAGTACATTGACGGCAGCGTAACTATTAAGTTACCAAGGGCTGCGACAAAATTCAAATGTGAGAGCTCGGGAGACTAAGATTTTGCAGCATATCTGCTACTTGACTCTTAAGTTAACTCGAACAATAATCTTTAACCATTCCAATGTGCATTTAAAAGAACACATTGCCTCCCATCTCAAGTCTGGTACACTGCCAAGAAAGGACGTACGACGAGGCCTCGGCTTATGTTTATCTATGGAGCCATTTGAAGTTAAGCCTGCAATATCCGAGGGGCTTAGTACCGCAGACCAAGTCTCTGTTACTTCCGTCTCCCTTCGAGCTCTGCAGCGCACTGCTGTGGGTCCTCCCTCCCTCCTTCCCCTCTCTTTCTCTCCTTCTCCCCCGGGGCATCAGCCGTCTGGCCAGGTCACGTGACACAATGGGATAACCTCGCGACGCCCCTCTGTGTGTGTGCTGCTCTCATGCAGATGAGGCGAGAGGGCGGCGGCTACGGACTCCGCGCCGCTCGCTCACCCTTACCGCGAACTCGGACTCTCCTTTGTTGTCTGACTGCACCGCGCCTGCTTGCACGCCAAGGCAGGGGTTCATAGTTTGGCTAGCAATTTTGTGTTTTTATAATAATGTAATGATAATAATTGCAATGACCTCGTTATTCCCGGCGGCGTCTCACTTGCCGCATCACATCGTCCACGAGTTAGACCGAGATCCGGTCCATGCCGGCATGGGCTAGTTCATCACCTGATCCAAGGAGGCCTCTGGACTAATCCATCGCCTGATCCAGGGAAGTCTCTGGACCAGTCTATCACTTGATCCTGATCCAGGGAGGTCTCTGGACTAATCCATCACCTGATCCAGGGAGGTCTCTGGATCAGTACATCGCCTGATCCAGGGAGGTCTCTAGACCAGTCCATCGCCTGATCCAGGAAGGTCTCTGGACTAATTCATCACCTGATCTCGGGAGATCTCCCTGGACCTGGCCGCCGGCAGGAAGTGCTTCACTTCCGCTCAGCAAGCATATCTCCCGGCACCGCAGCGGACAAAGGTGATCCGTGATCAGTAATTACGGCCCGTGAGCTCAGTGTATCCCTCGCTCGCCGCCGCCAACCGGCGTGTTTATCTGATAGTGGTGGTGCTGGTGGTGCATAGTGGGCCGTTTTGAGACCAGTGCAGAGAGACCGGTGTATCGTACAGCGGGGGAAAGTCATAGACGTGGGAATGAATTTTCTCGGGATTGAATGAGCACGCACGGCTATTAGCGGTCATGCATGATCACGATCATAACCATGATCACGATCATGGATCGGGATCTGTGGTCAGATTCGAACATTTTTCCGATTCCAGTCGATATCCGGTACCATTAATGCGTATGAAAAGGTCTTGTTTAGTTCTTTGCAAGTTTTAGTGATAACTTCGTTGTTGTGCTTTTATTGATACGATCTCGGCCAGTGGCAAGAACCCGATGCCTTGTGCACAGTCTCATGTTAGGCCCCAGCCTGCTTAAGGACGGGACCTCCATGTGAAACTGGGGTGTCTGCGTTGCTCAACTCTGGTACTGCACTCTGCTTTAAGGGAGTGTTCCACATTTGTATGTGGTGTTGAACTGAAATAGCCATCTTGAATATCATTCAGTGCTGTTCACAGCCCCGCACTTCTTCAGACCTAAACTCCTCTAGTCTCTAGGCTACACGCCCGCAAACATGGGGAGACTTTTTTGGGGAGAGTACTCCAGGGTCACCTTGACATTCATGGTGTCACGGGAATGTCCTTCAATTCTGCCATTTCATAAGCCATGCGGCGATCAAGGCCAATACAAATATAATGGTGGTTTCGCCCATATCTAGCGTCCGTTAACAAGATTTCCAGATATAACGGCGGTCAACTGCCGCTCAATCATTGTTTTGCAGGATACGATCACGCAATCAAACAATAACGTATCGATGGGCATATTTACTGAGCAAAGAAATTTTGTTGTCTAGAGCGAGCTTTCCCCATTAAAGCGTATCAATAGTTATAGGTAAACTTATTTCATTACATCTGATGCTCCCTTCAATATCTTCAAATGTGAAACACTCCCTTCAACTGAAGTTTGCCCTACTCGTACAGCCACACACAAATCTAACCCAGGGTGATGTTTTGTTTACCTGGCCATTTCAGAACTGCGTAACGTTAATGACCGGATCTGGTCGTCCAGAATCCAGAGGGATGGAGCGAGGCAAGCGAACCAGTCATCATGACGTTTATTCGCCCCATCAGATGCAGCAATTGCGGCACCCCGTCGCCATGGCAGCGCGTCCATCAGCTATTTGCTGTCGCGGTTTAATCCGCTAATGCGCCGCCTCGGGCGCCTCCTATTGGCCGGTTCACGTTCAAGGTCAGAGATCATGTGGTGACGTCACAGGAGACGCCTGCTGAGCGGTGGTCCACCCAACTGAGCAGCCGTCTATGGAAGGGCGGGTATCGGTCATGAACTATAGGCACGGGCTTTGAAGTTCGGCCCTACGTTCGCGAGCTATCAGCTGTATCATAGCTGCCTTACGAGGAAAAAAGCACGGCATCCATAACACGGTTGTCCACTCAGGTGCATAAGGCAAACCTTTTTAGTGAGCGAAAACTGCAATGCATTTAGCGGTATGCTGTTCAGACACGGCACGGCATGGGTGCAGTCCAAAAGCAGCGAGCGTTTTCACGCCCGGGATCTTGGCAGTTGCCAAGGGTACATCACAGCGCAGTATATCACCCTCACTTTCATTCATCGCCGACGGCTTTGGACCCACAGTAGCCTGATAAAACCATCTTTTTGGGCTCGAAACACCGATATTAAACTCCCTAAATCACCGCAATAAACGCTTCCATGAACCGTAACATCGAGTGGAAAAGGCATAAAATCACATCATTATCATTTTAAAGAATTCAAAACCTGCCAAACCTACCAAACACAAACCGTTCATTGGAGGAGAAAACTCATTCACAAGGACCAGGGCCAGTGGGATTACAGTGAGCCTCTGTCAGCGTCGGAAGGCGAGGCGGAGCACAGATGAACTGTGCTGTACGCCGATGGCACCTCCATAAATTATACAACGGGCCTCAAGCTGCATCACCTACTCACTCATCTCGTGCCTACCTTCTTTATTGCATGGACTTTCTGCAGCTGAGCGCCGCGCAATAAATCCCCGTTTTATGTCCCTTTAACTGGCACAATAAACATTAAATTACTACGCCCGGATTTCACGTTCAATTTGCCTTTGGCCGTTGAAAAAGGTTGGGCCCGGGGCGCGCGCTGCTGGAATTACCAGCCGGTATCGGGGCAAATCATCCGACGGCCCCAGGACCCAGCCAAACTTCTCTGAAATGCCCGAGACGGGTTCAGTCGAGCGGGTGGGTCGATGTGATGCTGGGCAGAGGCGATCCCAGGCCTACAAGTACGGCGTCCAGCTCAACAATGGCTGTTAGAACGAAGTCGAACCAAAATCACAGCCGTCTTCCCCCGCGTCTGCCGGCGGATTTCGAGCGCCATGTTGCGAGTTCCGTGACTCCCTTTCAGCGGCTCCTGGGTCCGCCGATGACACCCCGCCCGCGGGCGGCAGGCGGCTAATCCCTCGGAGGTACGGCACAGAAGGGCGCACCGCGACGGATCCCGGGAGGTCTTGCGTCATCTCGTGGTCAGCGCCAGTAGTAACATCACGTTTGGGAACTGACCGCATCCACCGAGTGAGTGCCGATTAACGAGCAATTACTGATACCTAAACTTGTCCAAAACCGTTATTCGTGCGGTGGAGTGCACGTTGCAAGCGCACTACAACAATAATTTTGCGATCTCTGTCCGTTCCGGCCAAACATTTGATAAAACCACAAGACTTGATCGAACACAGCCCAAATCGGTTTCGTCGGAAACCGCGGAGCCCGCATAATCGGTACGCAATCGATACTATTACTGGTCACCACAGAAGGGCGCACGAGGCGGCGGCAACCATCCCAGCGATGACTCAGTCCTTCTCCGAAGACGCCCAGATTTCCAGCTGCGGGGGTTGGTCCGTCACGCTACTTTGCACAGGCTCCGCCGAGTTTTAAACCCCCATCTTGCAGGCCGCGCGGATGGCTCCTTGGCGCGAGACGACTCCCATTGAGCCTCTTTTAAAGACGCAAAACACTTTTACAAAAACATGTCAGCTGTGAGTGTGACTCTCGTATCTTGCGGTGGCCGAGATGGCGGTAACTATGATCATTGATCAGACAGCAGAGTGGTCATCCCCGCTGGATTATTGTCGGCGTTGTTCCGGGCGGCTGAGGTTCAACCGTACAGCGAGGAGACCCCGCATATTGCCGTGAAGACGTGGGAAATATCATGTTGGCGTTTGGAGAACTGACGCCAGTATTACAGCGCGGATGACTGTACGTACGTCTTCTGCGCGCGCCTAAGAATGTTTTCAGAACAGAGCCACGTAGAGCACGCCGTGTGCGGGCACAAGAACCATCCGAAAGCTGCAAAACACGAAACCCCTACGGAGCGCCCTATCCCAAGTCCTGGCTGCGTCTCTGAACCCTGCCGGCCGCGCTGACGCCGCCCCTGCGTCGGCGCCGACGCTCCATTGTGTCCGGCGTCGGCCGGCGCCCCTCAGTCGCCGCTCGCCCGGAGCCCCAACCCTTCACCGACAGATGGCCACTGATGCGCCCCGGAGTGTCGGCGGATCTGGCTATAAACCGCGCCCTGGGGCGCTCAGCTAGATCGTTGCCGATACCCCATCGCTCTTTTTCGCGGCGAGCGGATGGGAAAATAGCAGGGCGCCGACTTGTGGTCACGGGGTGGCCAGTTGCGCCGATGTGCATACCTGGTGTGTCGTAAATGGACACTTCGGGTATTCATTTGTCACCAAAGTTTGGCTGAATTAATTACGACAACCATGTACAATGGGACATCTATGCAAAAGTGCGTATTGCGTGATTGAAACACATCCAAGCATGTGCAAAAACCGAACGGCGATTTCCACAACACGGCACTGTATACACAATGCACGAGCTTCATAAGGGTCGTAAAAATGTTGGTGCCAGGTTGGCTGGAACCGGAGATTTATCGCAGCGTTTGGAGCCATAAATCCGAGCGTGGGTGTTGCGCAGCTCGCGGCGATGCCTCGGATCGAGGCGGCTTTATTTTATCGCAGCGCGGGCCGAGCCGGTCAGGGATAACATCGAGGCGGCGCGCGGATGGTGGGCGGCGACCGCTGCCATGGGCCAGCGGCACGCCGCCGACGGCCGAGAGCTCGTGCTGGCCCAGCCAGGTCTGGCAAAAGCTGCATCGCACTGCTGGTATACCTGCACTACTGTAACGCTAGTGCAGTCCCATACAATGGAATGCAGCAGTGGATACGGATATGGATATGGATGCAGTAATGGTATACCTGCACTACTGTAACGCTAGTGCAGTCTCGTACAATGGAATGCAGCAGTGGATACGGATATGGATACGGATGCAGTAGCGGTACACCTGCACTACTATACCGCTAACTCATGCCCCTGCAATGGAATGCAGTAATAGATTTGCGGACTGAGCTTGCAGATTAGACTGCAGACTGCAGTAGCAGGTATGGCACACCGCCAGGAACGAGGGTGCTTGGCGCAATGCAACACAGTGGCGGTTGATAATAAATTTGCCGTAGGTATTATCTGTGCACACAGTAGAAAACCTCATGATAATCCCTTTTCGATTTTTGCGAGCTACGCGTCAGGTTTACTGGCCCGCTATTTCCACCGTGCATGAACGCTGCCCGGGAATCAAAAGCGGGAACCACACCGATGCCAAGCGGACAATAACAGATCCGTCATACGTCAGCAGAGCGATGCCAAGTCTACAACAACACACCGATGCCAAGCGGACAATGGCAGATTTAGCATACGTCAGTAGAGCAATGCCAAGGTTAAAACAACACACCGATGCCAAGCGGACAATGACAGATTTATCATACGTCAACAGAGCGATGTAAGCCTAAAAAAATGTGCGACTGGCAATGCATCACTTAATGATATTGCCATAATATGAAGACTTTTGACCGTCATGTGAAAGAAGTTGTGCCAGAGGATGGTTGATGGATTTTCTATTCTAGCAACCATCTCTGGTACAACGGTCAGCGGTGACACTTACCGCGGCATTGAGACGAAACACGAGACTTCGGTGCACATGGCCATGGAACAAGGATTAAGCTCGCCAGATGTAATCCAACGTAAGCATCTGCGCCCAAACACGCGATTATAGTTAATCTTTTAGGCAGGTGTGGATAATTACGGTCCTCACACGCTCTCCCTGTGGCCCGTTCGTCCCACCCTTCCTCCTAGTGACTGATGGTGACTTCTCCGCCCCCACCCCACACACGAGGCAGCCTAGCACCACCTCTGTCATGTGTGACCGATGGTGACTCCGCCCCTCCCCCTACTCAAGGAGGCCTGACACCGCCTCTGCCCTGTGTGACTGGTGGTAACTCCTCTGCCCCCCCCCCCCCCCCACTAAAGGTGGCCTGACACCGCCTCTGCTCGGTGTGACTAATGGTGACTCCTCCGCCTCTCCCCTCAAGAAGGCCTGACACCGCCTCTGCCCTGTGTGACTGGTAGTAACCCCTCTGACCCCCACCTCCCCCCCCCCTCCACCCCACTAAAGGTGGCCTGACACCGCCTCTGCCCAGTGTGACTGATGCTGGTTTATGGCCGTTTTTCGGCGTGCTCGGTGGCGGCCGCCTCCTCCGCGGCGCTGCGGCGTCCAGCGTTCTACCCCGGCCGGACGACGGCGGCAGGGCTCGCGTGAACGTCCGGTCAGCGGGCGTGACCCACCGAGATCCCCCCTCCAACGGGCTTGACCCACCGAGACCCCCCCCCCCATGCAGAGGGCGTGATCCACCGAGCTCCCCTATCCAGAGGGGGGGGGGGGCTCGCCGAGATGCCCCCATCCAGAGAGCGTGACCCACCGAGATCCCCCATCCAGAGAGCGTGACCCACCGAGATCCCCCGATCCCCCATCCAGAGAGCGTGACCCACCGAGATCCCCATCCACAGGGCGTGACCCACCGAGATTCCGAGATCCCCCATCCAGAGCGGAGGAAAGGCATGGAAAGGGCTCTTAGCTAGACGGGTTCAGGGGCGAGCGCCGCCCAGTCCGCCCACACAGCTCAGGGTGGCTTCGGCGCCGTGGCCCCGGCGCTGGAGACAGCACAGCTGCGCAGCGGTGATGGTATGGAGCCGTGGCGGTGATGAGCGACGGGCCGGGCCAGGAAACCTGAAGACATTGCTGGCGGCGGCGCCAGCGTCCAGGCTCGCCCGCGTTGTTGTCGAGACCGTGCCAAAGCAATACCGAATGTTCTGCGGTGGATGGGGAACTCGAATCCCCGTCAGATCATGTAACAAACACCACTGAACCTGTGGCTTCTAAGGCATATTTTAGACCACTGAGAGGGCTTTGGCCCCACTTCTCTGAGGAATGTCGTCGGCCGCGGCAGAGAAGCAGCTACAACAGGCTCCCGTGGAGGTCGAAGTTCAGGTGTAACCCGGTCGAGCCGGCCGAGTGTAGCCGTTCGAGTGTATGTTGCGCCTGGCTCAGGTGTAACCCGGCTGAGTGTATGTTACACCTGCTTCCAGGTGTAACCAGGTCGAGTGTATGTTACACCTGGTTAGGGCGTAGCCCGGTGGGGTGTATGTTACACCTACCTCAGGCGTCGCCCAGCTAAGTGTACGCTACACCTGGTTCAGGTGTAACCCGGTCCGTGTATGCTACACCTGGTTCTGGTGTAGCCCGATTGAGTCGATGTTACACCCGGATCAGGTGAAGCCCAATCGAGTGAATGTTACACCTAGATCAAGTGCAATCCGGCTCCAGCCAGCCAAAAACCACCAGCCCTCAAACGGAGCACCACTTCCACCCGAACCCAAAACAGCAGTGCTGAACTGTCACCGAGCGCTGACAGTTGTTAGGAGATGTCACCGAGGACGCCAGCACTGATAACACGCGCCGCCGAACGCGATTTCTAATTAGACTGGGCTGCGGTGGACGGCTTGCGATGATGGATTGTTGCCGGCCGCGAACAATCTGTAATTGGCTGAGCATGATACCCGATATTTCATCCAAGGCCAGGTGTGGACCGGTTTCCGAAGGCCTCTGGGTGGGGTAGGACTCGTGGATGCATCGTGAGAAGCATCTCTGAGCGGGCAGCTGGATCTGAGCAGCATTCTCCACCGGTCCTGCCCAGCAGAAATGGATGGAAACGACTTAAAACTTTTGGTATGGCATGATGGCACGACAGCTGGTCACACGCGCCTGTGGTGCAAACGCGATGCGAGCCAGCCAATCAATCATGCATGCCAGCAATCTCTCACCGATATCTCTGCGGCGTCACTGAGGAATATTCGATGAACTGACAAGCCGTGAATCTTTCCACTCCCCATAAAGCTTACGTATGATTGTTCACGAGCGACCTTGTGCCCAAGCTTGCCGACGCTTGTGAAGCTTGCATCACATATTAAACATTCGTGCAGCGATGCGGTCTGTCATGTTCGCCATTGTGAACATGACAGCGCCGGCAGGATCGGTAACAGAGATGCCCATTCACGGACGCCGCGGTTGGAGCCTTGCGATCTCTGGTGCAGTGACAGAGCTGTCACTGCCACTGTTGTCACTGTCCCTGTTTTTTAATGCATCAGCTCTGACGCCACGTCTGCTGTAAACTGGCTGTACACTGCGTAAAGAACTTGCGCGAGCGTCACTTAACTATGCATTTTGTTGCCAAAAATACCAAGGTGTTTCACCGCTTGCCTGTCATTATACCCGGCCTTCAGAGCTACGCGCTGGCTCAGGCGCAGGGTGATCCTTCACAGTTGGCGACATAGGGCTGTCTACCTGCGCACTCACAAGCCCAGCCAGGTGGTGAGCGCTGGAGCCGACTCCTGGTGCTTTTTGCACAGTAGCCGACCGGTCTTAAGTTGTCATTATTTCAAACTCATTTCACCCATGATTTGCAGTTTTGAATGTCGCATGGAGCTGGGCTTGGGCCGTAACCAGCTCAATCCTCTTTCCCCGAATTAATCAAACCGCATTTTACGCACGATTCCCATGAATCGTGCGTATTTACAAATGTACATTGCTCAAAGCCAGGCCACGTACAGATGCAGTGCTTGGTTCATCTTTCCCACCGATGACGTGGACACAATCTGCTTTCGAATATTCCCACTTAGAGGAGTAAACTGTGTCTTAGAATTGCCGACTTTGGATGTAAAGCAACACCCTATGAGGAGGAATTTTTCACTCCTTTTCCCCATACTTTATGTGAATTTTGCACTCCTGCCTGACATTGTGTAATCGCACATGCCAAACCCCTATTTCCCTTTCTGAGGTTTTCAGATGTCATCCAAAACCGAGCCCACCTGAAACCACCAAGCATAAACGAGGCTCCGCAGAACCTGGACACCTATGGCTATGTCCTGCCTCACCTACATCTGAACCATGTCTATGTATGCACAGAGCAAGGGCGCCAGGTACCTCCAAGCTCAAGAACCCCAGCGACCCCAGTCGCTTGCACGCATTAAGTTTGGTTTGTTTACAAAATGCATCACGATCCGCAGTTGTGCGCCAAATGCAAGGTTTTAACGCATCCCCTATTTTTTTGGTCTCACCACCGCACCACGAAAGCAGAGCCTGGTGAAAACACCAGAAGGCCTGGTAGATAATTTTACTCCACGTATTTCTTTTTTCCCGAAGAAACTTGGCCACTAAATTGCATCACTCCCGAAATGCATGAGTGAAAAGTTCAAGAAATGTTCTCTAAATTAAACTTACAAGATGAATATCACCATCTGAGCATTTATATTAACAGATTTTAGGTCAAATCAGCTGATTAAGAGATTTTGCGAGAAAAGTACCAGTCTTTATATTTATTTAGCTACTTTTATTTTTCTTGGTATCACACCAGTGTGGTACCGCTTTATTCTACCCTCTTTTCGACTGTCTTTAGAGGTACCATCTGCTGCTTAAATGTTGACCAATTTCTCTGCAAGATGCTCCAACTGCCAACTTGTACGTATTTCATACATAAATTGGATTAATTCGCCAGCCGCCCAAGCATGTTTGATATGCACCCAAGCGTGAACAATTCACAGGGAATGAAGGAGACAATTTGAAGCACGGAACTTATCTTTACCGCCATTTTTGCCGTCTTAAACCTTCGGTTAACCGTTTTTTGGTTCAAAGCGATGCTCAATAATGATAAATCCAAGTCTTCCGAGTGTCTGACTCGCCAGGCTACCTGGCAAGGCTATTATAGCTGCCATACAGAGCCTTGGGACAGACCTGACGCAGCTTATACAGAAGTGTTGTTTATCATGCAAACCTGTTACTTGTTTCGCATTTTATTCTCGAAGGTTGGTGGGCATGATATATATATATATATATATATATATACATATATATATATATATATATATATATATATATATATATATATATATATATATATATGGCGGTGACTCGGATGACCCTGTCTGTCAGCAGACCATGCAAAAGGTGCTGAATTTTTGTTTTGAGGGAGCAGGAAGAAGCCAGCAAGTCTACTGTGGACCAAGTAATTGCTTACCTTACCTGCCTTCAACACATCATTGGTAACCAGAGTTAGCCATTTTCTATTTTAATCCATCGAGTTTTGCCATAAGATAAATTATGATGCCACAAGGCATGCGATGGGCTTATTTTTTCCATATTCTTGGTTATTTGCCCCAAATTTCTTTAAGTGGTCCCTCATAGATGGTTTAACCGGATGTTTTGTATAGTTGTCATGGTTTGTTGACCGGCAAATGACTACTGTAGAAATGCACCATATTTTCATACAGGGATACTCCAATCTGCATGACAATTTTAATGTGAGTTAAATATTGCTATGTAACAAATGGTCAGACCACCCCATTTAAAATGTGAAGCCAACAACTCAAACTTTGTCATTAAATATGAATAAACAAGCCCAAATGGATGCATTTAGTTGCAGCTAAAAAGGCAAGCAGCAATACTGGCATAGTCATCTAAAAGTTGTGTTATTCTTGGAGAAGAGAAATCGTTTTGTGGAGCGTGGCTATTATTGCCCTTGACACAGGTTAGCCATAACAATCAAAATAAGTTGTTCAAAGTGATTTAAAGTGCTTTGATTTGTGTGTTGTCAACTTTGTCCGATGTCAACAAGCATACACAAATGAACCGAATAAAAATGCAAGTTGAAACCAGCCAAAAGCCAGCTTTAAATATCATGTTTTTGTCACAAGTGCTGCTGTCAACAGATAGGTGAGCTGAGATGATATTCATCATATGGACTGTTCTAAGTTAGGTTAAGTTGGTCTAGTGCATGTCAAGTGGCAATAGGAATTGTGCAAAAATCAGTAACTCACAACTGCTGCTGTGATACAAACAGGTTATACAGGATGAGATGATGTAAGGCCTCTTTAGATTAAGCATAGGCTACTTTGATGGAAATAAGCACTGGTATTTTGTAAGAAACAGTGACAAAATGTTTGTTTTCCCTGACCCCATCTTAACAGAAGCCAGAAGTATGTCTATTGTGTTTGACTTGGTGATGGGCTGATGTGTAGGAGTCCAAGGTTTTTTGTTTGTTTGAGTGTTGTATGCTTGTTTAGTTTTCCGTTGTTATTTTGTTATTGAATTCCTTTGCTTTGTTTTGTTGTGTGTGGGAGGGAATTGAAAAGTGCAGCATCAAATTATTGGTGTTAATAATTTGTTATGCTTATAATACTGTCATGAAATTACTATTATTTAGCACGTGCCCTGTTGGTCGGTTAGATACCCTTTGCTCGGGTGAATTGTGCTGTGGGAGGGAATTGAAAAGTGCAGCATCAAATTATTGGTTTAATCATTTGTTATGCTCATAATATTGTCATGAAACTACTATTCTTTAACACATGCCCTGTTGGCCGGTTAGATACCTTTTGCTCGGGTGGGGGGGGGGGGGGTCAATTTGGCCCCCCTCTGAGATCTCTGGAACTAACAAAGCTAGAGACACTAAATTTACAGGGTGTCTTGACCTATACGTGAACTCACTTAGGTTAAGGTTTCAGCTTCCTGGGGCATGACCTTCAGGTCGAATAATGTCAAACAAGGTCAAATTACAGGTTGGTCTCCAAAGCGCCCGCAGAACCTAGGCAACTGTCTCTAAGCAAAAGGTCACAAGCCCATTTGGGGTCAATGACCTTGTTTGACCCTTTGAAGATCATGGTGACCAAAATGATACAAGACTGCTCTGCGTTTTGCATTTGAATAAGCGACAAAGATTACGCTAGGCATTATGCTCCTAAAACAAAACGTTCGACCCGGGTCATCTTAAGTCAATGGCCTTTTCTGACCTCTAAGAAGTCAACTGAAGATTATGATGCGGTTCCTGTCAATAAATTCGAAATGAGCACCAGAAACTAATCACGTACAGCAAGCCCTAGAGCAATAAATCAGGTTGTTTTAACCTTGGTCTGATCATCATACCTGACCTTAGGTCAACGTACTTTGCTCATTCAACATTTGTGGTGCCTGAGAAAGCATCTCAGATATGTATGTCTTCGTCAAACACTCCGTTGTTGTATCAGATTGAACGATTCCCTAGAAATTGCCGTCGCTGAAACCGTGGGCTGACTTTGACCTGTCATAGGTCAGCGATCTTGCAAGGTACATGTAGAATTAGTATGTCAAACGATTCGCTATGCAATTTTCTACAGCTATGCAAAATTTGGCGCGGCTACGCCACGCCGTTCAGAAACCATTCGGGGGGTCAATTTGCCCCCACACCCGAGCGCTTTTTAATGTATTCTGTTTCACTTTCATGGCCTAAGATGTTAAAACCGAAATCGTTTTGTCAGGTTCCTGATATTACGTCCATGCAAACTTGAAATAGATGTGTTTGTTGAAGCATCAGTCACGAGCTCATAAGTTCCATCTTTTGTGAATTGATTTTTTCACTCCCGCGCGGTCTTTTTGCGATGAAATTTTTCACCCCCACCCTAGTTCAAAAGCGATTCTAGCTCCTGGGAGTAATCCTACTTCTGACGTTTTCCCAAATACGCAATGAAGTGAACAGCGGGAATCAAATAAAAAAAAACTAGTTCCTGATCTGATCTGATCAGATGAAACCGCGAAGAGGAAGTTGACGCCCTGATATCTCAAAAGCTAAAGCAGCTAGAGATAAACAATTCGGTTGATGTGAGCTCATCTGTGTCACACTAGGTCTCTAGATCGTGACCTTCGGGTACAATCAGGTCAGACAAGGTCAAACTTGTGATCGGTGTCTGAGGTGCCCCAAACCTCCTCACGCAACTAGCAATTTAACTTAGATAACTTTCCTAAGCAAAATATCACTCAATTGATATCAAGTCAAGGACCTCACTTGAACTTAAAATGATGAAAAGGATAAAAGTCCTTCTAAAATGGTTTAATATTTGACCTTATAATCGTCAACTTCCCCGTGCGGCATGCTCCCTCTAGCAAGAGGCTGATCGAGGTCATTGGAAGTTAATGAGCTTCCTTCACCTTCAGGAAGTTAAAATACAAGATATGTCGCCGTCCGCGTGCTCCAGGAATTTGACATCACCACCAAAAACAGCCCCATAAGACAAGTTTTCCAATGAAATTGATTCGGTTTTGTCCTTGATCTGACCTTCATGCATGACCCAAGCAGCCAATAGTTTAGCTGATACAAAATGTTTAATTTTCGAAGGAGCCGTCTTAAAGTTGCATGGCTTCGCCTAACACTCAGTTGTCACATCAGCTTGAAAGATGATCTAGACATTGCCTTTGCAGACAGCCTTGGCCTGACTTTGACCTACTGCTGGTCAGTGACCTTATGGTGTATCTGATATTTTCGTGCCAAAAGATCAGTTATTCAATTGTCTACAGCTAACATAGCTGGGCGTGGCCACGCCGTTCCGTTCAAAAGTCATTCCGGAAACCCTTATAGAGGGGGTCAGATTGACCCCCCACCCCAATGCGTGTTTAAACTTAGCTACCCCTAAAATATCCGACCTCAACTTCTAGGTCAAAAGGCACAGCGCCATAGGTACCTGCTCCAGTATCACGCACCGCGCCCTCTCCACTGCCGGCCAGCACACAGCGCAGTGGCCTAGCATGGCAACTCTGTAGCCCCGCCCACTGACCTAGCACGGCGCCACTGTAGCGCCACCAAGCGACCAAGCACAGCTCCACCGCCGCCCCGCCCGCTGACCTAGCACGTCGACACTGTAGCTCCACCCACTGACCTAGCGTGACGACAGCGTAGCCCTGCTCACTGACCCAGCACGTCGACACTGTAGCCCCGCCCACTGACCTAGCGTGACGACAGCGTAGCCCCGTTCACTGACCTAGCACGTTGACACTGTAGCCCCGCCCACTGACCTAGCATGGCGACAGTGTAGCCGGGCGGCGCGCGGAGCGTGCGCTGGCTCCAGGCGGTGCGGATGACCTCCAGGTGGCCGGACGGTGCCGTCACCAGGAACATACAGGGCCGCAGCAGGCCGACCAGCGTCAGCCGGCGCAGTGCCGACAGCAGCGGAGGGCTCCAGTACGTCTCCAGGTTTGTGTGCAGCCACGCCTGTGGGGAAGGCAGGGCACGCTGCGAGGAGGGCCACGACGGCACGGCTGACACGTGTTGACATATCTGACAGGTGTTGATACATTTGATGGTGTTGGTACATCTGACACGTAATGACACATCTCATAAGTGTTCACACATATTTCACGTGTTGATACATCTGACACGTGTTGACACATCTGAATCGTGTTAATACATTTTACACGTGTTGCCACATCTGGCATTTGTTGACCCTGTTGAAACGCCTCGTCCGTGTTGACACGGATGACGTGTTGACACGGTCGATACATGTCGCTACAACTAAGGTGTTTTGACGCTGCTGACAACAGTTGAAAGTTACAGAGGTTGACACGGCCGAAATCGGTTCACGTGGTTGGCACACGTTAACACGGCTGATACCTGGTGGCACGGCTATACCGAATGGCACGGTTGACATGTGCTGACATCACTAGGACTAGGCGACGCTACATGGCTGAGGTTGGGCCATACGACGGACAAAACACAAGACCAAGACACCAAGACTGACACCATGTGACAACAAGTGATCGTCACTCATCTGACACGACTGACACCAAGGCTGACACCAAGTGACACCAAGTTATCGTCACTCGTTCGATACGACTGACACTATGTGACACAAAGTGATTGTCACTCGTCCAGAACGGCTGACACCAAGTGATCCGGTTCACATTTATGACAAGGAGTGAAATGCCTGAAAGCAGTGGGTCCATAGCCGTGGGGTAAGGCGACTGGCGTACAAAGACACATGAGTGCTAAAACATCTAACTTTTAAATCTCACCACGATGTTTTGACCTGGTCTTCGAGTAGCTGAGTCAAGTTTTTACAATGTCTGGTAACCCTTGCTCATAAACTGAAATCGAGAGTGGTAACCATGGTTGCGCACTACCAGCTTATTTATACGAGGTGGCTGTATGCCAACAAGCACCCAGTCCAGTTCGAAGGAAGATTAGGCATATCAGAATCGACGCTATCAGTCTTTTTTGGGGGGGGGGGGAGCGGAGGGCCTATGGTAATATCTGAACTAAGGTCATGCAACAAACATCGCAGAGAAGAGAAGAGCTGCATGCGTGGAATTGCTGACGGTATGGATGTTGCCGACTTGAGTCAGAGGGCCACGCAAAGTGCATTACCGATGACCACACTGCAAAGTGCAAAGGGATTTTCGTTCAGTATTCGAGAATGAAAAAGAGAACATCTGCAGCCGGCATCCCAAACAGAGTCAAGACAGCGCTGGCTGCCAGGCTAGACGCAGGTATATCCAGACAGTGGTGCATCACGAAATTATGCAGCATGACGCAACGTAAAGTGTCGCTTACAGAAGACAAGCGACGATGATTGTCACATTTTGACCGGCAGTGATTGCAAACAAAGAGTAGAAATGACGGCCAGAAGCAGGTCTTGTTAGCAACGTCCCACTGTGTGTTTCTGAAGGTGTGTGGAGAGAAATCTGGTCGGGAATATCATGGCAAGGCAAAGAAGGGGAATATACAGCGCAGCTGACGTGAAAGTGATGAAGAAGGACACCGTGATACTGGTGTCACTTTAAGAGATTTCGGGTAAAGGCAATTTGCTACGTTCTTCTGGTATAACAGAAAGCTCGAATCCTTTTTCTCCAACCACATAAAAGCTCGTGGAAGGTATCGTTTGCTGCCATGACAAACAACGCGTCGCTGCCGGCTACGCTCTATGCTATGCTTTAAGTAGGCTGTAAAACGACGGCTCAGACAAACTTATTAACAGCCAGGTCCGCTCATCAACAACTACGCGGCAAGCGTTAAGTTATGAAACGCAGACACTCTGATTGAGACGAATTTATCTTATGTTAGTTCAAAAAAGCGCAGGTACAAAAACTGACCCTTGAATATCACTGTGCACGACACGGCGATCTGAGACAGGAAGACAGAAACGCGTCGTAAGATGAGAAACATTCGTGTGCTGATAATATGCGTGCGTTGCTGCTGATCATCGAATCCGTGTTAAATCCACACATTTCAAACTAAACGATGTTCTTCGGCAATTGCATAGCACATCGTTCATTGTACATGACATGGCAAACGCTGCCTTGTCTGTGTGTTTCACACAATAAGACAATCCAAACGAACACATATGAGTGCGCTGCCTCACTCACTTTGAATACGACGAAGCCATCCTCCTCGGCGCCGTGCTTCTGCCCGTTGCGATGACCTTTGGTGACCTTCTCTGGAGACCGCCGCAGGTCAATCACCAAACACTTGTTGAGCAAATGTCTCTGATCAATCCCCGACATGGCCTGCGAAGTGGTGGCGCTGTGAGGACGAGACCTGTCCGCGAAGTCACGCCAAGAATCACCCACCGGTCCCGTGACCTCTAAGACTCATGACGTCCTCTGACATCTCAGACGTCATGACTATCTCTAAAGTCACTGGAGAGGCTCATCACCCACCGGTCCCGTGACCTCTAAGACTCATGACGTCCTCTGACATCTCAGACGTCATGACTTTCTCTAAAGTCACTGGAGAGGCTCATCACCCACTGGTCCCGTGACCTCTAGGGCTCATGACGTCCTCTGACATCTCAGACGTCATGACTATCTCTAAAGTCACTGGAGAGGCTCATCACCCACCGGTCCCGTGACCTCTAAGGCTCATGACGTCCTCTGACATCTCAGACGTCATGACTGTCTCTAAAGTCACTGGAGAGGCTCATCACCCACCGGTCCCGTGACCTCTAAGACTCATGACGTCCTCTGACATCTCAGACGTCATGACTATCTCTAAAGTCACTGGAGAGGCTCATCACCCACCGGTCCCGTGACCTCTAAGACTCATGACGTCCTCTGACACCTAAGACGTCATGACTGTCTCTAAAGTCACTAGAGAGGCTCATCACCCACCGGTCCCGTGACCTCTAAGGCTCATGACGTCCTCTGACATCTCAGACTTCATGACTGTCTCTAAAGTCACTGGAGAGGCTCACTAGGAGAGGCACTGTCACGCTGCCTGCTGCTTTAATGTCAGCAGTGATATCAGTGCTGTAAGTGATGTCGGCAGCGTTTATGACCTTACGTAGATGACAGCCTGATACAAGCACTACAGATCACGATCATCATGCTTCCAATCTCCGATCTCCCACATCCCCGCCGGCGTATCTGTGTCAGCCGACTGCCTCACGTCCATGTAACACTTCACGACGACGCCACGGTCACGATCAGGGCGGCTTGGCTCGCACCGCCGACGGGGAGCTCCAACCGCAGCCCGGCGGGTGAGCGAGCCCACCCCGCTGTGGTCAGGAGACGGCGCCCGATTTAGCTCAAATAACGGCGCGGGACGGACGCTTCAGGCGCTTCTTGTAAGCGCCTGACGCGGTGAGTCATCCGCTGCTGCTTGCCGCACAACTCTCCACAAACGCCGTCGACTACAGCGACAGATCGTGCCGACGCCGTTACCACGTGCTGTTCGGTTTAATCACCAGACCCCCCGCGCTTCTCCCCCCACGTGAGGTCCTTCGGAGCAACTGGCGGGGCTGCGGACCCCCCCCCCCCCGCTTCTCCTCCCACGTGACGCCCTTCGGAGCGACTGCTGACGTCGGCGGGGTTGCTCCGCCCGTCCGGATGCGCCACTAGCGACCCGGCTGCATGCGGTGGGGACCACAGCACCCACCGCCTCCCGCCAGGGACCTCGTGCGGCTGGTCACCGCTGCCCGCACTGCCCAGTGTCTCGTGTGGCCGGTCACAGCTGCCTGCACTGCCCAATGTCTCGTGCGGCTGATAACCGCTGCCCGCACTGCCCAGTGTCTCATGCGGCTGATCACCGTTGCCCGCACTGCCCAGTGTCTCGTACGGTTGATCACCGCTGCCCGTACTGCCCAGTGGTCGAGGGCTCAGCTGACTTAGGGCCGGAAGCGCCCGAGGCCTGTTCGTAAACTGACCGGCGGCTTTTCATACGCGCTGATGGCTCCACTTTCCACCGTTAGATTCCATAAAACGTTCTGTGAATAAATTGCTCGTAATGTGGCCATAATATGACCACAGTAGATTACCGCAGCAACAAAAGATCTATCAATCCACCCGTTAGTCAGTCAAACAGTGAAAGAAGGAAAACCGGTTAGGCTCAAAAACTTCAGATTATTTTGTCACTTGCCTCTAATCCCGCTATTTGTCGATACTGTCCGCCCTGTCCGCCAAGGTCCCGTCAAGTGATGCTGAACCGGACCGGGAGACCTTAAAATGCCGCCAAAGTACAACAACTAAAAAACTGTCAGAGGGGCAAAGAAGATTCTTCTTGCCATGAGAGGAGGTTGTCCCTGTAATTTTGTAGTCGGTGTATCGTTTGCATTTCTAGTCTGATTTAGTGCTCGTTTCTCGTTTGTTGAGTCACTTAGTTTGCTATTACCTTGAGGTTCAATTAAGTGTTTGCCAATCCATGCTATTTTCGTACTCATTTTGTATTGCTAATTTTAGACTCTGTTCTGTCGGTTTCCGTTCTGTTTAGTTCTAGGTCTAGTCTGTTCATTTCCGAGGTTTCGTTGCTTTCCTGTTAGCGTCCACGAGGAATTGAGGCGCGGTGTTGGCGATGGGCGGTTATGGAATATAGCGCACCTGAAACATCGGTGTCTTCGACGTGGTGGCCGTCTACAATTTCATATCAGGACACGAGCCAGGATCAGAACCCTTTTTTCGAGAATCCAGCCAAAGGTAAAAACGATAAATGAACGTAAATGTAATGCACTGCGATGCAAACAGCACGAGACGTGTGCTGTGTGGCACACGTCTTGTGTGCTCCCCCAATGCGTGCTCCGGGTATGCATTAAATCAGTAGGTAACTAACCCACACGTGTGTTCCTATTTGCTGCCGCTTTGAGCACAAATGCTTGATGGGTTCCCGCTGACGTGTCCCTCAGAAGCCCGAGCACCCCAGCTATCCCAGCACGGGTTCTCTTTGAGACGCCTGAGCACGCCCAACAAACACTGCCCTAACTGCAGAGGGATACAGTCAGTCAGGGCTTTTAGAACTCAAATGCAGTCATGCTGGTGTGCCATACCCTCCCTCTATGCCAATATGTGTTATTGGCGTTTTACGACGCACTCAGCTGCTGAGGCCATGTGGCGTCGTCTGCCTTTCAACCTGGCAGAAAGGACGGACAGCAACGGGGAATCGAACCTGGACCTTCCGGTTACGCCAACCGAACGATTCCTGCTCAGGTGTAATACTTTTCCAGCCCAGATGTTATACTATTCCGGCGCAGGTGTAGTAACACTATTCCGGCGCAGGTACAATATGATTCCATCGCAGGTGTAATACTATTCCGGCGCAGGTATAATATAATTCCAGCGTAAGTGTAATACGATTCCAGCGCAGCTGTAACGCACTCTGGGCGCCGCAGCCCTGTATCTACCCCTGCCCCCGCAGCCCTGTATCCAGCCTGGCCGCGAGCTTGGCCAGTTTTGAAGCTTGTGCGTAGGACATTGGGTGACGCCTCCACAGATGAATAGACAGTGAAAGATAAGCGGGAAGACGTGGGTTTGACCAAGGAGCTGTAGAACGTCGGGCTCGAAATGGTGGTAGACAGGAGGAAGCTGCTTATTCGGAAATGCAGTCCCGTTGTTTGACATCATATTTGTTCTCATCCATCTCCTAAACGGGACTTGACGTCGATATTGCCGGCCTGCTCTCTTTTATAGGTCAGTCGGTTTCTGCCACTTCCCGCAACAAATGATTCCGTGTGAAAGTATTCCGTGAAATGACACTACAAGGTGCGCTAAGCCGCCGTCTTTCAGTCCACCCGCACGAAAACCCCTGGCGGCCGTGGGAGGATATTAAGCATACCAAGGTGATGTGAAGCATACTATGGTGACGTGAACATACCAAAGTGCGCCAGCTGCTTCGTGTGCTCGAAAAATGCGTGTAAGTGCAGCCAACGTAATTAATAAAACATCATGTCGTAGTCTGCGCAACACATCAATTCGGCTGTTCTGATATTTACGTGGCCAATTGAGGTGCTCACCCACAAGCAGAATGTCTGTCATCGTTACACATTTCCGCTTGATCGCTTTCTCCCGTCCTATCTAAGCCGTGTCATCATTACCGTACCGCCTCATTTCCGTCCTTCGATATCGACACGTTGTGGTATTCCAAGTCTCTCACAGACGTCGTATCTTATTTCCCAGCCCTGTTGTCTGTGGGCCGGCCTTCCCCAGGGAAGCGTGCCGAGCCCCATGGTCGATACGCCAGCCGGCCGGGGGAGGTCGCACCGGGGAAGCGTTGAGAGGCCCCGAGGCCTCGTCCGGGCACGCGGACACTGCCGCGGCCAGCACACGTGGGCGCGCCGACATCTCGTCCTTGTCAGGGCACACGGACACTGCCGCGGCCAGTGTCCGCGGCAGTGTCCGCGGACGCATATCTCAGCCAGTGTCCGCGGCAGTGTCCCAGCACACGTGGGCGCGCCGACGCATATCAAGTCCTCGCCCAGGCACACAGACACTGGCCTTGCAGGCCGGAGAGCCGGAACACGTGGGCGCAGCCGACTATCACCGCGTCCATTCAGCTGCCATTGTGTGTCATTCCTCTCGTAAACACCACGGCGCCTCTCGTAAGTGCCCCGCCCCTCGCGGCGGTACGTGCTGCACTCAGCGCCGCCTCCCCCGCGGCTCGCGAGAGACGAGGACTCCATCGTCGCTGCCGACGTGACGGCCTGTCGACATCATCGACGTCGACAGTCTGCGACGGCAGACTGTGTCACCGCCCCTCCCCCCCCCCCCTCTCCCGTCTCCCACGTCAGCCGCCCAAATCAAGTTAGCCGATGCCGCCGCGGGCGTGAGCTGCATGCCGGCGCAGTATCCGCCCCGCGGAGACGGCCAGCTGACTCAGCGGGCGGTACGGTTTTTGTGAAAGACGAGACGTCCGATGGCGGCTGGTCGGCGGGGAGCGAGAGCGGTAAAAACGCCATGCGGAGATGCGTGAGAGACGGCGGTGGCTAACTGGTGTTGGCGGGTGCTCATTGGAATGCGCGTGAATTTACGGAGGTGACCTCGGTCGGCAGTCGTGCACTTTACCCCCAGAGAAAGCACAGGTCCGATTTGGGTGGAACAGCCTGAACCCGCTGATTGGTGTCTCACATACCAACACAGCGTAGCAACCATTCCCAAGAGAAGGCTTTCTGCTGATGGCATTAAAGGATCCGGTACCACCCACAACGCAAAAGATAATTCGTAACACCCAGGAGAATTGCATTACCACCAGGAGCATCTCAGGCTGCACCCAAATCCGATCTGGAGATGAGTTTAATACGCCGGGCTGTGTATGCACGATTTTCACGTTCCGGTGCTTTAAGTGGTACAAATCGCACAAGTAAGCTCATGAGAACTCAGGTTTTCAGGATCGGCTCTTGTTTCCGTTTCCTGCTGTTACCACGTCAAAGTAGACAAACCGGAGCTCATGGTCACCTTCACCAACACAAAAGCTGAGCAGGTGACGCGTGTGAAAGCTCCGTATCAACACGAGGCCGGTGATCTGTGTCTCTTAACCTTACAGAGATAAGCTCTCTCTCATGCAGGATGCAAAGTACCGCCCAATCAATATCCCGGTAATTACGTCTAATGACACTCACTGGAGGTAGCAGCCTTGCACGTGCGGTGACTCAGCATACACCTGACCAAACTCCAGCCAGTCCCTCCCGACAACGACTGGCAAAAACACGCAAGTTTGCAGCCGCCGCCAAACAAGGTTTGGCGATGACTGCTTTAACGCGTACAGTGGCATGCAGTTATAATTGCATGCATTCCTAGACCAAAAAGCCTTTCTGCAATAGCTTCATTTGCAGGGGCACTGGGGCGGTAGCCCCCGCAGATTTGAAGGGTGGGGTAGTGGGTGGAGGGCATAACCATTTTTGGTTGCTTCATTCAAAGCCAGCGCCCATAAGCTCAATGTTGTATTTTCATAAAGTTCTGGGCTCAGCCCTCCCCGATCTCCCCGCCCCCCCCCCCCCCCCCTTGATCCCGGGCCCTTGTGCATTTCAGTCATATATGTGCGTTTGAAGACCGTCGCTCAGTTTGCCGCAGTGCAGAGCGCCCCGAATCGCAACAACACAACCCCAGCACATCGCCAGTCTCCTAGAACAGCGTTCGCACGGGGCAGTGAGTGGTGGGCAGCTGCGCGCTGCCCGCTGCCCACTGCCCACTGCCAGTTCCAACAGCCTCAGCGAGCCCAGTTCGGCAAGAGGCCCAGCTAGCGGCCCTCCTACGCCCCGGGGCATGACCGCGTGCCGGCCGCCCCATCGCCAGGCCGCCTGGACGCGCCCCTGCGCCGCTTCACGCACTTCCGCGCCGGGCGGCGGGCAGGCCCGCCCTCCGTACCGTTCCGTGACGTCACGAACACGCCGCCGCCGGCCGGGGCGTGTCCAACATGAGCGGTAGGCGTGGTGTGGCACGCGAATCGGAGCGTGGAGGAGTCGAGGCCGAGAATTACACGTGCAGCGGTTTTTTTTCTGGTCGATTGGCGTTTGTTACTGCGGCAAACGGTGCGGGAGTGAAATCGCCTCTCAATTAACGCTAAAGTGCGGTGAACTTACCAGGCACCTACAGCTCTTCACTGACTTGACTGACTTCTTCACAGCCTGTGTTCTGGCCATGCGGAGATCAGTCGGGGATGTGACAGCCCACCAGCTCTAGCTCCAGCGATTATGTGCCTGTGAGACATCCCGACCGTCTTTCCCCGCACGAAAGCAAAATTTTCCAGAATTCATTGTTCAAATGCAAGGGCTTCCTTCAGAGCATTCTTGGTTTTTTCTCATTCCTTGTACTTATCTAGTGCAGGGCGGATTTTTCCAGCTTAGCTCAGCAGAATGCGCCATTCATTCATCGCTTAAAGCCGGCTACCAGAAGGCATCAGTCTGACTTAGTTTCAACAGGATGCACTTGTGGCAAGTACTGGCCGAACACTTGTGATGCACTTGTGGCCGAACATTCATCTACAGCACAATCCGAAGCTAGGACCAAAGGAGCATAGCGAAAAATCGATCGAAGGTTTCAACACCAAAGAGTCCAGCCCCACAACGGGCCCACCGCCGCGCGGGCGCCGTACCACGGGTCCCCCTCCCCTCTCTGGACAGGTGACGGGCTACCTGGTCGTGCCGGCTAATCAGCGCCTGGTGACCCCGGCGACCTCTCTCACCAGGCCGGCGGCCAGACGTCGGCGCGCTGCCGTAAACAAAGGATGATAGGTCCGGTGGACCGGAGGCGGCCCATTAGCGCCTCTGGAAGCCCGCGGCCTGGGGTCACAGCACTGACCGGGTGGACTCGGCCAGGGGAGACACGGTGGACGGGGTGGACGGAAGACTGGATGAGCGGTGGACGGGAGGAGCCAGCCGAAGGCAAGCTTGGAGGCAGGGAAGATGGGAGGAGGCGTGGGGTCGGATGAAAGACGGTTGTAAACGCGGAGAACGGGACAAGGGAGGCATAGACGCCATTTATAGCGTGTTTATTTAAAAACAACAGTTTTTTATACACAGTACCAGAGTATGAGGCCTGGCGAGGAGACGGCTCAGAAAATCAGCGATAACGCATTCTATCGCAGTTGGCATTTACCCTCATACCCGTGATTTATATCTGCTGTCTGCACGATGCAAATATATTTAATGGATCATCTTGCGCGGTATAAATTCATCACACGCGGGGCAAACTCCAAGAATCAGGATACAAAATAGTGAAGTGTCTCGGGGGTTATCAAAATGTTTCCGCATTATGACTGCCTCGGAAAAGGCTCTTTAGTCGTTCACATTTTTCGGGCGACACTCGGCGAAAGCACTTTGATCTCGCCCTCGCCACCTGGAGAGATTCTATAGACCTTCAGAGGAACTTGACTCATACCGTTATGCTGGTTCGGCGCACGTCAATGCAGCGAAATCGACTTCACCCTGCCGTGTTACAGCCGCGTTGCGCAGCGCTGGCACGCGCCGCTTTCTCTCGGCATCACGTCCGCGGCTTTAGGCCGTCTCCCAGCGGCCGCACTCTCACTGCTACACAGAGGCCTCGGTAGACAGGAGATTCACAATCGGTCTGCTCTCCGTCCGCGGCTTCATGCCGTCTCCAGCGGCTGTACTCTCCCCGCTGTTTTTACTGCGACACAGAGGCCCCGGTAGACCGGAGATTCACAATCGGTCTGCTCTCCGCTTGCTGCAAGAAAAGCGCCGGCCGCGAAGACGCGCATGCGCAGTCGGAGTGACAGCGTGAAATGGAGAATGACTTAAGGAGCACTGCTCGGGAGCAGCGTCTGACCCTTGCGACATCGTTTGACATCTGACAGATCTGACAGACAGATCAGTTTATCGGATGGTTCTTGCGAGCTGACAAGGGCTTTCAGCTTCGCCTCTTAGTCATTGCATGTTCGATTCGATGTGATAATCTCAGGCATTTCACTCTTTCATTCATTTTAGGCACTTCACAATTATTTTGCTTGTGCCAAATACGCCATTCTTCCGACTCGTTTGCTTAAGTTGTCCAGGTTGCTTACCTTATGTGATATGGCCAAGATGGGGCATACACTTCTTTGGGAAGCCGACATAGATGGTGGGGTTTAATAGCAGTTAAAACAGGAACTGCAAAACTCGATAAGGGTTTCATGTAGCGATTGGGAAACGCAAGCGACTCGCGGCGGTTACCAAGTATAAACCAGAGTTATTTTACATAAACAAAACGTATCAATGAGCATGGAAAGTGGAAAAAAGAGCGCTGAGATTGAGGATGGGCTGACTAACGTGCGTGATCGAAACAGAGCTTCTTCAGCACAGTCAATGCCTTAAGTCTTCCACCGAGCACAATATCGGCATGAATAACGTGACAGCGTCGAAAACCTGTCGCACTGTTTACTATCACAAGCTATCGCGGAATAATACAAATGCATTTTATGAAAGCCCCAGAAGGCATTTGTGATGCCAGCTTTACACGGCTTCCGACCACATCATTGTGAGAGCTGTTGCACGTGGAGAGGGGCGAGGGGGGGGGGGAGCACGCCTCTTGAACCCTTTTGATATGCACGCTATTGGATGCGCAAACATTAATATTCGAGTCGGAGGACAAAATCTCCGATTTTCGCAAAGTTTCGAGGGGAATGTCCATGGCCGCCCATATCCTACACCCTTGATATGGGCCCGGGTATGACATCAAATATTGAAATAATGACATCATGATATCTTGACATGATGTCACAACAGAAGCTGGAAGGGACTCCCGTCTCCATGTTTTCCGTTCCATAGCTAAAATACTAGCCTACGATACAGGATACAGCAGTATTGCTACGATTGCGTCTCCAACGCGATCCGGACAGCGACTCCTCGGACAGCGACTCCTCGGACAGTTAGCCACGTCGCCTCCATGAGCCTGCCGACCAGCAATAAGCAGAGCCCGCCACTGACTTCCGTCACACCCATGACGGCCTTGACCACAATCACATGATGGTGCGACCTCGCTGGCCGCCACAACAGTGCCGCCTGCATACCTCTCGACAGTGACGTAATTTACCCTACGCAACTCTGCCGTCTGCTGTTCTGCTTTGCTGTCAACTTGACGCAGCTTATACTGTCTGCAGTGGCGCAACTGGTCGACAGTAATCTGCCTGTTCAGTCGACGCTCGGGTGTCCACCTGTCGCGCCTGTTGTTTTCGCCAGCGCCCGCGTTTGGCCATTTGCTGGTCGGACCCCCTCCCTCCCCCCCCCCCACCCCCTCCCCTCCCCCGGACGCGGCCGTCAGCGGTCCGCGCTTCCGGAGAATGGCGCAGTGGAGGAGCACACGCGAGAGACGCTCCGGCGGTGGAGGTGGCACGCGCCAGCGACGACGGCGGCACATTTGATGTGCCGGCTGGCCGGGCGGCGCCACGCGCGCCACTTGAGCAGTGGCGGAGTCAGGGCGAGGGGACGGGGGTCAACCAGCCCGGCTGGGAATCGCTCCGACCCCGCCGTCTCAAGTCATTCACTGGCTCCAAATATAGGGATAGGCTCCAAATAGCAGAGATTTGTCTGTTTTAATCAAGCAACGCCAGAGAGGTGACGGATATTGCAAACTTGGAGAGGGAGCGACAGCTGCGCTCGTGCCCTGCCGCGTTGTTCTACGCCCCTTGACAGCAGATGCGCTGATCTGACAACTTGAAAAGGTACCGCCTGAAGGTTGGGAGAGGCGGACCAAAGAGTGAGTGCGGG
>NW_023595962.1:15517396-15564913 GCF_011947565.3 Pollicipes pollicipes | reverse complement strand
CCGGCATGGGCTAGCTCATCACCTGATCCAAGGAGGCCTCTGGGACTAATCCATCGCCTGATCCAGGGAAGTCTCTGGACCAGTCTATCACTTGATCCTGATCCAGGGAGGTCTCTGGACTAATCCATCACCTGATCCAGGGAGGTCTCTGGATCAGTACATCGCCTGATCCAGGGAGGTCTCTAGACCAGTCCATCGCCTGATCCAGGAAGGTCTCTGGACTAATTCATCACCTGATCTCGGGAGATCTCCCTGGACCTGGCCGCCGGCAGGAAGTGCTTCACTTCCGCTCAGCAAGCATATCTCCGGCACCGCAGCGGACAAAGGTGATCCGTGATCAGTAATTACGGCCCGTGAGCTCAGTGTATCCCTCGCTCGCCGCCGCCAACCGTGTTTATCTGATAGTGGTGGTGCTGGTGGTGCATAGTGGGCCGTTTTGAGACCAGTGCAGAGAGACCGGTGTATCGTACAGCGGGGGAAAGTCATAGACGTGGGAATGAATTTTCTCGGGATTGAATGAGCACGCACGGCTATTAGCGGTCATGCATGATCACGATCATAACCATGATCACGATCATGGATCGGGATCTGTGGTCAGATTCGAACATTTTTCCGATTCCAGTCGATATCCGGTACCATTAATGCGTATGAAAAGGTCTTGTTTAGTTCTTTGCAAGTTTTAGTGATAACTTCGTTGTTGTGCTTTTATTGATACGATCTCGGCCAGTGGCAAGAACCCGATGCCTTGTGCACAGTCTCATGTTAGGCCCCAGCCTGCTTAAGGACGGGACCTCCATGTGAAACTGTGTCTGCGTTGCTCAACACTCTGGTACTGCTGGCACTCTGCTTTAAGGGAGTGTTCCACATTTGTATGTGTGGTGTTTACACTGAAATAGCCATCTTGAATATCATTCAGTGCTGTTCACAGCCACCGCACTCTCTTCAGACCTAAACTCCTCTAGTCTCTAGGCTACACGCCCGCAAACATGGGGAGACTTTTTTGGGGAGAGTACTCACCAGGTCACCTTGACATTCATGGTGTCACGGGAATGTCCTTCAATTCTGCCATTTCATAGCCATGCGGCGATCAAGGCCAATACAAATATAATGGTGGTTTCGCCCATATGTTAGCGTCCTTTAACAAGATTCCAGATATAACGGCGGTCAACTGACGCTCAATCATTGTTTGCAGGATACGATCACGCAATCAAACTAATAACGTATCGATGGGCATATTTACTGAGCAAAGAAATTTTGTTGTCTAGAGCGAGCTTTCCCCATTAAAGCGTATCAATAGTTGTAGGTAAACTTATTTCAGTACATCTGATGCTCGCTTCAATATCTTCAATGTGAAACACTCCCTTCAACTGAAGTTTGCTCTACTCGTACAGCCACACACAAATCTAACCCAGGGTGATGTTTTGTTTACCTGGCCATATTTCAGAACTGCGTAACGTTAATGACCGGATCTGGTCGTCCAGAATCCAGAGGGATGGAGCGAGGCAAGCGAACCAGTCATCATGACGTTTATTCGCCCCATCAGATGCAGCAATTGCGGCAGCCCCGTCGCCATGGCAAGCGCGTCCATCAGCTATTTGCTGTCGCGTTTAAATCCGCTAATGCGCCGCCTCGGGCGCCTCCTATTGGCCGGTTCACGTTCAAGGTCAGAGATCATGTGGTGACGTCACAGGAGACGCCTGCTGAGGCGGTGGTCCACCCAACTGAGGCAGCCGTCTATGGAAGGGCGGGTATCGGTCATGAACTATAAGGCACGGGCTTTGAAGTTCGGCCCTACGTTTCGCGAGCTATCAGCTGTATCATAGCTGGCCTTACGAGGAAAAAAGCACGGCATCCATAACACGGTTGTCCACTCAGGTGCATAGGCAAACCTTTTTAGTGAGCGAAAACTGCAATGCATTTAGCGGTATGCTGTTCAGACACGGCACGGCATGGGTGCAGTCCAAAAGCACGCGAGCGTTTTCACGCCCGGGATCTTGGCAGTTGCCAAGGGGACATCACAGCGCAGTATATTACCCTCACTTTCATTCATCGCCGACGGCTTTGGACCCACGTAAGCCTGATAAAACCATCTTTTTGGGCTCGAAACACCGATATTAAACTCCCTAAATCACCGCAAGTAAACGCTTCCATGAACCGTAACATCGAGTGGAAAGGCATAAAATCACATCATTATCATTTTAAAGAATTCAAAACCCGCCAAACCTACCAAACACAACCGTTCATTGGAGGAGAAAACTCATTCACAAGGACCAGGGCCAGTGGGATTACAGTGAGCCTCTGTCAGCGTCGGAAGGCGAGGCGGAGCACAGATGAACTGTGCTGTACGCCGATGGCACCTCCATAAATTATACAACGGCCTCAAGCTGCATCACCTACTCGCTCATCTCGTGCTACCTTCTTTATTGCATGGACTTTCTGCAGCTGAGGCGCCGCGCAATAAATCCCCGTTTTATGTCCCTTTAACTGGCACAATAAACATTAAATTACTACGGCCCGGATTTCACGTTCAATTTGCCTTTGGCCGTTGAAAAAAGGGGTTGGGCCCGGGGCGCGCGCTGCTGGAATTACCAGCCGGTAATCGGGGCAAATCATCCGACGGCCCCAGGACCCAGCCAAACTTCTCTGAAATGCCCGAGACGGGTTCAGTCGAGCGGGTGGGTCGATGTGATGCTGGGCAGAGGCGATCCCAGGCCTACAAGTACGGCGTCCAGCTCAGCAATGCCTGTTAGAACGAAGTCGAACCAAAATCACAGCCGTCTTCCCCCGCGTCTGCCGGCGGATTTCGAGCGCCCTGATGCGAGTTCCGTGACTCCCTTTCAGCGGCTCCTGGGTCCGCCCATGACACCCCGCCCGCGGGCGGCAGGCGGCTAATCCCTCGGAGGTACGGCACAGAAGGGCGCACCGTGGCAGATCCCGGGAGGTCTTGCGTCATCTCGTGGTTAGCGCCAGTAGTAACATCACGTTTGGGAACTGACCGCATCCACCGAGTGAGTGCCGATTAACGAGCAATTACTGATACCTAAACTTGTCCAAAACCGTTATTCGTGCGGTGGAGTGCACGTTGCAAGCGCACTACAACAATAATTTTGCGATCTCTGTCCGTCCCGGCCAAACATTTGATAAAACCACAAGACTTGACCGAACACAGCCCAAATCGGTTTCGTCGGAAACCGCGGAGCCCGCATAATCGGTACGCAATCGATACTATTACTGGTCACCACAGAAGGGCGCACGAGGCGGCGGCAACCATCCCAGCGATGACTCAGTCCTTCTCCGAAGACGCCCAGATTTCCAGCTGCGGGGGTTGGTCCGTCACGCTACTTTGCACAGGCTCCGCCGAGTTTTAAACCCCCATCTTGCAGGCCGCGCGGATGGCTCCTTGGCGCGAGACGACTCCCATTGAGCCTCTTTTAAAGACGCAAAGCACTTTTACAAAAACATGTCAGCTGTGAGTGTGGCTCTCGTATCTTGCGGTGGCCGAGATGGCGGTAACTATGATCATTGATCAGACAGCAGAGTGGTCATCCCCGCTGGATTATTGTCGGCTTGTTCCGGGCGGCTGAGGTTCAACCGTACAGCGAGGAGACCCCGCATATTGCCGTGAAGACGTGGGAAATATCATGTTGGCGTTTGGAGAACTGACGCCAGTATTACAGCGCGGATGACTGTACGTACGTCTTCTGCGCGCGCCTAAGAATGTTTTCAGAACAGAGCCACGTAAAGCACGGCGTGTGCAGGCACAAGAACCATCCGAAAGCTGCAAAACACGAAACCCCTACGGAGCGCCCTATCCCAAGTCCTGGCTGCGTCTCTGAACCCTGCCGGCCGCGCTGACGCCGCCCCTGCGTCGGCGCCGACGCTCCATTGTGTCCGGCGTCGGCCGGCGCCCCTCAGTCGCCGCTCGCCCGGGGCCTCAACCCTTCACCGACAGATGGCCACTGATGCGCCCCGGAGTGTCGGCGGATCTGGCTATAAACCGCGCCCTGGGGCCCTCAGCTAGATCGTTGCCGATACCCCATCGCTCTTTTTCGCGGCGAGCGGATGGGAAAATAGCAGGGCGCCGACTTGTGGTCACGGGGTGGCCAGTTGCGCCGATGCGCATACCTGGTGTGTCGTAAATGGACACTTCGGGTATTCATTTGTCACCAAAGTTTGGCTGAATTAATTACGGCAACCATGTACAATGGGACATCTATACAAAAGTGCGTATTGCGTGATTGAAACACATCCAAGCATGTGCAAAAACCGAACGGCGATTTCCACAACACGGCACTGTATACACAATGCACGAGCTTCATAAGGGTCGTAAAAATGTTGGTGCCAGGTTGGCTGGAACCGGAGATTTATCGCAGCGTTTGGAGCCATAAATCCGAGCGTGGGTGTTGCGCAGCTCGCGGCGATGCCTCGGATCGAGGCGGCTTTATTTTATCGCAGCGCGGGCCGAGCCGGTCAGGGATAACATCGAGGCGGCGCGCGGATGGTGGGCGGCGACCGCTGCCATGGGCCAGCGGCACGCCGCCGACGGCCGAGAGCTCGTGCTGGCCCAGCCAGGTCTGGCAAAAGCTGCATCGCACTGCTGGTATACCTGCACTACTGTAACGCTAGTGCAGTCCCATACAATGGAATGCAGCAGTGGATACGGATATGGATATGGATGCAGTAATGGTATACCTGCACTACTGTAACGCTAGTGCAGTCTCGTACAATGGAATGCAGCAGTGGATACGGATATGGATACGGATGCAGTAGCGGTACACCTGCACTACTATACCGCTAACTCATGCCCCTGCAATGGAATGCAGTAATAGATTTGCGGACTGAGCTTGCAGATTAGACTGCAGACTGCAGTAGCAGGTATGGCACACCGCCAGGAACGAGGGTGCTTGGCGCAATGCAACACAGTGGCGGTTGATAATAAATTTGCCGTAGGTATTATCTGTGCACACAGTAGAAAACCTCATGATAATCCCTTTTCGATTTTTGCGAGCTACGCGTCAGGTTTACTGGCCCGCTATTTCCACCGTGCATGAACGCTGCCCGGGAATCAAAAGCGGGAACCACACCGATGCCAAGCGGACAATAACAGATCCGTCATACGTCAGCAGAGCGATGCCAAGTCTACAACAACACACCGATGCCAAGCGGACAATGGCAGATTTAGCATACGTCAGTAGAGCAATGCCAAGGTTAAAACAACACACCGATGCCAAGCGGACAATGACAGATTTATCATACGTCAACAGAGCGATGCTAAGCCTAAAAAAATGTGCGACTGGCAATGCATCACTTAATGATATTGCCATAATATGAAGACTTTTGACCGTCATGTGAAAGAAGTTGTGCCAGAGGATGGTTGATGGATTTTCTATTCTAGCAACCATCTCTGGTACAACGGTCAGCGGTGACACTTACCGCGGCATTGAGACGAAACACGAGACTTCGGTGCACATGGCCATGGAACAAGGATTAAGCTCGCCAGATGTAATCCAACGTAAGCATCTGCGCCCAAACACGCGATTATAGTTAATCTTTTAGGCAGGTGTGGATAATTACGGTCCTCACACGCTCTCCCTGTGGCCCGTTCGTCCCACCCTTCCTCCTAGTGACTGATGGTGACTTCTCCGCCCCCACCTCACACACGAGGCAGCCTAGCACCACCTCTGTCATGTGTGACCGATGGTGACTCCGCCCCTCCCCCTACTCAAGGAGGCCTGACACCGCCTCTGCCCTGTGTGACTGGTGGTAACTCCTCTGCCCCCCCCCCCACTAAAGGTGGCCTGACACCGCCTCTGCTCGGTGTGACTAATGGTGACTCCTCCGCCTCTCCCCTCAAGAAGGCCTGACACCGCCTCTGCCCTGTGTGACTGGTAGTAACTCCTCTGACCCCCACCTCCTCCCCCCCCCCCTCCACCCCACTAAAGGTGGCCTGACACCGCCTCTGCCCAGTGTGACTGATGCTGGTTTATGGCCGTTTTTCGGCGTGCTCGGTGGCGGCCGCCTACTCCGCGGCGCTGCGGCGTCCAGCGTTCTACCCCGGCCGGACGACGGCGGCAGGGCTCGTGTGAACGTCCGGTCAGCGGGCGTGACCCACCGAGATCCCCCCTCCAACGGGCTTGACCCACCGAGACCCCCCCCCCATGCAGAGGGCGTGATCCACCGAGCTCCCCTATCCAGAGGGGGGGGGGGGCTCGCCGAGATCCCCCATCCAGAGAGCGTGACCCACCGAGATCCCCCATCCAGAGAGCGTGACCCACCGAGATCCCCCATCCAGAGAGCGTGACCCACCGAGATCCCCATCCACAGGGCGTGACCCACCGAGATTCCGAGATCCCCCATCCAGAGCGGAGGAAAGGCATGGAAAGGGCTCTTAGCTAGACGGGTTCAGGGGCGAGCGCCGCCCAGTCCGCCCACACAGCTCAGGGTGGCTTCGGCGCCGTGGCCCCGGCGCTGGGGACAGCACAGCTGCGCGGCGGTGATGGTATGGAGCCGTGGCGGTGATGAGCGACGGGCCGGGCCAGGAAACCTGAAGACATTGCTGGCGGCGGCGCCAGCGTCCAGGCTCGCCCGCGTTGTTGTCGAGACCGTGCCAAAGCAATACCGAATGTTCTGTGGTGGATGGGGAACTCGAATCCCCGTCAGATCATGTGACAAACACCACTGAACCTGTGGCTTCTAAGGCATATTTTAGACCACTGAGAGGGCTTTGGCCCCACTTCTCTGAGGAATGTCGTCGGCCGCGGCAGAGAAGCAGCTACAACAGGCTCCCGTGGAGGTCGAAGTTCAGGTGTAACCCGGTCGAGCCGGCCGAGTGTAGCCGTTCGAGTGTATGTTGCGCCTGGCTCAGGTGTAACCCGGCTGAGTGTATGTTACACCTGCTTCCAGGTGTAACCAGGTCGAGTGTGTGTTACACCTGGTTAGGGCGTAGCCCGGTGGGGTGTATGTTACACCTACCTCAGGCGTCGCCCAGCTAAGTGTACGCTACACCTGGTTCAGGTGTAACCCGGTCCGTGTATGCTACACCTGGTTCTGGTGTAGCCCGATTGAGTCGATGTTACACCCGGATCAGGTGAAGCCCAATCGAGTGAATGTTACACCTAGATCAAGTGCAATCCGGCTCCAGCCAGCCAAAAACCACCAGCCCTCAAACGGAGCACCACTTCCACCCGAACCCAAAACAGCAGTGCTGAACTGTCACCGAGCGCTGACAGTTGTTAGGAGATGTCACCGAGGACGCCAGCACTGATAACACGCGCCGCCGAACGCGATTTCTAATTAGACTGGGCTGCGGTGGACGGCTTGCGATGATGGATTGTTGCCGGCCGCGAACAATCTGTAATTGGCTGAGCATGATACCCGATATTTCATCCAAGGCCAGGTGTGGACCGGTTTCCGAAGGCCTCTGGGTGGGGTAGGACTCGTGGATGCATCGTGAGAAGCATCTCTGAGCGGGCAGCTGGATCTGAGCAGCATTCTCCACCGGTCCTGCCCAGCAGAAATGGATGGAAACGACTTAAAACTTTTGGTATGGCATGATGGCACGACAGCTGGTCACACGCGCCTGTGGTGCAAACGCGATGCGAGCCAGCCAATCAATCATGCATGCCAGCAATCTCTCACCGATATCTCTGCGGCGTCACTGAGGAATATTCGATGAACTGACAAGCCGTGAATCTTTCCACTCCCCATAAAGCTTACGTATGATTGTTCACGAGCGACCTTGTGCCCAAGCTTGCCGACGCTTGTGAAGCTTGCATCACATATTAAACATTCGTGCAGCGATGCGGTCTGTCATGTTCGCCATTGTGAACATGACAGCGCCGGCAGGATCGGTAACAGAGATGCCCATTCACGGACGCCGCGGTTGGAGCCTTGCGATCTCTGGTGCAGTGACAGAGCTGTCACTGCCACTGTTGTCACTGTCCCTGTTTTTTAATGCATCAGCTCTGACGCCACGTCTGCTGTAAACTGGCTGTACACTGCGTAAAGAACTTGCGCGAGCGTCACTTAACTATGCATTTTGTTGCCAAAAATACCAAGGTGTTTCACCGCTTGCCTGTCATTATACCCGGCCTTCAGAGCTACGCGCTGGCTCAGGCGCAGGGTGATCCTTCACAGTTGGCGACATAGGGCTGTCTACCTGCGCACTCACAAGCCCAGCCAGGTGGTGAGCGCTGGAGCCGACTCCTGGTGCTTTTTGCACAGTAGCCGACCGGTCTTAAGTTGTCATTATTTCAAACTCATTTCACCCATGATTTGCAGTTTTGAATGTCGCATGGAGCTGGGCTTGGGCCGTAACCAGCTCAATCCTCTTTCCCCGAATTAATCAAACCGCATTTTACGCACGATTCCCATGAATCGTGCGTATTTACAAATGTACATTGCTCAAAGCCAGGCCACGTACAGATGCAGTGCTTGGTTCATCTTTCCCACCGATGACGTGGACACAATCTGCTTTCGAATATTCCCACTTAGAGGAGTAAACTGTGTCTTAGAATTGCCGACTTTGGATGTAAAGCAACACCCTATGAGGAGGAATTTTTCACTCCTTTTCCCCATACTTTATGTGAATTTTGCACTCCTGCCTGACATTGTGTAATCGCACATGCCAAACCCCTATTTCCCTTTCTGAGGTTTTCAGATGTCATCCAAAACCGAGCCCACCTGAAACCACCAAGCATAAACGAGGCTCCGCAGAACCTGGACACCTATGGCTATGTCCTGCCTCACCTACATCTGAACCATGTCTATGTATGCACAGAGCAAGGGCGCCAGGTACCTCCAAGCTCAAGAACCCCAGCGACCCCAGTCGCTTGCACGCATTAAGTTTGGTTTGTTTACAAAATGCATCACGATCCGCAGTTGTGCGCCAAATGCAAGGTTTTAACGCATCCCCTATTTTTTTGGTCTCACCACCGCACCACGAAAGCAGAGCCTGGTGAAAACACCAGAAGGCCTGGTAGATAATTTTACTCCACGTATTTCTTTTTTCCCGAAGAAACTTGGCCACTAAATTGCATCACTCCCGAAATGCATGAGTAAAAAGTTCAAGAAATGTTCTCTAAATTAAACTAACAAGATGAATATCACCATCTGAGCATTTATATTAACAGATTTTAGGTCAAATCAGCTGATTAAGAGATTTTGCGAGAAAAGTACCAGTCTTTATATTTATATAGCTACTTTTATTTTTCTTGGTATCACACCAGTGTGGTACCGCTTTATTCTACCCTCTTTTCGACTGTCTTTAGAGGTACCATCTGCTGCTTAAATGTTGACCAATTTCTCTGCAAGATGCTCCAACTGCCAACTTGTACGTATTTCATACATAAATTGGATTAATTCGCCAGCCGCCCAAGCATGTTTGATATGCACCCAAGCGTGAACAATTCACAGGGAATGAAGGAGACAATTTGAAGCACGGAACTTATCTTTACCGCCATTTTTGCCGTCTTAAACCTTCGGTTCACCGTTTTTTGGTTCAAAGCGATGCTCAATAATGATAAATCCAAGTCTTCCGAGTGTCTGACTCGCCAGGCTACCTGGCAAGGCTATTATAGCTGCCATACAGAGCCTTGGGACAGACCTGACGCAGCTTATACAGAAGTGTTGTTTATCATGCAAACCTGTTACTTGTTTCGCATTTTAATCTCGAAGGTTGGTGGGCATGATATATATATATATATATATATATATATATATATATATATATATATATATATATATATATATATATATATATATATATATGGCGGTGACTCGGATGACCCTGTCTGTCAGCAGACCATGCAAAAGGTGCTGAATTTTTGTTTTGAGGGAGCAGGAAGAAGCCAGCAAGTCTACTGTGGACCAAGTAATTGCTTACCTTACCTGCCTTTAACACATCATTGGTAACCAGAGTTAGCCATTTTCTATTTTAATCCATCGAGTTTTGCCATAAGATAAATTATGATGCCACAAGGCATGCAATGGGCTTATTTTTTCCATATTCTTGGTTATTTGCCCCAAATTTCTTTAAGTGGTCCCTCATAGATGGTTTAACCAGATGTTTTGTATAGTTGTCATGGTTTGTTGACCGGCAAATGACTGTACTGTAGAAATGCACTATATTTTAATACAGGGATACTCCAATCTGCATGACAATTTTAATGTGAGTTAAATATTGCTATGTAACAAATGGTCAGACCACCCCATTTAAAATGTGAAGCCAACAACTCAAACTTTGTCATTAAATATGAATAAACAAGCCCAAATGGATACATTTGTTGCAGCTAAAAAGGCAAGCAGCAATACTGGCATAGTCATCTAAAAGTTGTGTTATTCTTGGAGAAGAGAAATCGTTTTGTGGAGCGTGGCTATTATTGCCCTTGACACAGGTTAGCCATAACAGTCAAAATAAGTTGTTCGAAGTGATTTAAAGTGCTTTGATTTGTGTGTTGTCAACTTTGTCCGATGTCAACAAGCATACACAAATGAACTGAATAAAAATGCAAGTTGAAACCAGCCAAAAGCCAGCTTTAAATATCATGTTTTTATCACAAGTGCTGCTGTCAACAGATAGGTGAGCTGAGATGATATTCATCATATGGACTGTTCTAAGTTAGGTTAAGTTGGTCTAGTGCAAATCAAGTGGCAATAGGAATTGTGCAAGAATCAGTAACTCACAACTGCTGCTGTGATACAAACAGGTTATACAGGATGAGATGATGTAAGGCCTCTTTAGATTAAGCATAGGCTACTTTGATGGAAATAAGCACTGGTATTTTGTAAGAAACAGTGACAAAATGTTTGTTTTCCCTGACCCCATCTTAACAGAAGCCAGAAGTATGTCTATTGTGTTTGACTTGGTGATGGGCTGATGTGTAGGAGTCCAAGGTTTTTTGTTTGTTTGAGTGTTGTATGCTTGTTTAGTTTTCCGTTGTTATTTTGTTATTGAATTCCTTTGCTTTGTTTTGTTGTGTGTGGGAGGGAATTGAAAAGTGCAGCATAAAATTATTGGTGTTAATAATTTGTTATGCTTATAACACTGTCATGAAATTACTATGATTTAGCACGTGCCCTGTTGGTCGGTTAGATACCCTTTGCTCGGGTGAATTGTGCTGTGGGAGGGAATTGAAAAGTGCAGCATCAAATTATTGGTGTTAATAATTTGTCATGCTCATAATATTGTCATGAAATTACTATTCTTTAACACATGCTCTGTTGGCCGGTTAGATACCTTTTGCTCGGGTGGGGGGGGGGGGGGTCAATTTGGCCCCCCTCTGAGATCTCTGGAACTAACAAAGCTAGAGACACTAAATTTACAGGGTGTCTTGACCTATACGTGAACTCACTTAGGTTAAGGTTTCAGCTTCCTGGGGCATGACCTTCAGGTCGAATAATGTCAAACAAGGTCAAATTACAGGTTGGTCTCCAAAGCGCCCGCAGAACCTAGGCAACTGTCTCTAAGCAAAAGGTCACAAGCCCATTTGGGGTCAATGACCTTGTTTGACCCTTTGAAGATCATGGTGACCAAAATGATACAAGACTGCTCTGCGTTTTGCATTTGAATAAGCGACAAAGATTACGCTAGGCATTATGCTCCTAAAACAAAACGTTCGACCCGGGTCATCTTAAGTCAATGGCCTTTTCTGACCTCTAAGAAGTCAACTGAAGATTATAATGCGGTTCCTGTCGAATAAATTCGAAATGAGCACCAGAAACTATCACGTACAGCAAGCCCTAGAGCAATAGATCAGGTTGTTTTAACCTTGGTCTGATCATCATACCTGACCTTAGGTCAACGTAATTTGCTCATTCAATATTTTGTATCCCTAAGAAAGCATCTCAGAGATGTATGTCTTCGTCAAATACTCCGTTGTTGCATCAGATTGAACGATTCCCTAGAAATTGCCTTCGCTGAAACCATGGGCTGAATTTGACCTGTCATAGGTCAGCGACCTTGCAAGGTACATGTCAAATTTTTATGTCAAACGATCCGCTATGCAATTTTCTACAGCTATACAAAATTTGGCGCGGCTACGCCGCGCCGTTCAGAAACCATTCGGGAAAAGCCCTCGGGGGGGGGGGGGGAATTGCCCCCACACCCGAGCGCGTGTTAATGTATTCTGTTTCAATTTCAGGGCCTAAGATGTTAAAAAACGAAATAGTTTTGTCAGGTTCCTGATATTACGTCCATGTCAATTTGAAATAGATGTGTTTGCTGAAGCATCAGTCACAAGCTCATAAGTTCCATCTTTTCTGAATTGATTTTTTCACTCCCGCACGATCTCTTTGCGATGAAATTTTCCACTGCCACCCTGGTTCAAAAGCGATTCTAGCTCCTGGGAGTAATCCTACTTCTGACGTTTTCCCAAATACGCAATGAAGTGAACAGCGGGAATCAAATAAAAAAAAACTAGTTCCTGATCTGATCTGATCAGATGAAACCGCGAAGAGGAAGTTGACGCCCTGATATCTCAAAAGCTAAAGCAGCTAGAGATAAACAATTCGGTTGATGTGAGCTCATCTGTGTCACACTAGGTCTCTAGATCGTGACCTTCGGGTAAAATCAGGTCAGACAAGGTCAAACTTGTGATCGGTAGTCTGAGGTGCCCCAAACCTCCTCACGCTACTAGCACTTTAACTTAGATAACTTTCCTAAGCAAAATATCACTCAATTTGATATCAAGTCAAGGACCTCACTTGAACTTAGAATGATGAAAAGGATAAAAGTCCTTCGAAAATGGTTTAATATTTGACCTTATAATCGTCAACTTCCCCGTGCGGCATGCTCCCTCTAGCAAGAGGCTGATCGAGGTCATTGGAAGTTAATGAGCTTCCTTCACCTTCAGGAAGTTAAAATACAAGATATGTCGCCGTCCGCGTGCTCCAGGAATTTGACATCACCACCAAAAGCAACCCCATAAGACAAGTTTTCCAATGAAATTGATTCGGTTTTGTCCTTGATCTGACCTTCATGCATGACCCAAGCAGCCAATAGTTTAGCTGATTCAAAATGTTTAATTTTCGAAGGAGCCGTCTTAAAGTTGCATGGCTTCGCCTAACACTCAGTTGTCACATCAGCTTGAAAGATGATCTAGACATTGCCTTTGCAGACAGCCTTGGCCTGACTTTGACCTACTGCTGGTCAGTGACCTTATGGTGTATCTGATATTTTCGTGCCAAAAGATCAGTTATTCAACTGTCTACAGCTAAACATAGCTGGGCGTGGCCAGGCCGTTCCGTTCAAAAGTCATTCCGGAAACCCTCATAGAGGGGGTCAGATTGACCCCCTACCCCAATGCGTGTTTAAATTTAGCTACCCCTAAAATATCCGACCTCAACTTCTAGGTCAAAAGGCACAGCGCCATAGGTACCTGCTCCAGTATCACGCACCGCGCCCTCTCCACTGCCGGCCAGCACACAGCGCAGTGGCCTAGCATGGCAACTCTGTAGCCCCGCCCACTGACCTAGCACGGCGCCACTGTAGCGCCACCAAGCGCCCAAGCACAGCTCCACCGCCGCCCCGCCCACTGACCTAGCACGTCGACACTGTAGCCCCACCCACTGACCTAGCGTGACGACAGCGTAGCCCTGCTCACTGACCTAGCACGTCGATACTGTAGCCCCGCCCACTGACCTAGCGTGACGACAGCGTAGCCCCGTTCACTGACCTAGCACGTTGACACTGTAGCCCCGCCCACTGACCTAGCATGGCGACAGTGTAGCCGGGCGGCGCGCGGAGCGTGCGCTGGCTCCAGGCGGTGCGGATGACCTCCAGGTGACCGGACGGTGCCGTCACCAGGAACATACAGGGCCGCAACAGGCCGACCAGCGTCAGCCGGCGTAGTGCCGACAGCAGCGGAGGGCTCCAGTACGTCTCCAGGTTTGTGTGCAGCCACGCCTGTGGGGAAGGCAGGGCACGCTGCGAGGAGGGCCACGACGGCACGGCTGACACGTGTTGACATATCTGACAGGTGTTGATACATTTGATAGTGTTGGTACATCTGACACATAATGACACATTTCATAAGTGTTCACACATATTTCACGTGTTGATACATCTGACACGTGTTGACACATCTGAATCGTGTTAATACATTTTACACGTGTTGCTACATCTGGCATTTGTTGACCCTGTTGAAGCGCCTCGTCCGTGTTGACACGGATGACGTGTTGACACGGTCGATACATGTCGCTACTATTAAGGTGTTTTGACGCTGCTGACAACAGTTGAAAGTTACAGAGGTTGACACGGCCGAAATCGGTTCACGTGGTTGGCACACGTTGACACGGCTGATACCTGGTGGCACGGCTATACCGAATGGCACGGTTGACATGTGCTGACATCACTAGGACTAGGTGACACGACCACCTCAGGCTACATGGCTGAGGTTGGGCCATATAACGGACAAAACACAAGACCAAGACACCAAGACTGACACCATGTGACAACAAGTGATCGTCACTCATCTGACACGACTGACACCAAGGCTGACACCAAGTGACACCAAGTTATCGTCACTCGTTCGATACGACTGACACTATGTGACACAAAGTGATTGTCACTCGTCCAGAACGGCTGACACCAAGTGATCCGGTTCACATTTATGACAAGGAGTGAAATGCCTGAAAGCAGTGGGTCCATAGCCGTGGGGTAAGGCGACTGGCGTACAAAGACACATGAGTGCTAAAACATCTAACTTTTAAATCTCACCACGATGTTTTGACCTGGTCTTCGAGTAGCTGAGTCAAGTTTTTACAATGTCTGGTAACCCTTCGCTCATAAACTGAAATCGAGAGTGGTAACCATGGTTGCGCACTACCAGCTTATTTATACGAGGTGGCTGTATGCCAACAAGCACCCAGTCCAGTTCGAAGGAAGATTAGGCATATCAGAATCGACGCTATCGGTTTTTTTTTGGGGGGGGGGGCGGAGGGCCTATGGTAATATCTGAACTAAGGTCATGCAACAAACATTGCAGAGAAGAGAAGAGCTGCATGCGTGGAATTGCTGATGGTGTGGATGTTGCCGACTTGAGTCAGAGGGCCACGCAAAGTGCATTACCGATGACCACACTGCAGAGTGCAAAGGGATTTTCGTTCAGTATTCGAGAATGAAAAAGAGAACATCTGCAGCCGGCATCCCAAACAGTTATACCCCCCACCTCCAGTGTCTGCTGACGTGGAGTGCAGATGAAAGTGCCGGTGAATGGGGCGCTAAAAGTCAAGAGCCAAGACAGCGCTGGCTGCCGGGCTAGACGCAGGTACATCCAGACAGTCGTGCATCACGAAATTATGCAGCATGACGCAACGTCAAGTGTCGCTTACAGAAGACAAGCGACGATGATTGTCACATTTTGACCGGCAGTGATTGCAAACAAAGAGTAGAAATGACGGCCAGAAGCAGGTCTTGTTAGCAACGTCCCACTGTGTGTTTCTGAAGGTGTGTGGAGAGAAATCTGGTCGGGAATATCATGGCAAGGCAAAGAAGGGGAATATACAGCGCAGCTGACGTGAAAGTGATGAAGAAGGACACCGTGATACTGGTGTCACTTTAAGAGATTTCGGGTAAAGGCAATTTGCTACGTTCTTCTGGTATAAAAGAAAGCTCAAATCCTTTTTCTCCAACCACATAAAAGCTCGTGGAAGGGTATCGTTTGTTGCCATGGCAAACAACGCGTCGCTGCCGGCTATGCTCTATGCTATGCTTTAAGTAGGCTGTAAAACGACGGCTCAGACAAACTTATTAACAGCCAGGTCCGCTCATCAACAACTACGCGACAAGCATTAAGTTATGAAACGCAGACACTCTGATTGAGACGAATTTATCTTACGTTAGTTCAAAAAAGCGCGGGTACAAAAACTGACCCTTGAATATCACTGTGCACGACACGGCGACCTGAGACAGGAAGACAGAAACGCGTCGTAAAATGAGAAACATTCGTGTGCTGATAATATGCGTGCGCTGCTGCTGATCATCGAATCCGTGTTAAATCCACACATTTCAAACTAAACGATGTTCTTCGGCAATTGCATAGCACATCGTTCATTGTACATGACATGGCAAACGCTGCCTTGTCTGTGTGTTTCACACAATAAGACAATCCAAACGAACACATATGAGTGCGCTGCCTCACTCACTTTGAATACGACGAAGCCATCCTCCTCGGCGCCGTGCTTCTGCCCGTTGCGATGACCTTTGGTGACCTTCTCTGGAGACCGCCGCAGGTCAATCACCAAACACTTGTTGAGCAAATGTCTCTGGTCGATCCCCGACATGGCCTGCGAAGTGGTGGCGCTGTGAGGACGAGACCTGTCCGCGAAGTCACGCCAAGAATCACCCACCGGTCCCGTGACCTCTAAGACTCATGACGTCCTCTGACATCTCAGACGTCATGACTGTCTCTAAAGTCACTAGAGAGGCTCATCACCCACCGGTCCCGTGACCTCTAAGACTCATGACGTCCTCTGACATCTAAGACGTCATGACTGTCTCTAAAGTCACTAGAGAGGCTCATCACCCACCGGTCCCGTGACCTCTAAGACTCATGACGTCCTCTGACATCTAAGACGTCATGACTGTCTCTAAAGTCACTGGAGAGGCTCATCACCCACCGGTCCCGTGACCTCTAAGACTCATGACGTCCTCTGACATCTAAGACGTCATGACTGTCTCTAAAGTCACTGGAGAGGCTCATCGCCCACCGGTCCCGTGACCTCTAAGACTCATGACGTCCTCTGACATCTCAGACGTCATGACTATCTCTAAAGTCACTGGAGAGGCTCATCACCCACCGGTCCCGTGACCTCTAAGACTCATGACGTCCTCTGACATCTAAGACGTCATGACTATCTCTAAAGTCACTAGAGAGGCTCATCACCCACCGGTCCCGTGACCTCTAAGACTCATGACGTCCTCTGACATCTCAGACGTCATGACTATCTCTAAAGGCACTGGAGAGGCTCACTAGGAGAGTCACTGTCACGCTGCCTGCTGCTTTAATGTCAGCAGTGATATCAGTGCTGTAAGTGATGTCGGCAGCGTTTATGACCTTGCGTAGATGATAGCCTGATACAAGCACTACAGATCACCGATCATCATGCTTCCAATCTCCGATCTCCCACATCCCCGCCGGCGTATCTGTGTCAGCCGACTGCCTCACGTCCATGTAACACTTCACGACGACGCCACGGTCACGATCAGGGCGGCTTGGCTCGCACCGCCGACGGGGAGCTCCAACCGCAGCCTGGCGGGCGAGCGAGCCCACCCCGCTGTGGTCAGGAGACGGCGCCCGATTTAGCTCAAATAACGGCGCGGGACGGACGCTTCAGGCGCTTCTTGTAAGCGCCTGACGCGGTGAGTCATCCGCTGCTGCTCGCCGCACAACTCTCCACAAACGCCGTCGACTACAGCGACAGATCGTGCCGACGCCGTTACCACGTGCTGTTCGGTTTAATCACCAGACCCCCCGCGCTTCTCCCCCCACGTGAGGTCCTTCGGAGCGACTGGCGGGGCTGCGGACCCCCCCCCCCCCCGCTTCTCCTCCCACGTGACGCCCTTCGGAGCGACTGCTGACGTCGGCGGGGTTGCTCCGCCCTGTCCGGATGCGCCACTAGCGACCCGGCTGCATGCGGTGGGGACCACAGCACCCACCGCCTCCCGCCAGGGACCTCGTGCGGCTGGTCACCGCTGCCCGCACTGCCCAGTGTCTCGTGTGGCCGGTCACAGCTGCCTGCACTGCCCAATGTCTCGTGCGGCTGATAACCGCTGCCCGCACTGCCCAGTGTCTCATGCGGCTGATCACCGTTGCCCGCACTGCCCAGTGTCTCGTACGGTTGATCACCGCTGCCCGTACTGCCCAGTGGTCGAGGGCTCAGCTGACTTAGGGCCGGAAGCGCCCGAGGCCTGTTCGTAAACTGACCGGCGGCTTTTCATACGCGCTGATGGCTCCACTTTCCACCGTTAGATTCCATAAAACGTTCTGTGAATAAATTGCTCGTAATGTGGCCATAATATGACCACAGTAGATTACCGCAGCAACAAAAGATCTATCAATCCACCCGTTAGTCAGTCAAACAGTGAAAGAAGGAAAACCGGTTAGGCTCAAAAACTTCAGATTATTTTGTCACTTGCCTCTAATCCCGCTATTTGTCGATACTGTCCGCCCTGTCCGCCAAGGTCCCGTCAAGTGATGCTGAACCGGACCGGGAGACCTTAAAATGCCGCCAAAGTACAACAACTAAAAAACTGTCAGAGGGGCAAAGAAGATTCTTCTTGCCATGAGAGGAGGTTGTCCCTGTAATTTTGTAGTCGGTGTATCGTTTGCATTTCTAGTCTGATTTAGTGCTCGTTTCTCGTTGTTGAGTCACTTAGTTTGCTATTACCTTGAGGTTCAATTAAGTGTTTGCCAATCCATGCTATTTTCGTACTCATTTTGTATTGCTAATTTTAGACTCTGTTCTGTCGGTTTCCGTTCTGTTTAGTTCTAGGTCTAGTCTGTTCATTTCCGAGGTTTCGTTGCTTTCCTGTTAGCGTCCACGAGGAATTGAGGCGCGGTGTTGGCGATGGGCGGTTATGGAATATAGCGCACCTGAAACATCGGTGTCTTCGACGTGGTGGCCGTCTACAATTTCATATCAGGACACGAGCCAGGATCAGAACCCTTTTTTCGAGAATCCAGCCAAAGGTAAAAACGATAAATGAACGTAAATGTAATGCACTGCGATGCAAACAGCACGAGACGTGTGCTGTGTGGCACACGTCTTGTGTGCTCCCCCAATGCGTGCTCCGGGTATGCATTAAATCAGTAGGTAACTAACCCACACGTGTGTTCCTATTTGCTGCCGCTTTGAGCACAAATGCTTGATGGGTTCCCGCTGACGTGTCCCTCAGAAGCCCGAGCACCCCAGCTATCCCAGCACGGGTTCTCTTTGAGACGCCTGAGCACGCCCAACAAACACTGCCCTAACTGCAGAGGGATACAGTCAGTCAGGGCTTTTAGAACTCAAATGCAGTCATGCTGGTGTGCCATACCCTCCCTCTATGCCAATATGTGTTATTGGCGTTTTACGACGCACTCAGCTGCTGAGGCCATGTGGCGTCGTCTGCCTTTCAACCTGGCAGAAAGGACGGACAGCAACGGGGAATCGAACCTGGACCTTCCGGTTACGCCAACCGAACGATTCCTGCTCAGGTGTAATACTTTTCCAGCCCAGATGTTATACTATTCCGGCGCAGGTGTAGTAACACTATTCCGGCGCAGGTACAATATGATTCCATCGCAGGTGTAATACTATTCCGGCGCAGGTATAATATAATTCCAGCGTAAGTGTAATACGATTCCAGCGCAGCTGTAACGCACTCTGGGCGCCGCAGCCCTGTATCTACCCCTGCCCCCGCAGCCCTGTATCCAGCCTGGCCGCGAGCTTGGCCAGTTTTGAAGCTTGTGCGTAGGACATTGGGTGACGCCTCCACAGATGAATAGACAGTGAAAGATAAGCGGGAAGACGTGGGTTTGACCAAGGAGCTGTAGAACGTCGGGCTCGAAATGGTGGTAGACAGGAGGAAGCTGCTTATTCGGAAATGCAGTCCCGTTGTTTGACATCATATTTGTTCTCATCCATCTCCTAAACGGGACTTGACGTCGATATTGCCGGCCTGCTCTCTTTTATAGGTCAGTCGGTTTCTGCCACTTCCCGCAACAAATGATTCCGTGTGAAAGTATTCCGTGAAATGACACTACAAGGTGCGCTAAGCCGCCGTCTTTCAGTCCACCCGCACGAAAACCCCTGGCGGCCGTGGGAGGATATTAAGCATACCAAGGTGATGTGAAGCATACTATGGTGACGTGAACATACCAAAGTGCGCCAGCTGCTTCGTGTGCTCGAAAAATGCGTGTAAGTGCAGCCAACGTAATTAATAAAACATCATGTCGTAGTCTGCGCAACACATCAATTCGGCTGTTCTGATATTTACGTGGCCAATTGAGGTGCTCACCCACAAGCAGAATGTCTGTCATCGTTACACATTTCCGCTTGATCGCTTTCTCCCGTCCTATCTAAGCCGTGTCATCATTACCGTACCGCCTCATTTCCGTCCTTCGATATCGACACGTTGTGGTATTCCAAGTCTCTCACAGACGTCGTATCTTATTTCCCAGCCCTGTTGTCTGTGGGCCGGCCTTCCCCAGGGAAGCGTGCCGAGCCCCATGGTCGATACGCCAGCCGGCCGGGGGAGGTCGCACCGGGGAAGCGTTGAGAGGCCCCGAGGCCTCGTCCGGGCACGCGGACACTGCCGCGGCCAGCACACGTGGGCGCGCCGACATCTCGTCCTTGTCAGGGCACACGGACACTGCCGCGGCCAGTGTCCGCGGCAGTGTCCGCGGACGCATATCTCAGCCAGTGTCCGCGGCAGTGTCCCAGCACACGTGGGCGCGCCGACGCATATCAAGTCCTCGCCCAGGCACACAGACACTGGCCTTGCAGGCCGGAGAGCCGGAACACGTGGGCGCAGCCGACTATCACCGCGTCCATCCAGCTGCCATTGTGTGTCATTCCTCTCGTAAACACCACGGCGCCTCTCGTAAGTGCCCCGCCCCTCGCGGCGGTACGTGCTGCACTCAGCGCCGCCTCCCCCGCGGCTCGCGAGAGACGAGGACTCCATCGTCGCTGCCGACGTGACGGCCTGTCGACATCATCGACGTCGACAGTCTGCGACGGCAGACTGAGTCACCGCCTCTCCCCCCCCCCCCCTCTCCCGTCTCCCACGTCAGCCGCCCAAATCAAGTTAGCCGATGCCGCCGCGGGCGTGAGCTGCATGCCGGCGCAGTATCCGCCCCGCGGAGACGGCCAGCTGACTCAGCGGGCGGTACGGTTTTTGTGAAAGACGAGACGTCCGATGGCGGCTGGTCGGCGGGAGCGAGAGCGGTAAAAACGCCATGCGGAGATGCGTGAGAGACGGCGGTGGCTAACTGGTGTTGGCGGGTGCTCATTGGAATGCGCGTGAATTTACGGAGGTGACCTCGGTCGGCAGTCGTGCACTTTACCCCCAGAGAAAGCACAGGTCCGATTTGGGTGGAACAGCCTGAACCCGCTGATTGGTGTCTCACATACCAACACAGCGTAGCGACCATTCCCAAGAGAAGGCTTTCTGCTGATGGCATTCAAGGATCCGGTACCACCCACAACGCAAAAGATAATTCGTAACACCCAGGAGAATTGCATTACCACCAGGAGCGTCTCAGGCTGCACCCAAATCCGATCTGGAGATGAGTTTAATACGCCGGGCTGTGTATGCACGATTTTCACGTTCCGGTGCTTTAAGTGGTACAAATCGCACAAGTAAGCTCATGAGAACTCAGGTTTTCAGGATCGGCTCTTGTTTCCGTTTCCTGCTGTTACCACGTCAAAGTAGACAAACCGGAGCTCATGGTCACCTTCACCAACACAAAAGCTGAGCAGGTGACGCGTGTGAAAGCTCCGTATCAACACGAGGCCGGTGATCTGTGTCTCTTAACCTTACAGAGATAAGCTCTCTCTCATGCAGGATGCAAAGTACCGCCCAATCAATATCCCGGTAATTACGTCTAATGACACTCACTGGAGGTAGCAGCCTTGCACGTGCGGTGACTCAGCATACACCTGACCAAACTCCAGCCAGTCCCTCCCGACAACGAGTGGCAAAAACACGCAAGTTTGCAGCCGGCGCCAAACAAGGTTTGGCGATGACTGCTTTAACGCTTACAGTGGCATGCAGTTATAATTGCATGCATTCCTAGACCAAAAAAAGCCTTTCTGCAATAGCTTCATTTGCAGGGGCACTGGGGCGGTAGCCCCCGCAGATTTGAAGGGCGGGGTAGTGGGTGGAGGGCATAACCATTTTTGGTTGCTTCATTCAAAGCCAGCGCCCATAAGCTCAATGTTGTATTTTCATAAAGTTCTGGGCTCAGCCCTCCCCGATCTCCCCGCCCCCGCCCCCCCTTGATCCCGGGCCCTTGTGCATTTCAGTCATATATGTGCGTTTGAAGACCGTCGCTCAGTTTGCCGCAGTGCAGAGCACCCCGAATCGCAACAACACAACCCCAGCACATCGCCAGTCTCCTAGAACAGCGTTCGTACGGGGCAGTGAGTGGTGGGCAGCTGCGCGCTGCCCGCTGCCCACTGCCCACTGCCAGTTCCAACAGCCTCAGCGAGCCCAGTTCGGCAAGAGGCCCAGCTAGCGGCCCTCCTACGCCCCGGGGCATGACCGCGTGCCGGCCGCCCCATCGCCAGGCCGCCTGGACGCGCCCCTGCGCCGCTTCACGCACTTCCGCGCCGGGCGGCGGGCAGGCCCGCCCTCCGTACCGTTCCGTGACGTCACGAACACGCCGCCGCCGGCCGGGGCGTGTCCAACATGAGCGGTAGGCGTGGTGTGGCACGCGAATCGGAGCGTGGAGGAGTCGAGGCCGAGAATTACACGTGCAGCGGTTTTTTTCTGGTCGATTGGCGTTTGTTACTGCGGCAAACGGTGCGGGAGTGAAATCGCCTCTCAATTAACGCTAAAGTGCGGTGAACTTACCAGGCACCTACAGCTCTTCACTGACTTGACTGACTTCTTCACAGCCTGTGTTCTGGCCATGCGGAGATCAGTCGGGGATGTGACAGCCCACCAGCTCTAGCTCCAGCGATTATGTACCTGTGAGACATCCCGACCGTCTTTCCCCGCACGAAAGCAAAATTTCCCAGAATTCATTGTTCAAATGCAAGGGCTTCCTTCAGAGCATTCTTGGTTTTTTCTCATTCCTTGTACTTATCTAGTGCAGGGCGGATTTTTCCAGCTTAACTCAGCAGAATGCGCCATTCATTCATCGCTTAAAGCCGGCTACCAGAAGGCATCAGTCTGACTTAGTTTCAACAGGATGCACTCGTGGCAAGTACTCCAATAAGGGCCGAACATTCATCTACAGCACAATCCGAAGCTAGGACCAAAGGAGCATAGCGAAAAATCGATCGAAGGTTTCAACACCAAAGAGTCCAGCCCCACAACGGGCCCACCGCCGCGCGGGCGCCGTACCACGGGTCCCCCTCCCCTCTCTGGACAGGTGACGGGCTACCTGGTCGTGCCGGCTAATCAGCGCCTGGTGACCCCGGCGACCTCTCTCACCAGGCCGGCGGCCGGACGTCGGCGAGCTGCCGTAAACAAAGGATGATAGGTCCGGTGGACCGGAGGCGGCCCATTAGCGCCTTTGGAAGCCCGCGGCCTGGGGTCACAGCACTGACCGGGTGGACTCGGCCAGGGGAGACACGGTGGACGGGGTGGACGGAAGACTGGATGAGCGGTGGACGGGAGGAGCCAGCCGAAGGCAAGCTTGGAGGCAGGGAAGATGGGAGGAGGCGTGGGGTCGGATGAAAGACGGTTGTAAACGCGGAGAACGGGACAAGGGAGGCATAGACGCCATTTATAGCGTGTGTATTTAAAAACAACAGTTTTTTATACACAGGACCAGAGTATGAGGCCTGGCGAGGAGACGGCTCAGAAAATCAGCGATAACGCATTCTATCGCAGTTGGCATTTACCCTCATACCCGTGATTTATATCTGCTGTCTGCACAATGCAAATATATTTAATGGATCATCTTGCGCGGTATAAATTCATCACACGCGGGGCAAACTCCAAGAATCAGGATACAAAATAGTGAAGTGTCTCGGGGGTTATTAAAATGTTTCCGCATTATGACTGCCTCGGAAAAGGCTCTTTAGTCGTTCACATTTTTCGGGCGACACTCGGCGAAAACACTTTGATCTCGCCCTCGCCACCTGGAGAGATTCTATAGACCTTCAGGGGAACTTGACTCATACCGTTATGCTGGTTCGGCGCACGTCAATGCAGCGAAATCGACTTCACCCTGCCGTGTTACAGCCGCGTTGCGCAGCGCTGGCACGCGCCGCTTTCTCTCGGCATCACGTCCGCGGCTTCAGGCCGTCTCCCAGCGGCCGCACTCTCACTGCTACACAGAGGCCTCGGTAGACCGGAGATTCACAATCGGTCTGCTCTCCGTCCGCGGCTTCATGCCGTCTCCAGCGGCTGTACTCTCCCCGCTGTTTTTACTGCGACACAGAGGCCCCGGTAGACCGGAGATTCACAATCGGTCTGCTCTCCGCTTGCTGCAAGAAAAGCGCCGGCCGCGAAGACGCGCATGCGCAGTCGGAGTGACAGCGTGAAATGGAGAATGACTTAAGGAGCACTGCTCGGGAGCAGCGTCTGACCCTTGCGACATCGTTTGACATCTGACAGATCTGACAGACAGATCAGTTTATCGGATGGTTCTTGCGAGCTGACAAGGGCTTTCAGCTTCGCCTCTTAGTCATTGCATGTTCGATTCGATGTGATAATCTCAGGCATTTCACTCTTTCATTCATTTTAGGCACTTCACAATTATTTTGCTCGTGCCAAATACGCCATTCTTCCGACTCGTTTGCTTAAGTTGTCCAGCTTGCTTACCTTATGTGATATGGCCAAGATGGGGCATACACTTCTTTGGGAAGCCGACATAGATGGTGGGGTTTAATAGCAGTTAAAAACAGGAACTGCAAAACTCGATAAGGGTTTCATGTAGCGATTGGGAAACGCAAGCGACTCGCGGCGGTTACCAAGTATAAACCAGAGTTATTTTACATAAACAAAACGTATCAATGAGCATGGAAAGTGGAAAAAGAGCGCTGAGATTGAGGATGGGCTGACTAACGTGCGTGATCGAAACAGAGCTTCTTCAGCACAGTCAATGCCTTAAGTCTTCCACCGAGCACAATATCGGCATGAATAACGTGACAGCGTCGAAAACCTGTCGCACTGTTTACTATCACAAGCTATCGCGGAATAATACAAATGCATTTTATGAAAGCCCCAGAAGGCATTTGTGGTGCCAGCTTTACACGGCTTCCGACACATCATTGTGAGAGCTGTGCACGTGGAGAGGGGCGAGGGGGGGGGGGGAGCACGCCTCTTGAACCCTTTTGATATGCACGCTATTGGATGCGCAAACATTAATATTCGAGTCGGAGGACAAAATCTCCGATTTTCGCAAAGTTTCGAGGGGAATGTCCATGCCGCCCATATCCTACACCCTTGATATGGGCCCGGGTATGACATCAAATATTGAAATAATGACATCATGATATCTTGACATGATGTCACAACAGAGCTGGAAGGGACCCCGTCTCCATGTTTCCGTTCATAGCTAAAATACTAGCCTACGATACAGGATACAGCAGTATTGCTACGATTGCGTCTCCAACGCGATCCGGACAGCGACTCCTCGGACAGCGACTCCTCGGACAGTTAGCCACGTCGCCTCCATGAGCATGCCGACCAGCAATAAGCAGAGCCCGCCCACTGACTCCGTCACACCCATGACGGCCTTGACCACAATCACATGATGGTGCGACCTCGCTGCCGCCACAACAGTGCCGCCTGGCCATACTCTCGACAGTGACGTAATTTGACCCTACGCAACTCTGCCGTCTGCTGTCTGCTTTGCTGTCAACTTGACGCAGCTATACTGTCTGCAGTGGCGCAACTGGTCGACAGTAATCTGCCTGTTCAGTCGACGCTCGGGTGTCCACCTGTCGCGCCTGTTGTTTTCGCCAGCGCCCGCGTTTGGCCATTTGCTGGTCGGACCCCCTCCCTCCCCCCACCCCCTCCCCTCCCCCGGACGCGGCCGTCAGCGGTCCGCGCTTCCGGAGAATGGCGCAGTGGAGGAGCACACGCGAGAGACGCTCCGGCGGTGGAGGTGGCACGCGCCAGCGACGACGGCGGCACATTTGATGTGCCGGCTGGCCGGGCGGCGCCACGCGCGCCACTTGAGCAGTGGCGGAGTCAGGGCGAGGGGACGGGGGTCAACCAGCCCGGCTGGGAATCGCTCCGACCCCGCCGTCTCAAGTCATTCACTGGCTCCAAATATAGGGATAGGCTCCAAATAGCAGAGATTTGTCTGTTTTAATCAAGCAACGCCAGAGAGGTGACGGATATTGCAAACTTGGAGAGGGAGCGACAGCTGCGCTCGTGCCCTGCCGCGTTGTTCTACGCCCCTTGACAGCAGATGCGCTGATCCGACAACTTGAAACGGTGCCGCCTGAAGGTTGGGAGAGGCGGACCAAAGAGTAAGTGCGGGGCGACGGTGTTGAATGTCCGTCCCACATACCATCAACTTCGAGATGGCTGAGAGGAGTACTCGACGTATCGCTGTCTGAAGTTATAATGGGGCCGACGAGGCTGCCTGTTGAAGCTGACAGTGTTTGGCCTGACTTTGTGACCTGAATGGGTTTGACCTTAATTTCTGGCATGGCCATCGTAAGAAGCATCGCTTTGTGGCCTGCAAAAATGCTGGGATAGAAACACAAATCATTTTTAATTGTCATGGTTTCTCAGGCTGTCTTTAGCTGCACCACATCCTGGCAAGTGTTTGCTGTCGCATTCATCATTGGCAATGCAGCAACTGTTTATACAGTTGAGAATTTGCTGCTATCTTTGGTAAGAAACAGCGCCAAAAAAAAAATGATAGATTGGGAGCTTGGGGATGGGGGGCTGAATGGGCACTACACCCTAAAGTTGCATAGAAAACTACACACGTGGTAAGAAGGGAACATTAGGACTAACGCCATTTTCGCAGCACACATCTTCACATTCATCGCAATAATGCCCAGAAAACTTTTGCGGGAGCTGTTCTGAAATGCAGCCTATACGTGCCGGCTTCAGTAGGTGCTTTAACGTATAGGGAAATGAACAAGATACCCAACCTGGTGATCTTTTCGCCGATCACGGGCTTGGTCTACCCTCACAAAATGTACCGCATTCGTCACGAATCCAGCACGCGCCGAACACGGCAGGCCCAGCGCGCCGGCGACCAAACTGGCGCAGTGACACGCGCCATTACCGTCGCTAACCGTCGCGCCAGCTGACGGTCATTCGTCACGTGACCGACCATTGGGGTTAGCGTCGGCCGGAGATGGAGTCCAATGCGCAGCCGGGCCGCCGCACGTGACCGGTCGTGTAATAGCAGACGAAAGTCACGTGACCTGACAGGTATCGCACGACTGCGGGCATAGGGGCGGCTATTGCTTTTCCTTATCGATCAGGGCTGGCGGAGCGAGTGATATATCATAATTAATTGTCGGTCAACTTAAATCGCAATGGACTGAGACCGAGTTTATCCGAAGAACATCGTAACTCTGGATAAGCAGGAAGCCATGCGAAGAGCTGGCGCCCGCCTCCTTACCATGGAATGTTTTCTATATGTTCATGGTGTCCGGAAGGGGACGATCGACCAGGAGACGACCGCGATAATCAGAGGGCTATCAAGGGATGATAACAAACCGGCTACGACGCGACCAAAAGCGTCGGAAGACTGCGATGTAATCAGCCGATCCGGAAACACGTATTGGCGGAACAAACTACGCAGCCGTTGGTGACGTTAATGATGTACGGGGCTGACAAGCAGCCGATCATGAGACATCCAGACTTGAACAGGAGCCTATCAGAAACCGAGCGTGAGACGGTCTGGTACCGATAGGGAGCCGGCCGTGGGACGATCATGTGCCGATAGGGAGACGGCTGTGAGACGTTCCTGTACCGATAGGGAGTCGGCCTTGAGATAACAAGGTACTGTTGGCGAGCCGGTCGTGAGATGATCAGGCACCGATAGGGAGCCGGCCATGAGACGTTCAGGTATCGATAGGGAGCCGGCTGTGAGACGATCAGGTACCGATAGGGAGCCGGCCGTGAGACGATCAGGTACCGATAGGGAGCCGGCCGTGAGAAGATCATGTACCGATAGGGAACCGGCTGTGAGACGATCAGGCACCGATAGGGAGCCGGCTGTAAGACAATCAGAGCAGGCCAGGGGCTGATCAGCAATCAGTCAGAAGCTCATCAGGGGCCGACCAGGAGCCCACCAGACCGATCAGGAGCCGTCCAGGAGCAGCCAGCGGGTTCGGGGCAGGCGGCGGCGGCGGGACGCCACCCGGTGCCCCAGCCGCCGCCCATTCAGTAGAGCCATGCCGACGTAACGAGGGAAACTGCGGCGTGGGAAACCGGCCCGCTGCCGGCCGGTTACGCACGTCAAAACGGCCCCCACGTCATCAGCGTTGCTGGCACGTCCTGAGGCTACCAAGAAAGGAAGAAGCATAGTGGCATGGTGGATGCCTCACGGCTCACAGATTATCGTTATCAGCGGTGGACAGGCCGGTGGCTGGTCCTCATCGCGTGCGTGGTGTGGTGGTGAAACAGCGCTGGTGAACGCTGGTGTGAGCTGGTGTCAGCGATGGTGTCAGCGCTGGTGTCAGCCATCGAAGAAGATTGAAACGGCAGGCGATAGACTGCGGTTTGCGGTGTTTTCGTTCGATGTGCTGAACTTTGGGATGCACAAGAAAGACCGTATCTGTTCGCAATTATGTGTAGCAAAATAGTCGACTTACGTCACAGTTTCAAGGAAGTATGCCACCTTTTTCTGCATTCTTCACTTGTTGTTAGATCAGATACGTACGATTTGATCAACCATGCCAGTTTTCTCAAAACCCTTCTTCATAGCTCAGAACTTTGATTTCACATAGCCAATCCCGCGGAAGAAATATTATTGGACTCCTTGCCCACTTCTATAAAAATAATGCATGTTTTGCCTTGCTTTTTCCAACGTGTGTGTTCTGTAATGTTTGCAACACACTAATTTTCCAATGTTTGTGTATCAGGTGGTACCAAAGCCACTAGCATTCTTTTTAGAGAAAAATATCAGCGAACATCATGGTGATTATCTCACGAAATCAACGAGACGTCATGCTGTTGCTTTGCTTTCTCCCCTATAGCGTTCAGCACAGTGCCTCTTTTCAAAAAACATTTTGACTTTGGAAAACGGAGTATCACATGGTTTCCAGTCACGCACTGGTTCGAACTTCAACCAGTGCGCTTCTCGTCAACTAGCCGTTGCCGCCCACTGTGCCAATCACAAACATTCATTTGTTCTGACGTCATTCATGGCAGTACAGGTGCCCATTTTAGGCCCGCAGGCCTGCAGTGGGGGGGGGGGGGGGGGGGTAAACAACTCAAAGGCGGTGTCTTTAATCCGTAGCAGATTCTGACGTCGCCATAGCAACGAGCATGAAGACGCGAGGGTCCACTGCTCGGCCGTAGTGCTCTCCCCCCCCCCCCCTCTTTTCAGGGCCCGCTCCGTTTACGTTCCGTCCGCCCCGCTCCCGCTGTAAGCGGGCCTTAACCCGTAACAGCTGACAACGGTCTTCAGAATATTCTGCCATCGTCATGACGACGGCCGTTGTTATGACGACAACGGTCGCAACAGCTGCAGATGTCGCGGACTCGGGCTGCGCTCTTGGGCTAACAGGAAAGGAAAAAGTATAGTGGTGTTATAAAGCGTTTACGACGTAATTTGAACTTGACAATAATTCAAGTTTATACCTGACACTGACGATGATAACAACATTAGTTCTGGCACTGACGTTGACACTGAGACGGACACTGACGCTCTGAGACGGACCGTGGGCCCGGAGCGGGGCCTCTGGTACATACCGTCTGCCCGAACTCTGACGTGGATCGTGAGCCCGGAGCGCAGTCTCTGACACTGACCGTGGGCCCGGAGCGAGGCCTCTGACACTGACCGTGGGCCCGGAGCGAGGCCTCTGACACGGACTGTGGACCTGGAGCGGAGTCTCTAACAGACCATGAACCCGGAGCGGGGCTCCTGACGTGGACCGTGGACCCGGAGCGGGCCCCTGACATGGATCGTGGGCCCGACACGACCCAGCGCCTCGCGCCAAGTGGCGAGCCGTCAGAAGCACCGGCGCAGCAAACCCGACCGCTGGGTCGTCCTTGGATGAGGGCAGCCGGACCTTGCTATCTGGGCTGTAATATCGCTGCCAGGAGCCAGCAGAGCATACGGTGGTCAGAGCCAGAACGGCCTCGCCTTGAAGGGGCTGTCGCTGTCGCCGTCTGTCCCGACGTGATCACCGCTGTCCTGTCCGGACAGGATCCACGTTCCGCCGTATGGATCCGACCAGGAGTGACCTGTCCGGTCCGGGGAACCGCTGTCCTGTCTGGACAGGATCGCCTCCGTTCTCAGGATCGCGCGGTGACCGTTCTCTTTGAGTGACGGAGTGAGCGTTCCCCTCTCGAGACAAGAGTAAGGCATTCTTGCACAGACGGTGACTACGGCTGTACCGCTCACTTCCAGGCACCAGACGTCACTGCTGCCTTGTCCAGACAGGGCTGTCGTTACGTTGACAGGGCTGTCGTTACGTTGCCTTGAGGAGACAGCACGGTTGGCAAACAGTCACGGCTATGCCGTTCGCCACGTGGACCAAACACAACGACAGCAGGCCCACACCAAACCAGACACGACGGCAGCAGGCCCGCACCAGACCAGACACAGCGGCAGTAGACCCGCACCAGGTCAGAAACAACGACAGCAGGTCCGCGCCAGACCAGACACGACGACAACAGACTCGCACCACACCAGACACAACGACAACACACCCGCACCAGACCAGACACAAAGACAACAGACTCGCACCAGACCAGACACGGCAACACACCCGCACCAGACCAGACACAACGACAGCAGGTTCGCGCCGGACCAGACACAACGACAGCAGACCCGCACCAGACCAGACACAACGACAGCAGGTCCGCACCAGAAGGTCTTGGGTGGGTGCCTGGCCGGCACCAGAAGGTACTGGGTGGACGCCTGGGTGGACGTAAAGGCTATCAGCAGAATTTAATTGATGAAAGGTGGCGTACGAACGAAGAAGGCACGTGCGCTCCTTGGTTCTGCTGTTACCTGACACCCTTCGCTCCAACTACAGGTGGTGTAACGGAGTGACGTCTTGAAAATGGCGATATAAACTACGGGCCAGTGGCTGTAATGGGCTGAGGAAGAAGCCCATTTCCGGCGAACAATGGAACAGTTTTCGTCTACAAAAAAGAGCCAGTACAAATAGCCAGCTGCGAAAGCTAAAACTAAAACACGGCGATATTCCTGTTCAAGTATGTCATATCCGCACTGACGCGCCAGGCGTTAAGTTCCCGGTAATGCATGCACAATTTGATGTAGGTGGGCAGTGCCTACGCGTTGTGACCACGCTCCACCAGACCGAACAGGTCAGTTTGGGGCAATAATGCATATCTTTGCCTCGTTTTGTCAAATTTTCTATACACGTCGTAGCGGGGAGCCAACAAAGGGGCCAACCATCTATCGTCGCCGTCAAACACGGAAAGATTCAGCGCGATGTGGGGGGGGGGGGGGGACAGGCTCCGTTTCACTTTTGGGGGGGGGGAGTGCGTTCGGAACGTAGAAGGTGTTAACTCCGCCCGTTGATATTTTTGGATATATCGGATTTATTTTGACTGTCGAGATGTTTCAGAGGATGCACTGCGACGTGAGCTATCCTTTTTGTTCAAACAACAGTTTTGAAAGAGTAAGAGTGCACTTATGACGGCATAATCAAACAAAACCTGTTACCAATATCATCTAATTAACAAATTGAAACCACCTATACATTCACAATCTGCACCACACATAGGATCGCTGGTAGATTTAGGAAAAATTAAGCACGGGTGTAGTCATAACAGCTGCCCCTCCCCCCCCCCCCCGCCAATGCTTATATACCTGACACCAGCCTGTGAAACTGTGACTTGATGAAACCATCTGAACAACATCTGAACACTTCTGGGATGTCAAAAGCATTTAATAGGTCTACGGATAACCGTTATTTCCCTTCCATCTCCCCTTCATTGTCATGATCAGGATACTATCACGTAGCCGTACCACAGCCTTGTTAACATAAATGTGGGCCGATGAATTCTTGAATCCGACCGAATTCCTCCCCTGCTGTTCAGATACGTATCCCTCACTCGGAGCTATTCGAGTCCTGCTTTAGCACCACCACATATGCAAACCGATCCATCCCATTTTGTTCTTGTCGTTTGTCATTTGCGTGCAAGATTAAGTGGCCTAAATCTAAGACATACTCGGAATTTCGGGGCAGGTTGGATGAATCTTTATCTGGGATCGACCACGTCACTGGGATCAACTCCGATCAAAATTCCGCGCGTTTGAAAACCTGTCCCTCGGCTCCCAAACGAATTCCATGGAGCCCTGCTCCTTGACCAGTCACCCATAGCCTATTACTAACACGTGAATATTTGTTGTCGTGCACCGTTTATATCACACCTCCTTGTGACATATTTGATTTTATACTATCATACTACTGTCTTTCACTGATATTCTCAATTATGTATTATTTCAGTTATATTAATACTTCACCTTTACAACACATGCTTATAACCATAATGAATATATATATATATATATATATATATATATATATATATATATATATATATATATATATGACTTCGGAGTCAAGCGCAAAGCCTCCCGAATGTTCGGGATGTGGAAATAGTCCACCGTGCGACCGATATAATATCTCCATTTTGGTTGTATATATATATATAATGGAGATATTATATCGGTCCGCACGGTGGACTATTTCCACATCCCGAACATTCGGGACGCTTTGCGCTTGACTCCGAAGTCAGCCGGTGCTCGGACCATCTGTTTGGCGGTGCTCCTGACTCTCCCGCACGAGAGCCCCAGCCCCATCTGCCAGCAGAGAGCGGAACATGCTCGTTTTCCGCGCGTGTCAAGCCGTCGCGGCAAGTTTTATTTGCAGAACGTGCCGGGTGCACTGGGGCACCTCCGTTCTGCGGATTTGTGCCGCTGACGCCACTTTCGCCGGGCAGAAGTGGAGCAGTGATGGCCTGCGAGCGAAGTCGCTCGCCGGAGGCGCTGACCCGGGGAGGGATGGGTGGGAAAGATCTGGTGCCAGGGGGCGGACCTGAGTTCACAGAGGAAACGACTTGTACATGGTCGCACGGTGGTGCGCGAAAGGCTTCATCAACCCAACCCTTCGACTTCGCAATCAGTCTCGTAACTTCAAATATAACGCCGATCTAATCCGCAGTGGTTTCCACCTCAGAGTTACTACACACAAAGATCGTTCAAGCCCTGGATTGTGAAGCTGTATACCATATGTATTATTCTGTGTAAGCGTTTCTCTGTGGGATGCTGCTGGGCTAACGGTGAGAATTGCACTGCGTGGGCGTTAATGTGCTCTGTGGCAAAGGCTGCGCTGTAAGAGCGCCGTTGTATCGCATGAGCATGTTTTGCTTTGCAAGTGCCGATGTTTGTGTGAGTGCTGTGGTGCTGTGTGAGCAACGTTGTGCTGTACGGGCGCCGTTTTGCTGCATGGGTGCTGCTCTTCTATGCGGGCGCTGTTGCGCTGTGTGGGGGCTGTTGCGCTGTGTCGGTGCTGTTACGCTGTGTGGGCTCTGTTGTGCTGTGTGGGCCCTGCTACGCTGTGTGGGCCCTGTTACGCTGTGTGGGCCCTGTTGCGCCTTGTGGGCCCTATTGTGCTGTGTGGGCCCTGTTACGCTGTGTGGGCTCTGTTACGCTGTGCGGACTCTGTTGCGCTGTGTGGGCCCTGTTGCGCTGTGTGGACTCTGTTGCGCTCTGTGAGCGCTGTGTCCGCGCAGGATCACTGCGTCTGATAACAACGCCACGCCGACGGGCCACCAGCGGGACCAAGTGGCTCTAATGATGTCATCAATCGTAGCATCAGAAACGCAGTCACCCGAAGCATTTGATGAGAATAACCCAAACCACGCACAACCCCAGCCATGAGACCACTACACAAGTGCCGGCAAATTGTAGCGGTCAGAAGGTGATTTGACATTGTTTTTGTTGCTTTGTGGCAAGCGCACTGCTTAGCAAAAGGCCCGCATGTTCACGTCAGTCAGGTATGTGCCGGGATCTCGCTCACGCTGGCCTGTCGTGCTCTTCGCCGCCGAGCGGTCCGCTGAGTCTTGACACCAGACTCGAGCCAGCGTGGAGTTAATGACTCGCCGAGCACGAGTCTGCATGCGGGGCGTGGGAGGTCACTATGGCCGGCTCACCGTCGTCAGCACAGCTGCGACCGGCACCGCGCCGCCTGACCGCCAGAGCCGCTGATGACGCCGATAGACGGCGGCCGTGGTATGCACCAGGTGTGGATTTGACGACGGGCAGAGACGTGCTTCATGAGCTTTGGCAATGTGACTGGGGACGGATGCATTAAGATTTCTAACTCAGCTCTTCCCGCACGATGCTCACGGACCCAGCTTAGACCTTGAGACATCGGTGGGGTTTTCACTTGAAAACATGGCTGGATTGCGGGGCTTGAGCTTCGAAAGCTCGCGGAACATTCCACGCTTGTCTGTGCTACCAAATTAAACTAGCACCTATTTCGGACCAACTTCACATCCGCACGCATTTCGACGCAGAAGCCTGCGGCCGACGCGCCGGTGCGATGTGAGCGGTTCGGAGGCAGCGCGGGGTCAGCTCCCCCTCCCCCCTTCCCCCCGCCGGTGCGATGCGAGCGGTTCGGAGGCAGCGCGGGGTCAGCTCCCTTCCCCCTTCCCCCGCCGGTGCGATGTGAGCGGTTCGGAGGCAGCGCGGGGTCAGCTCCCCTTCCCCCCTCCCCCCGCCGGGGGCGGCGGGCCGGGCGGGACCGGTTTGGAGCGGCGTCCTGGCGCGGCGGCCCGCGCGAGAGGCACATAATCTGACGGCGGCGGGGCTGAGAGCATGCGCCGGCTGTCGCAGTGGAGTTAGGTTCTCCTGCGCGGCCGACGGCAGCCTCTCCAGCTGCTTGGTGAGGACTGGAGGGCGATGGTATGACCGCCGCCTCCGCAGGCCGATGTTGTAGGAGGGTATGAGGTATGTGACATGCCGTGATGTTATTGGTAGATGCTTTGCGAGGAACATTACCTGTTGTTCATTTTCATTTCCGTCTCTCGACGCATTCATACTGTCTCGAGTGCCTCGACGTATGAATCACCGCTGGACACAGAATCACACGTATCAGCTGCATGTTACACGCAACTGGCGTCGGTGCACTCGCCCAGACCTGCGTCGACACGCTCACTGTTGAGGTCACGTACGCAGCAAACACTTCCACCGCCATGTCGCCTTCGGCAATGTCCGAGACAGCTGACCCATGCCCCGAAGTGGGATGCCAGTCAACCACGAGCATCCTTGCAACATGTCCGGATGTCAGCTGTCATGATGGGCGTTCCGGCTCGTTACGACACTTATGTTCCGGCACATTCCAGAACGCATAGAGGTGTGGGCTGATGCACCAAGCATGCTACTGCCATGGGCGTCAGCGTATAAACCACCTCGGGCGATTGCAGCAAAGGGAATAGAATCAGTCAGTAGTGAGTATCGAACCCATGCCCTCATTGGTTGCAACGCGACCACGGGATGCCAATGTACAGCTTTAAAGTGCGCTTTCCTCGTAAGATGGTTTGTGCCAGTCACCCTTCGAGCACGTGCCGAGCTCGGTACGGCCCCACCTGGCCGTCAGTCGGCGGTTACTTCAAGAACGCCGGGGTCATGACCTCGAGGTCAGCGGTGTCATCAATCGGCCAGGCTCGGTACCGGAAGCCACACCATCGCTGATTTCACCCAACTGACGGCAGCACTGATGCCGATTCGAAGGAATACACTTGCTTTCCTCCCGATTCCCTCCCTCTCTCTCACTCTCTCTCCTCCTTTCCTCCTCCCTCCTCCTCTCTCTCCCTTCACTTAGGCTCGTCTCTCTCTCTTCTCTTCATCCTCTGGTTCTCTCTCTCTCTCTCTGTCTCGCTCGTCTCTCTCTCCTCTTATCTCGTACATCTCTCTCTCTCTCTCTCTATTCTTCCTCTCTCTCTCTCTGCTCTCTTCTCTCTCCTTCTCTCTCTTCTTCCTGTACCTCTCTCCCTCTCTTTCTCTCTCTCCCTCTCTCTCCCTCTCCGTTCTCCCCTCTCCCTCTCTCCTCTCTTTCTCTCTTTCTTCCGCTCCCTTCTCCCCTCTCTCTTCCTCTCTTTCTTCCTCTCCTTTTTCCCCTCTCCCTTCTCCCCCCTTTCTCTACTTTTTTTCTCTATCCTCTCCCTCTCCCTCTCCCCTCTCTCTCACTTTCCCCTCTCCTCTCTCTCTCTCTCTCTCTCTCTCTCTCTCTCTCTCTCTCTCTCTCTCTCTCTCTCTCTCTCTCTCTCTCTCGCAGCATATTCAACGTGCATGCGACGAGTCATCGAACTGTTTTCAAATTGTGCCGCACCAACTCGTCGAGCACAAACGGCTTGGGTTTCTCGATTTAATATTTTCATCAATTGTCTGAAAATTTAGACGTCATGTGACATTGAGGTAGTACCGATCCGTAAATTGTATGTTGCGATTGATAAACGAGTTAGTAGCAGTTGCGACTAATTAAGATGGCCGCTGGGTGATGAATGCATGACAGGAGGGCAGAGCAAATGTGGAGATCCATATCAATAGAAGATGGGACATAGTTAGACAAACCAAAAACGACGTTTGCTACAAAAGTATTGGTTTTGCTGTCATTCGCGCGGTGTATTACATTGTCTGCATTGTCTGCAATACATTGTCACCCATACATAGTCGTGCCAATACCACACTAAGTGTAATGGTTGTGTGGTGAGTTGGCGAAGTAAGAAGTGCAGTAGCTGCGGCGACTCCTTTTGTTCTACCGTTTTAACGTGCTGGCTGTTGAGGCTTTTCCCAGCTGACGTCGGCTAAGTGGCTTGTTTTCGGCGCCGCCCGGTGGGACCGGCGCCACAGTAATCACCTTTTCTCGGCTTTGACTCACTGCAGATACCCTTGCGGTCACCTAGATCTACACCCGACAGTCGACTTATGGCAGCTGCCGCCTTGTATATTTCACACAGGGAGGCCCATGCCGAGGAACGGAAGTGCCAATGACGTCGACTGAGCTGCGCATAGCGCAAAACAATCAGACATGATCCAACAAGAAATGATCTCACACGCAGCATCAGCTGCAATGCATCCATTCCAAAGCCACAACTTTGGGCGGGTAGCAGGGGCGTAGCCAGGATTCACTTATGGGAGGCGGGGTGAGGAGCTCGGTGACAACGCATCACGCCGATATGTTGCTCCTTTATCAGAAGCCATCTATCGTAAAAATCTTCAAATGTGGGCCTGGATGGAAATTGGGGATAGTTTTGTCGGCGACGCCCCCGGCGGACAGCAGCGCATGCCAGTCCAACTGTTGATGGATAGTTGGGCCTGACAGTGGGTGGGTCCACAAACAGGGGCGTGCCAGCGTCCACATCACAGCATCGTGTGTCGCTACAGTGTCATGTGTCATGTAACATGTGTCATGTGACGTCGGCGTCTGGGAGCAGCCGAAGCTCCTGGCGGTAGCGCCGGTTACATGTTAGGCGCCGGTTACTGCCAAGCCTGTCGGTGGTGTTGTTGCTTGCACAACATTTTGTAGCATAACAGTCATGGGGTAATGATTTTATTCGCACTATCGCAATGAGTCCAAGATTCGGTACATCTGTTGACAGGCGCCGTTCGTAGCCCCTGTCTCGTGCATTTGGCAACTACAGACCGGGCTCATGCACCTGCCATGATGAGGGCCGGAGCGAAGGCCATCTCCTTCATCTAGGCAGATATCCAAAACATATGTTACGATTGTGCACATGTGTCTCGCAATGGCCAATGGCTATCTCAGTGCAAATAACTCTTCCCATTTAAAGGCCTGCAGGGGATGTGTTATGTGTCAACACACATCAAACGTTCCACTTCGGGGCTTACTGCGTGGTGTGTCTTGTCTAGGTAGGTGTGGCCAGCACACCAGGTGTGACCATGGCTAGCTCAACCGGCTTGTTGGCCTGGAATGGTCACGGCTACACCCGGTGTGCTGGCCAGAGATAATCCTGGCCACACCCGATGTGCTGGTCAGGGCTAGTCATGGCCACACCCGGTGTGCTGGTCAGGGCTAGGTCATGGCCACACCCGGTGTGCTGGTCAGGGCTGGTCATGGCCACACGCGGTGTGCTGGTCAGGGCTGGTCATGGCCACACCCGATGTGCTGGTCAGGGCTAGTCATGGCCACACCCGGTGTGCTGGTCAGGGCTAGTCATGGCCACACCCGGTGTGCTGGTCAGGGCTAGTCATGGCCACACCCGGTGTGCTGGTCAGGGCTAGTCATGGCCACACCCGGTGTGCTGGTCAGGGCTAGTCATGGCCATACCCGATGTGCTGACAAGGGCTAGTCATGGCCACATCCATTGTGCTGGCTATGGGCATGGTTTTGCAAGACCAATTGAAGGAGGCTTTTGCTCTGGGCCGATGTACTAAGGGTGCCCCACTTACGGTCCATTCCTTCTCGGGTTTGAACGACTTGATTCACTCATCAGAATCAACCAAATATTGTAGCATAATGTTTTGCTCGATTATTTATAGTTCCGTGCGCATGAAAGAAAGGATGTGGGTAGACTGTCTGTCCCGTTTGGGGCGCGGGGGGGGGGAGATTGAGCTACAAGTTAGGGGTCCAAGTCCCACTGTATAAAACATCGACACCCCAGGCAATGTCTGTTGTTGCAAGGCGATTTTCGCGGCGAGGTTATCACATACCAAAGTCACGACGGCGTCGAGTTCGCTCGGAGATCTGCGGGTGTGTCACCGGCTTCCGCTGTGCCTCCCACCACCGCCGCGTGATTCCGGGGACTCTCGACGCGCCCGCCGCAGTCCCCACCGATGGAAACCGTGGGATCTGTACCACCCACCACCGCACCAGCCGCCGGACCACTGACGGAGAACATCACAGCCCGCGGCGCTCCCAGCTGAGCTGCGGCAGAGACATCTACCGACGGAGAGGTAAGCGGGGTAGCTGAGCGCGGCGAACACTGACGGACATCTAGCGGGTGAGGATGCAACCAAGAGTTCGGTGGTGGTAACGGTACCTGCCGGTTGGCTTAAAACCTTAGCTTCTCCCAGTATCCACTAGAGGCGGAGCGGACCAGCGGCACTCCAATGGTGTGTGGTCGCGCGGACCATGCGCTGCCATTGTCACTGTCGAGCGATGAACTCGCTGCTTACCGCGCCAGACCTGATATATATATATATATATATATATATATATATATATATATATATATATGTCAAAGAAAAATTAAGAAAATAGGAAAAACTCTTTCTTATAAGAAGCAGCCAAGAGAAACCCGACAAACTAACATTTGCCTATGTAGTGTATGAGTTCAGAATCATTACCGAAGTTGCAAACTTCGTTCCATACACTACATTGGTGTGATGGCAACGACACTCTCACGACGCCTGACAATGCACTTACGTGACGGGACACCTCTGGATCACTTTCGACATGAACAAAACAAGACACTGACACGACAGCGACTGACGGACAACACTGACATTCTTCAGATGTGCAATGACAGAAAACGAATTCAAATTTGGACACTTTGGAAAAGTATATTCATAAGCGAACTCCTTCCATCCCTAAACAGACAAACAAGTTCTTGCACAACCCTTGAGTTATTTCGGTGATGGGTGGTAAGTACCAAAGATCTGGTTGTGGCAATGTGCTCGTGTTTTTGCAGTGTGTTCAATATTGGTTTATATGCATTAAAGTAATGAACGGATTTTGCATTGCTTCAATTGACATGAAACAGGTGTGACTGACTATTGGTAGAGGTTACACAGAGGTCAAATTATAGAGGTCAGGTCAGCATAGCATAGCAATGCGGTAGGACGGCGTCGAATAGCTTAAGTCTTTCAGATAGGCACTGGGGCTCATTGACAGATCTGACCTGTAACAAGTTATATCTGGTTATAGAGGTAAAGGTACTGCAGCTTTGGCTCGTCTGGAAATATCGGAGACTTACTTCTAAAACGAACAATATGTGACAGCATAGTCTGGGTCCTATGATGTTGAAAAGGTCAAGTCAGGTCGCAAAGGCCAAAGTTTGAGTTGGCTTCGCCGAGGATGATCAGACCTGGTGAAGGCATCCAATGCGATAGTGACCCATTTGAGGTTGATGCGGTTCAGAGAAATAATCTAGACATATCTATTGGGAGTGCGTTTCCTGTGACGACTAAGCGTGATTGCCAGTGATGATTGCGTCATCTTCTGCGCTCAACCTCTAGCGCAGACTCCGATGCCACAGAGGCCACACAGCATGATCTCCGCAAAGGTTTATTGGCCCCAGCCAACACAAGAACAACATCGATACATACGCGATGAAGACAGAGAACCCTGAAAACGCTCGCCACGTTCGACCACGTTCGACCTCGCCACGTTCGACCACGAGGTCAAGGTCAAGGACAGGGCCACTAAATTCAAGGTGGCCGACAGCAATTGAATACAGCCGACATGCTCGCGAGGAAGTGATCGCAGACTAGGCACAGTTTTGACCACAAACATCAGGGATTACAGCCTGTGAGAAAATCATGCAATTTAGTTTTCCATATTTTAGCGACGCATTCCGAAAGCTATTCCAAAAATCTGATGCGGCGTTTCCGTTCTTTCGGTGATAAGTTTTGAGGATGTGTGCGGAGCCTGAGGTGGGACAACCTCCATGGGCCCCTGTGGCTCATTATTGGTCAGATATCTTCATGCCTTTATGTTTCTGTGAGGTGTCTCTTGCGGGACAATGGATTGCGGGTACGCATGCACTAGTCCGTGCTTTCTGACCTTCCTGGCCATTTTGACCCATAGCGATCGCTTCGTGCACAGCGGCCGGACACGCATTAAGCTCGGGCTGAACGCAGGAGATGAACGCTAGACGTTCAAGCTGGGTTGTGAGCATACGCGACTGAGGATCATACAATTATCACCTGGCCTCACGAAGCATCTAAGTTTCGGTGCAAAAGAGCACGCGGCAACCACGAACACTGTGATAAGTTAGAGAGAAGACTGATAGCGCGTCAGTTCAGGAGAGTTAATTTCTTTTTGTGGTGAGTTTAGATCAGAATTTGATATTTTGCATTTTAGCAAAACACATGCGTTTATTCTGGGCGCCATGGCAACGCGTTCCTCTCGTCCTCGTAAGGAGCCATGGCAACGCGTTCCTCTCGTCCTCATAAGGAGCCATGGAAACGGTCCATGGCCTCATAATACAATGTCATGCTGGTTGTCCACTAACAGCGTATTCAGAAAGCTACATTTGGCTTCGTTTATGAAAAACATCTGAATGCATGCATTTTTTGATAAATGAGTACACCTAAAGCAGGGCAAGGGCACCTATGAAACTTCAGGACGAAAAAGAGGATACTGACAGCGCAGTGCAGATTACAGTGCAGATTAGTCCTTTCATTTTCGAAATATGTCAGTGATTGACATTATCCATGTCCAAAAAATGCATTGCCCAATATGCGCGCCGGAGCGGCGATTCACTGCATGTGTCTCACGGTGCCAGCATGTAGGCCTACGATCACCCTGTCCCACTTTTAGCGCATTCAGAATGCCCAAGGTTGGCGTTGCGTGCGAAAAGCTACGAATGCTGTTCTTACAGACTTTTTTGACATCCCAAGCTCAAATTCGCTTTCAGCTATGACCTTTTTTCTGGTATTTTAATTGCCGTAAGAGTCTCTTAATTCCAGAATTTTGTAATAAGAGCTTTCTATCAATAAAGTATGGTACCAGCACCGTTTCAACCGCCCTTGCGTCAAATTTGCTGCTGTGATCTTAGCTTCAAAGCAGGGGTAGTTTTCTATTCAGCTGAAAGGGGCTCAGACTCTCCTCTCCCTCAACTTGGGCTTCAACCCCCCAACTTTGGGAATCCAATGGGCAGAATCTGGGGTTTTCCGGAAGTTCTTATCTTTAAAAGGGACATTCTCTTGCATCCAAATAACCTTTATTTGCGACATTTTGGGGCTAAGAACAGGGTCCCTCGCAGAATTTTGACCCTCAGTGGACTCTTGACCCTTAGAAGAGGCGTAGCCACGATTTGACCAGGGGGGGAGGGGGAGGGGCAAATCGGGTGATACGGGTCCTTGCGGTTAAGGAGCTCCTTCGTCCCTCTGATTTTCGGGTCGTGCCTTTCTCCGAGAGTCTTGACATGAAAACAGCCCTCTGCTCGGATGCAGGCGTCTTAAGACGACCTTTATTGGAATGGATATCTCATAGAAATAGGCTCCGGTTTTTAAAATTCCTAACTTTATTTTCTAAAGGATTCTAACTTGATGGTCGGGAACCGTTTTTATGTTTAAGACGCCCTATGGGTGTCTTAAACTGCAAAAAGTAGCGAACGAACGCCGCGACTTCCCGGGGGGGGGGGGGGATAGTGGCTTCAAAAGTCTGCCCCCCCCCTCATTACTTGCCCTGCTGAGCCTCTCCAAGTTTAGAGCACAAAAATCAATTGAGTCCGTTCCGTGATTCATACGAGCATGGGTAACAGTGAACGGCAAAAAGGGATGGTCGCAAGGGGCTCAGTCTCATGACACGGAACAGCTGAAGGTACGGCGCCCGCTCTGAAACAAATTCAGGCCGCGCACCTGCTCCCATCATGCAAAGGTTTATCCGTTCTCACTGCTGGTTTGCCTTCCTGTCAAACATCTGAGAAACGATGTCAAAGGCTTGTTGGATTTCCTGACAGTAATCGAATCTCCTTTCGAGAAGAATGACCTCCTCTTTGTCTGCACGCGTTGAACCACCTCACCAAATACAGCGCCACGACCAGGTGCTAAAGCTTTCAGGACCCCTTAAATTAACTTAGCATGGTCATTGCGCCGTATGAGAAACTTCCAGTATCGGTATCCGACCACCTACGGCGCCAAAAGCGCCAAATTTGCCAGGTCTCTGGCCATGGAAGCTTCATTTTCGGAGCAGCCCGCAGATAAGAGTCGTGGTTAGGTTTTCAACAACGGGAGATAACAGTAATTATGCACATACGTCTCGCCAAAGCCAAACATATTGCTTGGAAGAATACACTGCTCTTATTTATTACCTGCATTTGGAACTGGGTGCCTATTTTTGTGGATTGCGTACGCGAAATGAATAAATAAATGAATATTTAAAAAGCGCAAATTTCCGGCGTTCCTGTTACCGTCTGGGCAGCCAAAGTCGTGTTCGTTTAAAACCCTGCCGTTCCGTTGATCTCTTTTGGCGCCCGATGGTGAAATCTCCGCTACCGCTAGGCAGCCAGCCACCGATGCATACAATATTCCGTAAAGCAGCCGAACAAAGCAAACGCGTCCTGTTCTCTAGCATATACATCTCTGCCTTCAGATGTACTCGGGACCTGCTGAGCACCGCCCGCCGGTTTGCAGTGTTCGCCGCGTGGCCGACGTCAGCGCCCGGGGCCGACCCCCCCCCCCCGGGACGCATTGTTCGTGGCGCTGCGTGCTTTATACCAACACCCAGCGGAGCCGAAGCCTTCATTCTGTGAATACACACGCGGGGCGGCATGTCCCACGTCCCTTGTCCCTTGTCCCTTGATGTCCCTTGAAGCTGCCATGCCAGCCACATTGAGTTGAGGTGGCTGGTGGGTGGGCGATCCCGGGCGCTGGTGCTGGCTGGACTCTGGTATATTTCTATTTTTCTTGAAACGCAATGTCATCATTTCTTTCTTCCCATCCTTTCCTTCATGCGATGGGAAGGAAGAAATGCCAGGAGCAGAAACGCAGAAAATGCACAACAAGCAGAGGCGCGCGAGAAATATAGACGCTTGATCGGGGTTTATAAGGACCAGAAACTTGCCTCGAACTGAGTCAGACTTCTTCTGTGTGCTAGGTAAGCGCTACTAAATTTACGGCCATGTAGCAGACACGTCATCATCATAAGTCGTCGTTCCCTAGAGTCAACTTTTAATGTCCCAAGTTATGAAATTCGAGCCCCCTAAGGTTAAACAGGTTTCCGAAGTACCCTCCCGATCGGTTTCCGAAGTACCCTCAGGACTCTCATGCAGCCATCACTAACCTGCATACCTTTTCTAAGCGAAAGGTCATTTGTGTTCACTTAAGGACAGTGACCTTTTTGCCTTCAGAATGTCACGATGATCAAACACCTGCGAGATTGTTTGACTCGTTCATCAAAACTGTTTGTGCTTGTCATCGATAAATTTGAAATGAGCTAAAATATGATTACATAAAGGAAGTTTTCCAGTAAAAAGGCAGCTTGGTTTCAACCTGCCTGACATTCGCTTTGGATCAAAGGTCAGTGGAATTAGTCGTTGTCCTAAATTAAGCTATCCAATGGCCTAAGAAGCCATCTTACAGGTGTATGACCCCGCCTAATGCTTCATTAGAGCATCAGGTTGAGCGCTTCTCTCGGAGTCGCTTTCGCTGACAGCCATGTCGCGGATGTTTCTTGTCATAGGTCCGCAACGTTGCTAGGCACATCTGCTTTTTAATGCCAAACGATCCACTATTTCATTGCCCACGGCTAAAGACACTAAAGTGAGACTTCATCCTACCGTTCGAAAGTTATTCTTGGAAACCTCGGCGGTTAAGCTGACCCCCACCCATTCCAAGTGGGTTCTAAGCGAGGACTTCACCACGCAAGACCACGGTCGCTTTTTCTTGGAAACCTGCTGACAAAACGATGTGCCGGACCGGGTAATGATTGGCAGCGTTTTCCCTTCTCCTGGCCGCTGGGTGTTTTGTGGAAGGCTATGGCCATAGTTGTCACTGCTCTGGCGCTGTTGCTGTGGAGCTGTGCCTAAACCTACCTGGTGTCGAGGAGGTCAGGTACATCGCCACTGTGTCCGGATGGGCTGTTGCTATGGAGCTGTGCTTAAACCTACCTGGTGTCGAGGTGGTCAGGCACATCGCCACTGTGTCCAGTTGGGCTGTTGCTGTGGAGCTGGGCCTAAACCTACCTGGTGTCAAGGTGGTCAGGTACATCGCCACTGTGTCCAGTTGGGCTGTTGCTGTGGAGCTGTGCTTAAACCTACCTGGTGTCGAGGTGGTCAGGTACATCGCCACTGTGTCCAGTTGGGCTGTTGCTGTGGAGCTGTGCCTAAACCTACTTGTTGTTGGGGTGGTCAGGTACATCGCAAATGTGTTCGGTTGGGCTGCTCCCTCTTATAGTCAAAACGTGACTATCGAACGCATTACGTAAGCTAAACATGCTGCCAGGAGCTAAAGCGGTGTATGCGGACGAGCTATGCACTGTATATGTGGGCGAGTTATCTGCTAGACTCCGTACCAACATGAGGCCATACGAGTCGGGGTTTACAAGCGCCAACATAACAAGCAACTCTGTGAACATTAACTTAACCCGTTTCATTACCACATCTTGCTCAACATCCAATATTTCCACTCGAATATTGACCGAGTCCTGCTGTGCCGCGGCCGCGCTGAGGGCGGCGAACAGCTCTGAATGCTTAGGCCTCGGAGGCCAGCTGTCATCGCTACCCAGCGAGTCGACCTGAACGGCCGTGTGAGGCTGGAGGATCGCGCAACATTACGCGCTAATCACAATCGCCCCAATCCGGTATTGATCGGGTCCTCAGCGGCGCTCCATTGACCGGGAGCGGGGCTGGTTTGGCACCCGCTTATCTTAAGAGCGGCCGGACCGACTTAAAATGTTCAAGCGGCAGTCGATAGCGCCGGGGCGTGCAGTCTCAAGCCACACAACAAGCCTAGCGGCTTCCGCCGCCGCGCACCTGAGCCCGCCGCCCGCTGCCGTGGGTCTGGGCCATCCGGGCCAAGGGCGACATGCCCTGTAACGCACTTCAACAAGCTATAGCTCAGTCACTGTTGCAAATCGCTGCTTGAAACTTGGCGCAGGCGTTTTTCATAGTCGTATCGGGAATGGTCGTTTGATCGCTGCATAATCGCATCGTTTTTGCGTCAGTGTATCTTTGAGCTTGAGTCCAAACATTAAAACGCACTTTTTATCTAAATGTTTGCTTCTTACCATGCCAGTATTTTAAGGAACAATATTGTAGCAATGCGACAAGGCATATAAATGATAAACTAATTGGCTGACGTTTTTACGTAAGCTGTCGAGGGGATTTGCGAGGAACATTATGTATATAATTAAGACGGTGCTTATAAGCTTAATCCTCGTAGAAAAACCTGGAAAATGGAAATATAGATGCTTTGATATTCCGGCTACATACCTTCATCGAAACGAATATCAGGAGTAAATTCAACATTGTTTGCTGATCCTGCCCGATTTCTTATTTCTATCAAACAGCAAGCCACATATTTGACAAGCCCAAAATATTCAGGGAATTAAACAGGGAGCGACTGGAAGTAATTATTACGATACAGTGTGCATCCAACCTAGAATTGAAATGCGCAAAACATACGTGCATATACAGACAAGATCGATTAAAACATCACGCATCACGCATCAGTCACATGTGCAAGTGATTTCAAGTACACAGGCATCACACATCACACATCAACTGTGCATGCAAACGATTTCATTTCAACAGGCATCACGCATCACGCGTCAGGCATCACCCATACATCTAAACGCTTTTAGGCCAGGACACATCAAACATCATGGCATATTCACATCAGCAGCCATGATTAGCTCTGTACGTTTAGGTTTTGGCCACGCCTTATAAGAAGGAATTCACTCATTTTCTGGTCTGGATCGTCTTGTGCTCGGTAGATAACTTTGAGGTCTAAAATGAGTATAGGGCCGCTACCTTCCTGGATTTTACACGGAATATGTTTTTTTAAAGCTCGCTGAAATAGGTATTCCTGTTTTATTTTTGCCGTGTCATTTATCATTGCATCATATTTATATATACATATAATGCATATGTATGTAAATATGTATATATATATATATATATATATATATATAAGATGGTTCGCACAAAATTACTCATATATCCACCACTCCTTCCATTCTAACGTTTCGAGATCTTATCTCATCTTCGGAGAGGACTAAATTGCACAAGAAATAAGTTTTAAAGGATTTTTGAAGGAGTTTTAAAGGATGAAAAATTGTGCACTACTGTTGGAAAACATCTTTTGGTACGGAGAACATAAATGAAGCATAACTAATTGAAGTAAGACGGATTGCTATATTGCTATATCGAAATATGACAAACTTAAGAAGAAAGTAGAACTAGAAATTCCTTACCAGGATATCTTGAATTTGGAAAAAGAGAACAAGGTTACCGTGGACAAGGATCTAAAGAACAGCTTACTAGGAGAGAGCACGAAAAAGCGTGGAAATGATAGGAGCAAGATATTCACGCAAGAACTCAGGACGGCGGCAAGGGAACTTCGAGAAAAAGACGACATCATTATTCGGCGAGCGGACAAATCATCACTCTACGTAATACTTGACAAAAAGGAATTCATAAGAAACTAAACTGCATCTTGAACGACGACAAGAAGTTACGGCGCATCACAAAAGATCCAACAGACAAACTCAAGACCAAGCTTAACAAACTAATCACTACTGCCAATGCCGCTGTTGATGGCATACGCGTTTCCAAGATAACGGGTGAATTTGCGCCTGGCTATGCTTATGGGTCTGTGAAAACTCACAAAAACGGCAACCCCCTTCGTCCAATAATCTCACAGATCCCTTCACCAACCTATAGAATTGCAAAACGGCTTAATGGTCTTCTGTCCCCATATCTTCCCATGTCTTACAGCTTGTCATCAACGGATGAGTTTATTGATATAGTGCGATCTCGTC
>NW_023595962.1:15449896-15512396 GCF_011947565.3 Pollicipes pollicipes | reverse complement strand
CTTAAATCTTTCATATCTGCCGAAACAGCGGAGCTCAGTGACCTGATGTGTGATCAATTTTTGCTCTTTCTCGCAACTAACGTAAATTTGCACCTTTTTGTGCAAGTTTGTGTTTGTACGTGAGGACATGATTACTTACTTGCATGCACAGCCATCATATGACCACATGCTACTATTTTAGATCATAACTTATCGCTATGGTTGCCTCCTGCAAAATACATGCTGAGGTCAAAATGGGCATTTCCTATAGATCCTTTTCGTCACAGAATTCGAATTTCCAACTGAAAGCGTGTTGTAATATCATTCTAATAGATGGTGACGTCACAATGGGTCATGTGAAAACACACAATGTCATATGTGGTCATCCAAGATCAATAATCTCTGCTGTCAGTAGAGCAGAGCGTAGATTACGGCTCATTATGTGCATTTTCAAGTATTAACGTACCTGTTCTCCATCTGCTACAACTACATTCCAAAGCGTCGAGCAGACTATGCATAATTTTACAAGAGCTTTGCGATGTTGAGTTCCTGTAGATGTATAACACCGTATTTCTGACCACAGAGACGCATTGCGCTGGCTGCTTGGACCCGGTTCGCAGATCAGCCGTTTCAGTAGCAGGGTTTGTTGATTTGACCTAACTTGACCTCATTTTTAATTTTCTGCCGACTACTGATGTCCAGACATTGCTGATAAAGTGTGTGTGGTTGCAAAACAAGCATTGCAAACTTTTGCGAGTTGTAAAAAGTTTTGCATCGTTATCACTCGCAAAGAGGCTAATATTTTGCATTGCAATGTTTCATAACCAAGATAATATTCTACTTCGTGTTTCTGTTCGTCTCTGCAGCTAAAAACTAGAGAGGTTGTACTGAAAACATGCAAAAAAATCATGAAATACGAAGCTAAAATTTGCCGAAATAATTCAACCCCATCTTTTGAGTATATTTAAAAAACATATTCTAGCGAACCCAAGACCAGATAGTCTAATAGTAGCACTGTGCAGTGGCACTCAAGCACCGTCAAAAATTGAGACAGGTATGACATCCAATTATTTTCGAGTCCGGGCTGCGTTGTCAACGCTTTTGGCTACAATACGTTTCTTGGCTGCGGTCCCGACCGCCATCGCCACAATTACCGTACGTAATTGTGACGATGATAATAATACTCTACTGGTGCAAATCAAAGAAGGTGTGTGATTGGCCTGTCTGTGATGGTGGCCGTCTGTGATTTGCAACGGCCTGTTACCGAGAAGCTTATTGGTGGAAGATCGAATCGGTGCGTAAAATGGCTGATGTCATACTCCCATTCTTGAAGCACAAGTCCGCCTCGAAAAGAGCCACTCTGGTAATCGCCATAGGACAGAAATCCGAGTAATAGTGTAACGTTACGTTGAATTCGCGAGAAAATAGCTTCTTAATCGCATATCTTTTCATCTAAGCAGAGGTTTTCAAGCTCTCGTAGCATTTATTACACGAACGTTGAACACGTTGCTGTGCTGCGCACATTGTAGAACACATCGTCGGAAAAAGCAAGGCAAATGGAATGTGTTACTTTCATTGTGTTGAGCAGGGTGTCAACTGAGATTTGGCCTCCGGGGTCAGCTGCTTCAACTTGCAGCTCTCAGTAATTCAAAAGGATTTCGAGACAACTGACATTACTTATTAACTTGTACCGGTCTAATGTAACAAGAACTGAAAAGCAGAAAGAAGTAGGACACTCTCTTTAAGGACAGCAAGCGTTCTGAAACATGCGTGTAGGAATTTAAAACAGCATTAAGGTGCTCTTGCCATCAACACCAACTAAACATTGTTTGCTGAACAAATTAAATGTGCTCCTTTTGCTGTTCACTCCACTTTGCTTTGGCATTACAGTAGTCGTATGCCTCATACAAAAATTGTGTTGCCCATCAAGACGGTTACTTCAAATCAATTTTCTGAAGGTTTGAGGATCTTGAGAACACTGATATTACGATCGAATCTGACCCGTCTGACCCAATTGCGCGTAGGAAGTGCAAAAGGCTGGATACTCCCTTCAACAAAGGCTGACATCTAGTATTCGTTTTATGTTCTTATATTTTCACTCTTTGAGGAAGGCACTCAACCAAAAGTTCATCAAAATACAGCACACATAAGTACTGAAACGTACACAATTTTTCGAACATCATTATCATTCAATTCTCTGGGTGTATCTGTCCTCTATCACAGAGGCGAGGGATCAGGGTCTTGTAAGCCGCACACATCATACCATTGCCCAAACCGTAGACCCAGCCCTCCGCTATGATCATCAGCAGGCGGAGAAGGTGGAGGACCGATGTGGTGATGGGCATGGAATACCAACGGGAGCCAATCCTCAGGCTTGCACCGATAATGTCCAGAACGATCAGCAGCGACACCACCATGAAGATACGTTGAAAGATCTTGAAGCGCTCGGTGAGGCCGCTGTTGTCAACAATGCGACCAGCCCTGATGCGCCTGAGGTGGCACACGCCCTTCATTCCGGTGTAGACGAACAGTGCACCTGCACAGGCCGACAACATGACCAGCTGCATCTCGAGGGAGAACATGAAGGCGCTTGACATGAGCTCCCAGCGGCAGTGCGTGGCCACCTTAGTGACATTGAGTATGCGAATGTCGAACTCCACCACTGTCTCTAGGCCGAGCAGGAAGGCGATGGCGCCAAACAGTACATTCAGCAGCAGAGTCGCCCACGTGAGCATGACCAGCTTCTTGACCTTGTCGGTGATGATGTCGTAGTACCGCAGCGGGAACACCACGGCAATGAACTGGTCAATTGCGAGGGCGAGGTGCGCCACTTTCATTCCCACGGCCAGGGATGCGCCCGTGTACTGGAGGAACAGGCAGAGTTCTAAGAACACCGACTGGACAAACACGAGGTCAACGACCCCGATCAGGGCTGTGTCGATCCCGAACAGCAGGTCAATCATTGCCAGGTTGACCACAAAGACCGGCATCGGCTCTTCGAGAAGACTCCTCTTCCGCGCCACGACCAGCAGCGGTAAGGAGAAGTTGAGCGTAAGGAGAACGCCGATGTTTACCTTAAGCCATGGCATCATGACGCTGTTGCAGGGGGCTATGTAGTTTGTTGGCAGTTGGATGGACTTCAGCGCACCTGAATGAGATCTTCTGACGACGCCGTTGCGTGATTTCGCGGGTGATGGTCACATTGGCCATAAACGTAAACGATGAACGAGCGACGGCGGACTGATGGCTGCGGTCGGCTGAAGAAACCAGACGCACACAACTGCTGGTGTAGGAGAGGAGACGCGAGACGAAACTGAGACTGAGCCGTCCGCAAGCGGTCGCTTATAAGACCAGCTCTGCTGTCGTTGCCATGCCAACCAGAAACAAACAGTACAGAAACAGCACTCTAAGGAGAAGAGACGAGTGTCTCCAAGCTAAGCTAAGCTACAGCTGAGACTAAGTTACTTTAAGAAACCTAAATAAGGGATCCATTTCGGGATGGAATATGCGTGAGTTGTTTTTTACTATAGACCGAAACAAGCTCAATGATTCCCGGTGTCTCATTAACGTTTCATCCGCCGATATCATATTTCCCAGCATTGGTGTTTTAGTTCATTGGCATGGATTGCTTGCTTTGGTGTGCGCGGAAACAGCATAGAAGTGGAAGCTGATTTCACTAACCACATAGCCTAGACAAGATTTTGACTTGTGGTGCCCATGCACTGGGTAGGCCTATGGGTTTCCATTGGAGCAGTCCACGGATTGTATCAATCTTGGGATTGGATTGGATCAGAGATTTTCACCAAAACATGGGTTAGGACTAGGCCGGATTTTCGAACTTGTCAGCTCACACGGATTGAGCAAAATGAAAACCAGTCAAACAAAATTTATCACTAAACGACACCTGAAATACTCTATGAATCATCAAGACACAAACATCAAGAATCCAGGCACCCTTAAAGGAAGAAAAAACGATAATTTTCATTCCAAGCAATGTAAAAAGATGCATTATGTTACATAGCTCATTGACAAATTCGACGACAAATTTCTAGTGAACAGATCACCTTGACAAAATGACATAGGTAGCACTCACACCAGTCGAAAATTAGGCTCTTATTGCTTCCCAGGCAATGGGAATGGGCCAAGTCTAAAAATCTACTATCATATCTATCATCACATGCTTACCGTTTCCCTGATCATGCCAGAATGCGGTTGAACCCCAATGGGTGAAATTGCATTTCAAAGTTAAAAAGAAGGCAGGCGGATGTTTTGTTCGTAAAAAGCTCTTAAGGCCTGTAAAACGTAAAAAGTCCTTGCTTACACAACGTCGGAAGAGCACAGGCTGTTTCCTGTTTTCTTTTATGGCGTTGCGTACCAGCAGATAAACCCAGCCACCGCCGTGCATAATCCCGAACGGTCCCCACAGGTCCTTGGTCATACCATGACCTGTGCCTCTTCATGCCGTCACGTCTCAGGTCGAGAGACGACGAAACCAGTCGATTGTCGCTTAAGCGAGCGGCAGGGCCGTCTCGTACGGTAGAACGGTAGAGGCACGGCTGCTGGCGCCTGATACACTCTCTAGCACTGATCTCTTCGGAGGCCTCCCGCTCATGTTAGCTCCTCACTCTCGACTCCCCGTTGATCCCTCTGCAGATCTTTCAAGGAGTTCTTCGAACTGGGTCGGCCCTGCGTCGTTTTCTCGTGGTCCAATAGTATTGCCGCGAAACAGAGGGCGGCGTGTTTATTCTTTGAGATTGGGATTATTGGGGAGGGGAGAAAAATAATCTGAGGAAGGAGCGATTTTTGTTTTAGCAGACACCTGGAAATGCATTAGCTGAAGAAGCTCAAGCTAAAGCTAGTTAAAGACTGAAATTTCGTTCACTGACTAGTTATACAGAAACTATAGTCATGCCATGAAGTTAACCTTTCTCACGCAGTAGCTTGCGTTTCAAACTCTGTGGTATGCTTTACACCAACAAAACATGCCCCTGCCTACATTTTGACTCTGAAATGCAATGTCACCCAATGGGGTTAAATCGGATTGCTGGCATGATCAGGAGAAACGGCAAGTATGTGATGAATGATATGACAGTGGATTACTAGACATTTTTATTGCTTGGGAGGGAATAAGAGCTCTAGTTTTCCATTGATATGAGTGGTGCTCGCATCCGGCTGTCAATCGAAATCCGTCGTCGAATTGGTCCCTGAGGTATGTAACATCTTTGCATCGCTTCTTTACATCGCTGTTCATCGCTTGAAAACAAAACGACCTATTTTCTAGTATTAAAGGTACTTGTCCGAATTGATGTATCCATTAAGTGTTTTCGGGGGAATTTAGCGACGATTTACGTTTCAGGCAGCGGTCTGTCTCCTTGGAACGGTGTTTTGTGTTGTTTTTATTTTGGTCGGCATGACAACGACGGCAGAGCTGGTCTTATAAGTGTTCGCTGGCAAACGGCTCAGTCTCAGTTTCGTCGTGCGTCTCCTCTCCTACACCAACAGTTGTGTGACGCCGGTTTCGCCAACCGACCGCTGTCATCAGTCTGCCGTTGCTCGCCCATAACCCACGTGAATCCCTCCCAAGAAGTAACGCCAAAGCGTCTTCAGAAAGTCTCATTAAAGAGAGCTGAAGTCCACACATCTGCCAACAAACTGCATAGCCCCCTGCAACAGCGTCATGATGCCATGGCTTAAGGTAGTCTTTGGTCTTCTTCTTATGCTCAACTTCTCCTTGCCGCTGCTGGTCGTGGCGCGGAAGTGGAGTCTTCTCGACGAGCCGATGCCCGTCTTGGTGGTCAACCTGGCCTTCACTGACCTGTTGTTCGGAATTTGTGCGGTGCTGATCGGGGTCGTTGACCTCGTGTTTGTCCAGTCGGTGTTCTTGGAACCCTGTCTGTTCCTCCAGTACACGAGCGCATCCCTGGCCGTGGGAATGAAAGTGGCGCACCTCGCCCTCGCAATTGACCAGTTCATTGCCGTGGTGTTCCCGCTGCGGTACTACGACATCATCACCGACAAGGTCAAGAAGCTGGTCATGCTCACGTGGGCGACTCTGCTGCTGAATGTACTGTTTGGCGCCATCGCCTTCCTGCTCGGCCTAGAGACAGTGGTGGAGTTCGACCTTCGCATACTCAATGTCACTAAGGTGGCCACGCACTGCCGCTGGGAGCTCATGTCAAACGCCTTCGTAATCTCTCTCGAGGTACAGGCGGTCATGTTGTCGGCCTGTGCAGGTGCACTGTTCGTCTACACCGGAATGAAGGGCGTGTGCCACCTCAGGCGCATCAGGGCTGGTCGCATCGCTGACAACAGCGGCCTCACCGAGCGCTTCAGAATCTTCCAACGTATCTTTAAGGTGGTGTCGCTGCTGATCGTTCTGGACATTATCGGTGCAAGCCTGAGGATTGGCTCCCGTTGGTATTCCATGCCCATCACCACATCGGTCCTCCACCTTCTCCGCCTGCTGATGATCATAGCGGGGGGGCTGGGTCTACGGTTTGGGCAATGGTATGATGTGTGCGGCTTACAAGACCCTGATCCCTCGCCTCTGTGATAGAGGACAGATACACCAAGATAATTGAATCATAATGATGTTCGAAAAATTGTGTACGTTTTAGTACTTTGGTGTGATGTATTTTGATGAGCTTTTGGCTAAGGGCCTTAAGAGTGAAAATGTAAAAACATAAAACGAACACCAGATGTCAGCCATTGTTAAGGGGAATATCCAGCTTTTTGCACTTCCTACGCGCAATTGGATCAGACGGGTCAGGTTCGATCGGTAATATTAGTATTCTCGAGATCCCCAAACCTTCAAGAAATTGATTTGAAGTAACCGTCTCGATGGGCAACACAATTTTTGCATGAGGCATGCGACTCCTGTAATGCCAAAGCAAAGTGGAGTGAAAAGCAAAAGGAGCACGTTTATTTTGTTCAGCAAACAATGTTTAGTTGGTGTTGATGGCAAGAGCACCTTGATGCTGTATTAAATTCCTACACGCATGTTTCAGAATGTTCGCTGTCCTTAAAGAGAGTGTCCTACTTCTTTCTGCTTTTCAGTTCTTGTTACATTAGACCGGTACAAGTTAATAAGTAATGTCAGTTGTCTCGAAATCCTTTTGAATTACTGAGAGCTGCAAGTTGAAGCAGCTGACCCCGGAGGCCAAATCTCAGTTGACACCCTGCTCACCACGATGAAAGAAACACATTCCATTTGCTTTGCTTATTCCGACGATGTGTTCTACAATGTGCGCAGCACAGTTATGTGTTCAACGTTCGTGTAATAAATGCTACGAAAGCTTAAAAACCTCTGCTTAGGTGAAAAGATATGCGATTAAGAAGCATTTTTCTCGCGAATTCAACGTAACGTTACACTATTACTCGGATTTCTGTCCTATGGCGATTACCAGAGTGGCTCTTTTCGAGGCGGACTTTTGCTTCGAGAATGGGAGTATGATATCAGCCATTTTACGCACCGATTCGATCTTCCACTAATCAGCTTCTCGGTAACAGGCCGTTGCAAATCACAGACGGCCACCATCACATGCTGGCCAATCACACACATCCGGCTCACCCCACGCGGCGAGAAATCCTGGACCTGGAGCGCGGCCCCGCTCCTGTCGCTGCCCACCACCAACGGTCTGCGGAAGGTGGTCTTCGATCACAAAGTGGTGTCCTCTTGGTATCGGCGGCAGCAAGAGCGACCATCAACCGAGCTGCCGATCGGTCTGCCCGCCAACCCTCTGGTCGTATTGCTGTCTATTCGCTGATCACACTGATGTTGATGCGATTCAACAGATCTAACAGGTCGCATTTTGTATTGTATCGCATTTGGTGGTTCTGGTATCATAACAATCTGGCATGGGCCAGAACCTTTCAAAATTCTGACAAGAAAATTGGCACACCGCTAGAATAACATGGATACCAGGTGAGGGAGAAGAAACCATGCTATGTCTGGCCTAGATGTGTTGCGATTCTTCCAGATATCGAACGTTGTTATACCAGAATGTTGTGAGCTTAGTTTCGAGAGAACATTGAGTGGTAGATGCAACAATTACAGTTTATTGCGTTTTGCGTGCACCAGCAAAGTTGTGAACAAGCGTGTCAACTTAAATTGCACTGGCATGCTTGCATACCATGCAGTTGCACACCTACACTCCCGTACTGGATCCACACGCTTCGCGTCGATATTGCAAATAATAACGCGCACTTGCCTCAGTGCTTCACTACAGGATGCATCAGCACCGGCTAGCCGATATTGGAAGCATATCATTAGACTCATTTTCCTCTTCATTCCTATTATCTAACCATTCTTTGCGCCATGATCCCTGCATCACGTTTAGACCCATCACGGTGATTTCTCGCGTCGGAATGGCCGTCAAAAAATAGTGAGCCCGATACATGAAAACCATCCGTCCTCAACAACTACATTTACGCGCAATTGGTGCTTGCCAATGTAGCATCTTGAGTTATAGGTGTATACACGCTTTCAATGATCTCTTTTCCATCCCGGGGTCCTAGAATGTGGCGCAACGCAGACGGGAGCCAGCCCTTGAACGTGCTACCACAGTGCGGAGCATAGAGTTTGTTGCCATGGCAACCAAGGTTTAAGTTTGTGACGAGACGAAGTCCTCTGACCTATCAAAGGACGAGTGTGATGTCCGAATTCGGAGTTTCCGCAAAGCCATAGGCTCTACATTTACGGAAACCCGAGCGTTCTACCTTGTAGCCTTGGGTTATAACGTACAACTAGGTTTCTATAGCCTTGGGTCATACCAGGAGAGTAGGCTGCTGCGGCGGCATGATGATCTCGGTGCTGAAATCATAGTACGTTTTCATCTCTCAAGGAACATTTTATTCGTATCACATCAATTTCAAAAAAAATTACAGAGAGCCGCATCATTTGTGCAACAACCATTCGTCCGCTCCAATTTTCATATCTGTTGTCCTACATTTTTGAAACCCACAAGCACAATTACGTGATTTGAAATTATCTTGCCGCGGCGTTTGCGAAACAGTCCTCATTATGGTTGTCATTACAGTTATGCGATCGGCGCCACCGCCGGCGCCCCGCGTTGACTGCGGGAGCCTCCGCGAGAGTGGATCCGCCAAGGCGGACATAATCTCAGATCTAAGGCGACCGGATCGAAACGGTCGCTGGCTGCTTTGCAGGAACCAAAAACGCTCACGACTGTCTCCCACGAGACGCAAATGCCCTGATCTGTCTCCTTAACCTTGGCCCTGATTTGCCGTTTCTCATAACTCGGACTAATGGAGGGGGGGGGGGGGGGGAGGGGAGGATGCGACCCCCATCCGCGGGCGTTTCCGAACTAAAAAAGATAAACCTTAGAGGAAACACCACGATATTGGTCTCAACAAGGGTTCATGCTTATTGCCAGCTTTCATGCTGTTGGTATAATAGCTGACCTCATTATGGCATGTCAATGGTCAAATTTTCCAGAACATCGCACTTTTTCAGCTTTACATCATACCGAAATATTGCCCCGTGGGGTAACGAAATTGAAACAGGTGTGGTACTTGTTTAAATCTGACCACGATTGCGTATATTTGAGTTGTTTTGAGCTCATGTGCATGAGATATGGCTGCGTTAATGTAGCAGTGCCGGCCCACCGCGCATTCCGCAGCATCGCCATCTGCCGGCCGCCGCCCGCGCCTGCTGTCGGTCGTCGTGCAGCGTTCCTAACAAAACCGCCACTGCTCGGAAACCAGAGAAGCTAGGAACATGTTTTTGGTGTCAAAACACGTGCAATGCATACCTTATGGGCTACCGAAAAGGTGGACGCAATGACGAAGCATGCTAGAGCGGTATTTTTATAAAAAGCCTCTTTTTATTAAAAAACCTCTTTTTATCAAAAAAACCTCTTTTTGTTAAAAAACCTTAGTCATATTTTGTTTTCCTTAAGCCTGAGGGAGATCCCCTATCAGGGCGAAGGCTAGCCAAATTTGTAAACAGAAAACGAAACCAGATCTCAAACCTGCAAGTTGTTGATTTCTTTTTTAATCACATTCTACCTGCCATAACATTTTTGGGGAAACAAACTGTACTTTCCTTCTGTCAGCTAATAAGCCTATGATAATACCAGAAAGAGAAACGGTTCAATGATTTCCTCTTACTCATGCCACTGAAAAGTGAACGTGGCAGCCTACACTCTGCCTAGTATGCGCAATACCTTCATGCTTCGTTGATATTATATGTGCTAGACACCCACATTATACAAAAATATCTTGCCCAATGATATCTTACAAGCATGCATCAAGGCACCACGTAATCACAAATGATATGCTTTGCTTTTCATGGAACACCAACTCAGTCTACCTAGTGGACATTTATTTCAAGCAATCAACCAGCCTTCAAACTTTGGGAAAGATGTCAATAAGATTCTAAGCTTCAAGACATCCTAGTCTTGCACGAAATGGAGCAGGTCTTTTCCCCAATTTATGGTTCTTCTTTACTTAACATGCTCCCACATGTGATCTATCACAAATCTTAGGCCACTTGGAATGCATCCTCAAAATTACCCAAATCCTGAACACAATATTGATCCTAAAATAAGCACACTTAGTTCTTTTTCAGGGTCATTTTTAGAAGGCATTTTCAAATAAGCATGTTTGAATATATCAGGCATGCATTGCAAAACACTGTGATTTGGAGCAGCCTAAGGTTTCAGGTAGCAGCTTGTCATGATTGGGAAATGATTTCAAAGATATCAACTAGATACATCAGACAGCGTGAATATTAGCCCAAAAGCAGCACTCCTTTGCTTCACCGTGGCACTACCTGTCAGGCAAATGTGCTATAAAAATGAAAGGATCACTGGACTAAAACACTTTGCCTTTATATGCTGAGTTTATCCCCAAAAGTTACCTAAATTCGCATAAGCCTATGAACATATATATATATATATATATATATATATATTAATATATATATATATATATATATGTATTAATATACAATAATAATATATATATTAATATACAATATATATATATATATATATATATATATATATATATTAATACATAAATCCCCACAATGTAATTTTCCTTACATACTGTCTCAACAAAATATTGTGAAATCTGGCAAATTTTCAGTGTCTTTCTTAACCCTAAAATAAACGAACTTTACCATCATGCTGCCGCCATTCTAAGGCCTGATGTTGAGACTCTACTATAAGGTGTGAATTACAATAAACTTAACACATTCCCGTAATAAAGGAACAAATGTTCAGAACATAGATGCTCAGGCTCACGTATCATTTACGGCCATACACACTACACATATTTTTATACAGGTACCTACGCAAAATTGGGTATGCCCTATTCACATGACTCGAACAAGGTAGGTAGGTAGATAACTCCTACTCACAACTCACACAGCTAACCCGCCGAATGTTACAGTTAAATTTACCTACACTTACCAGCCTTGCTCAACCCCTCTCGCAAAATACACACCGGGACACGAGGCCAGACGACTGACAATGGTCAATGTCGTGCTGGCGCATTTAATGGAACCTGCACGACTCCTACATAAGCGAAGTAATGCACAAGGCTGATCATCACTTTATTAGTTTGTAAATGACTATTCCTAGATTATAACGCTTTCATGTCGATGAAAAATATCTTTAAAGCTATATTAATCAATCTGATTACCTATTTGACTACTCCGCTAAACACAGCTGATCTACAAATTCAGCTTGACGGCTTAAAGATTTTATGAAAAATTCCTCTCATGAGCTTACGTCTTCAGTGAGCAATGCTTTTTTGCGCTGAGGAGACAGGGTAGTCAAGACGAGTATCATATTGATGACTAGCCAAAAATAACCCTTCGAAAATTTGGGAGACAGTGGATGTGTTTATAAATTGCCCACAAACTGTCTGCTCACACAGCAGTGTTGAAAAAGGTCTAAGCCACTAAAAGGTATTTTCCTCTTTTGGTGTTGTAATGCACGTAATTTCATCGCGTTCGACGCTTCATGACAGACGCTGTGAACTTGAACTTTGAACAATAAGAGCGTTTGAGTCGCCTTTCATGAAGGTCAGGCATTCATGTGACTCCCGCGCTCGTGGGCGGGTGGACGCTTTTTACCTCTGCTGGTGCGTCACGGCGGCGATGGAGGTCGGCTGTTATCTCTTCGGCAGGCCGAATGCTGATGTTACCCAAAGTGGCTTGCAAGAGCGCACAAAGCAGCCGACACCCACCAGTCAGCGACAGAGAAAGGAACGCCACAGATTACAGCACCTTACGTCCTGGACCACTCCACGGATTGGACCAATCCACGGAATGTGGGTCAATCCGCGGGCCGGATCGCATCGGATCTGAAATTTCCCCCAAAACGTAGATAAGGACCGGACTGAATTTTGAAGTTTGCCAGCTCGATTAGCATACTTCAAATTATGTATGCTGCCTCAATTGATAACTTGTCTAATGTCTGCAAAAAAAGTTGCATCCTCACAATTATTTGTTTACTCACATCCCTCCTCATTTACATGCGCAATCAGCGCATGTAAAAGAATGAGCATGTCGTCCTTTACAACTATGAACCAAGGTAATTCTTTCACCCAGCAGTTGGCTATTTCATGTGAAATAGATATTCTCGACATCGAGCAAAAAACTTTGATATTGGACAGAGGATTATTTTGTGCGTCCTATCTAGTATACTCCCACTTACCTTAACCATGCACAAATCGATCGGAAACAACAGAACTTGACCTAGAGAATCTAATAAACTGGGCTTCTATGTGGCAGATGTCATTTAATTTTAAGTGACAGGTGATGCGATTGGGTAGTCCTGGCAGTGAGGGCATTAACTTTCGAATGGGAGACTTGGAGATGGGCCAGATCGGGCGAAAAAGGACCAACGGTTATAATTTGCAGGGATTCCAAGCATGAAAAGTAATGTGGGGCTGCTAGGAACAAGGCACTTCGGATGCTGAGACATATTTACAGGAATGTCCATTACAAGAGTAGCAGCGTTGTCAAAAAGTGGTGGCTAGCTTATGTCAGACCACACCTAGAGTACTGCGCGCAGGCTTGGTTCCCATACTTTCAAAAATATATAGATATGCCAAATTGAGTAAAGCAGAAAACAGTTACGATGATGAATGGGATCGGATACTTAGAGTATAAAGACAGGGTTAAGGCCTTGAAACTGTATTCACTAAAATAATATAAACTTACGGGGTATCTGATAGAGGCATTCAAGATTACGAAAGGGATAACAAGGCAGATCTACGACGAGCACTGGACATCACGCCGACACTTGGAGAAAACCAGCTTCAATTAGCAATAGGTAGGGGTAGAACTATGAAAAGGCAGATGTCATGTAGTCAAAGAGTATTGAACCATTGGAATGGACTGCCAAACGAAGTTGTATGAAGTCGCTCTCAAGCAACATTTAATACTTGTTTGGACAAGTTCTATCGGTCTAAGGATCTCATTTATAGCTACATTTGTGCAGGTCAGGTGGAAAAATTAGTGTTAAGTGTGCGGAACATGGCGTAACCCAACTTCGAAGAACTCGTCCGGCTTTTTATTGACCTCGTGTCTTTGTGTTTGTTTTTGTCTTTACGTCTTAAGCGCGTTTGCACAGCCATCACTCGTCCGCTATGTTTTAACAACACACTAACACCAAGTAAGGAAATTAACGCGTGTTAATATGCCACCCAGCACCGTCCACTCATACTTAGCATGAAAATTTGGAAGACACGTCGAAGCGCTGGCAATCATAACGGATGTCGGATAATGGTTGACAAATACTTAACTTTCGGAACACGTTTTGTTAATATGACAGAGTTCTTTATTTGTATCTTACTCTGAGGCACTCACTGTGTTACGCCATCCATTTATTATTCATGATTATTATCTTCGCAAGATGAAAACAAAACAGTGGGTACAAAATTACGTACTATGGTCAATATACATGGCAAATTTGCAATGGACTGCGTAAATGTGATTTCATGCAGCCATGTGATGCGCGACTTAAACTTGAGGTAATTTTCGTATTGTCTCAGGTATGAGAAAAAAGGGAGAATTTGTAGCATCTGGCCTTTTGAGCACTAGGATTCACAAATGACGCCGCGGTTTCGTTCCCCTGAATGGAAGAGCATTTACCGAGGGGGTGAGCAGTGGCACGCGTGGATTTGTAAGGTTGGAAGTATTTATCAAGCCCCTCTTAGCGCACGCAGCGACAATGCGGAAACAACGTCGAGTAGTTATCCAGTCTGGCCTGAGAAATTTCGTGAAAAATCAAAGTCGCTTTTCTTGCAACGGTTCAGCTTTCTTTATAAATACCAAACGAAACAACACAAAAACAAAAACGGAACGACATGCATCTGTTAGAAAACCACTTGAGACACAAAGTTCTTACGTTGTAACGAAATCAGCCAAACGTTCGCGATGGATGCAAGTTCGTTACTCAAATTCAGTTTAAAAGCCGCCAAATTGATCACATCGTAGAAAATACCAGATACGACTGAGGAAAGTTGCTGAAGTTTTAGATGACCACATGACAAAATGATTTACTTGTTATGCGATTTCATCCCACATCATGACTAACAGCGTACTAGTCGTTAGGTTGTGAAATTTTATGCCGCGACAGCTGAGCTGGGATGTGAAAGGTTTCCCCACGTAACTCCAGCTCTTACTGCCCATTACATCGTTTTATCATCCCTTGTGACCTGTATTGTCTCGCGATCAATGTTGCTGTTAAACCATATGCCACGCAGCTATTAAACCAACAGCATGAAAGCTGGCAATAATCATGAACCCTTGTTGAGACCAATATCGTGGTGTTTCCGCTGAGCTTTATCTTCTCTAGTTCGGAAGCGCCCGCGGATGGGGGTCGCATCCTCCCCTCCCCTCCCCCCCCCCCTCCATTAGTCCGCGTTGTGATAAACGGCCATTCAGGGCCAAGGTTAAGGAGACGGATCAGGGCATTTGTGTCTTGTGGGAGACATGCGTGAGCGTTTTTGGTTTCTGCAAAGAAGCCAGTAAACGTTTCGATCCGGTCGTCTTAGATCTGAGATTATGTCCGCCTTGGCGGATCCACTCTCGCGGAGGCTCCCGCAATCGACGCGGGGCGCCGACGGTGGCGCCGATCGCATAACTGTAATGACAACCATAATGAGGACTGTTTCGCAAACGCCGCGGCAAGATAATTTCAAAATCACGTAATTGCGCTTGTGCGAAAATGCAAGACAACAGATATGAAAATTGAAACGGACGAATGGTTGTTACACAAATGATGCGGCTCTGTAAATTGTTTGAAACTGATGTGAGACGAATAAAAGGTTCCTTGAGAGATGAAAACGTACTATGATTTCAGCACCGAGATCATCATGCCGCCGTAGCAGCCTACTCTCCTCATATGATCCAAGGCTATAGAAACCTAGCTGTACGTTATAACCCAAGGCTATAAGGTAGAACGCTCGGGTCTCCGTAAATGTAGAGCCTATGGCTTTGCGGAAACCCCGAATTCGGACATCACACTCGTCCTTTGTCAGGTCAGAGGACTTCGTGTCGTCACAGAATTAAGCCCGGGTTGCCATGGCAATAAACTCCACGTTCCGCACTGTGGTATTATTTCTAAGGGCTGCCTCCCGTCTGTGTTACGCCACATTCTAGGATCCCGGGATGGAAAAGAGATCATTGAAAGTGTGTATACACCTATAACTCAAGATGCTACATTCGTAAGCACCAATTGCGCGTAAATGTGGCTGTTGAGGACGAATGGTTTTCATGTATCGGGTTCATTTTTTTTTGACAGCCAATCCGACGCACACATCGCCGTGATGTGTCTAGACATGATACAGGGAGTATGGCGCAAAGAATGGTTAGAAAACAGGGATGAAGAGGAAAATGAGTCTAATGATATGCTTCCAATATCGGCTAGCCTGTGCTGATGCATCCTGTAGTGAAGCACTGAGGCAAGTGCGCGTAATTATTTTCAATATCGACGCCAAGCGTGTGTGTCCAGTACGGGAGTGTAAGTGTGCAACTGCATGGTACGTAAGCATGCCAGTGCAATTTAAGTTGACACGCTTGTTCACAACTTTGCTGGTGCACGCAAAACGCAATAAACTGTAATTGTTGCATCTACCACGCAATGTTCTCTCGAAATAAACTAAGCTCACAACATTCTGGTATAACAACATTCGATATCTGGAAGAATCGCAACACATCTAGGCCAGGCATAGCACGGTTTCTTCTCCCTCACCCGATATCCATGCTATTCTAGCGGTGTGCCAATTTTCTGGTCGGAATTTTGAAAGGTTCTGGCCCATGCCAGATTGTTATAAGACCAGAACCACCAAATGCTTCACCGCCATTACGATGGTGGTGCAGTATCGGATGATTCTGGTCTCATGATATTACCGCTTTTGCAAATTGCATTGCGCTCTAATACCAGCATGGTACTACAGTGCAAGACAAGTTGCAAAAGTGGTAATATTTGAAATAGATACAAATGCTTTGCTTTAGTCGGGACATTTTTTGGGGGAATCAAAACCCACGTGCAGGAAATATGCAATCTGATGTCGGCTAAAGATAAATCTGCTGAACAATGTGATCAACATTATGGTACATGATGCATGTGAGATATCACATCTGAAATTGCGACTGAATCATACAGATTCAGTGTCGTGTTTGTCCTTACAGATTCGTTACCAGCAGGCATGTGCCTGGCTTTCAAGGTTGGTTTTTGGTACCCACTTCCCCTCACCAAAACGAGGCCCTAGATCCCTCGTTTCGGCTGGTTCTTTCATTATCACTAGTCCTTGGTTCATGGATCATTTGGGTTATTTTGTAAACACCAGGCTTTGGCCCCCGGTTCTCACTGATTGTTCCCAAATTCAACATACAATAATAAGTTTCGTATTAGTAAGTCACAAACGCCACACCCCCGTTTCTGGTTTCCATTAATCCACTCACAAACCGTTTGATCCCGACTCCTGTTCGTCACTGGCACATTTGCCAACACCAGCTCGGGTTGCTATGTGACAGGATTCTGCCATTGGAATCATGCCTCAGAGCAAAAATATAATACATCTGTGCTTTAGTAATTGCATGGGCACTCTATATAACGTAAGCTCATCAAGTGAATACGTAATAGTTTCTAACAACGCCTCCAGGTGAGATCCTGGTTCTTGTTGGTGCCTCTGACTTTATGCTGTATCCCGGTTGCTGCTGGATCCTCCTTAGATTTCCAAGCTGGCTTTGTATTCTTGCGGGATCTTTGGCCATATTATTGGCTAAATATGCGCGCTAAATGACGCTAATGGCACATTGCAAGCTGGCTCCTGGTCTTTGCTGGACCCCTCTGCATGCTTCAGGCCATGTCTTGAATTCCTGTTAGATCTATTGAATCGCACCAACATCAGTGTGATCAGCGAGTAGACAGCAATACGACCAGAGGGTTGGCGGGCAGACCAGTCGGCAGCTCGGTTGATGGTCGCTCTTGCTGGCGCCGATACGAAGAGGACACCACTTTGTGATCGAAGAGCAGCCCCTGCAGGCCGTTGGCGGTGGGCACCGACAGGAGGGAGGCCGCGCTCCAGGTCAAGGATTTCTCGCCGCGTGGGGTGAGCCGGACGTCCATGTCGTCCGGCGCCATGACCAGCGCCAGGAACGCGAAACCGGGTGGACGGCTTTCTGTGACGCACGGACGCTCGTAGCTCGGCCCGGCCGCCGACAGGCGTGGCGGCTCCGAAGTTGTGACGCCGTTGACGAGTGGGATGACGCCCATCTGGGGGGACAAAGCCAGCAGCATGCCAACCCATGTCACACGGACCGTTACACGCGCCCAGTGAGCAGCTCTGTCGATTTATCATTTTCAGTATGTTGGAAACAATACCATACTACGAAGATCGTGTAAGTGGCGTTGCGTCGTTTTTATATTCTACCACATCCTGTGGCACCTATGGCGTAATCAAACTGATGCTTGGCACCAGGCACTGCACAGATCATTGACACGGTAATAATTCCTTAAGTACTCACTTAAATGTCATCCAAGAAATTTTATCTCATTGTTTAACTCGTCAGAGTCAATACTTACAAGCAGATGACGACGAATCACGATGCTTACGCCCACTGCGGTGTTAAACTCCAAGCCTTGCCTTCATACTTTTGATTTGCATGTTCATAAAACAGCATCACATTACTGCGTTGGTATAAGCCGTTAAAACAAAATGAGCGCTTCAAATAAAAAGTGAACGGCATGGAGAGAGACAGCTGGGTTCCACTAATCCTTGCCAGTGTCAACTCCAAGGTTATCCGAAATTGCACGTTTTGAATCAACCAAACACCTCTTATAACGGCGGTATTTCGTGCACTACCAACCGAGGTAAAACATCGTGAATTTAAAAAAGGAGTAAAAAAACAGTGAGTTCACACTTGCTATCCGCTTCGGTCCACGTGCATGGGGTGGCGGAAGGCCTGCAGTGGGATGACATTATTCAGGCTGCCATTGAAGCTGGGCAGGACCAGTCTGGGGCCAGCTCGGGACCAGGGGCCCGGGGCCATTTTGGGCCTGCGGTCCGGGGCCAGCAGCGCTGGGGTCACAGCATTCTCCTGCATCGGGTGAGGACTGTGAGAGGTTCTGAATTCAGGAGCGTGAGACATTAGTGGATCAGTACCAAATACAGACGCACCGAGCGAATCTGACCTCGGCGATCGGGAGGAGCGGGGTGGGGGCACTGAATTGGTGACCCAGAGTCATTCGTGTACGGACTTGCATTTGTGCTCCTGTATCCTGTCCATGACTGCATCAAGCTCTGAGAGCACTGGACAGCATAAGAGAAAGCTATCTAACTAGATCACTGGAAATGTACAATGCATGATTTGACATGACGACGCGTGGTCACGTCTTGATTTATTTCAATCAAACCCAGCCTTCTTTTAAGGGAGTTTTACACAGTTGTATTCCACAGTTGAGTGTTCCACGGTTGCCTGAAAGCTGGGATGCCTGAAAACCTTACATTTGGCATCCAGCTGGAAATTGTGTTGCATTTTATAAACGAACCAAACATGATGCACGCAAGTGGCTGGAGTCGCTGAGGCTCTTGGGCTTGAAGGTACGTGGTGCCCTTGCTCTGTGCATATATGATTCAGATATAGGTAAGCGAGGATATAGCCATGGGTGTCCGGGTTCTGAGTAGCCTTGTTTATGGTTGAAGGTTTCAAGTCAGCTCGGCTTTAGATGGCATCTTAAGACCTGGAAAACAGCAATATGAGCGTAGTGTGTACGGTTAAACAATATCAGGTAGGAGTGAATAAATCACGTAAAATATGGGGAGAAGGAGTGAAAAGTTCCTCCTCACAGGGTGTTGCTTTACACCCAAAGTCGGCAGTTCTAGGATGCTGTGTGCCAATACCCACCCGCGACCCATTCTGAATCGGTTGCGTTCACCCGTCAGCATTTTCCAGCAGCTACGTTAAAAAAATATTAAGAAGCTTTTCGAAACACAATGTTTCAACATCCAGTTAAAACTTTGTGTTTAAGTCTTTTTGTTTGGGTCGATAATCGCAAAAGAAGTGTGAACAGAACTAATTGCGACTGAAAGAAAGACGCTCAGTGACGATGCAAACCATTTTTTGAGGCATCGACCAAACATCTCGTAGATGTCGCGCCTGTACCCATATCTTCAGGTACATGCACATGAATATATGAAGATAAGATGTACGCACAATACATCTTCATTCACATGTACCCACCTGTAATCTTCCCAAAGTCTGTACCCAGCACAGACCCTCACCAAATTCATATGGGTACCCATAGGTGCACCCCCGGTTAAGTCTCATAGCCATTTGGAATAGACAAGGCAGGGTGCTCCCTGAGTGATGATAAGTGTAGACGATTCATGAAACGTATTTTCTTACCTACATTTCTTTCCATCTTGCATTCTATTTACTATGCTATATGCAATATATATATATATATATATATATATATATATATATATATATGCGTAATTTCGGTATGTCTCAGATAAAACGCACCCCAATGACACGAAACCGGAAAAGGGGCAACACGGCTATAAAATCACCACCTTCAGATTTCTTTCAATGATATCAATCAGGGAAATGTCCGCCCACGCCCGTGTTGCCATGCACCAGCTGCGAGCCAGGCCTGGCTTCAATGATCGGAGCTGCTTAAATTAGTACATGTCCACTTGGTGTCATTCTCACGATTATCCACACACGGAGGAGCTGGGCGTCAAAAGGTCAACTCCGCACCCTTTTGGTCAGCTCGTTCTGAGCATTCCGTACAATCAGATCGTGTTTTACGGCAAGATAAGCAACGGCATCGTTGTGCCATCCAAGGCAGGATATCAAAACAAGATATCAGCGTCAACATATAGTTCTTGGCAAGTAAATGTCAATGCTCTGCTTCTATTGGAAGATCCCTCCAAACGTTCGTCCGAAGGGTTACCTTAGTTGGGAAGGTACTCAGAGCCTTCCTCTGAGATGCTGCCTCCTCCAGAGGATCCCTCGAAATTTCCCTCCGAAGTGCTGCTTCCTTCAGATGATCCCTCGGAGTCTCCCTCTGAATGACTGCTTCCCTCCGAGGATCCCTCGGATCCCTCTCGGAAGTGCTGACTCCCTCAGAGGATCACTCGGAACTTTCCTCCAAATAGCTACTTCCCTCCGAGGATCCCTCGGATCCCCCTCGGAAGTGCTGCTTCTTTCAGAGGATCCTTCGGAACTCCCCTCCGAATGGCTGCTTCCCTCCGAGGATCCCTGGGATCCCCCCTCGGAAGTGCTGCTTCCTTTAGAGGATTCTTTGGAGCGCTCCTCCGAAGTGCTGCTCCCCTCGGAAGATTCCTCAAAAGTGCTGCTTCCCTCAGAGGACTCCTCAGAACTGCTGCTTTCCTCAGAAGATTCCTGAGAAGTGCTGCTTCCTTCAGAAGATTCCTCAGAACTGCTGCTTCCCTCAGAAGATTCCTCAGAAGTGCTGCTTTCGTTGGATGACTCGTTGCGACCTTTTTTGATGATTCCACGCTACTTACCTCGGATGATTCCCGAGATCCTTCCTCGACCGTGCTGCTTCCGCTGGGGGATCCGTTTGAACCTTGACTGGAGGACCCCATGCTGCCTCCTTCGGATGATACTTCGGAACCTTCCCCGGATGTGCTACTTCCGCTGGACGACTCTTCAGAACCTTCTCCCGAGGACATACTGCCACTGGAGGATTCCTCACAACTCTGCACGGAGGAGCTGCTGCTTACAGGGGTTTTCTCGGAGCCCTCTCCCGAAGCGCTGCTTCCGGTGGATGATCCGTTTGAGCCCTAACTGGAGGACCTCATGCTGCTTCTTTCGGATGATCCTTCAGAACCCTTCCCGGATGCGCTATTTTCGTTGGACGATTCTTCAGAACCCTCCTCTGAGGAGATACCGTCACTGGAGGATTCCTCAGAACTCTGCGCGTAAGAGCCGCTACCTACAGAGGATTCCTCTGATCCTCCTCCCGAAGCGCTGCTTTCGTGAGACGATCCGCTCGAACCTTGACTGGAGGACCCCATGCTGCTTCCTCCGGATGATCCTTCAGAACCTCCTCCGGACGTGCCGCTACTTCCAGGACCGCTTCCAGATGGCCCCACTGAGGAGGGCGACGGAGGTTTGGCGGCCGGGGCGGCCAGCGCCGCGACCAGGCAGCACGTCACGAGGAGCAGGCGGAGCACGGCGGCGCTTTGACACTGGTGTGACTGGACGAACGCTCGTCCCGGCTTTTCTGTTGGCCTCGGTACAGCTGTGCAGTGAAGAACTCGCCGAGCGCCGGCGTCCAAGCAGAGACTGTCCGGTAGAAAACGCTTGCCGAGCAGACCACGGTGTCTGTCAACATCAGCAGAATGTTTAATAGGTTTCCTGCCTCCATTCGTTTCGTAGAGAGCGGAAATACGAAAAATTTTAATCGAGATAAAAATGAGCAGGGAAGGAAAAATGGCAAGCACTATTGGTGACATACAAATTGCCTTGAGTTGTTATGGTGGCATAAAGGAGATATATGCTTAAAATATTTTGTACTCGTCGGGGTGGCAGCGTTTGTGAACTGATATGTGATTCTAATACGAGCCCTTTGCCGGTTATCCGCGAACTGCCGATAAACGAACCGATTGGATTGAAATCGTTTAAAAGGTGACGAGATCAGGAACAGAAAAGTTGGAATACCTTCAAATCCAAAGAACTCAAGTATGTCAAATATCAGCAACGTCGCAAGGGAGCCGAGGGAGACAAACGAGTGTAACAATTTGGAACGATGCTGCAAAACATCTATTGCAGACAGATTACATTTGTTTACTATGTGACAGAATGTAATTAAGAGATGCCCTCAGGAAATTTCGTTGTACGTTCCACACAGGGGATAAGAGATAATCATCTTGTTAGTTGCAACTACCAGATGTTCAGCCTGAAGATCAAAATATACGGAAAGATGTAAAATGCTAATAATATTAACCCGCTGCATTCAGCTAAAATTTCTGGACGCACTCATTTACCATGGCATGGCCCTAATGGAACACACAATACCTCAGCTCACGCATGACACTTTGAAGGCCACAGAATGACGTCTTATATACATCTACAACAGCTGTACATAAGCATCATTTATTTGTTTACATATACAAATACCTAAAAAATAAAAGGAATTCCACCAGCATGCATCTTTTTAACCCAAGCGCGATGCATCGGAAACGCTTCTGTGACAAGCACAGGTTATGATTTTATGCATCCCAGCATAAATGTTTGTCGGTTAGCCCCCGACGGCGTAAAACGGAAGCTCGGTGACAGTCGGAGCAGCGATTACACAGATACGGCGTCCAACTTGCAATGCTTTTTATTTGTGTTTGTTGACTGAAACACTACTAAATCAGCATCACAAAAACCATCAACTGGCAAGATTATGTGGGACAGCCATCTCAAAACCTCTCAAACTTAGGTTAGGTGGTGGTTAGGTGGTTAGGTTAGGTGGTTAGGTGGCAGGCGGCGTTTAGGTTAGCACCATGTCAGGGATAGGCCAGCTCGTAGCTCGTAGAACAGCATGTTTGCTTCGTATGGCGCTGCACATGCAGATGGGCTGGACTCTGAAGTCGTTGCACACGTCCCACGTCCTCACAAAAGTGGTGTTTACAGTGGGCCGTGCATTGTTCCGAGTGCGCCACGCCAGAATGGTTGGCCACATCGTACGGGTTGTACTTGCAGCCTCCCGGTACGCAGAGTGTGGCAACAGTTCCAGACCACCGGCGGAGAGGCCTATAGCGGTATTGAGCTTCCCTCTGCTTTGATCCTGCTGCAGCGATAGCCGTTTTAGGTGCACCTGTGGGGAGGGGTGGGGGTTCTGTAGCGGCATGCGTGTGCTGCGCCGCTGTCCAGCGCTGGATATTGTGCGTCGCCGGCTGCCGCTAGCTCGTCTCCTCACAAGAGCGCATTTGTACTGAGGAGCCCATTCGTCGGCGTATGAGCCTGATGATGTTAGAGCGCGACTCGGCACGTAATGACGCCGATACGCCCGACATCAGCACGACGTGTGAGCTACAGGGGTAGGATGGATTGCGTCACCGGGCAATTGACGGGACGGTAGGTCCGGTCAGACACCATCAACGACTGTCTCCTCGTGTGTGGCTGCGTACCCTCAATCACGGCACCCGATCTACACCTTTTTAGCTGACGATAATATTGAAACAGGGCAAAAACGGAATCAGATGCATGGAAAAATTGCCGTCCTAAATTTCATGGTACGCCAAAAATTGGCTGGAGTCCCACCCAGCCAGCGAATTATACTGGCAAGAGCCAGCTGGATATCGACCTGGGGGGTCCCCTCGTCCTTACATATGTAGTCGGTGCACCGTTTGCATTTCTACTTTGATTTAGTGCTCGCTTCTCGTTTGTTGAGTCACTTAGCTTGCGATTATCTTGAGGTCTAATTTAGCGTCAGTCAATCCATGCTATTTTGGTATTCATTTTGTATTGCTAATTTTAGTCTCTGTTCTGTCTGTTTCCGCTCTGTTTAGTTCTAGGTCTAGTCTGTCCATTTCCGAGGTTTCGTTGTTTCCCTGTCAGCGTCCACGAGGAGTTGAAGCGCGGTGTTGGCGATGGGCGGTCATCAAATATAGTGCACCTAAAATCTCGGTGTCTTCGACGTGGCGGCCGTCTACACATAATCCACCCACACTCACTTCAAGCATACGCTCCCGCTGGCACCTACGTTAACCTACTGGCTATTGGCTCGCACGCGGATGGGACTCCCCGTTTCCTGCGCCCCCCCCCCCTCCCATTTCATCCAGCGCCTTGCATTTATAATTGGCGTGTCTGCGCAAGTTCTTGTTGCCTAAATTAAATTTAGCAACGCATTGAAACCTTTAATAAAGCATGTTTGTACCATATTCGAGCATGTCAGGTGAATTTCTTATTAGCTTGGCACCCGACGCGAACTGCTGAGACCGGCATTCGGTGTACCACAAGCAGTGGACGACGAAATCATGCCTTAATCCGGGTTTTTTGTGGAATTTACAAACAAAACCTATACAGGGCTGTTTGTTGATTAAGAGGGCTGGTGTCAAAGCCGGTGAACCCAAATGACAAAAGGTAGAAAAAAAGGTTAGTGTCAATAGTGCCTAGAATATATTATAATATATATATATATATAGTATATATATATTACGATATATATATTCTATACACTATATATATACGTATATATATATATATACATATTATATATATATATATATATATATATATATATATAATAACTGGAACATGACAACAGTATGTGCGTTGGCCATTAAAAGATGACAGCATTGACAACTTTCCAAGAGTATTTCACAGCCGTTTGTCGCTTACCCGTCTCCGCGTCGGCAAGCTCAGTACGGAAATAGGCAGCGTTCATGGTGAGCATTGTGAATGTCAGTCCGAGTTCACTGCTGAACAAGGCAAAGGACACGCTCAAGCTGGCATACATCTCCACTTTTGGTGTTTTAGTCTTTTTATGACCTAATTAAGTTCTAGTATCGGGCGAAATATTATTTGAAATAAAAAATGACTGGAGTAAGTACTTTCGAATTGCCTAAAACTCATGATTGATGAACAGCGTTTAAAATCTGCGGCAAATGATTTTGATAATTGATCTCGTTTTGCCAATATAACACAAGAATCAACTAGCGCCGTCTAGCGCAGGATAAGATTTCAGAGACATCTGTCGATGAAGCTTCGAATTATTTTCAAGTCGCTAGACCGCCAAGTGGGACACCATGTCAACAAATGGCCACTTGACATCGATATGGACGCAAAATGTCCTGAACGTCAGAAACGGCAATAACGCTGGATCACCGCGGCCATAACACGATGTTACTGCCGAAATGATCTCTACGTGCAGTAGATAATGGAACAAGCCTTGCAGGGCATCCGCTCGTATTCGACTTTTTATGGGCCCAAGCCGAGGTCATTATGGTAATGATCTCGGCATTTCCGGCATCATTACATGTCTCGTCAGGTATGGTGATCGTGAAAGCCAACGGTGACGGTGTGAGGATGCGAATGTTGCATTATGTTACTTATGTATGTTTTCCTCTGTCATCATGACTGGATGCCCGACTGTAATCATAGCATGCGCATGAAAAACGACGATATACAGTTAAGCAGAAAATGTCACAAATAAAAGGAAACAAATCTGAACTTGGACGCCATCAAGGCATTTACATGTCTGTGATTCTCCTGTAATGATTGGGAAGGTCCAAAACACTTTATAAATTAGGTCAGAAAATCATGGTGGGCGAACATTCCACCCAAGACATCCCATATGTACATCAAATAAGATTTGGTAAGATTTGGAACAGCTTGTGCAATCACCACAGGCAGTGCTAAGTGGCTAGTATGTACATGAGATGTCCAAGTACCAGCTGTCATGACAGATGTCGGATGGCACGTGAGATGTACCTGTCTCTTGCACCACGCTTTGTGAATATGGGAAGTAAGACAGTATTGATAGAAATAAAATGAAATAATTATATTTATATTATATTCTGTTAATTAATTGACAGTATTAGCAGAACACGTTTCTTTGCAGAGAAACCAGTTAATAAGGAGAGAAAGAAAGAGAGAGAGAGAGAGAGAGAGAGAGAGAGAGAGAGAGAGAGAGAGAGAGAGAGAGAGAGAGAGAGAGAGAGAGAGAGAGAGAGAGAGAGAGAGAGAGAGAGAGAGAGAGAGAGAGAGAGAGAGAGAGAGAGAGAGAGAGAGAGAGAGATATATAGACATATATATGTGTATATATATATATATATATATATATATATATATATATATATATATATATATATATATATACCAGGTCAGTTTTAATGCATAGTATGCCGTTAAGTATGGATATACATATATACATATATACATATATATATATATATATATATATATATATATATATATGTATTTATGTATATATGTATATCCATACTTAACGGCATACTATGCATTAAAACTGACCTGGTAGGCCGTAAGAGTTTGGCTTCTCTAAACAAAAAAAGCTAAGGCATCGTCGCAAGACAGTTGTTTGAAACACTCTGCTTAAACAAAACAATGAGCGAACGCGAAGCTATTTCCACAGGAATTGAGCCAAAAAGCCTTCTACTGTGACCTTGATTTCTCCCCATGGCGTATACCGCACCGACTCTTTTCGAGGCGCACTGTGGCTTTGGGAATGGAGGCATCACATCGTGCATAGTGACGAACTGGTTCAGAATTCATCCAATCCGCTTCTTGGTGGCAGGCCATTGCCACCCGCTGGGCCAACCGCAAACGTTCTTTTATTCGCAACAGCAGAGGTGCCACGGCGGTTGCCATGACAGCGATGGCGACCGCAGGGAAGAAGTGCAGTGCTGTTGCCAAGCGCTGACAGCGTCATTTGGACTAGAAAACAATTCAGATTGATATCCTTATCATCTTTTGACGGTGCTGCAGTGCCACTGCCCAGTTCTATCGTTACACATAACTGGTTCTGACGCTTCACCAGAGCATGTCGTTGAAACACGCTCAAATGTTAGGACACTCCCACCACTCCCACCAACACTTGAACCCTATGGGCTGGTAGGAGAAGTACGCCATAGAGCGGTTGTCCTGCCACCGTACTTCGGCGGCGGCTTGGTGCAAAGCGTGTCGCGATGCGTCGATGCGTTTTACCGCAACACCCTTGGAAGGTGGATACAGACACGCACATGGACGACAGTCCGACCTTTTCTGAGAGGCCACCGGGTGCCGCTGAGGAGAGCATTGAAAGAGAAACGAACGGGAGCTGAAGGACTGAAAGACTTGGGAAGACCCGAAAGCCTGTGAGGGACACTCGCGGAGCGGCAAATTGGCGGGTTCACATCCGACGCCCACAGAGATGGCTATCTTCTTTGCAGAGGAGACCCAGACTTACAGCTCTATTGACAAACCAAGTGGACTGCTGCCCGCAGGGACGGCTGGGGGAGGGGGAGGGAGAGGCGAGGCGGCGGACCGAAGACGGTTGGCCGGCCAAGATCGACCAGGCGTGTGCTGAGAACCGCTGAGCTTGAACCATCCACTGCCGACGCCAGAACCATGGCCTTCATCCTCCCCGACCTCATGTACACCTGTCGTCCTCCAGAACCATGGCCTTCATCCTCCCCAACCTCATCTACACCTGTCGTCCTCCTTGGAGACACGGCCTCACGTACACCTGTCGTCCCCTCAGGTGATGGCTGCTAGCGAACGATGTCATGCAAGTCACGCGGATGACTACACCCACGTCGCGGTGCAAAGGTCGATAGCAGTGAGCCGGCAGCGCCACCTTGTGAGAGCGAACCGCGCAAGGCGGACAGCATGGGCGACACCGGCGGGAAGTGCGCTTCGGGCGGCAGTTCCGCCGCGGCAGTTCCGCCGCGTCAGTTCTGTCCGCGCCGCGCCGGCTGACGATGAGCGATTCGCATACACAGAACGCCCGGTGCCGTAAGCAAAGCTGCCTAATATTAGACGTGAGGTGGCCAGATGTGAGCGGCTTGGAGTTCTGAGGAGCTGGGAAGGCACGCAGAGAGTTGGGGAACTAGGGGGGGGGGGGGGGGGCGTCCAGGCGAACGGTAGGGGATCAGTGATCGCAACGTCGCAGGCGCGAAACACACTGCCGGCTGTGTTTTAGTGTTGCTGTTACTCTCCGTTGTGAACACGATACAGTGTGGCAATCTGGGTGGATGGGCACAGTAGCAGAGCGCTCCAATCTAACCGTCCTCCCTCACAACCACCAAAAAGCAATCTGTTGGCATCGCCGAGAGAAAGTACGCGACCCAGACGTCCGCCGCCGCTCTGGGTCACACCTCCAGCTGTCTCTGACCGGCGGCGGACACCCGGCCCGGCAACGTCATTCAGTCGTCCCTGGAAGCCCTACGACTACAACTTAACTGCCCCCTGGGAGCCCTGCGACGAACGCTTGACTTAAAAAATGGAAAATTTTGAATGCCTGCCACATGGTATCAATCATTGACTCTGATATAAGATGTTGATCTGATATAAGACATTGATTCTGATATGAGATGTTAACTCTGATCCAAGCCTGGAAAAGCTTGGGATGATATGTGCTCTTTCACGCCTCGTTGGAACTATCATCTGACGGTGGAGAGAGAATGCTCAGAAGACAGGGCTCTGTGTCTTTAGTTGGACGACCGCACAAGCAAGAGGGACTAAGTGTTTTTGAGTTTGGAATTTCGTTCACATGACCGTTGAGGTCTGGCTTCGTATATTTTCCAGCTTGCCTCCAAAGCTGTGATGAATACAAAGTGCAGTCTCAGCCCACAACGCCAGTGTATTTCCTGTTCAATAGAGCAAGAAGACCAGCAGCAGAGAACTCCACGGGTTGGGTAGATACATGGACATTCATGCGAGATGGTTTGCAGGTTGGGTTGAAACCATACTGAATACAAATTAGAAAAAGCGAAAAGATGGGCTGCTTGATGGCAAGGTCAGTGGTATATAGTTTTGCACAATTTAAATAATCATTTATTATGTTATAGTCACTCAAAGATGTCTTTGTTAGATGACCTCCTTAACCACTGGCATGCTATTTCTCAAAATTGTACAATTAGGTTCAGGGAATAAGACAACCGTCTGGAAGAACCTTCATCAAAATCTAAAATATTTTGTGTTAGGCCCCTCTCGACTTGTCGTGGGTCGAACCTCGATTGTTGACTGTCGATTGTTGACTGTCGATTGTTGACTGTCGATTGTTGACTGTCGATTGTTGATTGTCGATTGTTGACTTCGATTGTTGATTGTCGATTGTTGACTGTCGATTGTTGATTGTCGATTGTTGACTGTCGATTGTTGATTGTCGATTGTTGACTGTCGATTGTTGATTGTCGATTGTTGACTGTCGATTCTTGATTGTCGATTGAACCCTGCTCCAGTGCAGTGTTTTCCTAGTGAGGCCAACATCTACTAAAAATGCGTAGATCGTTTGGATCCTACAGACCCTATTACGCGCCCGTATCTACAGATCTCAATGGCACAATCGTTTCTGTAAACATCTGCCTCCAACCGTCCGGCTTTATGGCACTGCGATTCCAGCCTGGCGTTCGCACCGCACTGCGCGATACTCCGAGCCACATACGGCGTTAAAGGGGAGACTAATGCGGCGCCAGTACCCCAATACGGCGTTAAAGGGGAGACTAATGCGGCGCCAGTACCCCAATACGGCGTTAAAGGTGCGACTAATGCGGCGCCAGTACCCCAATACGGCGTTAAAGGTGCGGTTAATGCGGCGCCAGTACCCCAATACGGCGTTAAGGGTGCGACTAATGCGGCGCCAGTACCCCAATACGGCGTTAAAGGTGCGACTAATGCGGTGCCAGTATTAGACAATGAGCCTGAGCGTCCGGAATATGGGCGGGGGTGGGGGCAAATACGTTCTTCCACTTACGATACTCTCCACGGACAGCATGGAAGCAACCTGTAGTTAAAGGGATTATGCCATATTTTTGTACTGGTCAAGTGTTGTTAGATTAGGCAAGTACGATCCTATGAGTATCACCCATTTTCTCGAAATCCTTCAGAACAGTTCTAAATTTCTATTTGAACTAGCGGCTCCTACGGGAGAAATTTCACTGGACTCCCTGCTCACCACCATGAAAGTAGCGTATTGCATTTGCATTGCCTTTTTATGTATGTGCCGTGTATGTATGCGCTATGTATGTGCATTTCTAGTGTATGTGCTGGAATGTTCGTTAAACACAACCTTGCCAAAAAGTTTGTGTAATAAGAGCTACGGAAGCTTGACACACCATTTATACCAAAATGTATGCAAAAATGAAGCTATTACCTCACGAATTGAACGAAATGTTATGCTATGCTTTGATTTCTTCCACGTGCCGTTTACCGTAATAGCTCTTTTTAAGCCGCACTTTGGCTTTGAGAATGGGGGCATCACATGGTCCACAGTAACGCACTAGTTCAAACTTGAATGCACTTCTTGGTGGGCCCTTGCCGACCGCTGGGCCAATCATAAACGTTCTTGTATTCACACCAGCGGGAGTGCAACGGCAGTTGTCACGAACGGTTGTCCGACGGCGGGCGCCACTCCAGAGAAGAAGCGTCGTGCTGTTACGAAGCCTTGGCTGCGTTATTTGGGCTAGAGAATAGTTTAAAATGATATCCTTAGCATGCATTGACGGTGCTGTAGTGGCACTACCATGTGCTTTTATTCGACGTAACTAGCTTTGAGGTTTCACTTGGGTATGTTTTTTGAAACATAACCCAAAGGTGGGACACTCCGTTTAAAGCCCACGCTCCAGAAATGCGATGCAATACCGCGTGCGATGCCGGATGCGTCACGATGCTACGCCAGTTGCAAACCCAGTCAGACTCCACACCTAACTTGAGTCTTCGTTCCGCGTCATGCAAGTCTCGTGAGAAAAGTACATTTTCGCATGATCAGAATGCGCCGGGATCATCGTATCTTCAAGTGGGATCAAGCCTGCGCCGTAAGTCAAGAGCCTGGCAACCGCGCCAACGCAGTTAAAAATAATCACCTGCGTTAAATCGGCGCCCGTAAAAGCGTACGCTGGCAGCGCGCTCGGCCCCTTATCACAGCAGTCGCTCTCTCGCCGGCCGCCTCCCACTCACATGAGTTGTTTGTCCGCTGGCTCTGGGCCACGCTGGGCGGCACCGCCCCTGTCGCTCCCATCCGCAGTCTCGGGCTGGCCTGGCGCGGGAGAGGAGCGGTATCGTCCGATCTCCGTCGACACCAGACACCACCCCACAGCATGGCAGGTGAGCAGGCCACGCGTGCAGCGTGACATCACTGTGTGACGCTGCGCGCTCAGAGCGGGCTCGGTGAGAAGATGGGGCCCGTTGAGAAGATGTGCGCGCCCGGAGTGGGCCTGGTGAAAGGATGTGCGTGTCCGGAGTGGGCCCGGTGAGAGGATGTGCGCGCCCGGAGTGGGCCCGGTGAGAGGATGTGCGTGTCCGGAGTGGGCCCGGTGAGAGGATGTGCGCGCCCGGAGTGGGCCCGGTAAGAGGATGTGCGCGCCCGGAGTGGGCCCGGTAAGAGGATGTGCGCGCCCGGAGTGGGCCCGGTAAGAGGATGTGCGCGCCCGGAGTGGGCCCGGTGAGAGGATGTGCGCGCCCGGAGTGGGCCCGGTAAGAGGATGTGCGCGCCCGGAGTGGGCCCGGTAAGAGGATGTGCGCGCCCGGAGTGGGCCCGGTAAGAGGATGTGCGCGCCCGGAGTGGGCCCGGTAAGAGGATGTGCGCGCCCGGAGTGGGCCCGGTAAGAGGATGTACGCGCCCGGAGTGGGCCCGGTAAGAGGATGTGCGCGCCCGGAGTGGGCCCGGTGAGAGACGTGCAGTCTTGGAGCGGGCCCTGAGAGGATGTGTGGCCACGTACAATCACGCATGCGCACCGCTCAGTCTGCGGCGTGTCACGTCGGATCCGGCGTTGGGAGCCAGTGTCGTTGTCGTTAGGGATTTATAACGCACTCAACTGCTGAGGCTATATTGTGTCGCCTGCCCCTCATCCTGGCAGGAGGGGCGGGTACCGCTGAGGTCGTGCGTGCGTGCGAGTATGCGTGTGTGCGTGCGTGTTTGTGTGCTTGTTTCTGACTTTTGAGATGAGCTAGAGTCGGATGCCCGGCACGTTCGAAGGAAACTACGCTTTTGGTAAGGCTGACTTGACTGGAGTAAGCTTCGTGGGATTCGGGGATTTTTTTTTTAGAAAATAGCACGTTGAAAAATTATCTCCAGAGGGTTTTCGGGGGGCAACCTTCTAAAATGGATCGCAATGATGCTACAAACAGTACATTCAAGGAGTCTTTGTTAGTTTTTACTCATTAGTTGGCATTCCCAAGTAGGTCGTGCGGTCCCTTTTATGAGACTGAAAATTCAGAACAGTCGTTTTTGACCCTTCACAAGGAGTTTATTGGATAACGTCATGACACTCTAGGCTTTAGCGAGGTCTACTACTGCTCATTGGATCCAATACCAAGGAGCACCATCAGGAGTTCAGGACAAATTATGCAGCTGGCGGGGGTGGACTGCTGAAAATGGATACAAATAACCCTGAGTACCTCGCGGTTAAAAACAGCGCGTGTTATAAATATTCTGACTTTATTTATATCGCAATGATATTGGCATCAACATTCAACCACGAACATGCTACTGAAAGTTTAAAAGATTGTAAGTGGGGACGCGTACCCCCATGCGCTTTTTCTGAGTATTCCTCCCGCCCTGATAGCTGCGGAGTTTTTTTGTGGGAGAAACCAACTTTTATTGGCTTTACTTTTATATTATGTTTATCTTCTTGGCTTTATTGCCAACTGACACAGTTGCTGTCAGCAGTCTACATTTCGCTCTTTGCCTTTATGTTTCATACGCAGCTGTAAATCGTGATCTGCTGATCGAAGCGTGCATCTCTTTTTATTTCAGCCTATTATCGTAACGTTTCATTTCAGTTAAGTTTCAACACGTGGTGTGTTTTGGCGGCCAGAGTTATAACTGATGCTACATACATCTGTCTTGATGCTACATCTGTCTTGCATGCTACATAGCGCGAGCCCCGTTACGAAGATATCCTTGAGCGGTTGAAGAGGATTTAAAGAAAGTATAACCTTATTTGCAGAGTGAGCAGGCCAATGTACCACCATCCATGGTATCAAAAGACTTCGTGACACTCTCCTTAAAAGTGTATCCAAGAAATTGTTTGCTTCGCCTTTCTTTTTTCCAACTAACCCATGCCCCTCATGGAGGAGCATGGGTACAATACAAATATTAGAGGGAATGTTTAACCTATGAAGATGTTGAAGCAGGCATCAGATCTGACGAAATTAGCTTGCTTACAACCATTAATATACTCTTCAGTGGAAATTTGATTTGACTGATTGATTACGCCATCGCGCCTCGTACAATATTGATTGAGAGCCAATTTACATCCATTTTTATCAAGTAATCGTGCTAATGAATGCCCGATATGAACGACTTATAATTTCTTTTTACTTTGATCGCCACACGACCAAGGGAATAACAACATTTGGAACGCATTATTATGGCGTCATGAATTCCTAGGCAACCTGGAAATAGTCTCCCCAAAAACGCTTACATCTTCGCGGACGTATAGCTCAGAAACTAAAAGGGCTTAGGACTTAGAAGGGCAGAGCTGTGGACTGTACTGAATGATCTTTAAGATGGCTATTTCACTTCAAGACCCCATACAAATGTGGAACACGCCCTTTAAGGCGACCGGCGATGTCCGTCTGTTTAACGGAGTCACTCAATATGAAGAATGAATTCCGTCTAACAAATGACGCCCGGTGTGCCGTCAGAGCTTCAGTGGGCCGCGGGCTCGGGCGGATCCGTGCCGGAGGGCGCCGTAGCCTGCGAAGGCTCGTACGTCGGCCGGGCCCACCACGACAACGGCATCATCGTCGGCCCCGTCGTCTGCGGCGACGGCTGCTGCGCCATCGGCTACTGCGGAGAACGCTTCACCAAAGACGAATACGAGGTGAGAGCTGGCTCACCAAGGACGAGTGCGCGGTGATGCCTGGTTTACCACGGACGAGGACAAAGGGGAACTGGTCTATCATTGACGAGTATCAGCTGAAAGATGGCTCAGAAAAGAGAAGTACCATATGTTTGTCTAGTCTGTTTACTGAGGACTCGGTGAAACACCCTGACAAAAAACAAACAAATGAGGTGGGTGCCAGATCATAGCGATGAATAAGAGGTTATGGCTGGAGCAACGACACGAGCACGACATACCAACTGACTCACTAAGGACGTATGCTGATGGGTGCTGGTTTATCGGGCAACGTGTTTGTATCTGGAGCAACCATCATTCAGGCTGGGGAGAGGGGTGAATAATTCAGACAATGCTTTGCTTATCTACATCTATCTTCAAAACAACCAAAAAAGAATCGTCGCAGGTACCACTGAAGCCCACGTAAATATCCAATCCAGCTGACGCGTCCTTAAAACTCAATACTACTGGAGTCCAACAGGAACCTAAACTTGCTGGGCCTGCTCCAGATGGCAGCACATGCTCTGTATACAGTTCTTTTAGCACGCTGCACATCGCTTGACATCGCCATTATTCGCCAGGTGCTGCTGGAGCCCACGGACGGCAGACGTCTCCGCTGGGAGCCCTTCAGAGGCGAGATGCCCGAGGGGGCCGTGAAGGGGGGCTACCTCTGCTCGGGACACACGCTGTATGTGGGACGTGCCTGGAAGGATGGCAAACTGCTTGTCGGCCATGTGAGTCTCTCTATTCGTCCCTTCTATCCATATCTTGCTTCATCCTGCATCCTTGCGACACCCCGCTCGTCCGTGGCAGGCTGCATGCGTCAGCCACGAGTGGGCAGAGACAACGTGGGAAGGGGGACTCCGACCGGGTACCCAGCGCGCATGCGCAGGTTAAAGCTCGACGGTTGGCCCCCCAGGCGCGTGTAAGTTTGCCCACCGTTGACCAGCTTCCTTCATCCCATAGCCCTGAAATAACCATTTCTGGTCGGAAGGGCTCTAATAAAACACATCTTTCTACATAATGACCAGCGTGCCTGTCTTTGGAATCCAGTCCTGTATGGCTGGAAGAGAGCTTTTTGGGTGATCTGGGGACTGGACGGCCAATGGGGACCGTTTCGTTGAGAGTAAACAGTTTCTCGTTGGCAATCGGCAAATTGCTGCTCGCCGACTGTGTGAAGCAGAACAAAGTCGAAACGGAAGGCACAAACGACCGTTTCACTGCGGAACCATTTGTCCTGTCCCCCCCCCCTGAACGGTTTTTTGAGTAAAGCGTTACGATTGTCATGTTTAGTGTAATCTATGCTAAAATTGCGATCACCCAGCATTCCTTTTCCAAGAACAAATAATCGGCCAGATCTGCAGGAACTATTGATCGCATGACACTAACGTTCGCGAGACCAAGCCCCTGCAGCGTGCGAAATTGCACGGTTCTGCAAAATGTTTGGAGTGAGGTGTAAGTTCAGGTGGGGGAACTGCTCCAACATTGTCCTTACTAGCGTTGGCGTGGCTCACACGTTTCGACCAACTTTTCGCCCCGGCCGTATCAGTCGGCTCTGATAAGGACCTGGGCTTGCTTGGCGTGCGGCGCTGTGTATATCGTAGTCTCGCAGACATTCCACGGCTTCGAGTCTCATGCGCACGATTTTGCGATTCGTTTCGGTTCATCGATTTTGCGATAGGCCAAGACCTTGATTAGTACACTGTCGAAAAGGACCTTCATTGCACCATTAGAAGACTTGCCTGGAAGGACGGCAAACTGCTTGTCGGCCGTGTGAGCTTTTCTATCCGTCCCTTCTACCCCTATCTTGCTTCATCCTGCAGCCTCGCGACACTCCGCTTGTCCGGGGCAGGCTGCATGCGTCAGCCACAAGTGGGCTGAGACCCCGTGGGAAGGGGGACTCCGACCGGGTACCCAGCGCGCATGCGCGGGTTAAAGCTCGGCGGTTGGCCCCCATACATTAAAATACACCATCGAGGAGAACATAGGCTCCTTGTCTACTAATCGCCAAATCGTTGGTTTGAGGCTCAGTCTTTTTTCAAAGCTCCGAGTCGCGAATGCCCCGAGACTCTGGGCGCAAACATCTTCAAATTATTTTCAGTCCATCTGGTTATCTGGGGACGACCGGAGAGGCGGCCATCCCAAACGCCACGTGATCAACAGCTCCCTTGACGAGGTCAATAAACCCCAAAAAGCCTGACCAAAGCACGTTTACTATGTACACTTGGCGGTTAAGTGTTCTCTGAAGCTCAGACGGAAAGCCACCGATCGAAACCAGCCGGCACTACGCCAACGCGCGTCGAGTTATAGAAGGTCAGCACTCACTCGCGCTAGGTCAAGTTACGCTTGTTGGCGCCGCTTCGGGGCATCATGTGCAGCTCATTACAAAGCGGTGTTTTGCCGGGGGACGGCAAACTGTGCGGTGGTGGCGACGGATCAATGCAGGATGGCTATCATCGATGCCACCAAGCTCTTAGGCTGTGGCGGTTCGACAAATGACGACAAATCAAACTGCACTGATTGCAGGATGGCGCCTGTTTTTCGTCATAAATTGCTCCTGTCGTTAGAGACAGATACTTTGCGTGTATGTCGATCTGGCCTTGCTCGGGGCTAGACCTGCTGCTGCAGGACCGCTCGGCAGTTCATGCAGGTTCTCTTGTGAACGAATCTGCTCATCTAATCGGGCGTCAGTCCGAATGCCGCTGATGGTTCAGAGATCGTACTTCGACTCCTGGCGTTTCGCTGCGTGGGCTGTCGTCCAGAGATCTGCGATCAGGGTTATCATTCCGCTTGTCAAAACAGTGAGCAAAACAGGAAAGCATCCCAAAACAGCGTGGGCCTTTTGGTGTTTTCCGGCCCGCAGCCGAGGCACGTGACGGTCATTCACGGACTGCTTAACCCTTCACTAGGAGGCAATCTAGGTCTTAAGTTATTCGGCTTAAAACCCGAAATCTCAATTGCTTTCAGAGTCCGTCTTTTGACATCTGAGGATCATTTTATTTACACCCTGCTGTAAACCAACACCATGCGACTGAATAAGCCCATGTTCACATCGCTGAAACAAACCAACGCTGCGAGACTGAATACTATCCTGAGCCTATTCCTCTGCCAATTAAAGAGTGTCCCGCCTTGGGGGCATAATTCAAAAATATGCTGTAGACAAACCTCAGTACTAGTAACGTCCAATAAAAACACTGGGTACTGCCTCTGCAGCACCGTCAAGGCATAATAAGGACATCAATTTTGATTACTGTCGAGTCCAAATTACGCTGGCAATACTTCGTAGCAGCATTACGCGTCTTCCTCGCAGTCGCGACCACTGTCGTCATGACAACGATCGTGCGCACGTCTTCCGGCGCGAATAAAAGAACGTTTATGGTCGGCTCAGCGGCGACGGCCTGCTGTCGAGAAGCGATTGGTTAAAGTTTGAACTAGTGCGTCAAATGGATCATGTGATACTCCCATTCCCGACACCAAGATGCGCTTCGATAATGGCGCTGCGTGAGCGTCATAGGGGAAAAATCAGGGCTACGGCGTAACGTTTCGTTGAAATCGAGAGGTAATAGTTTCGTGTTCGCACATGTTTTGTCTAATTGGCGTTTCAAGCTTAAGTAGCACTTGCTACACAAGTATTTTGGCACGTAAGTGTGTTGCAAACATTACAGAACACGCACGTTGGAAAACGGTGCGAATTATATGTACTTCTTTCATAGCGGTGAGCAGGCAGTCAAATGAGACTTCTGCCACACCGTCGGGAGAAGTCTCATTTTGGCTATTTCAAATCGAAATTCCGGGCTAGTCAGGAAGATTTTGCGAATATTGTTGTTGCTGACCAAATCGTACACGTCTGATGTAACAATAAGTGCAACAGAAAACATGTGAGATGCTTCCTTTAAAGAGAGCATCTCACATCTGCATGCGGTTTTGAACTGAAATAGCCATCTTGAAGTTCATTTGGTGTCGGTTATATTCTTGTCTTTCTTAAAACCTATGTCCATCTAGTTTCGGAGCCACGCGCGCGCCAAGGCACGGAGACTTTTTCGTGCATACTTTTTTAAGGTCACCCAGGCATTCATGACGCCACAATAACGTCATTGAAATCCTGCCATTCCTTTCCTTGGGTCATGCGGCGATGATCAAGGCCGATACGAAGAACACTGTCGAGTCGCTCATATCTGTGTTCATGAGCACGATTTTCAGATATAATGGCCGTCAATTGGCCCTCAGTCAATGTTGTGCAAGGTACGATAACGCAATCAAATAAGGGTGTGTTGAGGAAATGATGGTGTGTTGAGGAATCAAATAATGGTGTGTTTGCTAAAAGAGAAGTCGTGTTGTCGTGAATTGTCTTTCCCACATAAAAGTATACCAAAAGATGTAAGTGAGCTTATTTCATCATGCATGATGTCTCTTCCAATTCATTCATATGTACAGCGTTCCCTTCAACATCCTGCCAGTTGTTTCACTCTTGTGCACACCCCTGTCACAGATCAACACCGTGGACAAGGTATGCTGCGTTCCGTCCGAGGACCAGTGCTTCGACTGCAGCGACTTCTTCGTCCTGGTCGCCTACTGATCCCCGCACAGGGAAACAGGCGGCGAGCCGACCAGGATCAGCGCGGATCGCGACGAATCGAAGGAGGATCAAGGACCCATGGCTTCGTTGCTTGGGCAAATTTTCGCGGGACATGCTTAACCACGTGGATCTGTGAGGTTAACACGTTTCCTGCCTGGGTCTTGCAGTGCTCATGCACGTCTTACTGCGCAGCTGTCGCTGTGTTTAACATGCGAATGTTCTCGTCCGCCTTATGACCATTTTCTCATGGGAAATAGAACAAAACGTCGGACTATGTCTCGTGTTTCTTGCCCAGCGCAGCACGATGTCAAAACCAAGTCATATTTCGTTTGCGCCCAAAGATTGGAACCCACTTTTCAGGATGTTTGTATTTGCTTTTGCCCTGGTTTACGCAACACTCTGCAGAAAAGTTTCCAAGAAAAAAATATCGTTGTTTCGAAGGCAATCGATCTACAATAGCCTGAGAGATATTTGTGGAAAAGGAGATTAATGCAGGCACTATAGGGACCAGGAGTATCTGTGACGCAAGTCCGGCGGAGAACATTGGACTATTTGCACAAGATATTTCAATGATTGCCTACTACTTTTGGCTAGCCATGAGCAGGTCGGTCACCGTCAGCATGAGAACACATTCCGCCGATGCATAAGAACCTTCCTGTCATCGAAATGCCCTCATTTACTGTCACTGCCAGCGATCTGTGATTGGTCTGACGTCCGAAGGAAAAATCGCATCGATCACCTCAGCTCAGGTGTTGACCATTCTGGTTCACGCTCCGTGAAGGAAACGTTCCACATTTGACGATATTAAAACAAGACCCAGATATGATGAAATTAACTTACAACCATTGGTGGACGCTGAAGTGGAATAGACTGTTCTAGACAACAAAACGAGAAGGCGCTGTCCCGTCTCCGGCCGCCGCCGGTGAATGTTTCAAGGTCAAATGGCCGTCTGTACACGTGTCATGGTCCGCATTTTACTGCCTCCGACCGAGTAGGCAATACTGCATCGATATTCATGTGCCCCGCAAAATGGTACGATCGCACGTATCACGCATCACGCGCACAAAGGTGGATTTCGCTCTCTTCTACGGGCTTACACATTTTGTGCCACATCTCGACATCCAGGACACGGTCACACTGGGGAGTGGCATGCTTCGACATGGAATGGAACGGACCAGATGACAAAAGTTGATCACTCGTGTAACGTGTGATATCGCTCACGTGTTGAACTATGGATTTGGCTATATCGAAGGGCACAGACGTTTTTGCGATATCTCGGCACTCAGGGCATAAAGCGATCCGAGTGAAGCACGCTTCGATAAGGTATCGAATGGAAAAAGTACTTTTCCAAATGGCCCGGTCACACGCACCACGTATCACGCACACACATCCTGGTAACATGGATTTTAAAGTTTATGCCAATTTTCACGTTTTGCACCACATCTCGCACCTAGGCTACGAAGCGGTTTGGGCATGGTATGCGTCAATAGTGCATTGGACGGGCCATTGTGAGCTTCCGAGCTTTCAGTCGCACGGGCCATGTGTAGCGCCTTCACGAGCCGGCAAGGTGCATTTTGCTGTTTTCAACGATGGTGACGCTTTTAGGTCTCGGCGCCCAGGGCTTGGGGCCACGCGGGAGTGGTATGCCTTCATAAAGAATGCCACTGTTAGTAGCCTGGTGGAAATATTACCTCACACATGTCAACGTGTCATGACACCCGTGTTGGATAGTGGACTTGGAAATTTTCGACGGACTTACACGTTTTCGCGACATTTGGGTACCCAGGAAACGAAACGTTTTGAGAGTGGAATAGAGCGAGCCAGGAAGTCATACTTGGCAGTTACCGACCGTTTTTGACGCTTTGCGCCATATCTCGGCACTTAAGCAGCTGGGGGCATAAATCACACCGTAAACGACCCGTAATCAAAACCTATGTGTCTTTCACAAGCGCAGCATAGGTAGCACACACTTGTGGTTTACTGACTGATCACAAAATATTCTGGAATTCAGTCACAGAAGCTCACAGGTAGGGCGCCCAGGTTTGGTGCTAGGGACCGCGCAGGTATCGTGTTAGGGAGTTAAGGGAGTTTACTTGGGGAGTTCAGGCTGCTCAGTAATGAATTTTTGAAACAATTGCAAGAAATTGCGGGATGCTGGAGAGAGATTTAAAGTACAAAAACGCCATGTAGCTCCAGAACTACCTCCATTCTTCTCGCTAAAATTGAGAGTCTCGAAAGTAACAATCACTGCAAAATTGCACAAATTGTAGCACGGCGCGCAGCGCGTTGCTACGCAACCACAATCAGCACATAAGCTTCCAATAGCCACGGCTCGATGAGTACAACGGTGCTGGGCCTGGGGCCTAGCTCATAATTTGCATCAAGCTGGTGATTCGGAACCGAGTCTGACTCACCTGTGGCGGAATGGACTTGCTTGACTTCCGGTCCTGAAAGGTCGCGAGTCCGGGTCCAAATCCGACTCCTGGAAACCGACCTCTGATCCGAGTCGCCTTCTTTCCAGGCATTGCAAAACCAACAGGCCATGCATCCAGTGCCACCTAAACAAACAACGGTGGGAGCTCGCTGGCGGGTCGCAAGGCGACGGCTCGGGCAGCCGGCCGTTGTCATGACGACCGCAGTCTGCAGCTTACCATGGCTTCGAATGCAGCCGTAAGCAACTAGGCCACGCTAAAGACACGCTGACGAAAGCTGAATGCCTGTGGGAGACTGTATACATTACCGAGTGCAAGAGAAATAATCCTGCAACAAGAACTAAGGCCGGGCGCATGGCGTTATAAACAGAGCGCTACAAAACCACGCCAACATGCTCGCAGGGTGAAGATGCCCACCGGTAGCTTGGTGCAGATAACCCGCTTTTGCACGGGAACGGCACATCAATTTTGCTTTTTTGTATTGTTGCCACTCAGATAAGACGGTAATATTGGCCTTATTCCTCAGAAAACCCAGAAGAATGGATATATCATTAGAATGATATTTCAGCAACATGCCTTTACCGAAACAATAGCAGAAGTGAATTCAGAACCGCCAATTTTGAATTCACTTCTGCTACTGCTTCGATAAAGACATGTTTCCGAAATATAAACGTAACTATATCTCCATTCACCTGTTTTCCGAGGAATAGGGCCAATACTTCTGTCTCATCTATGTGAATAATGTTCCTCGCCAATGCACCGAACAACTTACGTTATTTTTGTCATCCGTTGACTCGCTCCTCGCCCCACATTTATCACCTTCGTCCTACGAGGGAAGCCTCGAAAGTCCCCTAATGTCGCAAAAGTCTCCTTACAGTCCAGAAAGAAGAAAGCCTCACACCTACGGAAAACGGCCGTGCCGCACCGCGACACGCCGTGAATAGATGGCACCACTTGTACGTTATCCAATCCGCTGTTCTGCATGACAGGGAGCGTGGCCCGGACCGACCAGGGCAGCACGCCTGCCAGACCGCGTTTCCCATCGGCAAAGAACCTACTTGAGTTGCTACCTATGACGTCGCAAGTGCATACGTCATACACAGCGACTATCCTTCCAGCCGCAGGAGCTGTCATGACGCACTTTCCTCTTACGTCATAGGTCGCAACTTGTGGACGGCGTTCTCATTTATTGCATTCTCGGTTTCGATAATTTTCGATGCACTTTCGCCTCGAGAAAGGCTATCGAGGCGAAACCCCTAAAACCACTTGGGGATCTTTATTCGCACCCTGAGACGAGTTGCGCTCATGTACCGGGATGAGACGATCAACAAAAGCACTAAGCACCGAGGCGTCTCACAGCACGCCTCGCGTGGTGGAGCCAGTGCCACCGTCCGACCAACTGAACGATGTGTTTCCAATGTTAATAGGGCAGCACAAACAGACGTGAAACGGCTGCGTATCCATGCTTGGAGAATGAGACTGGACGCTTTTCATGACCGCTACGTGCTGGCAAGTCACGCTGTGTCAGTCCCGGAGCCCATCCACATCGAGAAAAATACGTCCCAAAAGGCCCCTGTGTAGAATAGGCCAAAACGGTGTCGTTTTGAGAAGTAGTCTCATATCCTTTTACAGTAGTCATTCGACACTATGATGGGTACCCACTTGACCTCCTGATAATGCCCTGCGATTAAAACACTCTGTAAATGGGGTCGCGCCTGTTCACCTCGCAATTCCTACATATGGTCAACCACGTGAACAAATCATGATGTATTCTGACATTTAAAACATCCAAACTAGGAGATCAGTTACAAGCTTACTCAGCTTTCCAGCAACAGCTAACAAAACGCATGGATTAGACAGTCAAACTGCCAGTCAAGTCAGGTTCTGCAATTCAGATGCTCATTCGGGTTTGATCAGATGGCAAATTGCCATGCTGACTTCGTTAAACTGCCCGGCAGCAGCAAACGAACCACGTCGACCACAGGGTCAGCCAGTCCTCACCACCACTGGAGACGAGGCAAAACGAACATTTCTACAAAGACTGACATCGCTGAGAATTCGACAAAACACGGCCTGCAGCGGTTTGGTCACATGCAACATCCAAAAAACGAACTGTAGCGGCTCGGCCACATGAAGCATCCAAACGCTGAGATCAGCTGGCGATTTAAGAGACCGGTCATCACCAACCTCGCACAGGTCACCAGAGGCTTTAAATACTATTAATGGAAACACAACACTGACCTGGGTCGACAAGTTCAGACACCCAAGACAAATTCGGAGTGTCGCACCGGAGCCGGCGACAGCGTCAACCGAGATCCATTATCAGTACTCTTAGCGCGAGTAAGCCTATCTGGTATAGGAGCTGCTTCGTCCACTAAACGAGGCTTTTCATCAGCTTCTGGGCTATCTTCGAGACTCTTGGAGACTGACGGATCCCACACACAGTCCATTCATTGAATGTTATCACTGCATGTGCTGACCTGCAGTCGACTTGCTGAGCAATTTTGGACGCGGAGGCACCGAGACAGAACGAAGAGGCGAAACGCGTCCTCCTCGTCTCGTACAGCGCAGCCGTCATTGCCTTCCACAATAAGGCCATCCTGCGGGTCATCAAAGCAAAGGCACGGCCGAGATGCATCTCCGTCCCCCAGCACGACGTCGTTCCACGTGCAGTTCAAGCAACGCCTGGGAACGCCTCCAGTGATCTCTCTGAAACACATCATATTTCAGGAGCACTAGCCACCCGGTGGCGATATCGTATATTACGGCGATCACGACAACTTCCACAGACTTAACTGTTACAAAATTGTTGAAGGGAATGTTTCACATGTGAAGACATGGAAGCAAGTGTCAGATGTTATCAAATAAGCTCACTTAAAACTATCGACATCGTTTTAAGTGAAAAAGATTGTCTCTAGACCACACAACCACTGTATAGTAAATATGCTTTCTAATACATCATTGTTAATTATGCCATCGTATCCGACAAAACGTCGATCGAGAGCCACATGACGGCCGTTATAGGAGGTGACCAATGGAATGGTAGGATTTGAAGAACGCTAACATGGCGTCATGGATGGCTGGTCGACCTTAAAAGTAGTCTGGATCGGTTCCACATCCTCTTCCCCGACACCACCGCCGCCGCCGCCCGCACCGCTAACGCGCTCTGAAATGTCAACATGCCTCTGGTTGAGCGCAGCATGGCCTGAACGCATGGGGTGTGTGCGCTCGAGGCGAAGTGCGGCCGTTGACCTCTGGCGCCTCTCTTGCGGCTTAGTGTTCTGTTGCGCTGCGTCTGGGCAAACGTAGACTAGAACTTCTGCATAAAACGTGTTGAGCCCGCTAAGACTCCAACTCGAAGTGGTGCCTTAAACTTACCCAAAAATGGGGCGTTTGCGTACAAAATCACTGACAAAAAATTTCGTATGTAGCTGCATGTGTAGCAATTTTCTTTCTTCATTGGCTTCGTGATCTACTTTTACTTTGACTATGAGGACGCTACCATGATGCTGCCGAAAATTGACCTAAAACCGCCCTAATCAAAGGTGGGTAGTGGCATCTCCCCGGCAGCATCTCAGTCCATTGTGTTATGGACTAACACGAAGCGCAAAGTGTCAACAATTCAAACCTTTGATATTCGGAGGAAAACACTGATTTTCAATTCGATTTTGCTGCGACTTTTACGAGAAGTAAAACCAACGTGCCCTTTTGGTGGAAACAATGCTCTCAGCTCCGACAAAAAACATGCGCGAATTTCACATATCCGTTTTCAGCACCCTTCCCGTGTTTGATGCCGGCATATTTGAGTCGGCGCTGCAGGCTGGCCTCGCGGAGCAAACAACGGGATTCAGTAAAGCCACCAGCGAGCTCACCTGGGCGGAAGACATGCAAGGCTAAAGCCCTCAATAGGGCTTTGCGCAGGCAATGCGGTTAGTGAAACAGGATGCTGGACTTTTTAGTACAGCAGACCGTGCTCCAATCTTTTCGCGCAACACGCAGAAACATGAGAAGGGCTGCGTTGCTCGCTCGCCACGTAAATGCGACAGCTGCTCTTAAGGCAAATGCCCACCAGGCCTCCACGCGCTGAATGTCCGCTGCGGTCAAAGCTGCTTGTGAGCTCCCAAGAACAAGAGCTGGGGCCCCAATCGCACGTCGCAGACATGCTTTTTCCTGCGCCGGAAGGCGGACGCTCAGCATATTGGCTCCTGTTAGAACGTAAAATAAATAACGCGCACGGTGCAGCCGGGCGTCAAAATGGGACTCGCTGCGCAGCTCCTGGCCGAGCACGACGCCCGGATGCTCGGTCTGCTCACGCACGGCCAATCGCTGCTCACGTTCAAGTGTTGGAGCCCGTTAAGACTCCAACCCAAAGTGACCCCTTGAACTAAAAAAAAAAAACCGAAAACAAAATAAAACAAAACAATGGGATCAGGAAAAAAAGTTTCACACAGACCTGTATGCATATAAAGATATTGGAGCAAATGGTAGAATCGAAATCAAGGAGAACCAGCTATTAATCGCTGTTGCTATTAATAACCGATATCTGCTTCTGCCAACAAGTATGCTTTCAGGCCTTGTTCTCCCTGATTTTTCTACCTGTTCCAATGTATGTGCATGCATATAGGTCTCTGTCAAAAATTGTAGTACTACACATAACGCCAATGAACCATTTTTAAAAGATGTCATCATCATGTTGGCGCCATTATGGCACATCTTATCACAGTCCGCACCCAAAAATAAAACGATGACTTTTAGTGTCCGCCACGTCGGGGTGCGCAAACTCCAAACGCCACCGGGTGGCAAACTTGATCAGCAATCTTAAGCATGCGACTCAGGTGATGCACGTTGCTGGATAGGATGAGTAGACCGTCGGCGCAACTCACAGCCAGGGCTTGAGAACCATGGAGTTGGGCTCCAAAACCACTGAGATCCAGTTGTCTACTAAGTGGAAATACCCATTAGAGATGGCTCGGCTGCGGTGGGTCGGGTCGGGTCAAGCCGGGTCGGGTCGGGTCAAGTCAGATCGGTTGGTGTGCTCAGGTCGGGTCGAGCCGGGCTGGGTCAGTATATGTTTCAATGACAAGTGAAATGAATCGGCAACTGTGTGCATTTCATTGTCATAACCTCACTTACTTTACTAATACGGCCCGCAGTTACAAGTGTGCTACACGCGCAGCAGGTGCTGGAACTGAAAAAGCGGTAGCATGTACTTTATGTATTTACGCCTGAAGAACATACAATTTAGCCAATAAAAATAGGGTCTCTAACATACGGTGCCTTTCACCCTTGCTGCGATATCAATGAATTGTAAGAATATGTTCATTTAGGCCTTGTTCTCTTTGATCCTTCTACATCATCCAATATTTGTACATGCATACAAGTCTGCGTCAAATATTCTAGTCCTACATATGACGCCAATGAAACATTAGTTAATGATATCATCGTGAGGTCATAACTACCGTCATCGAACCATTTGAAATATAGAAAAGAGTCCAAGACGCGATTGCTCACACGTTTCCTTGTTATAAAATTTGTTTGAGCATCTAACCATACCTCACGGTTTGATAGCATTGCCCAGTACCAATGATGTGTGATAGACACTTGTGAACAAAAGGAGATTCCCATCCTTGCTTGTACGCAGTATCGCACAGTGATGGACGTGGGATGAACATGGATGGTGGTTGGAGAGAAGTGTGGGTCATTTCAAAGCTGTCATGTGGTATTGGTTCCATGTTTGCATGATGCATCCATTTAAAGGAATGCACTTCATTTGAAGATATTGAATGAAGCATCAAATGCGATGAAACAAACTCACCTATAGCCATTGCCATACTTTTGTGTGGAAAAGACCGCTCTGGGCAACTCAAGTCATCTAGCTAATAACTATGGTCCCCAATACGCTGTTGTTTGAATCATTTAAAATTTATATGATATCGCGGTGCTACCAAACTAGCCGTACGGAATTTCTACCCGAAACCCCACTCGTAGCACTCCAATCCCTCGACAGGTGGCCATGATGGTGCTTGAGGTGATTCATAAACAAGGTATCGTTATGCGCCGTGTTTAAGTCCTCTCTCGTGGGGCTATCGCACATCTGTCCGTGGGTTTTATCTGCGGCGGGGGTCTGATACGGCCGCGCCCTGCCGTAGATCTTCACCTTCAAGACGTTGTGCGTGTAAAACAACGATACTGTTGTGTAGGTCCCGTCAACCACAAAAAGTGCACACCAAATGTCTGACCTTAGGTTAAATGTTAGGTAACCAGAGGTCACGAAAGATAAAAAACGATTGTTGTGGTGGAGGAAAATAAAACATATGTTAGCACGTCAAGCCGGATATTCAGGGCAGAGCAGTAAGCGTTAAGACTGTGGGAAGGTCGTTCAGACCATTTCCGTCCCTTGCAAGGGTCAGGTGAGGTCAGTTCACCGTTCAAAATTGATTTACCAATAGTCTATAAAAACGAAACTTTCTTTTCCTTTGCAATGCGCTTCTGACTGAGTTTAGTTTATTACGTGCAGCTTTGGGACAATAGTATCCCAGACACAAAGATGCCATTTTGGGCTGATCTACAGGTGAGCTGGTCAACTTTGGTCAAATTGATAAACCATCCAAATTAAAAAGAAAAGATGCGGTCAGAAATCGCATGATGACATCTACCGGTACTCAAGATATCACAGTTGTTGTACACATTGTGCACAGTCTCATCAAAGCTTGGTCATATGTTTGTGATAAGCTGAGAACAGGCATGTTGGCACATGAAATTTTACGTCACCAGCTTCACAAACACGATATCGAGGCAGTTACACGCATCTTACCCGGTCATCACGCCTCTCCGCAAGATTGGGACGGAGCAAGTAGCTGACCAGTCGCCACGTTTCCCCACCTAGTGTCTTAGCCCAGCCTTTTCGCTATATCCACAGGCAGCCAGGACACACACACACACACACACACACACACACACACACACACACACACACACACACACGCGCGCGCGCGCGCGCACATACACACACACACAGTGCGATGGGCTGCGAATGTACCAACATAGTTACGGGCATGCGTTCGCACAACATCCCGCGGTATCTTGCATTAGCCGAGATGCATGGTGCAGGGTCCGACCGGCTGGTAGGCCGGCTGCCAGACAGCCGGCCGGACACAAAAAGTGCACATCAAAGGTGCAATTATGCACATTATGCCTCTGCGACCGGCTAGCGGTACATTGCGGCCCTCACATTTTGTGTACAGTATATTGCAATATTGTAATGTATTTTCGTAATAACATTGTAATAGATCCTCTTTGTGGTGTTATGCTTTACAATTTACCTCTATCGCATACTGAAGAACAAATAAAAGACCCGAAATGGCGTTTGCATGAGCGCTAATGACAACGGAAGCCGTTTTGCTTGGACGACATCTTACGACTTTGCTTGTCCTCACGTGACTTATTGTGGCCTCATTATGCATCATAATGATATCACAATGTGTTTGCAGTAGAGTTTTCGAATTCTGCGCCCAAAATGACCACAAAAACACCGTCTATTTTGGGCTGATCCTGAGCTTTGCTAAAGGCACCCATGGAGCTAGGTCACGACCTGGGCCAGGGTCATGTGCTCCATGGTCATATAATGGCTGTACATGTGAGCTAATACTCTTTTTCTCAGACACTAATACCAAACTACACGTAAATACGCATAAATTTGTATGATTCACGAAAGAAAAAACGTTGACATCAGCTCACTGACTTTTTCTGTTTCGACTTCATATAGAATGCACAAATTGTAGATACAATCATGTCCGATTATCGCAGGAAGTTCAAGCACTGGAAAATAACCTACAGAAATATTATACGTGGTTAGCAAATTTTAGAGGTTGATGTCTTTGGCCTAACCTACGTCTGACGCTGGCAGACAAAAACTGTAAAGTCACCAAATGGGTACAGTTTGATGTATTGTTCATAACGCGCCGTGCAGTATAGTGCGTTGGTACAAGGAAACTATGGCGAAGGCGCGACGAGCAATGCGCATATTTGTAGTCATGCGCGAATGTGCAGCGACCTCAGAATGCGGCGCCAGAATCAGCCGCACTCAGCAACACACGGTTTGCCCGCGATGACTCTCCACCTTTTGAAACGGCCCCGTCCTTAAAGTTTGAACAGCGCAAGCATCCGGCAGCTATCCCATGATTCAGTTTCTCCTCACCCTGCTGGCAAAACCTCCCCAATACACCGAAGCGCGTCGCCATCTCAGCAACATGAAAACGCATCATGTACAGATTGGGGTCACCATCCTTTTCTGGAAAACAGTCTCAAACAAGGCGGTGTCCTGACTAGCTTTCACTGGAGAAGGCTGGCGTACTGCATGAGGACATCCTTCATGCGGTGATCTTCCTTACGCTTCGGCGCGCACTCAAGCAGCAGACCTGACGAAGCTAGACGTGCAGGATGCCATCATGACCTGCGGATGACAGACATGCTACATCGGTCTGGTCTGCACCGTTGGCTAGTTCCCGAGAGCTCTCGTGTTTGCTTCAACGAGGAATGCAAGGTATTCGCGCAGTCCTTTGTCGGAAAAAGGAGACAAGATAGTACACAAGGACTTCTCAACAAAAAAGCCGCAAACTTCAGTGGATCAGTGTGCGAAGACAACTCGTGGAAGAAGAGCGCACGGGCCATTTTAGAGCTTTTCTGATCTAAAGATAGAGGGCGTTGGCGCTCAAGATGGCATTTAGTGGCGGTGAAACTCGAGATGGAAGACTGGGGAGATTGACACCGTAGAAAGTGCGGCTATCCGCCTGAAATAGAAAGGTTTGTGTCAGCATTTCAGCATTGAAAATTAACTGATTTACCCCTGCAATGCAGTTTTAGGCCCTATAAAACATTTTTCACACCGCGACTTTTGTGCACTGTATATAGGCTTTATATCGTATGAAAAGACCTTATGTCCTATGAAAACTCTCCATCCACTACTCCATGGATTGCACTATGAGATGCTTGCACTCTGCGCAAACCTTATGCTCAAGGTCTCCTGTCCGCAAAAAAGCTTAAATGCATCACAAATCCTTGCACACTACAAAATTGCCGCATGAACTGCATGGGCTGTGTGCATTGCATAAACATTTCACAGCTTTAAAATCCTCCTAAAAAAACATTGTCTGCACCATGAGGTAGTTGTAAACCATGTTTACAGGTAGCAAGATTACAGGTAGCAAGGTTTACAGGTAGCAGGATTTACAGGTAGCAAAATATCTTCAATTACTTCGAAATAGCTTTATTCACAATGACAGGGCTTTACACTGCTTCAGCTTCACGTTGTTCATTGTGAGATGACAGTGATGTGTTTTTTTTTTTAATAAAAAAAACATTTGACTCTGGGGTGCATAAGATATTAGGCTCCCTAATATAGATATATAAATACATGGAACGTTGGAATGCGTTACTGACATTTTCTCACTAACATTCGCCGGTTCCTAAGGGGAGACTGAAGAGACAGCACTGAATATGTTTTAGGAATGCATGAGGTGCTTTTTGTGCCGTTCGGAGGCCTCAACACTTTCCATATGATAGAGGTTTCCTTTCGTAGTAGCTCTTTAAGACGTATGGTTACACACGTAAAATTTATGGCATGTTTTATGCAGTGCTATGAACAGAGTAGCTAGCAGTCCTGAACTTATTTTCAGCTTATTTGCTATTCCGGCATAGTTTTGGAGAAAACCAACGTCAGCTATCACGAAATCTGCTTCAAGGTTTGCAGTTTTTATTTCTTTGGAGCGAGCGTAAAGGTGATAAAGGTTTTGCTGCCCACGCGCCAGTGGTTGGATATTGCTCTATAAACGCTATCCTTTTTACTTTTATACATTACTTCAACACAAACAGCAACTGCATGATCTTTCCTTCACAGTGTTAAACACCTAATGAAACATGTTGTGCAGCTCACATCGAACAGCAACATCGAACATCTGTCACATCGAACATCGGTCACAGCGAACATCTGTCACAGCGAACATCTGTGCGGTCACCTGTCGTCGAGCGAGGGTGTAAAGATGGCCCCCTCGGCGGGCAACTGCTAACATGTGAAGGGGTTGCATTGGTACTCTGGGTAAGCCAAGCAGAGCATTTCTGTGGGATCCGTGCACGCCACAATTGTGGCTACACTTAATAAAGAACATATCAGCAATTTGTTCACCTTCTGTTTTCATGAAGTCTTTCAGCCTGCACAATCTAACACAAAAAAATTTCGTCTTGCAATAGGTTTAATCGTGAATGAACTCGATTAATTTGTTCTGATGCTGCCATATATATATATATATATATATATATATATATATATATATATATATATATATATATATATATATGTATATGGCAGCATCAGAACAGAGGCATCGAGTTCATTCACGGTTATACCTAACGCGGGACGACAATCTTTTTGTATATATATATATATATATATATATATACATATACGTACATATATACACCGGCGGCCACTTCTTTCTTTTTTTAATGCAATCATCCATGAATAATGGACCAGGATAGCCTTCCCTGTTCAGTTGCGACAAAAACGATCAGGAGAAATATTAGGACAAATTGGCAATATATAGATATTAGGACAAATAAAAAAACAAATAAATATTAGGACAAATTTAGTAATCTCTCGATGCTTGTGAAATAATTGCTTTCGCAAACAGCAGCTAAACACCTGAGATGAGGAAAATCGAGGTATTATAAAGAAGCAAACGTTCGCGAGACGAGAGACAGGACCAAGTCCCTTGCATAGCCTTAAATTTTGACTGATTATCTAGATATGCTGCTAATATGAGCTATCTATTATATATTTTTATCAATCTTTAATCCTAGATGCTTAGCAGATTTTGCGTTGAAAGTGCCGCAAAAAATAACTGAACTTTGAGGCTATTAATTTAATTTTGGCGACAAGCTGATAAATCGTTTTGAAACATTTGAAAGCAAACGACTCGCTCGCGACCATTGTTTTCTGTCCGGAAGAACTATGTTGATTTCATTCTTTACTTAAAGAGAGTTGCCTGTCTTGATTGTAACTGCCTTGTCACCCGCATATATATATATATATATATATAGTTGTGTGTGTCTGTGCTTTCTTAGAGATATTTAAGACGTCGCGCTTATGTAAAGGATAAAAGTAAAGGACCACAAATTTAGCCAAGTGAGACATCCGTAGTTATCGTTTATTGTTTGAAAGAAAGGTGTTGGATGTTAATATGGTGACTTTGTAAGGTTGCGTTAACCAACGCTGCCGCTGCCTTGTCCCGCGAGTTAACCCCGGCTTAACCGAAGCAGGCCTCTGATTGGTTGAAACCCAACTGTCACGCGAATATGTGCAGCATGATGATTGATGGAGCCGAGTGACCTCAGCGCGGCATGACCTATGGCGAATTCGCCCGCGCGAGGAACGTGGTATGTAGAGTGTGGCAGGTGATGAGACGGGCATGTGGCTCTTGGATAAAAAAGTGACATGTGAGCTTACAGTATCTGTGAACCCAGCGTGTGATATCGAGTTGATACTTGCGAAAAAAGAATGCGAGTCGCCTGGAATCCGTTGTTGGGATAGGAATGAATAATTTTCCCAAGGAAACCTCGTATTCCAATAAATAAACAATTTTGTTAGTATGATTTCCCAACAGACTGTGTCAAATGCTTTTCATGATGAGGTGAAGAGAGCATGTCTATTTCATCATTTTGTAGAGAACTAGTGATTTTATCAAACATATGTGATACAGCATATAATTACCATACTTTTTTAAAACGCAAATATAAAGCGATGAAAAAAGTGTTTTCATTAAGTGACTTGATGCGAAGGTACGCAAACGTTTTGAGGAATTTTTGATAAAACTGGCTACAAATAAGTGGGGTAATAATGGATGCACTTATTTTGCTCACATGATTTATCAGTGGGCAAATGTGGTAAATCATAACAAATTTCAGTCTATCTGGGAAACTTGCAGTTGAAAGGCAAAGATGAAAGAGGAGAGTGATTGATATGGCGCTAAAAGTATTTTGATACTAATTTGGTCTGTTCCTTGTCCCACAAGGCTCTAATTTTGCATTACAGTTTGAATGTTTAACAGAATTAGTGAAAAGTGAAATATCAAACTTTTCATAAGTGTGTAAAATAATTGAACCAGTGTGGTATATTCTAGCGGGCTGCTATGAACTATTTTATTCCATAGCAGCCCAATAGACTGTGAACATAAGATAGTTCATTGCACTGCTGTATGAATGGGCTAAGTTTTAGCCCATTCATTGAAGACGGCGGCTGTCCGTCGCCATGAAAACCGCCGTCGTCATGGCGACAGCATAATCTGCTGCGGGCCGTTGTCAGCTGTTGTGAATTAGAGGTTCTAATTTCGAACTGTTTGAACCTGCACATTGCCGAACTGTGGACTTAACACGCGCTCGGGTGGTCGGCTGGATACCCTTCGCTCGGGCGGGGGGCTCAATTTGACCCTCCGTGAGATCTCGGGAACTAATAAAACTAGACACCAAATTTACAGGGTGCGTTGGCCTGTACGTAAATTCACTTAGATCAAAGTTTCAGTTTACTGGGTAGTAAAATTCAGGTCAAATGGGGTCAAACAAAGTCAAATTTCAGGTTGGTCTCTAGTGTCCCCAGAACTTAGATAACCGTTTCTAAGCAAAAGGTCACATGCTCATTTAAGGTCAGTGACCTTGTTTGGCCTTTTGGAGATCATGATGACCAAAAATATACAAGACTGCTCTGAGTTTTGCAGTTTAATAAGCGACAAAGATTACACTAGACAGTATCTTCCGAAAAACGATGCGCTGTTCGGAAACCGTTGCGGCAAATCTTTTGGAGATCAATTTGATCCCCACCCGATCAATTTGATCCCCACCCGAGCGCGTGTTAAAATACAACTCCACTGGTATCAGCGACGTCAGTACAAATGGATGTTTGTGATTGGTGCAGCGGGCGGCAGGGGTCACCGAGAAGCGCATTGGACGGAGCTCTAACCAGCGCGTCACTGTGTGTACACCACACAGCGCGTACACCATGTGATGCTTCGTTTCCCAATGTCAAGGGATTGGGACCCTTTTCACTGGGACCCTTGTGACGCTGGCCTGAGCCTTGCGTGAACTTGCGTGACTCTCTCGTGCCATCTATAATGACACCCAGGGGTGTAGTTTCTTATCCAGTTGCGGGGAGATAGCTATAGCCCTTTCCTCCCCCCCCCCCCCCAACTTGACTTGAGCTCCAGCCCCCACAACTTGGTGAAGAGAGCAGGCTAAAATCTGAGAGAAACCTGTTCGTTGTCAAATTTTAGGGTTAGATTGTGTGTTTGCTTTTGTTCAGCACCCCCACTCCCACTTATGATGCCAAACCACTCCCCCGATGTCACCCGTCTGGCTGCTGTTGCTTCATCATCGGCTCATGACAGGGGATCTGAGATCATCTTACGATGCGCCTGGCGCCCACGGCCGCTAGCGTCGTAACCGTCGCACCCAGACGCTGTGCGCTGCGGCAGGCGGCGGTGCGTCGCGGCTCGCGGCGTCACGCCTCTCATCTCGCCAACCAAACTGGGCTCCGCCAAGCCGGTCAGGCACGCGCCGCGGACACCGCTGCCCTCCTTCGGAAACCCCATCCGTGCCGCGTGCGGCCGGCCGACGACCAACGCTACAGGCGAGGGAGGTCAGCGGAACAGGTCACCATCTGTCCGGACGGGCAGAGGCGACGCCAGGACGTCAGCACGGGGAGGCACCGTCTGCACGGTGCGCCACGCGTAAGTCTGCCAAGGCCCCGACGCCAAGCGTTAGCGGGAGGTGAGACCCGCACATGCTGCGCGGGGAGCCCCTTACCCATCCAATCATCTCCCCTTGGTCCGCTCCTGTCACCGACTTTCTCGGCTTTGCAGGCGGCGCGGCGGGCGGGTGTCGGTGGACCACCTGGCGCGCGAGGGTCTGCCGTGCGCCGGATACGTGGTGCGTGACGCGTGACGACCGTCACGCCGTGGGGTTGTCACGAGCGCGCGGGTCACGACGTCACCCACTGCCGAGCGGAGGTGCCGGTCGTCACGGACTGACCTCGAAATGCTCGGGGAAGATCAATTTGGGTAAGATGCATCTGATGGAGCATTAGATGCGGCATGAGAAAGATCACATGCGGGTTTGGATAAGATCAGATACAAGCTGGAAAGGATCAGCACAATATGGGATAAGCACGTAAAGATTCCTAGAGGAACAGGTACACCTTGGGAGAAGTATGATCAAATGCAGGTTGGACAGTCTGCAGATTGGTCTGGGAGTAGATGCGCCGGTAGCTTTGGAGAAGTTTAATTGTAGGCTCTGAGGCTGCAGGACACGGATAGGGTTATGTTAGGTAAATGTTAGGGTAAATGTTAGGTAGGGTAAAAGGCAGGTTAGGTAGAGTAAATGTAGCATAAATGTTAGACTTTAATAATTTCAGGGCATGTTTAAAGCAAACCAGTGACATGCTCGGAGAAAATTGGGTTTCTGATTATGTCAAGCTCGGAGAACTTCAGATACAACCTCTGATAAGATCAAATGCAGGCGCGGAAAGATAAGAGAAGGGCGAAGAAGGTCGCACGCGGTTTCTAGAGACGTTGAATCGCATAATGTGGTCAGATAATAAATGCTTTAATAGTGGCGACTGGGAACCCTCCTAACCGTTTGGTGCCATTCGGGAATCTTGCGATCGTTCTTATCTGAGAAGATTTTGGCGAGTCTGAAAACTTGATTTTACATTAGTCATTGCGTTTACCTACGTATGACAAACGCTTTGCCTATCTTCACATCAGCTCAGTCTAGTAAACGGCGGACATGTGCGATATGACGTCGCTGAGCATGACCTTCGTCCATTTCCGAAGGTTGCATATGATTTAAAGTGTTTTGTGATGCTTAGAACAATTCTAAGAGCTTGCAGAAGCAGCTCCTACGCTAGTGTTCCACCACACCGTGACCCCAGTGACCTCTGCACACCAAACGTGCTTGCCTGATGAAAGTTTACTATCGCACGGCTGCCATAATGGTACTCTTCCCCCTCCCAATCCCACCATGCGAACCCGTGTCTCTCAGCCACATATGGCGCATTTGGGGCTTGGGGCTCTCGCAGGTGGCGGGGAGCAGGTGGTAAAGCATTTGTTAAAAGCATAGGCAGGCATAACACAAAGGTAACAGCAAAGTACATTAAAGAGTGCATCGACCCAGGCCTCCCCTCCCTCCCCCCTTCCTGGGCCGATTCGATGTCCACTACGCTGTATTTCGCAGTAACGTCAGTTTTCACCACGGCGTTAATGATCTCGACGTTAATTGCCTTCATTAATAACCAGGCAATTAGTAGTTGAATTATGTTCCAACACATGTGGAAGTGCTGAGAAAACAAATGACCAGGCAAAGTATCCTGAATGAAGTGAAACGTAAAACTGTGCTGATTTCAAGCTCACGCTGTGTGATTTTTTCCACACCTGACTTGATGGATCTGTGTAGCGTGCACCCGGCGCATTTCAGCTGGCAGCTGACATATATATATATATATATATATATATATATATATATATATATGTATATCCACCCCATCCCGTTTTAAGCCCACCCTGCTATGACCTGTGCCATGGTAAAGCCTCTTCTGCTACAGTGATGGCAATAAAGGAAGATTTTATGAGACTAATTTTGCCCATTCTAGCATCATTTTGACGCCGTCTGTCGAACTGGGTCAACTCCATGCCTGATTTGTGGAAGTGTGCACCGGACAAATCCAGTTTTGTCCGGGCGAACGGAGGCCTGTCCGGACTAATCCAGGCATGACCATAATATACATATATATATATATATATATATATATATATATATATATATATATATATCAGCTTTACCTTATATCAGCTACGAACAACTTCCTATGCGTCTTCTTTGGATTGTCATGGATGGATGTGAAAAAATGGTAGGGAAAGCTTTGTTATTGCGGTTGCTGAAATCGGGTCATGTTTGCTGACAGGTTTGTTGCTAGCATGCTGCAGGCCGTGTTGTTTGTAGCAAATGCACAAATTTGCCATAGGCGGATACATGGCATCCTTGATGGGTATATTCACAAAGGACGTCACAATCCCAGATGACGTCACACCGAATGATTAGTGTATTCACGGATGACACCAAGACGCCAGGTGACGTCACATCGCATGATTGCTTCTATGTTGATCGTCTGTTATCATCTCAGTCGAGGCTGACTAGTATACCTCAAATTGCATCACTATGCACTAGCATGTGTCGGATTAAAATCAAAATGATAGTGCGATCTGTGTTCGAAGCATGTCATGCCTCTCCCACTGTCGTGGCGTTTCAAGCCGGGAAAGCACGACCGAACAGAATCATGCTGACCATGTCTCCGGTGGCAGTCAGCCAGTGAGGACGTCGCCGCCGCTGCCTCGAATAACGAGTGTGTGGGCGGTCGGAAGATGGGACTGCACGGCCGACCACTCCGTGACGCGGCAAAACGGCAGTCCGACCGGGTGCGGGGCGGAGGTCCATGGCTCGATACCAAGAGGAGACAGCTTTTCCGTCTTAGTTTTTCCGTGCGTTTGTGTGGTTGCATCGCACTATCGGGATTTGGTGGCACGTTTTGCCCTGTTATATAATTCGCGTGTGTTGTTGTTCACTTGTATTGCATTGCGTTTTTATATTCTGTGTTGCCGTTTTTCGCGATCGTCCCGAAATGACGCAGAAACGTTCGAAGGTCGTTTTCTTCAGCCTGATGTAAGGTCTGGTGTAAGGACATCCCGGATTCAAAGCACTTCGCGGCTTTTTATTATCTTAACAACTAATGATTTGTTAAACGATTTTGATAACTACTTCCTGATAATGTCGATTGAATCGCGGCAGAATAGAAATGCTCCGATCGAGTTGATAAGACAAGCAGCTGTAGGCTGGTGAATTACGTGCGGCAGCACCTGACATGCTTTCAGGACAGTGGAAGAGACAGGTGGCCTCAGAACATCACGGAAATGGTCTGAAAACAGCTGGCATTGCTTGGAGTGCCTGACTAAAGACCATCTTGAGGGGTCTTGGCAGGGTCTGACGGCAGTGTGACAGGGTCTGACAGGGGTCGGGCAGGGTCCTACAGGGATGAGACAGGGCTCAGACGGGGTCTGCCAGGGTCTGACAGGAGTCGGACAGGGTCTGACACGGATGAGACAGCGCTCAGACGGGGTCTGACGGGGTCGGACAGGTGTCGGACAGGGTCCTACAGGGATGAGACAGGGCTCAGACGGGGTCTGCCAGGGTCTGACAGGAGTCGGACAGGGTCTGACACGGATGAGACAGGGCTCAGACGGGGTCTGACGGGGTCTGACAGGGGTCGGATAGGGTCTGACAGGGATGAGACAGGGCTCAGACGCGGTGTGATGGGGTTATAAGTCTCTGACATGGTATGCCAGTGCGCTGTTTTGAGTTGGCTGACAGGATCTATATTGATCTCAAACGTCCTGATCGGGATCTGCCAGAGGTGTGACAGGTGTCCGATTGAAATGTGTCCAAAGACCAATCTGGGTGAGGATGGGTGCTGTCGAAATGTTGCAATTATTGCCTATCAAAACCTTCATTTATTTGTAGTCAGCGGCATCACGCCCTTTTAGGCTAGACTCGCTATGAAAAGCGCATGCAATTCAAGATTAAAGGAGGCCGTGCTGCTCTCCACTGTTCAATACAATTTGTCATTAGTGCTATAGTAATGCAATTTTTAATAGACTCAAACCACCGGTTCTGCTCCACTGTTTTGGACGTTTCCAAGACCCTGGCACTCTGAAAACAATACTGACACACACTAAAGACACCCCACTATGCTTGACGTTATAACAATCAGATGCCATGTAAGCCAAAACGCTAGTGGTTCATGTCTCCTACTCATTTTCCAAACAACTCGCCCCTATCTGCCGCCGACACAGCGCCAGTGCGCCGCTAGATGGCAGTTGCGAAGTGGGACCGGCAATAGTTTAATTGCTGGCACACGCCGCCACTGCGGCGTTTTCTCCCTCAGCTGTCGCCGTCATACGCTAGCAGACAAGGTCGTAGGCTCCTATTCAGTTTGGAGGGGAGGGGCTTCAGCCACCCCCACTCCCTCCCCTCATCCCCCCTCCGCTCTCCAACTCGGACTCATTCTTTCAAACTTTGGGATGAAAGCTGGCCGGGGCTGGAAACAAGCCTGTTTATTAGCATATTCTGGGGATAGTTTGGCTCATTTTTTGCCGTGCAGTCCCACCTCCCTAGCCCCAACTCATTTTGTGTCACGCCCCTGCAGCCCCAACTCATTTTGCGTCACGCCCCTGCCAGCAGATGTAGTCCACTCGGCCTCCTGACCCGGCTGAAATGAGCACCAAGCTGACTTGATTACCACATAGCGGTCCATGCAACGGCGCTCCGTTACATGCAAGTACGATGAACAGCTGTTCTCCATGAAGTTCGGAGCATTACACATAGCACTTAACTTAACAGGGCTGCTCCGTGAGGCAGCAAGGTCGGATGCCGCACAAGCAATCACCAGTGTAACAAGCTGGCACTTTTATAAGCACGCACAGCGTTATGAAAATGCTAGTCCATGTCCTTCCCCTCGAAGAAAATCATTTATTTATTCGCTTTGATCCATGCTGTGCTAGCACGAGCTCATTCACGCCTCTCCCGGCAATGAAGTCTACGTACGTCATCCACATCGCAAGCTAATGGATAAACGAACACAAGGCGGGTCGTGAGCGAGACGGGACAAAACCAGGACGGAGGTCTTGTCCTCCTCCTATGAAGATAATCGGACACTTTGCACTGCGAACGTGAGAGGGATCAGAGCCCTGACTGTGCCCATGTCAGGAGGGTCAGAACCACGATCCTGTCCGTTTCAGGAGTATCAGGACCAAGACTCTATCCATGTCAAGAGGATCAGGACCAAAATTATGTTTATTTCAAGAGTATCAGGACCACAACCCTACCCATGTCAGAACGATCAGGACCACAACCCTGCCCATGTCAGGGAGATCGAAACTCTGGCCTTGCTTAACGACGCTTCAGGCGGACCTGACCCAGTCCCCGCTCCCACCGCGCACATCAAACCGCAGCTCCTGATTCTATCAGGAGCCGATCACGCGCCGTCTCCTGCCCCGCCTCCCCCTCCGATCGTAGCTCGGCGCCTAATGAGCGCGTTAAACGCCCTTAATGCGTCGTGATTACCCATGTAATTGAGACGGTTCGGCTGGGTGGTTTTAACGGGCCTGATGATGCGCGCGTGTGGGGACGGCGACGGTGCAGAAGGCGGGCGGGAGGCTGTCACCGCCCAGCTCGGGCATTGGGAGGACGGTTGAGGCTGGGTTCGCCCACTCGGGCCGAGGAGGAGGAGGGGCTGCCACTGCCCAGCTCGGGCCGAGGAGGGCGGGAGGCTGCACTGCCCAGCTCGGGCCGAGGAGGGCGGGAGGCTGCGCCGCCCAGCTCGGACCGAGGAGGGCGGGAGGCTGCACCGCCCAGCTCGGGCCGAGGAGGGCGGGAGGCTGCACGCCCAGCTCGGGCCGAGGAGGGCGGGAGGCTGGGTCGCCCAGCTCGGGCCGAGGAGGGCGGGAGGCTGCACTGCCCAGCTCGGGCCGAGGAGGGCGGGAGGCTGCACGCCCAGCTCGGGCCGAGGAGGGCGGGAGGCTGGGTCGCCCAGCTCGGGCCGAGGAGGGCGGAGGCTGGGCGCAGCTCGGGCCGAGGTGGGCGGGAGGCTGCACTGCCCAGCTCGGGCCGAGGAGGGCGGGAGGCTGCACTGCCCAGCTCGGGCCGAGGAGGGCGGGAGGCTGCGCCGCCCAGCTCGGGCCTAGGAGGGCGGGAGGCTGCACCACTCAGCTCGGGCCTTTGCTGAGCGAGAAGGCAGCTCAGCAGGTGGTCGTGGTTGGGCAAGGCGGAGAGGAACACTCGACGAGCGGTGGTCGGCATCAGCTCTGATCTGGTGGATGAGCTAGTTGATTCCTGCGGAATTTGGCTGGAATATGGCTGGGAACAGTTTTTTTGTTCTAGCTTTTCGTGTGTTCTTGGCTCCATGTTAGTTATACGTTTATTGCCCGCAAATGGGCCGTGGTTTTATAGCCGATCTGTGTGTTGTTGCTGTTTTTTGCATCTGATCAAGATCAAGCAGGTCGGTGTCTATCTTGTCCACTTGTTCTAGTCTGAGAATATTTACCGCAAGATCCCGACGTTTTTAAATCCGTTAAATGGTCGCCCCGTTATCAAACACGGTGAACATAAAACATTAAACCACTTCTGGAAATGACCATCGGCGCAAAAAAGAACGCAAGGGCTACTTCTTACATATACCTCTCACGTCGAACCATCCATTTATTGTTCCCAATATCAGATAACTGGTTGGCGGCAGGAAGTCTTTGCGTTATGCATGACTTCTGTCCCGTCTTCCCCACTGATCTACATCGCGGTCACGTATTATAGTGATGGATGCCAGTCTGCCTGCGCCGGATAATGCCGTTACCTCCACTAAATGCGGAATGAACTGTTAACTCAGCAGACAGCTGTTGCTGGAATGACGTCATTGGAGCTGGACGGTAATGCAATGGAACGATTATGCTGCACGTCGGTAACACGTGACTAGCGTGGCTATTCCGTATAATGGCTTCGTGTGGGAATTTCGCTTACCCATAACAAGCGTCGATTTCGGCCACCGGTATCCCGGAATCTTCGGGATCTATTTTGACGGGCAAGGTTTTGAAGGACCGCTTGTGGCGGGAACAAACCTGTTAATTTGGGTGCAACTTTACTTAAACCGGCGGGGGGGGGGGCTTATTTTGTTTGGTAAAGTCTAGGGAAAAAAGTGACTGCTTTCCTGCATGTCAAAAACACATTCCAATGTTTTCAGTCATTTCCACTGTGTTGCTGGCTTTTTAGTAACTGGCACGTACGCAAGTTTGTCAACTAAGGCAGGTGAAATGTTATCTAAAGGCAGCTGGAATGGCATAGCATTTGAAGGTTAGGGAAGTGAGGGAAATACTGTATTTGCCCCGCATATATTTTAGTACATCCTAGTATCCTAAGATGTACCAAACCAAAGTAGACCACCAAAGTTTCGGCAGTAGCAGTTCCAATGTCTTGAGGATGATAACTTGGTGTCATCACAGTGTTATTGCGTATCCAAGTCGGAGTACCCGCGGTCTTCGAGTCGCACCAGTCGTGTGGGGCGGTTGTGTAAACTGCTTATCCGGTGCGGGTCTGTCTGTATGCAAAGTGCGCATGCGCATAGTGCATTTATAGTGTGCATACGCAGCCCGACACAGGGGTGTGCATGTAAATGTGTCTTAACTCTTCCCCTGAAATCAGCCCCTGAACCCATCCCCTGAACTCATCCTCTGAACTCGTCCCCTGAACTCATTCTCTGGGCTCGTCCCCTGAACTCCTCCTCTGAACTCATCCTCTGAACTCATCCTCTGAACTCACCCTCTGAACTCACCCTCTAAGCTCAACCGGACTTCTGATC
>NW_023595962.1:15416279-15448958 GCF_011947565.3 Pollicipes pollicipes | reverse complement strand
GTTGTGAGCATACGCGACTGAGGATCATACAATTATCACCTGGCCTCACGAAGCATCTAAGTTTCGGTGCAAAAGAGCACGCGGCAACCACGAACACTGTGATAAGTTAGAGAGAAGACTGATAGCGCGTCAGTTCAGGAGAGTTAATTTCTTTTTGTGGTGAGTTTAGATCAGAATTTGATATTTTGCATTTTAGCAAAACACATGCGTTTATTCTGGGCGCCATGGCAACGCGTTCCTCTCGTCCTCATAAGGAGCCATGGAAACGGGCCATGGCCTCATAATACAATGTCATGCTGGTTGTCCACTAACAGCGTCTTCAGAAAGCTACATTTGGCTTCGTTTATGAAAAACATCTGAATGCATGCATTTTTTGATAAATGAATACACCTAAAGCAGGGCAAGGGCACCTATGAAACTTCAGGACGAAAAAGAGGATACTGACAGCGCAGTGCAGATTACAGTGCAGATCAGTCCTTTCATTTTCGAAATATGTCAGTGATTGACATTATCCATGTCCAAAAAATGCATTGCCCAATATGCGCGCCGGAGCGGCGATTCACTGCATGTGTCTCACGGTGCCAGCATGTAGGCCTACGATCACCCTGTCCCCACTTTTAGCGCATTCAGAAATGCCAAGGTTGGCGTTTGCGTGCGAAAAGCTACGAATGCTGTTCTTACAGACTTTTTTGACATCCCAAGCTCAATTCGCTTTCAGCTATAACCTTTTTTCTGGTATTTTAATTGCCGTAAGAGTCTCTTAATTCCCGAATTTTGTAATAAGAGCTTTCTATCAATAAAGTATGGTACCAGCACCGTTTCAACCGCCCTTGCGTCAAATTTGCTGCTGTGATCTTAGCTTCAAAGCAGGGGTAGTTTTCTATTCAGCTGAAAGGGGCTCAGACTCTCCTCTCCCTCAACTTGGGTTTCAACCCCCCAACTTTGGGAATCCAATGGGCAGAATCTGGGGTTTTCCGGAAGTTCTTATCTTTAAAAGGGACATTCTCTTGCATCCAAATAACCTTTATTTGCGACATTTTGGGGCTAAGAACAGGATCCCTCGCAGAATTTTGACCCTCAGTGGACTCTTGACCCTTAGAAGAGGCGTAGCCACGATTTGACCAGGGGGGGGGGGGAGGGGGAGGGGCAAATCGGGTGATACGGGTCCTTGCGGTTAAGGAGCTCCTTCTTCGTCCCTCTGATTTTCGGGTCGTGCCTTTCTCCGAGAGTCTTGACATGAAAACAGCCCTCTGCTAGGATGCACGCGTCTTAAGACGACCTTTATTGGAATGGATATCTCATAGAAATAGGCTCCGGTTTTTAAAATTCCTAACTTTATTTTCTAAAGGATTCTAACTTGATGGTCGGGAACCGTTTTTATGTTTAAGAAGCCCTATGGGTGTCTTAAACTGCAAAAAGTAGCGAACGAACCCCGCGACTTCCCGGGGGGCCGGGGAGGGGATAGTGGCTTCAAAAGTCTGCCCCCCCCCCTCATTACTTGCCCTGCTGAGCCTCTCCAAGTTTAGAGCACAAAAATCAATTGAGTCCGTTCCGTGATTCATACGAGCATGGGTAACAGTGAACGGCAAAAAGGGATGGTCGCAAGGGGCTCAGTCTCATGACACGGAACAGCTGAAGGTACGGCGCCCGCTCTGAAACAAATTCAGGCCGCGCACCTGCCCCCATCATGCAAAGGTTTATCCGTTCTCACTGCTGGTTTGCCTTCCTGTCAAACATCTGAGAAACGATGTCAAAGGCTTGTTGGATTTCCTGACAGTAATCGAATCTCCTTTCGAGAAGAATGACCTCCTCTTTGTCTGCACGCGTTGAACCACCTCACCAAATACAGCGCCACGACCAGGTGCTAAAGCTTTCAGGACCCCTTAAATTAACTTAGCATGGTCATTGCGCCGTATGAGAAACTTCCAGTATCGGTATCCGACCACCTACGACGCCAAAAGCGCCAAATTTGCCAGGTCTCTGGCCATGGAAGCTTCATTTTCGGAACAGCCCGCAGATAAGAGTCGCGGTTAGGTTCTCAACAACGGGAGTTAACAGTAATTATGCACATACGTCTCGCCAAAGCCAAACATATTGCTTGGAAGAATACACTGCTCTTATTTATTACCTGCATTTGGAACTGGGTGCCTATTTTTGTGGATTGCGTACGCGAAATGAATAAATAAATGAATATTTAAAAAGCGCAAATTTCCGGTGTTCCTGTTACCGTCTGGGCAGCCAAAGTCGTGTTCGTTTAAAACCCTGCCGTTCCGTTGATCTCTTTTGGCGCCCGATGGTGAAATCCCCGCTACCGCTAGGCAGCCAGCCACCGATGCATACAATATCCCGTAAAGCAGCCGAACAAAGCAAACGCGTCCTGTTCTCTAGCATATACATCTCTGCCTTCAGATGTACTCGGGACCTGCTGAACACCGCCCGCCGGTTTGCAGTGTTCGCCGCGTGGCCGACGTCAGCGCCCGGGGCCGACCCCCCCGGGACGCATTGTTCGTGGCGCTGTGTGCTTTATACCAACACCCAGCGGAGCCGAAGCCTTCATTCTGTGAATACACACGCGGGGCGGCATGTCCCACGTCCCTTGTCCCTTGTCCCTTGATGTCCCTTGAAGCTGCCATGCCAGCCACATTGAGTTGAGGTGGCTGGTGGGTGGGCGATCCCGGGCGCTGGTGCTGGCTGGACTCTGGTATATTTCTACTTTTGTTGAAACGCAATGTCATCATTTCTTTCTTCCCATCCTTTCCTTTATGCGATGGGAAGGAAGAAATGCCAGGAGCAGAAACGCAGAAAATGCACAACAAGCAGAGGCGCGCGAGAAATATAGACGCTTGATCGGGGTTTATAAGGGCCAGAAACTTGCCTCGAACTGAGTCAGACTTCTTCTGTGTGCTAGGTAAGCGCTACTAAATTTACGGTCATGTAGCAGACACGTCATCATCATAAGTCGTCATTCCCTAGAGCCAACTTTTAATGTCCCAAGTTATGAAATTCGAGCCCCCTAAGGTTAAACAGGGTCAGCCTCCCGATCGGTTTCCGAAGTACCCTCAGGACTCTCATGCAGCCATCACTAACCTGCATACCTTTTCTAAGCGAAAGGTCATTTGTGTTCACTTAAGGACAGTGACCTTTTTGCCTTCAGAATGTCACGATGATCAAACACCTACGAGATTGTTTGACTCGTTCATCAAAACTGTCTGTGCTTGTCATCGATAAATTTGAACTGAGCTAAAATATTATTACATAAAGGAAGTTTTCCAGTAAAAAGGCAGCTTGGTTTCAACCTGCCTGACATTCGCTTTGGATCAAAGGTCAATGGAATTAGTCGTTGTCCTAAATTAAGCTATCCAATGGCCTAAGAAGCCATCTTACAGATGTATGACCCCGCCTAATGCTTCATTATAGCATCAGGTTGAGCGCTTCTCTCGGAGTCGCTTTCGCTGACAGCCATGTCGCGGATGTTTCTTGTCATAGGTCCGCAACGTTGCTAGGCGCATCTGCTTTTTAATGCCAAACGATCCACTATTTCATTGCCCACGGCTAAAGACACTAAAGTAAGACTTCATCCTACCGTTCGAAAGTTATTCTTGGAAACCTCGGCGGTTAAGCTGACCCCCACCCATTCCAAGCGGGTTCTAAGCGAGGACTTCACCACGCAAGACCACGGTCGCTTATTCTTGGAAACCTGCTGACAAAACGATGTGCCGGAACGGGCAATGATTGGCAGCGTTTTCCCTTCTCCTGGCCGCTGGGTGTTTTGTGGAAGGCTATGGCCATAGTTGTCACTGCTCTGGCGCTGTTGCTGTGGAGCTGTGCCTAAACCTACCTGGTGTCGAGGAGGTCAGGTACATCGCCACTGTGTCCGGATGGGCTGTTGCTATGGAGCTGTGCTTAAACCTACCTGGTGTCGAGGTGGTCAGGTACATCGCAAATGTATTCAGTTGGGCTGTTGCTGTGGAGCTGTGCCTAAACCTACCTGGTGTCGAGGTGGTCAGGTACATCGCCACCGTGTCCAGTTGGGCTGTTGCTATGGAGCTTTGCCTCAACATACCTGGTGTCGAGGTGGTCAGGTACATCGCCACTGTGTCCAGTTGGGCTGTTGCTGTGGAGCTGTGCCTCAACATACCTGGTGTCGAGGTGGTCAGGCACATCGCCACTGTGTCCAGTTGGGCTGTTGCTGTGGAGCTGTGCTTAAACCTACCTGGTGTCGAGGTGGTCAGGTACATCGCCACTGTGTCCGGTTGGGCTATTGCTATGGAGCTGTGCTTAAACCTACCTGGTGTCGAGGTGGTCAGGTACATCGCAAATGTGTTCAGTTGGGCTGTTGCTGTGGAGCTGTGCTTAAACCTACCTGGTGTCGAGGTGGTCAGGTACATCGCCACCGTGTCCAGTTGGGCTGTTGCTATGGAGCTGTGCCTAAACCTTCTTGGTGTCGGGGTGGTCAGGTACATCGCAAATGTGTTCAGTTGGGCTGCTCCCTCTTATAGTCAAAACGTGACTATCGAACGCATTATGTAAGCTAAACATGCTGCCAGGAGCTAAAGCGGTGTATGCGGACGAGCTATGCAATGTATATGTGGGCGAGTTATCTGCTAGACTCCGTACCAACATGAGGCCATACAAGTCGGGGTTTACAAGCGCCAACATAACAAGCAACTCTTTGAACATTAACTTAACCCGTTTCATTACCACATCTTGCTCAATATCCAATATTTCCACTCGAATATTGACCGAGTCCTGCTGTGCCGCGGCCGCGCTGAGGGCGGCGAACAGCTCTGAATGCTTAGGCCTCGGAGGCCAGCTGTCATCGCTACCCAGCGAGTCGACCTGAACGGCCGCGTGAGGCTGGAGGATCGCGCAACATTACGCGCTAATCACAATCGCCCCAATCCGGTATTGACCGGGTCCTCAGCGGCGCTCCGTTGACCGGGAGCGGGGCTGGTTTGGCACCCGCTTATCTTAAGAGCGGCCGGACCGACTTAAAATGTTCAAGCGGCAGTCGATAGCGCCGGGGCGTGCAGTCTCAAGCCACACAACAAGCCTAGCGGCTTCCGCCGCCGCGCACCTGAGCCCGCCGCCCGCTGCCGTGGGTCTGGGCCATCCGGGCCAAGGGCGACATGCCCTGTAACGCACTTCAACAAGCTATAGCTCAGTCACTGTTGCAAATCGCTGCTTGAAACTTGGCGCAGGCGTTTTTCATAGTCGTATCGGGAATGGTCGTTTGATCGCTGCATAATCGCATCATTTTTGCGTCAGTGTAACTTTGAGCTTGAATCCAAACATTAAAACGCACTTTTTATCTAAATGTTTGCTTCTTACCATGCCAGTATTTTAAGGAACAATGTTGTAGCAATGCGACAAGGCATATAAATGATGAACTAATTGGCTGACGTTTTCACGTAAGCTGTCGAGGGAATTTGCGAGGAACGTTATGTATATAATTAAGACGGTACTTATAAGCTTAATCCTCGTAGAAAAACCTGGAAAATGGAAATATAGATGCTTTGATATTCCGGCTACATGCCTTCATCGAAACGAATATCAGGAGTAAATTCAACATTGTTTGCTGATCCTGCCCGATTTTTTATTTCTCTCAAACAGCAAGCCACATATTTGACAAGCCCAAAATATTCAGGGAATTAAACAGGGAGCGATTGGAAGTAATTATTACGATACAGTGTGCATCCAACCTAGAATTGAAATGCGCAAAATATACGTGCTTATGCAGACAAGATCGATTAAAACGACATCACGCATCACGCATCAGTCACATGTGCAAGTGGTTTCAAGTAAACAGGCATCACACATCACACATCAATTGTGCATGCAAGCGATTTCAATTCAACAGGCATCACGCATCACGCGTCAGGCATCACCCATACATCTAAAAGATTTTAAGCCAGGACACATCACACATCACGGCATATTCACATCAGCAGCCATGATTAGCTCTGTACGTTCTGGTTTTGGTCACGCCTTATAAGAACGAATTCACTCATTTTCTGGTCTGGATCGCCTTGTGCTCGGTAGATAACTTTGAGCTCTAAAATGAGTATAGGGCCGGTACCTCCCTGGATTTTACACGGAATATGTTTTTTATAGCTCGCTGAAATAGGTATTCCTGTTTTATTTTTACCGTTTCATTTATCATTACATCATATATATATATATATATATATATATATATATACATATATGTATGTGTGCATGTAGAAATGCATATGTATATGATGCATATATGTATGTATAGTAATAATACGTATACATGATATCTGAAACGATCGGGGAGCATGGGCTCCCCGAGGCTATGCCACGCCTGGTTTTTACACAGCTTTACGCTTAATTCGTGAACCATGCTTTTGCGAACAAACCTCTTGTCACCCAGGCATGCACAAATGACACCTATTGCCCCCTGCCACTTAGTCTTTGATATAGAAGGTTTCACCAGATACTGTTTTGGCTTATGATTGTTCTTCCAAGCTATGCACACGCACAGTTTTGACTTTCCAACGATTTCTAACGAGTTTCTAACGATGTGTTTGATCTTTTAAAGCAACTGCTCGCCCATGTAAGGCAGTGTTAAGAATCTATCGTCCGACAGGGTATGGCTCAATTTACTTCCATCTATCCCCCACGTGCCCTAGATTTCTACCTCTTCTAACATTCCACCTAAAAGTCGTTGAGAACATCCATTGCCCAATAGCGAAGTCCATATTTTGTTTTTGCTCCATCTTCCCTTTTCATCACTTGATGGGTCATTTGGAGTCCTACGGAACATGTTACGGCTTATATTGTGCTTGGTGGAAACTGGATGCGCCGATTCAAAGTGCAGAATTGTACCGGAGTTGGTGGGCTTGATAAAGGGTTTTTTTTTCTAACGTTGCGAGACTGTTCCTCCATTTTATCGCCACTAGCGCATCTAAATATGGGATCCTCTTTCCGATACCCTTATACTCCATCGTAAAGGCTAAATTGGGATGTCAATTGTCTGCGGACTCTAAAAGCTCTTCAAGGGCACGCTGTCCGTGCGTCCATGCTATGCCATAATCATCGATACATCTAACTAAGAAAGTTGGTTTTAGTGGGGTAGCGGGCAGGCCTTCGTTTCGAAGTGGTGGGAAAATAATATCGCCGGAAGAGGAGCGCAGCGGAAAGAAAAATAATTGTCCTGGATACACTGCTCTAAACGACCGCAGATGTCCTCTTCTGATAGACCAAAAGCATCAATTTCATGGAAATATTCGTCTACCTTAGCTTTCACGGCAGTGATTGCCAATTGAACAGTATAAAGCCATGTAAATTGACAGCATCTACAATGAAGTGAGTACCGCACTCTGGTAACGGCTCTGAATGTAAGCGATTGGAAGCCTTTTTAAAAAGTATCTGGCGTCCCTCAGATGAGTGAGGACAAGCCTCACAAGTTAGTTAAGTATTTTCTCTCAAGGACCCGATTTTCTCTGTAGGACCACCGCACGTAAATGTAGCGGGTCTAAAGGGCACTGTAGGTTTGCGATCCTCCGATGTGCCATAGAACACAGGCGTTATACTGTGTCTAGGTGTTGAATCTTTGATTGTTTGGTCCGAAAGTTTTGCGCTAGGTATTGTGTTAAGTGTTCTTTTTGTGTTAGCCTCTACCTGGGAGACCGGGTTCTTATTCAGCTTTTCGTTGCTGTCTCCGTCGTTACGCATGGCCTGAGCCTTGTTCGCATAAGGTGCTTATCCAATTATCCAAGATTACAAAGCCTTTACACTTATTGCTCTGTTTTACTATTCTATCTTCATTTTTGCAAAGGTCTCTGATGAAATTCCGCTGATCTACAGTGACATTTAGTTTTTCCACTTACGATTTTTTAGCGTGCGCAGTACATCATCCTTCAGTTTCTGTAGGCTAGCTTTTTTATCGATATTGGACGGTTCAGGAAATTTATTCCTCATATCCGGAAATTTTAGGGACAGATGCGGGATACAATCTCCATGAGGCTTACAATCATTCACAGGCAGAAGAGTTGCCAGGAGGGCTGTATTTTCTTCAGTGTAGATAGCGATAATGTATGTGGCATTATACCAATCATTGAGGCTATGGCTGTCGTGAGAACTAAGCCCATGGGAAGAGGTAACTCTGTTTGTGTTTTAAACCCATAAATTAATGGAACCGGGGGCCGCATGACTGCATGGAATAAAACACCTATGCTTGTCAATTCACAATGATTCCGTGAACTTTATAGAAGTTTTAGGTGTACTTGCGAGGGTAATTATGCACATAGATAAGACAGCAGTAATAGCCTTATTTCTGGGACAAAAACAAGAAGAAAAGGGACAGATGCATTGCCATCCCGCCAACATTCCTTTATCGAAACGTTCTGCTATTCCTTTTGCTAGAGGCTGTTGCCAAAATATTAACGCATCCATATCTCAATCCTCCCGGTTTTTCCACCAAGAGTAAGACTATTACTAGCGTCTTGTTTCATGAACTTTTCTAAGTCGATAGCGCTCAGGGGCTGTAAAGGAACTTTAAGAGGTTTTATGGAGGCATCGAGGCCAACGTCAACGCACATAGCAGACTGAAATCGGCTGAAAACGTTCATTAACGTATTCCACTTATGATCGCCTGGAGATGTTCAATTTACCTTCCAACTGAAAAATAAAAAATGACTCAAACTAGTGATAAATAAGCGCGCTTGCAAGGCTTAGAAACACGAATCCGTACCCACGGCATCGCAGTCTCCGTGGGCTGCGCGGCATCGGCCCCGCGGCTAACACTGAACCGTGACCACAGCGCAGACGAAAGCGATGCCGTATCCGAAAAAGTTGCCGTTGAAATACTCAAGACATCAATTAGATCGTTTTTAAAGTGTTTTGAGGGCACCTGCACAATTTTTAGGCTCATGATGGGAACGGATTAACATTTGAGACATCGCAAACTGATGTTGAAACCTGGTGGCGGAAATCGAAACTAAAACCCTTCTTTTAGTGGTGCTGTAGCCGTCACTAAGTTTGGAAGACGATCATAAAAGTAAACTGGCGACATTTATGCCATAGCGTAATCTTAGAGCGGCACTACTTGATTTTGAACGGAATTTCGAAAGCATTACTTACAACGGTCGCTCTCGCGCTCCTGGCTGGCTCAGGGCCCTCCCAATGCGTCACTGTGGAGTCGTATCGTAAGTTCTCGTACATCCTTTCACTGTCAGAGGACCCGACCAACGCGAGAGGCCCTATGGCTCTGACACTCAGTATCCCGTCCATGTCCTCGTTCATCAGATCTTCCGCTGGCCGACTCGGAGCTCCTTACAGACTCGACAACTTCGGCTAGACACTCTCGTCCTTTGACCGACAGCCCCCCCCCCCCCCCCCCTTATCGACTCAGAGACTGTGACCAACGCCAAACGCAGACCCCAGGTTTGCCCACGCTTGGGAATTGAACCCTCAGGCCCAGACCGACATGGAGGTGGCCGTTTGGTGCTGGTAGTCTCTGACGGTCGTAGAGACCCTCATCAGCTCAGGGGCCCCTGATCGGCACAGAGGGCCCTCTGACAGGTATTTGCTGGCCTGGCCCTGCGGGCCAGGGCCCCAGCGCCCGGCCAGGGGGAAGGTGACATCCCCCATGGGTATCGAGCACAGCTAGAAAACGAATGCTTGCAACAAAACCAAACTTTCGTCACCTTTCTACTTACCCGATCAATACCCTTTGCGCCAATTTGAAGCTTTGATCTGCGAAGATTAGTACCCCAGGTCGGATTAAAAGAGGTCAACTACTAAAAACATTTCACCACGCATCACCTTTGTGTGCGTTGGCTGCCATTGCTAAAACTCACTATAGAAATAAAATATGATAGTGCACAGAACTTAAATCTTTCATATCTGCCGAAACAGCGGAGCTCAGTGACCTGATGTGTGATCAATTTTTGCTCTTTCTCGCAACTAATGTAAATTTGCACCTTTTTGTGCAAGTTTGTGTTTGTACGTGAGGACATGATTACTTACTTGCATGCACAGCCATCATATGACCACATGCTAGTATTTTAGATCATAACTTATCGCTATGGTTGCCTCCTGCAAAATACATGCTGAGGTCAAAATGGGCATTTCCTATAGATCCTTTTCGTCACAGAATTCGAATTTCCAACTGAAAGCGTGTTGTAATATCATTCTAATAGATGGTGACGTCACAATGGGTCATGTGAAAACACACAATGTCATATGTGGTCATCCAAGATCAATAATCTCTGCTGTCAGTAGAGCAGAGCGTAGATTACGTCTTATTATGTGCATTTTCAAGTATTAACGTACCTGTTCTCCATCTGCTACAATTGCATTCCAAAGCGTCGAGCAGACTATGCATAATTTTACAAGAGCTTTGCGATGTTGAGTTCCTGTAGATGTATAACACCGTATTTCTGACCACAGAGACGCATTGCGCTGGCTGCTTGGACCCGGTTCGCAGATCAGCCGTTTCAGTAGCAGGGTTTGTTGATTTGACCTAACTTGACCTCATTTTTAATTTTCTGCCGACTACTGATGTCCAGACATTGCTGATAAAGTGTGTGTGGTTGCAAAACAAGCATTGCAAACTTTTGCGAGTTGTAAAAAGTTTTGCACCGTTATCACTCGCAAAGAGGCTAATATTATGCATTGCAATGTTTCATAACCAAGATAATATTCTATTTCGTGTTTCTGTTCGTCTCTGCAGCTAAAAACTGGAGAGGTTGTACTGAAAACATGCAAAAAAATCATGAAATACGAAGCTAAAATTTGCCGAAATAATTCAACCCCATCTTTTGAGTATATTTAAAAAACATATTCTAGCGAACCCAAGACCAGATAGTCTAATAGTAGCACTGTGCAGTGGCACTCAAGCACCGTCAAAAATTGAGACAGGTATGACTTCCAATTATTTTCGAGTCCGGGCTGCGTTGTCAACGCTTTTGGCTACAATACGTTTCTTGGCTGCGGTCCCGACCGCCATCGCCACAATTACCGTAGGTAATTGTGACGATGATAATAATACTCTACTGGTGCAAATCAAAGAAGGTGTGTGATTGGCCTGTCTGTGATGGTGGCCGTCTGTGATTTGCAACGGCCTGTTACCGAGAAGCTTATTGGTGGAAGATCGAATCGGTGCGTAAAATGGCTGATGTCATACTCCCATTCTTGAAGCACAAGTCCGCCTCGAAAAGAGCCACTCTGGTAATCGCCATAGGACAGAAATCCGAGTAATAGTGTAACGTTACGTTGAATTCGCGAGAAAATAGCTTCTTAATCGCATATCTTTTCATCTAAGCAGAGGTTTTCAAGCTCTCGTAGCATTTATTACACGAACGTTGAACACGTTGCTGTGCTGCGCACATTGTAGAACACATCGTCGGAAAAAGCAAGGCAAATGGAATGTGTTACTTTCATTGTGTTGAGCAGGGTGTCAACTGAGATTTGGCCTCCGGGGTCAGCTGCTTCAACTTGCAGCTCTCAGTAATTCAAAAGGATTTCGAGACAACTGACATTACTTATTAACTTGTACCGGTCTAATGTAACAAGAACTGAAAAGCAGAAAGAAGTAGGACACTCCCTTTAAGGACAGCAAGCGTTCTGAAACATGCGTGTAGGAATTTAAAACAGCATTAAGGTGCTCTTGCCATCAACACCAACTAAACATTGCTTGCTGAACAAATTAAATGTGCTCCTTTTGCTGTTCACTCCACTTTGCTTTGGCATTACAGTAGTCGTATGCCTCATACAAAAATTGTGTTGCCCATCAAGACGGTTACTTCAAATCAATTTTCTGAAGGTTTGAGGATCTTGAGAACACTGATATTACGATCGAATCTGACCCGTCTGACCCAATTGCGCGTAGGAAGTGCAAAAGGCTGGATACTCCCTTCAACAAAGGCTGACATCTAGTATTCGTTTTATGTTCTTATATTTTCACTCTTTGAGGAAGGCACTCAACCAAAAGTTCATCAAAATACAGCACACATAAGTACTGAAACGTACACAATTTTTCGAACATTATTATCATTCAATTCTCTGGGTGTATCTGTCCTCTATCACAGAGGCGAGGGATCAGGGTCTTGTAAGCCGCACACATCATACCATTGCCCAAACCGTACACCCAGCCCTCCGCTATGATCATCAGCAGGCGGAGAAGGTGGAGGACCGATGTGGTGATGGGCATGGAATACCAACGGGAGCCAATCCTCAGGCTTGCACCGATAATGTCCAGAACGATCAGCAGCGACACCACCATGAAGATACGTTGAAAGATCTTGAAGCGCTCGGTGAGGCCGCTGTTGTCAACAATGCGACCAGCCCTGATGCGCCTGAGGTGGCACACGCCCTTCATTCCGGTGTAGACGAACAGTGCACCTGCACAGGCCGACAACATGACCAGCTGCATCTCGAGGGAGAACATGAAGGCGCTTGACATGAGCTCCCAGCGGCAGTGCGTGGCCACCTTAGTGACATTGAGTATGCGAATGTCGAACTCCACCACTGTCTCTAGGCCGAGCAGGAAGGCGATGGCGCCAAACAGTACATTCAGCAGCAGAGTCGCCCACGTGAGCATGACCAGCTTCTTGACCTTGTCGGTGATGATGTCGTAGTACCGCAGCGGGAACACCACGGCAATGAACTGGTCAATTGCGAGGGCGAGGTGCGCCACTTTCATTCCCACGGCCAGGGATGCGCCCGTGTACTGGAGGAACAGGCAGAGTTCTAAGAACACCGACTGGACAAACACGAGGTCAACGACCCCGATCAGGGCTGTGTCGATCCCGAACAGCAGGTCAATCATTGCCAGGTTGACCACAAAGACCGGCATCGGCTCTTCGAGAAGACTCCTCTTCCGCGCCACGACCAGCAGCGGCAAGGAGAAGTTGAGCGTAAGGAGAACGCCGATGTTTACCTTAAGCCATGGCATCATGACGCTGTTGCAGGGGGCTATGTAGTTTGTTGGCAGTTGGATGGACTTCAGCGCGCCTGAATGAGATCTTCTGACGACGCCGTTGCGGGATTTCGCGGGTGATGGTCACATTGGCCATAAACGTAAACGATGAACGAGCGACGGCGGACTGATGGCTGCGGTCGGCTGAAGAAACCAGACGCACACAACTGCTGGTGTAGGAGAGGAGACGCGAGACGAAACTGAGACTGAGCCGTCCGCAAGCGGTCGCTTATAAGACCAGCTCTGCTGTCGTTGCCATGCCAACCAGAAACAAACAGTACAGAAACGGCACTCTAAGGAGAAGAGACGAGTGTCTCCAAGCTAAGCTAAGCTACAGCTGAGACTAAGTTACTTTAAGAAACCTAAATAAGGGATCCATTTCGGGATGGAATATGCGTGAGTTGTTTTTTACTATAGACCGAAACAAGCTCAATGATTCCCGGTGTCTCATTAACGTTTCATCCGCCGATATCATATTTCCCAGCATTGGTGTTTTAGTTCATTGGCATGGATTGCTTGCTTTGGTGTGCGCGGAAACAGCATAGAAGTGGAAGCTGATTTCACTAACCACATAGCCTAGACAAGATTTTGACTTGTGGTGCCCATGCACTGGGTAAACCTATGGGTTCCCATTGGAGCAGTCCACGGATTGTATCAATCTTGGAATTGGATTGGATCAGAGATTTTCACCAAAACATGGGTTAGGACTAGGCCGGATTTTCGAACTTGTCAGCTCACACGGATTGAGCAAAATGAAAACCAGTCAAACAAAATTTATCACTAAACGACACCTGAAATACTCTATGAATCATCAAGACACAAACATCAAGAATCCAGGCACCCTTAAAGGAAGAAAAAACGATAATTTTCATTCCAAGCAATGTAAAAAGATGCATTATGTTACATAGCTCATTGACAAATTCGACGACAAATTTCTAGTGAACAGATCACCTTGACAAAATGACATAGGTAGCACTCACATCAGTCGAAAATTAGGCTCTTATTGCTTCCCAGGCAATGGGAATGGGCCAAGTCCAAAAATCTACTATCATATCCATCATCACATGCTTACCGTTTCCCTGATCATGCCAGAATGCGGTTGAACCCCAATGGGTGAAATTGCATTTCAAAGTTAAAAAGAAGGCAGGCGGATGTTTTGTTCGTAAAAAGCTCTTAAGGCCTGTAAGACGTAAAAAGTCCTTGCTTACACAACGTCGGAAGAGCACAGGCTGTTTCCTGTTTTCTTTTATGGCGTTGCGTACCAGCAGATAAACCCAGCCACCGCCGTGCATAATCCCGAACGGTCCCCACAGGTCCTTGGTCATACCATGACCTGTGCCTCTTCATGCCGTCACGTCTCAGGTCGAGAGACGACGAAACCAGTCGATTGTCGCTTAAGCGAGCGGCAGGGCCGTCTCGTACGGTAGAACGGTAGAGGCACGGCTGCTGGCGCCTGATACACTCTCTATCACTGATCTCTTCGGAGGCCTCCCGCTCATGTTAGCTCCTCACTCGAGACTCCCCGTTGATCCCTCTGCAGAACTTTCAAGGAGTTTTTCGAACTGGGTCGGCCCTGCGTCGTTTTCTCGTGGTCCAATAGTATTGCCGCGAAACAGAGGGCGGCGTGTTTATTCTTTGAGATTGGGATTATTGGGGAGGGGAGAAAAATAATCTGAGGAAGGAGCGATTTTTGTTTTAGCAGACACCTGGAAATGCATTAGCTGAAGAAGCTCAAGCTAAAGCTAGTTAAAGACTGAAATTTCGTTCACTGACTAGTTAAACAGAAACTATAGTCATGCCATGAAGTTAACCTTTCTCACGCAGTAGCTTGCGTTTCAAACTCTGTGGTATGCTTTACACCAACAAAACATGCCCCTGCCTACATTTTGACTCTGAAATGCAATGTCACCCAATGGGGTTAAATCGGATTGCTGGCATGATCAGGAGAAACGGCAAGTATGTGATGATTGATATGACAGTGGATTACTAGACATTTTTATTGCTTGGGAGGGAATAAGAGCTCTGGTTTTCCATTGATGTGAATGGTGCTCGCATCCGGCTGTCAATCGAAATCCGTCGTCGAATTGGTCCCTGAGGTATGTAACATCTTTGCATCGCTTCTTTACATCGCTGTTCATCGCTTGAAAACAAAACGACCTATTTTCTGGTATTAAAGGTACTTGTCCGAATTGATGTATCCATTAAGTGTTTTCGGGGGAATTTAGCGACGATTTACGTTTCAGGCAGCGGTCTGTCTCCTTGGAACGGTGTTTTGTGTTGTTTTTATTTTGGTCGGCATGACAACGACGGCAGAGCTGGTCTTATAAGTGTTCGCTGGCAAACGGCTCAGTCTCAGTTTCGTCGTGCGTCTCCTCTCCTACACCAACAGTTGTGTGACGCCGGTTTCGCCAACCGACCGCTGTCATCAGTCTGCCGTTGCTCGCCCATAACCCACGTGAATCCCTCCCAAGAAGTAACGCCAAAGCGTCTTCAGAAAGTCTCATTAAAGAGAGCTGAAGTCCACACACCTGCCAACAAACTACATAGCCCCCTGCAACAGCGTCATGATGCCATGGCTTAAGGTAGTCTTTGGTCTTCTTCTTATGCTCAACTTCTCCTTGCCATTGCTGGTCGTGGCGCGGAAGTGGAGTCTTCTCGACGAGCCGATGCCCGTCTTGGTGGTCAACCTGGCCTTCACTGACCTGTTGTTCGGAATTTATGCGGTGCTGATCGGGGTCGTTGACCTCGTGTTTGTCCAGTCGGTGTTCTTGGAACCCTGCCTGTTCCTCCAGTACACGAGCACATCCCTGGCCGTGGGAATGAAAGTGGCGCACCTCGCCCTCGCAATTGACCAGTTCATTGCCGTGGTGTTCCCGCTGCGGTACTACGACATCATCACCGACAAGGTCAAGAAGCTGGTCATGCTCACGTGGGCGACTCTGCTGCTGAATGTGCTGTTTGGCGCCATCGCCTTCCTGCTCGGCCTAGAGACAGTGGTTGAGTTCGACCTTCGCATACTCAATGTCACTAAGGTGGCCACGCACTGCCGCTGGGAGCTCATGTCAAGCGCCTTCATGTTCTCCCTCGAGATGCAGCTGGTCATGTTGTCGGCCTGTGCAGGTGCACTGTTCGTCTACACCGGAATGAAGGGCGTGTGCCACCTCAGGCGCATCAGGGGTGGTCGCATCGCTGACAACAGCGGCCTCACCGAGCGCTTCAGAATCTTCCAACGTATCTTTAAGGTGGTGTCGATGCTGATCGTTCTGGACATTATCGGTGCAAGCCTGAGGATTGGCTCCCGTTGGTATTCCATGCCCATCACCACATCGGTCCTCCACCTTCTCCGAGTGCTGATGATCATAGCGGAGGGCTGGGTGTACGGTTTGGGCAATGGTATGATGTGTGCGGCTTACAAGACCCTGATCCCTCGCCTCTGTGATAGAGGACAGGAACACCAAGATAATTGAATCATAATGATGTTCGAAAAATTGTGTACGTTTTAGTTCTTTGGTGTGATGTACTTTGATGAGCTTTTGGTTAAGGGCCTTAAGAGTGAAAATGCAAAAACATAAAACGAACACCAGATGTCAGCCATTGTTAAGGGGAATATCCAGCTTTTTGCACTTCCTACGCGCAATTGGATCAGACGGGTCAGGTTGGATCGGTAATATCAGTATTCTCGAGATCCCCAAACCTTCAAGAAATTGATTTGAAGTAACCGTCTCGATGGGCAACACAATTTTTGTATGAGGCATGCGACTACTGTAATGCCAAAGCAAAGTGGAGTGAAAAGCAAAAGGAGCACGTTTATTTTGTTCAGCAAACAATGTTTAGTTTGCGTTGATGGCAAGAGCACCTTGATGCTGTATTAAATTCCTACACGCATGTTTCAGAATGTTCGCTGTCCTTAAAGAGAGTGTCCTACTTCTTTCTGCTTTTCAGTTCTTGTTACATTAGACCGGTACAAGTTAATAAGTAATGTCAGTTGTCTCGAAATCCTTTTGAATTACTGAGAGCTGCAAGTTGAAGCAGCTGACCCCGGAGGCCAAATCTCAGTTGACACCCTGCTCACCACGATGAAAGTAACACATTCCATTTGCTTTGCTTTCTCCGACGATGTGCTCTACAATGCGCGCAGCACAGCAACGTGTTCAACCTTCGTGTAATAAATGCTACGAGAGCTTTAAAACCTCTGCTTAGGTGAAAAGATATGCGATTAAGAAGCTATTTTCTCGCGAATTCAACGTAACGTTACACTATTACTCGGATTTCTGTCCTATGGCGATTACCAGAGTGACTCTTTTCGAGGGGGTCTTTTGCTTCGAGAATGGGAGTATGATATCAGCCATTTTACGCACCGATTCGATCTTCCACTAATCAGCTTCTCGGTAACAGGCCGTTGCAAATCACAGACGGCCACCATCACATGCTGGCAAATCACACACATCCCGCTCACCCCACGCGGCGAGAAATCCTGGACCTGGAGCGCGGCCCCACTCCTGTCGCTGCCCACCCCCAACGGTCTGCGGGAGGTGGTCTTCGTTCACAAAGTGGTGTCCTCTTGGTATCGGCGGCAGCAAGAGCGACCATCAACCGAGCTGCCGATCGGTCTGCCCGCCAACCCTCTGGTCGTATTGCTGTCTATTCGCTGATCACACTGATGTTGATGCGATTCAACAGATCTAACAGGTCGCATTTTGTATTGTATCACATTTGGTGGTTCTGGTATCATAACAATCTGGCATGGGCCAGAACCTTTCAAAATTCTGACAAGAAAATTGGCACACCGCTAGAATAACATGGATACCAGATGAGGGAGAAGAAACCGTGCTATGTCTGGCCTAGATGTGTTGCGATTCTTCCAGATATCGAACGTTGTTATACCAGAATGTTGTGAGCTTAGTTTCGAGAGAACATTGAGTGGTAGATGCAACAATTACAGTTTATTGCGTTTTGCGTGCACCAGCAAAGTTGTGAACAAGCGTGTCAACTTAAATTGCACTGGCATGCTTGCATACCATGCAGTTGCACACCTACACTCCCGTACTGGATCCATACGCTTCGCGTCGATATTGCAAATAATAACGCGCGCTTGCCTAAGTGCTTCACTACACCATGTATCAGCACCGGCTAGCCGATATTGGAAGCATATCATTAGACTCATTTTCCTCTTCATTCCTATTTTGTAACCATTCTTTGCGCCATGATCCCTGTATCACGTTTAGACCCATCACGGTGATTTCTCGCGTCGGAATGGCCGTCAAAAAATAGTGAGCCCGATACATGAAAACCATCCGTCCTCAACAACTACATTTACGCGCAATTGGTGCTTGCCAATGCAGCATCTTGAGTAATAGGTGTATACACGCTTTCAATGATCTCTTTTCCATCCCGGGGTCCTAGAATGTAGCGCAACGCAGACGGGAGCCAGCCCTTGAACGTACTACCACAGTGCGGAGCATAGAGTTTGTTGCCATGGCAACCAAGGTTTAAGTTTGTGACGAGACGAAGTCCTCTGACCTATCAAAGGACGAGTATGATGTCCGAATTCGGAGTTTCCGCAAAGCCATAGGCTCTACATTTACGGAGACCCGAGCGTTCTACCTTATAGCCTTGGGTTATAACGTACAACTAGGTTTCCATAGCCTTGGGTCATACCAGGAGAGTAGGCTGCTGCGGCGGCATGATGATCTCGGTGCTGAAATCATAGTACGTTTTCATCTCTCAAGGAACATTTCATTCGTCTCACATCAATTTCAAAAAAAAATTACAGAGAGCCGTATCATTTGTGCAACAACCATTCGTCCGCTCTAATTTTCATATCTGTTGTCCTACATTTTTGAAACCCACAAGCGCAATTACGTGATTTGAAATTATCTTGCCGCGGCGTTTGCGAAACAGTCCTCATTATGGTTGTCATTACAGTTATGCGATCGGCGCCACCGCCGGCGCCCCGCGTTGATTGCGGGAGCCTCCGCGAGAGTGGATCCGCCAAGGCGGACATAATCCCAGATCTAAGGCGACCGGATCGAAACGGTCGCTGGCTGCTTTGCAGGAACCAAAAACGCTCACGACTGTCTCCCACGAGACGCAAATGCCCTGATCTGTCTCCTTAACCTTGGCCCTGATTTGCCGTTTCTCATAACGCGGACTAATGGAGGGGGGGGGGGGAGAGGGGAGGATGCGACCCCCATCCGCGGGCGTTTCCGAACTAAAAAAGATAAACCTTAGAGGAAACACCACGATATTGGTCTCAACAAGGGTTCATGCTTATTGCCAGCTTTCATGCTGTTGGTATAATAGCTGACCTCATTATGGCATGTCAGTGGTCAAATTTTCCAGAACATCGCACTTTTTCAGCTTTACATCATACCGAAATATTGCCCCGTGGGGTAACGAAATTGAAACAGGTGTGGTACTTGTTTAAATCTGACCACGATTGCGTATATTTGAGTTGCTTTGAGCTCATGTGCATGAGATATGGCTGCGTTAATGTAGCAGTGCCGGCCCACCGCGCATTCCGCAGCATCGCCGTCTGCCGGCCGCCGCCCGCGCCTGCTGTCGGTCGTCGTGCAGCGTTCCTAACAAAACCGCCACTGCTCGGAAACCAGAGAAGCTAGGAACATGTTTGTGGTGTCAAAACACGTGCAATGCGCACCTTATGGGCTACCGAAAAGGTGGACGCAATGACGAAGCATGCTAGAGCGGTATTTTTTTTATAAAAACCTCTTTTTATTAAAAAAACTCTTTTTATAAAAAAACTCTTTTTGTTAAAAAAAACTTAGTCATATTTTGTTTTCCTTAAACCTGAGGGAGATCCCCTATCAGGGCGAAGGCTAGCCAAATTTGTAAACAGAAAACGAAACCAGATCTCAAACCTGCAAGTTGTTGATTTCTTTTTTAATCACAATCTACCTGCCATAACATTTTTGGGGAAACAAACTGTACTTTCCTTCTGTCAGCTAATAAGCCTATGATAATACCAGAAAGAGAAACGGTTCAATGATTTCCTCTTACTCGTGCCACTGAAAAGTGAACGTGGCAGCCCACACTCTGCCTAGTATGCGCAATACCTTCATGCTTCGTTGATATTATATGTGCTAGACACCCACATTATACAAAAATATCTTGCCCAATGATATCTTACAAGCATGCATCAAGGCACCACGTAATCACAAATGATATGCTTTGCTTTTCATGGGACACCAACTCAGCCTACCTAGTGGACATTTATTTCAAGCAATCAACCAGCCTTCAAACTTTGGGAAAGATGTCAATAAGATTCTAAGCTTCAAGACATCCTAGTCTTGCACCAAATGGAGCAGGTCTTTTCCCCAATTTAGGGTTCTTCTTTACTTAACATGCTCCCACATGTGATCTATCACAAATCTTAGGCCACTTGGAATGCATCCTCAAAATTACCCAAATCCTGAACACAATATTGATCCTAAAATAAGCACACTTAGTTCTTTTTCAAGGTCATTTTTAGAAGGCATTTTCAAATAAGCATGTTTGAATATATCAGGCATGCATTGCAAAACACTGTGATTTGGAGCAGCCTAAGGTTTCAGGTAGCAGCTTGTCGTGATTGGGAAATGATTTCAAAGATATCAACTAGATACATCAGACAGCGTGAATATTAGCCCAAAACCAGCACTCCTTTGCTTCACCGTGGCACTACCTGTCAGGCAAATGTGCTATAAAAATGAAAGGATCACTGGACTAAAACACTTTGCCTTTATATGCCAAGTTTATCCCCAAAAGTTACCTAAATTCGCATAAGCCTATGAACACACATATATATATATATATATATATATATATATATATATATATATATATATATATATATTAATACATAAATCCCCACAATGTAATTTTCCTTACATACTGTCTCAACAAAATATTGTGAAATCTGGCAAATTTTCAGTGTCTTTCTTAACCCTAAAATAAGCGAACTTTACCATCATGCTGCCGCCATTCTAAGGCCTGATGTTGAGACTCTACTATAAGATGTGAATTACAATAAACTTAACACATTCCCGTAATAAAGGAACAAATGTTCAGAACATAGATGCTCAGGCTCACGTACCATTTACGGCCATACACACTACACATATTTTTATGCAGGTACCTACGCAAAATTGGGTATGCCCTATTCACATGACTCGAACAAGGTAGGTAGGTAGGTAACTCCTACTCACAACTCACACAGCTAACCCGCCGAATGTTACAGTTAAATTTACCTACACTTACCAGCCTTGCACAACCCCTCTCGCAAAATACACACCGGGACACGAGGCCAGACGACTGACAATGGTCAATGTCGTGCTGGCGCATTTAATGCAACCTGCACGACTCCTACATAAGCGAAGTAATGCACAAGGCTGATCATCACTTTATTAGTTTTTAAATGACCATTCCTAGATTATAACGCTTTCATGTCGATGAAAAATATCTTTAAAGCTATATTAATCAATCTGATTACCTATTTGACTACTCCGCTAAACACAGCTGATCTACAAATTCAGCTTGGCGGCTTAAAGATTTTATGAAAAATTCCTCTCATGAGCTTACGTCTTCAGTGAGCAATGCTTTTTTGCGCTGAGGAGACAGGGTAGTCAAGACGAGTATCATATTGATGACTAGCCAAAAATAACCCTTCGAAAATTTGGGAGACAGTGGATGTGTTTATAAATTGCCCACAAACTGTCTGCTCACACAGCAGTGTTGAAAAAGGTCTAAGCCACTAAAAGGTATTTTCCTCTTTTGTTGTTGTAATGCACGTAATTTCATCGCGTTCGACGCTTCATGACAGACGCTGTGAACTTGAACTTTGAACAATAAGAGCGTTTGAGTCTCCTTTCATGAAGGTCAGGCATTCATATGACTCCCGCGCTCGTGGGCGGGTGGACGCTTTTTACCTCTGCTGGTGCGTCACGGCGGCGATGGAGGTCGGCTGTTATCTCTTCGGCAGGCCGAATGCTGATGTTGCCCAAAGAGGCTTGCAAGAGCGCACAAAGCAGCAGACACCCACCAGTCAGCGACAGAGAAAGGAACGCCACAGATTACAGCACCTTACGTCCTGGACCACTCCACGGATTGGACCAATCCACGGAATGTGGGTCAATCCGCGGGCCGGATCGCATCGGATCTGAAATTTCCCCCAAAACGTAGATAAGGACCGGACTGAATTTTGAATTTTGCCAGCTCGATTAGCATACTTCAGATTATGTATGCTGCCTCAATTGATAATTTGTCTAATGTCTGCCAAAAAAAGTTGCATCCTCACAATTATTTGTTTACTCACATCCCTCCTCATTTACATGCGCAATCAGCGCATGTAAAAGAATGAGCATGTCGTCCTTTACAACTATGAACCAAGGTAATTCTTTCACCCAGCAGTTGGCTATTTCATGTGAAATAGATATTCTCGACATCGAGCAAAAAACTTTGATATTGGACAGATGATTATTTTGTGCGTCCTATCTAGTATACTCCCACTTACCTTAACCATGCACAAATCGATCGGAAACAACATAACTTGACCTAGAGAATCTAATAAACTGGGCTTCTATGTGGCAGATGTCATTTAATTTTAAGTGACAGGTGATGCGATTGGGTAGTCCTGGCAGTGAGGGCATTAACTTTCGAATGGGAGACTTGGAGATGGGCCAGATCGGGCGAAAAAGGACCTAAGGTTATAATTTGCAGGGATTCCAAGCATGAAAAGTAATGTGGGGCTGCTAGGAACAAGGCACTTCGGATGCTGAGACATATTTACAGGAATGTCCATTACAAGAGTAGCAGCGTTGTCAAAAAGTGGTGGCTAGCTTATGTCAGACCACACCTAGAGTACTGCGCGCAGGCTTGGTTCCCATACTTTCAAAAATATATAGATATGCCAAATTGAGTAAAGCAGAAAACAGTTACGATGATGAATGGGACCGGACACTTAGAGTATAAAGACAGGGTTAAGGCCTTGAAACTGTATTCACTAAAATAATATAAACTTACGGGGTATCTGATAGAGGCATTCAAGATTACGAAAGGGATAACAAGGCAGATCTACGACGAGCACTGGACATCACGCCGACACTTGGAGAAAACCAGCTTCAATTAGCAATAGGTAGGGGTAGAACTATGAAAAGGCAGATTTCATGTAGTCAAAGAGTATTGAACCATTGGAATGGACTGCCAAACGAAGTTGTATGAAGTCGCTCTCAAGCAACATTTAGTACTTGTTTGGACAAGTTCTATCGGTCTAAGGATCTCATTTATAGCTACATTTGTGCAGGTCAGGTGGAAAAATTAGTGTTAAGTGTGCGGAACATGGCGTAACCCAACTTCGAAGAACTCGTCCGGCTTTTTATTGACCTCGTGTCTTTGTGTTTGTTTTTGTCTTTACGTCTTAAGCGCGTTTGCACAGCCATCACTCACCCGCTATGTTTTAACAACACACTAACACCAAGTAAGGAAATTAGCGCGTGTTAATATGCCACCCAGCACCGTCCACTCATACTTAGCATGAAAATTTGGAAGACACGTCGAAGCGCTAGCAATCATAACGGATGTCGGATAATGGTTGACAAATACTTAACTTTCGGAACACGTTTTGTAAATATGACAGAGTTCTTTATTTGTATCTTACTCTAAGGCACTCACTGTGTTACGCCATTCGGTTATTATTCATGATTATTATCTTCGCAAGATGAAAACAAAACAGTGGGTGCAAAATTACGTACTATGGTCAATATACACGGCAAATTTGCAGTGGACTGCGTAAATGTGATTTCATGCAGCCATGTGATGCGCGACTTAAAATTGGCGTAATTTTCGTATTGTCTCAGGTATGAGAAAAAAGGGAGACTTTGTAGCATCTGGCCTTTTGAGCACTAGGATTCACAAATGACGCCGCGGTTTCATTCCCCTGAATGGAAGAGCATTTACCGAGGGGGTGAGCAGTGGCACGCGTGGATTTGTAAGGCTGGAAGTATTTATCAAGCCCCTCTTAGCGCACGCAGCGACAATGCGGAAACAACGTCGAGTAGTTATCCAGTCTGGCCTGAGAAATTTCGTGAAAAATCAAAGTCGCAACGGTTCTTGCAACGGTTCAGCTTTCTTCATAAATACCAAACGAAACAACACAAAAACAAAAACGGAACGACACGCATCTGTTAGAAAACCGCTTGAGACACAAAGTTCTTACGTTGTAACGAAATCAGCCAAACGTTCGCGATGGATGCAAGTTCGTTACTCAAATTCAGTTTAAAAGCCGCCAAATCGATCACATCGTAGAAAATACCAGATACGACTGAGGAAAGTTGCTGAAGTTTTAGATGACCACATGACAAAGTGATTTACTTGTTATGCGATTTCATCCCACATCATGACTAACAGCGTACTAGTCGTCAGGTTGTGAAATTTTATGCCGCGACAGCTGAGCTGGGATGTGAAAGGTTTCCCCACGTAACTCCAGCTCTTACTGCCCATTACATCGTTTTTTCATCCCTTGTGACCTGTATTGTCTCGCGATCAATGTTGCTGTTAAACCATATGCCACGGAGCTATTAAGCCAACAGCATGAAAGCTGGCAATAATCATGAACCCTTGTTGAGACCAATATCGTGGTGTTTCCGCTGAGCTTTATCTTCTCTAGTTCGGAAGCGCCCGCGGATGGGGGTCGCATCCTCCCCTCCCCTCCCCCCCCCCCCTCCATTAGTCCGCGTTGTGATAAACGGCCATTCAGGGCCAAGGTTAAGGAGACGGATCAGGGCATTTGTGTCTTGTGGGAGACATGCGTGAGCGTTTTTGGTTTCTGCAAAGAAGCCAGTGAACGTTTCGATCCGGTCGTCTTAGATCTGAGATTATGTCCGCCTTGGTAGATCCACTCTCGCGGAGGCTCCCGCAATCAACGCGGGCGCCGGCGGTGGCGCCGATCGCATAACTGTAATGACAACCATAATGAGGACTGTTTCGCAAACGCCGCGGCAAGATAATTTTAAAATCACGTAATTGCGCTTGTGCGAAAATGCAAGACAACAGATATGAAAATTGAAACGGACGAATGGTTGTTACACAAATGATGCAGCTCTCTGTAAATTGTTTGAAACTGATGTGAGACAAATAAAAGGTTCCTTGAGAGATGAAAACGTACTATGATTTCAGCACCGAGATCATGATGCCGCCGCAGCAGCCTACTCTCCTCATATGATCCAAGGCTATAGAAACCTAGCTGTACGGTATAACCCAAGGCTATAAGGTAGAACGCTCGGGTCTCCGTAAATGTTGAGCCTATGGCTTTGCGGAAACCCCGAATTTGGACATCACATTCGTCCTTTGATAGGTCAGAGGACTTCGTGTCGTCACAGAATTAAACCCGGGCTGCCATGGCAATAAACTCCATGTTCCGCACTGTGGTATTATTTCCAAGGGCTGCCTCCCGTCTGTGTTACGCCACATTCTAGGATCCCGGGATGGAAAAGGGATCATTGAAAGCGTGTATACACCTATAACTCAAGATGCTACATTCGTAAGCACCAATTGCGCGTAAATGTGGCTGTTGAGGACGAATGGTTTTCATGTATCGGGCTCATTTTTTTTTGGCAGCCAATCCGACGCACACATCGCCGTGATGTGTCTAAACATGATACAAGGAGTATGGCGCAAAGAATGGTTAGAAAACAGGGATGAAGAGGAAAATGAGTCTAATGATATGCTTCCAATATCGGCTAGCCTGTGCTGATGCATCCTGTAGTGAAGCACTGAGGCAAGTGCGCGTAATTATTTTCAATATCGACGCCAAGCGTGTGTGTCCAGTACGGGAGTGTAAGTGTGCAACTGCATGGTACGTAAGCATGCCAGTGCAATTTAAGTTGACACGCTTGTTCACAACTTTGCTGGTGCACGCAAAACGCAATAAACTGTAATTGTTGCATCTACCACGCAATGTTCTCTCGAAATAAACTAAGCTCACAACATTCTGGTATAACAACATTCGAAATCTGGAAGAATCGCAACACATCTAGGCCAGACATAGCACGGTTTCTTCTCCCTCACCCGGTATCCATGTTATTCTAGCGGTGTGCCAATTTTCTGGTCGGAATTTTGAAAGGTTCTGGCCCATGCCAGATTGTTATAAGACCAGAACCACCAAATGCTTCACCGCCATTACGATGGTGGTGCAGTATCGGATGATTCTGTTCTCATGATATTACCGCTTTTGCAAATTGCATTGCACTCTAATACCAGCATGGTATTACAGTGCAAGACAAGTTGCAAAAGTGGTAATATTTGAAATAGATACAAATGCTTTGCTTTAGCTGGGACATTTTTGGGGGGAATCAAAACCCACGTGCAGGAAATATGCAATCTGATGTCGGCTAAAGATAAATCTGCTGAACAATGTGATTAACATTATGGTACATGATGCATGTGAGATATCACATCTGAAATTGCGACTGAATCATACAGATTCAGTGTCGTGTTTGTCCTTGCAGATTCGTTACCAGCAGGCATGTGCCTGGCTTTCAAGGTTGGTTTTTGGTACCCACTTCCCCTCATCAAAACGAGGCCCTAGATCCCTCGTTTCGGCTGGTTCTTTGATATCACTAGTCCTTGGTTCATGGATCATTTGGGTTATTTTGTAAACACCAGGCTTTGGCCCCTGGTTCTCACTGATTGTTCCCAAATTCAACATACAATAATAAGTTTCGTATTAGTAAGTCACAAACGCCACACCCTCGTTTCTGGTTTCCATTAATCCACTCACAAACCGTTTGATCCCGACTCCTGTTCGTCACTGGCACATTTGCCAACACCAGCTCGGATTGCTATGTGACAGGATTCTGCCATTGGAATCATGCCTCAGAGCAAAAATATAATACATCTGTGCTTTAGTAATTGCATGGGCACTCTATATAACGTAAGCTCATCAAGTAAATACGTAATAGTTTCTAACAACGCTTCCAGGTGAGATCCTGGTTCTTGTTGGTGCCTTTGACTTTATGCTGTATCCTGGTTGCTGCTGGATCCTCTTTATATTTCCAAGCTGGCTTTGTATTCTTGCGGGATCTTTGGCCATATTATTGGCTAAATATGCGCGCTAAATGACGCTAATGGTACATTGCAAGCTGGCTCATGGTCTTTGCTGGACCCCTCTGCATGCTTCAGGCCGTGACTTGAATTCCTGTTAGATCTATTGAATCGCACCAACATCAGTGTGATCAGCGAGTAGACAGCAATACGACCAGAGGGTTGGCGGGCAGACCAGTCGGCAGCTCGGTTGATGGTCGCTCTTGCTGGCGCCGATACCAAGAGGACACCACTTTGTGATCGAAGAGCAGCGCCTGCAGGCCGTTGGCGGTGGGCACCGACAGGAGGGAGGCCGCGCTCCAGGTCCAGGATTTCTCGCCGCGTGGGGTGAGCCGGACGTCCATGTCGTCCGGCGCCATGACCAGCGCCAGGAGCGCGAAACCGGGTGGACGGCTTTCTGTGACGCACGGACGCTCGTAGCTCGGCCCGGCCGCCGACAGGCGTGGCGGCTCTGAAGTTGTGACGCCGTTGACGAGTGGGATGACGCCCATCTGGGGGGACAAAGCCAGCAGCATGCCAACCCATGTCACACGGACCGTTACACGCGCCCAGTGAGCAGCTCTGTCGATTTATCATTTTCAGTATGTTGGAAACAATACCATACTACGAAGATCGTGTAAGTGGCGTTGCGTCGTTTTTATATTCTACCACATCCTGTGGCACCTATGGCGCAATCAAACTGATGCTTGGCACCAGGCACTGCACAGATCATTGACACGGTAATAATTCCTTAAGTACTCACTTAAATGTCATCCAAGAAATTTTATCTCATTGTTTAACTCGTCAGAGTCAATACTTACAAGCAGATGACGACGAATCACGATGCTTACGCCCACTACGGTGTTAAACTCCAAGCCTTGCCTTCATACTTTTGATTTGCATGTTCATAAAACAGCATCACATTACTGCGTTGGTATAAGCCGTTAAAACAAAATGAGCGCTTCAAATAAAAAGTGAACGGCATGGAGAGAGACAGCTGGGTTCCACTAATCCTTGCCAGTGTCAACTCCAAGGTTATCCGAAATTGCACGTTTTGAATCAACCAAACACCTCTTATAACGGCGGTATTTCGTGCACTACCAACCGAGGTAAAACATCGTGAATTTAAAAAAGGAGTAAAAAAACAGTGAGTTCACACTTGCTATCCGCTTCGGTCCACGTGCATGGGGTGGCGGAAGGCCTGCAGTGGGATGACATTATTCACGCTGCCATTGAAGCTGGGCAGGACCAGTCTGGGGCCAGCTCGGGACCAGGGGCCCGGGGCCATTTTGGGCCTGCGGTCCGGGGCCAGCAGCGCTGGGGTCACAGCATTCTCCTGCATCGGGTGAGCACTGTGAGAGGCTCTGAATTCAGGAGCGTGAGACATTAGTGGATCAGTACCAAATACAGACGCACCGAGCGAATCTGACCTCGGCGATCGGGAGGAGCGGGGTGGGGGCACTGAATTGGTGACCCAGAGTCATTCGTGTACGGACTTGCATTTGTGCTCCTGTATCCTGTCCATGACTGCATCAAGCTCTGAGAGCACTGGACAACATAAGAGAAAGCTATCTAACTAGATCACTGGAAATGTACAATGCATGATTTGACATGACGACGCGTGGTCACGTCTTGATTTATTTCAATCAAACCCAGCCTTCTCTTAAGGGAGTTTTACACAGTTGTATTCCACAGTTGAGTGTTCCACGGTTGCCTGAAAGCTGGGATGCCTGAAAACCTTACATTTGGCATCCAGCTGGAAATTGTGTTGCATTTTATAAACGAACCAAACATGATGCACGCAAGTGGCTGGAGTCGCTGAGGCTCTTGGGCTTGAAGGTACGTGGTGCCCTTGCTCTGTGCATATATGATTCAGATAAAGGTAAGGGAGGATATAGCCATGGGTGTCCGGGTTCTGTGTAGCCATGTTTATGGTTGATGGTTTCAAGTCAGCTCGGCTTTAGATGGCATCTTAAGACCTGGAAAACAGCAATATGAGCGTAGTGTGTACGGTTAAACAATATCAGGTAGGAGTGAATAAATCACGTAAAATATGGGGAGAAGGAGTGAAAAGTTCCTCCTCACAGGGTGTTGCTTTACACCCAAAGTCGGCAGTTCTAGGACGCTGTGTGCCAATACCCACCCGCGACCCATTCTGAATCGGTTGCGTTCACCCGTCAGCATTTTCCAGCAGCTACGTTAAAAAATATTAAGAAGCTTTTCGAAACACAAAGTTTCAACATCCAGTTGAAACTTTGTGTTTAAGTTTTTTTGTTTGGGTCGATAATCGCAAAAGAAGTGTGAACAGAACTAATTGCGACTGAAAGAAAGACGCTCAGTGACAATGCAAACCATTTTTTGAGGCATCGACCAAACATCTCGTAGATGTCGCGCCTGTACCCATATCTTCAGGCACATGCACATGAATATATGAAGATAAGATGTACGCACAATACATCTTCATTCACATGTACCCACCCGTAATCTTCCCAAAGTCTGTACCCAGCACAGACCCTTACCAAATTCATATGGGTACCCATAGGTGCACCCCCGGTTAAGTCTCATAGCCATTTGGAATAGACAAGGCAGGATGCTCCCTGAGTGATGATAAGTGTAAACGATTCATGAAACGTATTTTCTTACCTACATTTCTTTCGATCTTGCATTCTATTTACCATGCTATATGCAATATATATATATATATATATATATATTTATATATATATATATGCGTAATTTCGGTATGTCTCAGAAAAGACGCACCCCAGTGACACGAAACCGGAAAAGGGGCAACACGGCTATAAAATCACCACCTTCAGATTTCTTTCTATATCAATATCACTCAATCAGGGATATCAATCAGGGAAATGTCCGCCCACGCCCGTGTTGCCATGCACCAGCTGCGAGCCAGGCCTGGCTTCAATGATCGGAGCTGCTTAAATTAGTACATGTCCACTTGGTGTCATTCTCACGATTATCCACACATGGAGGAGCTGGGCGTCAAAAGGTCAACTCCGCACCCTTTTGGTCAGCTCGTTCTGAGCATTCCGTACAATCAGATCATGTTTTACAAGATAAACAACAGCATCGTTGTGCCATCCAAGGCAGGATATCAAAACAAGATATCAGCGTCAACATATAGTTCTTGGCAAGTAAATGTCAATGCTCTGCTTCTATTGGAAGATCCCTCCAAACGTTCGTCCGAAGGGTTACCTTAGTTGGGAAGCTACTCAGAGCCTTCCTCTGATATGCTGCCTCCTCCAGAGGATCCCTCGAAATTTCCCTCCGAAGTGCTGCTTCCTTCAGATGATCCCTCGGAGACTCCCTCTGAATGACTGCTTCCCTCCGAGGATCCCTCGGATTCCCCACGGAAGTGCTGCTTCCCTCAGAGGATCCCTCGGAGCTTTCCTCCAAATGGCTGCTTCCCTCCGAGGATCCCTCGGATCCCCCTCGGAAGTGCTGCTTCCTTCAGATGATCCCCGGGAGCTCTCCTCCGAAGTGCTGCTTCCCTCGGAAGTGCTGCTTCCCTCCGAGGATCCCTCAGATTCCCCCTCGGAAGTGCTGCTTCTTTCAGAGGATCCTTCGGAACTCCCCTCCGAATGGCTGCTTCCCTCCGAGGATCCCCGGGATCCCCCCTCGGAAGTGCTGCTTCCTTTAGAGGATTCTTTGGAGCGCTCCTCCGAAGTGCTGCTCCCCTCGGAAGATTCCTCAAAAGTGCTGCTTCCCTCAGAGGACTCCTCAGAACTGCTGCTTTCCTCAGAAGATTCCTGAGAAGTGCTGCTTCCTTCAGAAGATTCCTCAGAACTGCTGCTTCCCTCAGAAGATTCCTCAGAAGTGCTGCTTTCGTTGGATGACTCGTTGCGACCTTTTTTGATGATTCCACGCCACTTACCTCGGATGATTCCCGAGATCCTTCCTCGACCGTGCTGCTTCCGCTGGGGGATCCGTTTGAACCTTGACTGGAGGACCCATGCTGCTTCCTTCGGATGATACTTCAGAACCTTCCCCGGATGTGCTACTTCCGCTGGACGACTCTTCAGAACCTTCTCCCGAGGACATACTGCCACTGGAGGATTCCTCACAACTCTGCACGGAGGAGCTGCTGCTTACAGGGGTTTTCTCGGAGCCCTCTCCCGAAGCGCTGCTTCCGGTGGATGATCCGTTTGAGCCCTAACTGGAGGACCTCATGCTGCTTCTTTCGGATGATCCTTCAGAACCCTTCCCGGATGCGCTATTTTCGTTGGACGATTCTTCAGAACCCTCCTCCGAGGACATACCGTCATTGGAGTATTCCTCAGAACTCTGCGCGTAAGAGCCGCTACCTACAGAGGATTCGTCTGATCCTCCTCCCGAAGCGCTGCTTTCATGAGACTATCCGCTCGAACCTTGACTGGAGGACCCCATGCTGCTTCCTCCGGATGATCCTTCAGAACCTCCTCCGGACGTGCCGCTACTTCTAGGACCGCTTCCAGATGGCTCCACTGAGGAGGGCGACGGAGGTTTGGCGGCCGGGGCGGCCAGCGCCGCGACCAGGCAGCACGTCACGAGGAGCAGGCGGAGCATGGCGGCGCTTTGACACTGGTGTGACTGGACGAACGCTCGTCCCGGCTTTTCTGTTGGCCTCGGTACAGCTGTGCAGTGAAGAACTCACTGAGCGCCGGCGTCCAAGCAGCGACCGTCCGGTAGAAAACGCTTGCCGAGCAGACCGCGGTGTCCGTCAACATCAGCAGAATGTTTAATAGGTTGTCTGCCTCCATTCGTTTCGTGGAGAGCGGGAATATGAAAAATTTTAATCGAGATAAAAATGAAAAGGGAAGGAAAAATGGCAAGCACTATTGGTGACATACAAATTGCCTTGAGTTTTTATGGTGGCATGAAGGAGATATATACTTAAAATATTTTGTGCTCGTCAGGGTGGCAGCGTTTGTGAACTGATGTGTGATTCTAATACGAGCCCTTTGCCGGTTATCCGTGGACTGCCGATAAACGAACCGATTGGATTGAAATCGTTAAAAAGGTGTCGAGATCAGGAGCAGAAAGGTTGGAATACCTTCAAATCCAAAGAACTCAAGTATGTCAAATATCAGCAACGTCGCAAGGGGGCCGAGGGAGACAAACGAGTGTAACAATTTGGAACGATGCTGCAAAACATCTATTGCAGATAGATTACATTTGTTCACTATGTGACAGAATGTAATTAAGAGATGCCCTTAGGAAATTTCGTTGTACGTTCCACACAGGGGATACGAGATAGTCATCTTGTTAGTTGCAACTACCAGATGTTCAGCCTGAAGATGAAAATATACGGAAAGATGTAAAATGCTAATAATATTAACCCGCTGCATTTAGCTACAATTTTTGGACGCACTCATTTACCATGGCATGGCCGTAATGGAACACACAATACCTCAGCTCACGCATGACACTTTGAAGGCCACAGAATGACGTCTTATATACATCTACAACAGCTGTACATAAGCATCATTTATTTGTTTACATATACAAATACCTAAAAACCAAAAGGAACTCCACCAGCATGCATTTTTTTTAACCCAAGCGTGGTGCATCGGAAACGCTTCTGTGACAAGCATAGGTTATGATTTTATGCATCCCAGCATAAACGTTTGTCGGTTAACCCCTGACGACGTAAAACGGAA
>NW_023595962.1:15328779-15411279 GCF_011947565.3 Pollicipes pollicipes | reverse complement strand
AGCATGGGCGACACCGGCGGGAAGTGCGCCTCGGGCGGCAGTTCCGCCGCGTCAGTTCCGTCGCGGCAGTTCTGTCCGCGCCGCGCCGGCCGACGATGAGCGATTCGCATACACAGGGCGCCCGGTGCCGTAAGCAAAGCTGCCTAATATTAGACGTGAGGTGGCCAGATGTGAGCGGCTTGGAGATCTGAGGAGCTGGGAAGGCACGCAGAGAGTTGGGGAATCAGGGGGGGGGGGGGCCTCCAGGCGAACGGTAGGGGATCGGTGATCGCAACGTCGCAGGCGCGAAACACACTGCCGGCTGTGTTTTAGTGTTGCTGTTACTTTCCGTTGTGAACACGATACAGTGTGGCAATCTGGGTGAATGGGCACAGTAGCAGAGCGCTCCAATCTAACCGTCCTCCCTCACAACCACCAAAAAGCAATCTGTTGGCATCGCCGAGAGAAAGTACGCGACCCAGACGTCCGCCGCCGCTGTGGGTCACACCTCCAGCTGTCTCTGACCGGCGGCGGACACCCGGCCCGGCAACGTCACTCAGTCGTCCCTGGAAGCCCTACGACTACGACTTAGCTGCCCCCTGGGAGCCCTGCGACGAACGCTTGATTTAAAAAATGGAAAATTTTGAATGCCTGCCACATGGTATCAATCATTGACTCTGATATAAGATGTTGATCTGATATAAGACATTGATTCTGATATGAGATGTTAACTCTGATCCAAGCCTGGAAAAGCTTGGGATGATATGTGCTCTTTCACGCCTCGTTTGAACTACCATCTGACGGTGGAGAGAGAATGCTCAGAAGACAGGGCTCTGTGTCTTTAGTTGGACGACCGCACAAGCAAGAGGGACTAAGTGTTTTTGAGTTTGGAATTTCGTTCACATGACCGTTGAGGTCTGGCTTTGTATATTTTCCAGCTTGCCTCCAAAGCTGTGATGAATACAAAGTGCAGTCTCAGCCCACAACGCCAGTGTATTTCCTGTTCAATAAAGCAAGAAGACCAGCAGCAGAGAACTCCACGGGTTGGGTAAATACATGGACATTCATGCGAGATGGTTTGCAGGTTGGGTTGAAACCATACTGAATACAAATTAGAAAAAGTGAAAAGATGGGCTGGTTGATGGCAAGGTCAGTGGAATATAGTTTTGCACAATTTAAATAATCATTTATTATGTTATAGTCACTCAAAGATGTCTTTGTTAGATGACCTCTTTAACCACTGGCATGCTATTTCTCAAAATTGTACAATTAGGTTCAGGGAATAAGACAACCGTCTGGAAGAACCTTCATCAAAATCTAAAATATTTTGTGTTAGGCCCCTCTCGACTTGTCGTGGGTCGAACCTCGATTGTTGACTGTCGATTGTTGACTGTCGATTGTTGACTGTCGATTGTTGACTGTCGATTGTTGACTGTCGATTGTTGACTGTCGATTGTTGACTGTCGATTGTTGATTGTCGATTGTTGACTGTCGATTGTTGATTGTCGATTGTTGACTGTCGATTGTTGATTGTCGATTGAACCCTGCTCCAGTCCAGGGTTTTCCTAGTGAGGCCAACATCTACTAAAAATGCGTAGATCGTTTCGATCCTACAGACCCTATTACGCGCCCGTATCTACAGATCTCAATGGCACAATCGTTTCTGTAAACATCTGCCTCCAACCGTCCGGCTTTATGGCACTGCGATTCCAGCCTGGCGTTCGCACCGCACTGCGCGATACTCCGAGCCACATACGGCGTTCAAGGGGAGACTAATGCAGCGCCAGTACCCCAATACGGCGTTAAAGGTGCGACTAATGCGGCGTCAGTACCCCAATACGGCGTTAAAGGTGCGACTAATGCGGCGCCAGTACCCCAATACGGCGTTAAAGGTGCGGTTAATGCGGCGCCAGTACCCCAATACGGCGTTAAGGGTGCGACTAATGCGGCGCCAGTACCCCAATACGGCGTTAAAGGTGCGACTTATGCGGTGCCAGTATTAGACAATGAGCCTGAGCGTCCGGAATATGGGAGGGGGTGGGGGCAAATACGTTCTCCCACTTACGATACTCTCCACGGACAGCATGGAAGCAACCTGTAGTTAAAGGGATTATGCCATATTTTTGTACTGGTCAACTGTTGTTAGATCAGGCAAGTACGATCCTATGAGTATCACCCATTTTCTCGAAATCCTTCAGAACAGTTCTAAATTTCTATTTGAACTAGCGGCTCCTACGGGAGAAATTTCACTGGACTCCTTGCTCACCACCATGAAAGTAGCGCATTGCATTTGCATTGCCTTTTTATGTATGTGCCGGGTATGTATGCGCTATGTATGTGCATTTCTAGTGTATGTGCTGGAATGTTCGTTAAACACAACCTTGCCAAAAAGTTTGTGTAATAAGAGCTACGGAAGCTTGACACACCATTTATACCAAAATGTATGCAAAAATGAAGTTATTACCTCACGAATTGAACGAAATGTTATGCTATGCTTTGATTTCTCCCACGTGGCGTTTACCGTAATAGCTCTTTTCAAGCCGCACTTTGGCTTTGAGAATGGGGGCATCACATGGTCCATAGTAAAACACTAGTTCAAACTTGAATGCACTTCTTGGTGGGCCCTTGCCGACCGCTGGGCCAATCATAAACGTTCTTGTATTCACACCAGCGGGAGTGCAACGGCAGTTGTCATGAACGGTTGTCCGACGGCGGGCGCCACTCCAGAGAAGAAGCGTCGTGCTGTTACGAAGCCTTGGCTGCGTTATTTGGGCTAGAGAATAGTTTAAAATGATATCCTTAGCATGCATTGACGGTGCTGTAGTGGCACTACCATGTGCTTTTATTCGACGTAACTAGCTTTGAGGTTTCACTTGGGTATGTTTTTTGAAACATAACCCAAAGGTGGGACACTCCGTTTAAAGCCCACGCTCCAGAAATGCGATGCAATACCGCGTGCGATGCCGGATGCGTCACGATGCTATGCCAGTTGCAAACCCAGTCAGACTCCACACCTAACTTGAGTCTTCGTTCCGCGTCATGCAAGTCTCGTGAGAAAAGTACATTTTCGCATGATCAGAATGCGCCGGGATCATCGTATCTTCAAGTGGGATCAAGCCTGCGCCGTAAGTCAAGAGCCTGGCAACTGCGCCAACGCAGTTAAAAATAATCACCTGCGTTAAATCGGCGCCCGTAAAAGCGTACGCTGGCAGCGCGCTCGGCCCCTTATCACAGCAGTCGCTCTCTCGCCGGCCGCCTCCCACTCACATGGGTTGTTTGTCCGCTGGCACTGGGCCACGCTGGGCGGCACCGCCCCTGTCGCTCCCACCCGCAGTCTCGGGCTGGCCTGGCGCGGGAGAGGAGCGGTATCGTCCGATCTCCGTCGACACCAGACACCACCCCACAGCATGGCAGGTGAGAAGGCCACGCGTGCAGCGTGACATCACTGTGTGACGCTGCGCGCTCAGAGCGGGCTCGGTGAGAAGATGGGGCCCGTTGAGAAGATGTGCGCGCCCGGAGTGGGCCCGGTGAAAGGATGTGCGTGTCCGGAGTGGGCCCGGTGAGAGGATGTGCGCGCCCGGAGTGGGCCCGGTAAGGGGATGTGCGCGCCCGGAGTGGGGACCGGTAGGATGTGCTGCGCCCGGAGTGGGCCCGGTAAGAGGATGTGCGCGCCGGATTGGGCCCGGTAAGAGGATGTGCGCGCCCGGAGTGGGCCCGGTAAGAGGATGTGCGCGCCCGGAGTGGGTCGGTAAGAGGATGTGCGCGCCCGGAGTGGGCCCCGGTAAGAGGATGTGCGCGCCGGAGTGGGCCCGGTAAGAGGATGTCCGCGCCCGGAGTGGGCCCGGTGAGAGGATGTGCGCGCCCGGAGTGGGCCCGGTAAGAGGATGTGCGCGCCCGGAGTGGGCCCGGTAAGAGGATGTGCGCGCCCGGAGTGGGCCCGGTAAGAGGATGTGCGCGCCCGGAGTGGGCCCGGTAAGAGGATGTGCGCGCCCGGAGTGGGCCCGGTAAGAGGATGTGCGCGCCCGGAGTGGGCCCGGTGAGAGGACGTGCGCGCCCGGAGTGGGCCCGGTGAGAGGACGTGCGCGCCCGGAGCGGGCCCGGTAAGAGGATGTGCGCGCCCGGAGTGGGCCCGGTAAGAGGATGTGCGCGCCCGGAGTGGGCCCGGTAAGAGGATGTGCGCGCCCGGAGTGGACCCGGTAAGAGGATGTGCGCGCCCGGAGTGGACCCGGTAAGAGGATGTGCGCGCCCGGAGTGGGCCCGGTGAGAGACGTGCAGGCTTGGAGCGGGCCCTGAGAGGATGTGTGGCCACGTACAATCACGCATGCGCGCCGCTCAGTCTGCGGCGTGTCACGTCGGATCCGGCGTTGGGAGCCAGTGGCGTTGTTAGGGATTTACAACGCACTCAACTGCTGAGGCTGTATTGTGTCGCCTGCCCCTCATCCTGGCAGGAGGGGCGGGTACCGCTGAGGTCGTGCGTGCGTGCGAGTGTGCGTGTGTGCGTGCGTGTTTGTGTGCTTGTTTCTGACTTTTGAGATGAGCTAGAGTCGGATGCCCGGCACGTTCGAAGGAAACTACGCTTTTGGTAAGGCAGACTTGACTGGAGTAAGCTTCGTGGGATTCGGGGATTTTTTTAGAAAATAGCACGTTGAAAAATTATCTCCAGAGGGTTTTCGGGGGGCAACCTTCTAAAATGGATCGCAATGATGCTACAAACAGTACATTCAAGGAGTCTTTGTTAGTTTTTACTCATTAGTTGGCATTTCCAAGTAGGTCGTGCTGTCCCTTTTAGGAGACTGAAAATTCAGAACAGTCGTTTTTGACCCTTCACAAGGAGTTTATTGGATAACGTCATGACACTCTAGGCTTTAGCGAGGTCTACTACTGCTCATTGGCTCCAATACCAAGGAGCACCATCAGGAGTTCAGGACAAATTATGCGGCTGGCGGGGGTGGACTGCTGAAAATGGATACAAATAACCCTGAGTACCTCGCGGTTAAAAACAGCGCGTGTTATAAATATTCTGACTTCATTTATATCGCAATGATATTGGCATCAACATTCAACCACGAATATGCTACTGAAAGTTTAAAAGATTGTAAGTGGGGACGCCTACCCCCATGCGCTTTATCTGAGTATTCCTCCCGCCCTGATAGCTGCGGAGTTTTTGTGGGAGAAACCAACTTTTATTGGCTTTACTTTTATATTATGTTTATCTTCTTGGCTTTATTGCCAACTGACACAGTTGCTGTCAGCAGTCTACATTTCGCTCTTTGCCTTTATGTTTCATACGCAGCTGTAAATCGTGATCTGCTGATCGAAGCGTGCATCTCTTTTTATTTCAGCCTATTATCGTAACGTTTCATTTCAGTTAAGTTTCAACACGTGGTGTGTTTTGGCGGCCAGAGTTATAACTGATGCTACATACATCTGTCTTGATGCTACATCTGTCTTGCATGCTACATAGCGCGAGCCCGTTACGAAGATATCCTTGAGCGGTTGAAAAGGATTTAAAGAAAGTATAACCTTATTTGCAGAGTGAGCAGGCCAATGTACCACCATCCATGGTGTCAAAAGACTTCGTGACACTCTCCTTAAAAGTGTATCCAAGAAATTGTTTGCTTCGCCTTTCTTTTTTCCAACTAACCCATGCCCCTCATGGAGGAGCATGGGTACAATACAAATATTAGAGGGAATGCTTAACCTATGAAGATGTTGAAGCAAGCATCAGATCTGACGAAATAAGCTTGCTTACAACCATTAATATACTTTTCAGTGGAAATTTGATTTGACTGATTGATTACGCCATCGCGCCTCGTACAATATTGATTGAGAGCCAATTTACATCCATTTTATCAAGTAATCGTGCTAATGAATGCCCGAAATGAACGACTTATATTTTTTTTTTTTTACTTTGATCGCCACACGACCAAGAGAATAACAACATTTGGAACGCATTATTGTGGCGTCATGAATTCCTAGGCAACCTGGAAACAGTCTCCCCAAAAACGTCTACATCTTCGCGGACGTATAGCTCAGAAACTAAAAGGGCTTAGGACTTAGAAGGGCAGAGCTGTGGGCTGTACTGAATGATCTTTAAGATGGCTATTTCACTTCAAGACCCCATACAAATGTGGAACACGCCCTTTAAGGCGACCGGCGATGTCTGTCTGTTTAACGGAGTCACTCAATATGAAGAATGAATTCCGTCTAACAAATGACGCCCGGTGTGCCGTCAGAGCTTCAGTGGGCCGCGGGCTCGGGCGGATCCGTGCCGGAGGGCGCCGTAGCCTGCGAAGGCTCGTACGTCGGCCGGGCCCACCACGACAACGGCATCATCGTCGGCCCCGTCGTCTGCGGCGACGGCTGCTGCGCCATCGGCTACTGCGGAGAACGCTTCACCAAAGACGAGTACGAGGTGAGAGCTGGCTCACCAAGGACGAGTGCGCGGTGATGCCTGGTTTACCACGGACGAGGACAAAGGGGAACTGGTCCATGTCTGTTTACTGAGGACTCGGTGAAACACCCTGACAAAAAACAAACAAATGAGGTGGGTGCCAGTTCATAGCGATGAATAAGAGGTTATGGCTGGAGCAACGACACGAGCACGACATACCAACTGACTCACTAAGGACGCATGCTGATGGGTGCTGGTTTATCGGGCAACGTGTTTGTATCTGGAGCAACCATCATTCAGGCTGGGGAGAGGGGTGAATAATTCAGACAATGCTTTGCTTATCTACATCTATCTTCAAAACAACCAAAAAAGAATCGTCGCAGGTACCACTGAAGCCCACGTAAATATCCAATCCAGCTGACGCGTCCTTAAAACTCAATACTACTGGAGTCCAACAGGAACCTAAACTTGCTGGGCCTGCTCCAGATGGCAGCACATGCTCTGTATACAGTTCTTTTAGCACGCTGCACATCGCTTGACATCGCCATTATTCGCCAGGTGCTGCTGGAGCCCACGGACGGGAGGCGTCTCCGCTGGGAGCCCTTCAGAGGCGAGATGCCCGAGGGGGCCGTGAAGGGGGGCTACCTCTGCTCGGGACACACGCTGTATGTGGGACGTGCCTGGAAGGATGGCAAACTGCTTGTCGGCCATGTGAGTCCCTCTATTCGTCCCTTCTATCCATATCTTGCTTCATCCTGCATCCTTGCGACACCCCGCTCGTCCGTGGCAGGCTGCATGCGTCAGCCACGAGTGGGCAGAGACAACGTGGGAAGGGGGACTCCGACCGGGTACCCAGCGCGCATGCGCAGGTTAAAGCTCGACGGTTGGCCCCCCCAGGCGCGTGTAAGTTTGCCCACCGTTGACCAGTTTCATTCATCCCATAGCCCTGAAATAACCATTTCTGGTCGGAAGGGCTCTAATAAAACACATCTTTCTACATAATGACCAGCGTGCCTGTCTCTGGAATCCAGTCCTGTATGGCTGGAACAGAGCTTTTTGGGTGATCTGGGGACTGGACGGCCAATGGGGACCGTTTCGTTGAGAGTAAACAGTTTCTCGTTGGCAATCGGCAAATTGCTGCTCGCCGACTGTGTGAAGCAGAACAAAGTCGAAACGGAAGGCACAAACGACCGTTTCACTGCGGAACCATTTGTCCTGTCCCCCCCCCCCCTGAACGGTTTTTTGAGTAAAGCGTTACGATTGTCATGTTTAGTGTAATCTATGCTATAATTGCGATCACCCAGCATTCCTTTTCCAAGAACAAATAATCAGCCAGATCTGCAGGAACTATTGATCGCCTGACACTAACGTTCGCGAGACCAAGTCCCTGCAGCGTGCGAAATTGCACGGTTCTGCAAAATGTTTGGAGTGAGGTGTAAGTTCAGGTGGGGGAACTGCTCCAACATTGTCCTTACTAGCGTTGGCGTGGCTCACACGTTTCGACCAACTTTTTGCCTCGGCCGTATCAGTCGGCTCTGATAAGGACCTGGGCTTGCTTGGCGTGCGGCGCTGTGTATATCGTAGTCCCGCAGACATTCCACGGCTTCGAGTCTCATGCGCACGATTTTGCAATTCGTTTCGGTTTATCGATTTTGCGATAGGCCAAGACCTTGATTAGTACACTGTCGAAAAGGACCTTCATTGCACCATTAGAAGACTTGCCTGGAAGGACGGCAAACTGCTTGTCGCCGTGTGAGCTTTTCTATCCGTCCCTTCTATCCCTATCTTGCTTCATCCTGCAGCCTCGCGACACTCCGCTTGTCCGGGGCAGGCTGCATGCGTCAGCCACAAGTGGGCTGAGACCCCGTGGGAAGGGGGACTCTGACCGGGTACCCAGCGCGCATGCGCGGGTTAAAGCTCGGCGGTTGACCCCCACACATTAAAATACACCACCGAGGAGAACGCAGAATCCTTGTCTACTAATCGCCAAATCGTTGGTTTGAGGCTCGGTCTTTTTTCAAAGCTCCGAGTCGCGAATGCCCCGAGACTCTGGGCGCAAACATCTTCAAATTATTTTCAGTCCACCTGGTTATCTGGGGACGACCGGAGAGCCGGCCATCCCAAACGCCACGTGATCAACAGCTCCCTTGACGAGGTCAATAAACCCCAAAAAGCCTGACCAAAGCACGTTTACTATGTACACTTGGCGGTAAAGTGTTCTCTGAAGCTCAGACGGAAAGCCACCGATCGAAACCAGCCGGCACCACGCCAACGCGCGTCGAGTTATAGAAGGTCAGCACTCACTTGCGCTAGGTCAAGTTACGCTTGTTGGCGCCGCTTCGGGGCATCATGTGCAGCTCATTACAAAGCGGTGTTTTGCCGGGGGACGGCAAACTGTGCGGTGGTGGCGACGGATCAATGCAGGATGGCTATCATCGATGCCACCAAGCTCTTAAGGCTGTGGCGGTTCGACAAATGACGACAAATCAAACTGCACTGATTGCAGGATGGCGCCTGTTTTTCGTCATAAATTGCTCCTGTCGTTAGAGACAGATACTTTGCGTGTATGTCGATCTGGCCTTGCTCGGGACTGGACCTGCTGCTGCAGGACCGCTCGGCAGTTCATGCAGGTTCTCTTGTGAACGAATCTGCTCATCTAATCGGGCGTCAGTCCGAATGCCGCTGATGGTTCAGAGATCGTACTTCGACTCCTGGCGTTTCGCTGCGTAGGCTGTCGTCCAGAGATCTGCGATCAGGGTTATCATTCCGCTTGTCAAAACAGTGAGCAAAACAGGAAAGCATCCCAAAACAGTGTGGGCCTTTTGGTGTTTTCCGGCCCGCAGCCGAGGCACGTGACGGTCATTCACGGACTGCTTAACCCTTCACTAGGAGGCATTCTAGGTCTTAAGTTATTCGGCTTAAAACCCGAAATCTCGATTGCTTTCAGAGTCCGCCTTTTGACATCTGAGGATCATTTTATTTACATTCTGCTGTAAACCAACACCATGCGACTGAATAAGCCCATGTTCACATCGCTGAAACAAACCAACGCTGCGAGACTGAATACTATCCTGAGCCTATTCCTCTGCCAATTAAAGAGTGTCCCGCCTTGGGGGCATAATTCAAAAATATGCTGTAGACAAACCTCAGTACTAGTAACGTCCAATAAAAACACTGGGTACTGCCTCTGCAGCACCGTCAAGGCATAATAAGGACATCAATTTTGATTACTGTCGAGTCCAAATTACGCTGGCAATACTTCGTAGCAGCATTACGCGTCTTCCTCGCAGTCGCGACCACTGTCGTCATGACAACGATCGTGCGCACCTCTTCCGGCGCGAATAAAAGAACGTTTATGATCGGCTCAGCGGCGACGGCCTGCTGTCGAGAAGCGATTGGTTAAAGTTTGAACTAGTGCGTCAAATGGATCATGTGATACTCCCATTCCCGACACCAAGATGCGCTTCGATAATGGCGCTGCGCGAGCGTCATAGGGGAAAAATCAGGGCTACGCCGTAACGTTTCCTTGAAATCGAGAGGTAATAGTTTCGAGTTCGCACATGTTTTGTCTAATTGGCGTTTCAAGCTTAAGTAGCACTTGCTACACAAGTATTTTGGCACGTAAGTGTGTTGCAAACATTACAGAACACGCACGTTGGAAAACTGCGAATTATATGTACTTCTTTCATAGCGGTGAGCAGGCAGTCAAATGAGACTTCTGCCACACCGTCGGGAGAAGTCTCATTTTGGCTATTTCAAATCGAAATTCCGGGCTAGTCAGGAAGATTTTGCGAATATTGTTGTTGCTGACCAAATCGTGCACGTCTGATGTAACAATAAGTGCAACAGAAAACATGTGAGATGCTTCCTTTAAAGAGAGCATCTCACATCTGCATGCGGTTTTGAACTGAAATAGCCATCTTGAAGTTCATTTGGTGTCGGTTATATTCTTGTCTTTCTTAAAACCTATGTCCATCTAGTTTCGGAGCCACGCGCCCGCCAAGGCACGGGGACTTTTCCGTGCATACTTTTTTAAGGTCACCCAGGCATTCATGACGCCACAATAACGTCATTGAAATCCTGCCATTCCTTTCCTTGGCTCATGCGGCGATGATCAAGGCCACAAAGAACACTGTCGAGTCGCTCATATCTGTGTTCATGAGCACGATTTTCAGATATGATGGCCGTCAATTAGCCCTCAGTCAATGTTGTGCAAGGTACGATAACGCAATCAAATAAGGGTGTGTTGAGGAAATGATGGTGTGTTGAGGAATCAAATAATGGTGTGTTTGCTAAAAGAGAGGTCGTGTTGTCGTGAATTGTCTTTCCCACATAAAAGTATACCAAAAGATGTAAGTGAGCTTATTTCATCATGCATGATGTCTCTTCCAATTCATTCATATGTACAGCGTTCCCTTCAACATCCTGCCAGCTGTTTCACTCTTGTGCACACCCCTGTCACAGATCAACACCGTGGACAAGGTATGCTGCGTTCCGTCCGAGGACCAGTGCTTCGACTGCAGCGACTTCTTCGTCCTGGTCGCCTACTGATCCCCGCACAGGGAAACAGGCGGCGAGCCGACCAGGATCAGCGCGGATCGCGACGAATCGAAGGAGGATCAAGGACCCATGGCTTCGTTGCTTGGGCAAATTTTCGCGGGACATGCTTAACCACGTGGATCTGTGAGGTTAACACGTTTCCTGCCTGGGTCTTGCAGTGCTCATGCGCGTCTTACTGCGCAGCTGTCGCTGTGTTTAACATGCGAATGTTCTCGTCCGCCTTATGACCATTTTGTCATGGGAAATAGAACAAAACGTTGGACTATGTCTCGTGTTTCTTGCCCAGAGCAGCACGATGTCAAAACCAAGTCATATTTCGTTGGCGCCCAAAGATTGGAACCCACTTTTCAAGATGTTTGCATTTGCTTTTGCCCTGGTTTACGCAACACTCTGCAGAAAAGTTTCCAAGAAAAAAATATCGTTGTTTCGAAAGCAATCGATCTACAATAGCCTGAGAGATATTTGTGGAAAAGAAGATTAATGCAGGCACTATAGGGACCAGGAGTATCTGTGACACAAGTCCGGCGAGAACATTTGACTATTTGCACAAGATATTTCAATGATTGCCTACTACTTTTGGCCAGCCATGAGCAGGTCGGTCACCGTCAGCATGAGAACACATTCCGCCGATGCATAAGAACCTTCCTGTCATCGCAATGCCCTCATTTACTGTCACTGCCAGCGATCTGTGATTGGTCTGACGTCCGAAGGAAAAATCGCATCGATCACCTCAGCTAAGTGTTGACCATTCTGGTTCACGCTCCGTGAAGGAAACGTTCCACATTTGACGATATTAAAACAAGACCCAGATATGATGAAATTAACTTACAACCATTGGTGGACGCTGAAGTGGAATAGACTGTTCTAGACAACAAAACGAGAAGGCGCTGTCCCGTCTCCGGCCGCCGCCGGTGAATGTTTCAAGGTCAAATGGCCGTCTGTACACGTGTCATGGTCCGCATTTTACTGCCTCCGACCGAGTAGGCAATACTGCATCGATATTCATGTGCCCCGCAAAATGGTACGATCGCACGTATCACGCATCACGCGCACAAAGGTGGATTTCGCTCTCTTCTACGGGCTTACACATTTTGTGCCACATCTCGACATCCAGGACACGGTCACACTGGGGAGTGGCATGCTTCGACATGGAATGGAACGGACCAGATGACAAAAGTTGATCACTCGTGTAACGTGTGATATCGCTCACGTGTTGAACTATGGATTTGGCTATATCGAAGGGCACAGACGTTTTTGCGATATCTCGGCACTCAGGGCATACAGCGATCCGAGTGAAGCACGCTTCGATAAGGTATCGAATGGAAAAAGTACTTTTCCAAATGGCCCGGTCACACGCACCACGTATCACGCACACACATCCTGGTAACATGGATTTTAAAGTTTATGCCAATTTTCACGTTTTGCACCACATCTCGCACCTAGGCTACGAAGCGGTTTGGGCATGGTATGCGTCAATAGTGCATTGGACGGGCCATTGTGAGCTCCCGAGCTTTCAGTCGCACGGGCCACGTGTAGCGCCTTCACGAGCCGGCAAGGTGCATTTTGCTGTTTTCAACGATGGTGACGCTTTTAGGTCTCGGCGCCCAGGGCTTGGGGCCACGCGGGAGTGGTATGCCTTCATAAGGAATGCCACTGTCAGTAGGCTGGTGGAAATATTACCTCACACATGTCAACGTGTCATGACACCCGTGTTGGACAGTGGACTTGGAAATTTTCGACGGACGTACACGTTTTCGCGACATTTGGGTACCCAGGAAACGAAACGTTTTGAGAGTGGAATAGAGCGAGCCAGGAAGTCATACTTGGCAGTTACCGACCGTTTTTGACGTTTTGCGCCATATCTCGGCACTTGAGCAGCTGGGGGCATAAATCACACCGTAAACGACCCGTAATCAAAACCCATGTGTCTTTCACAAGCGCAGCATAGGTAGCACACACTTGTGGTTTACTGACTGATCACAAAATATTCTGGAATTCAGTCACAGAAGCTCACAGGTAGGGCGCCCAGGTTTGGTGCTAGGGACCGCGCAGGTATCGTGTTAGGGAGTTAAGGGAGTTTACTTGGGGAGTTCAGGCTGCTCAGTAATGAATTTTTGAATCAATTGCAAGAAATTGCGGGATGCTGGAGAGCGATTTAAAGTACAAAAACGCCATGTAGCTCCAGAACTACCTCCATTCTTCTCGCTAAAATTGAGTCTCGAAAGTAACAATCACTGCAAAATTGCACAAATTGTTGCACGGCGCGCAGCGCGTTGCTACGCAACCACAATCAGCACATAAGCCTCCAATAGCCACGGCTCGATCAGTACAACGGTGCTGGGCCTGGGGCCTAGCTCATAATTTGCATCAAGCTGGTGATTCGGAACCGAGTCTGACTCACCTGTGGCGGAATGGACTTGCTTGACTTCCGGTCCTGAAAGGTCGCGAGTCCGGGTCCAAATCCGACTCCTGGAAACCGACCACTGATCCGAGTCGCCTTCTTTCCAGGCATTGCAAAACCAACAGGCCATGCATCCAGTGCCACCTAAACAAACAACGGTGGGAGCTCGCTGGCGGGTCGCAAGGCGACGGCTCGGGCAGCCGGCCGTTGTCATGACGACCGCAGTCTGCAGCTTACCATGGCTTCGAATGCAGCCGTAAGCAACTAGGCCACGCTAAAGACACGCTGACGAAAGCTGAATGCCTGTGGGAGACTGTATACATTACCGAGTGCAAGAGAAATAATCCTGCAACAAGAACTAAGGCCGGGCGCATGGCGTTATAAACAGAGCGCTACAAAACCACGCCGACATGCTCGCAGGGTGAACATGCCCATCGGTAGCTTGGTGCAGATAACCCGCCTTTGCACTGGAACGGCACATCAATTTTGCTTTTTTATATTGTTGCCACTCAGATAAGACGGTAATATTGGCCTTATTCCTCAGAAAACCCAGAAGAATGGATATATCATTAGAATGATATTTCAGCAACATGCCTTTACCGAAACAATAGCAGAAGTGAATTCAGAACAGCCAATTTTGAATTCACTTCTGCTACTGCTTCGATAAAGACATGTTTCCGAAATATAAACGTAACTATATCTCCATTCACCTGTTTTTCCGAGGAATAAGGCCAATACTTCTGTCTCATCTATGTGAATAATGTTCCTCGCCAATGCACTGAACAACTTACGTTATTTTTGTCATCCGTTGACTCGCTCTTCGCCCCACATTTATCACCTTCGTCCTACGAGGGAAGCCTCGAAAGTCCCCTAATGTCGCAAAAGTCTCCTTACAGTCCAGAAAGAAGAAAGCCTCACACCTACGGAAAACGGCCCGGCCGCACCGCGACGCGCCGTGAATAGATGGCACCACTTGTACGTTATCCAATCCGCTGTTCTGCATGACAGGGAGCGTGGCCCGGAACGACCAGGGCAGCACGCCTGCGAGACCGCGTTTCCCATTGGCAAAGAACCTACTTGAGTTGCTACCTATGACGTCGCAAGTGCATACGTCATGCGCAGCGACTATCCTTCCAGCCGCAGGAGCTGTCATGACGCACTTTCCTCTTACGTCATAGGTCGCAACTTGTGGACGGCGTTCTCATTTATTGCATTCTCGGTTTCGATAATTTTCGATGCACTTTCGCCTCGAGAAAGGCTATCGAGGCGAAACCCCTAAAACCACTTGGGGATCTTTATTCGCACCCTGAGACGAGTTGCGCTCATGTACCGGGATGAGACGATCAACAAAAGCACTAAGCACCGAGGCGTCTCACAGCACGCCTCGCGTGGTGGAGCCAGTGCCACCGTCCGACCAACTGAACGATGTGTTTCCAATGTTAATAGGGCAGCACAAACAGACGTGAAACGGCTGCGTATCCATGCTGGGAGAATGAGACTGGACGCTTTTCATGACCGCTACGTGCTGGCAAGTCACGCTGTGTCAGTCCTGGAGCCCATCCACATCGAGAAAAATACGTCCCAAAAGGCCCCTGTGTAGAATAGGCCAAAACGGTGTCGTTTTGAGAAGTAGTCTCATATCCTTTTACAGCAGTCATTCGACACTATGATGGGTACCCACTTGACCTCCTGATAATGCCCTGCGATTAAAACACTCTGTAAATGGGGTCGCGCCTGTTCACCTCGCAATTCCTACATATGGTCAACCACGTGAACAAATCATGATGTATTCTGACATTTAAAACATCCAAACTAGGAGATCAGTTACAAGCTTACTCAACTTTCCAGCAACAGCTAACAAAACGCATGGATTAGACAGTCAAACTGCCAGTCAAGTCAGGTTCTGCAATTCAGATGCTCATTCGGGTTTGATCAGATGGCAAATTGCCATGCTGACTTCGTTAAACTGCCCGGCAGCAGCAAACGAACCACGTCGACCACAGGGTCAGCCAGTCCTCACCACCACTAGAGACGAGGCAAAACGAACATTTCTACAAAGACTGACATCGCTGAGAATTCGAGAAAACACGGCCTGCAGCGGTTTGGTCACATGCAACATCCAAAAAACGAACTGTAGCGGCTCGGCCACATGAAGCATCCAAACGCTGAGATCAGCTGGCGATTTAAGAGACCGGTCATCACCAACCTCGCACAGGTCACCAGAGGCTTTAAACACTATTAATGAAAACACAACACTGACCTGGGTCGACAAGTTCAGACACCCAAGACAAATTCGGAGTGTCGCACCGGAGCCGGCGACAGCGTCAACCGAGATCCATTATCAGTACTCTTAGCGCGAGTAAGCCTATCTGGTATAGGAGCTGCTTCGTCCACTAAACGAGGCTTTTCATCAGCTTCTGGGCTATCTTCGAGACTCTTGGAGACTGACGGATCCCACACACAGTCCATTCATTGAATGTTATCACTGCATGTGCTGACCTGCACTCGACTTGCTGAGCAATTTTGGACGCGGAGGCACCGAGACAGAACGAAGAGGCGAAACGCGTCCTCCTCGTCTCGTACAGCGCAGCCGTCATTACCCTCCACAATAAGGCCATCCTGCGGGTCATCAAAGCAAAGGCACGGCCGAGATGCATCTCCGTCCTCCAGCACGACGTCGTTCCACGTGCAGTTCAAGCAACACCTGGGAACGCCTCCAGTGATCTCTCTGAAACACATCATATTTCTGGAGCACTAGCCACCCGGCGGCGGTATCGTATATTACGGCGATCACGACAACTTCCACAGACTTAACTGTTACAAAATTGTTGAAGGGAATGCTTCACATGTGAAGACATGGAAGCAAGTGTCAGGTGTTATCAAATAAGCTCACTTAAAACTATTGATATCGTTTTTAAGTGAAAAAGATTGCTCTAGACCACACAACCACTGCATAGTAAATATGCTTTCTAATACATCATTGTTTAATTATGCCATCGTATCCGACAAAACGTCGATCGAGAGCCACATGACGGCCGTTATAGAGGTGACCAATGGAATGGTAGGATTTGAAGAACGCTAACATGGCGTCATGGATGGCTGGTCGACCTTAAAAGTAGTCTGGATCGGTTCCACATCCTCTTCCCCGACACCACCGCCGCCGCCGCCTGCACCGCTAACGCGCTCTGAAATGTCAACATGCCTCTGGTTGAGCGCAGCATGGCCTGAACGCATGGGGTGTGTGCGCTCGAGGCGAAGTGCGGCCGTTGACCTTTGGCGCCTCTCTTGCGGCTTAGTGGTCTGTTGCGCTGCGTCTGGGCAAACGTAGACTAGAACTGCTACATAAAACGTGTTGATCCCGCTAAGACTCCAACTCGAAGTGGTGCCTTAAACTTACCCAAAAATGGGGTGTTTGCGTACAAGGCATCACTAACAAAAAAATTCGTATGTAGCTGTATGTGTAGCAATTTTTTTTCTTCATTGGCTTCGTGTTCTACTTTTACTTTGACTATGAGCACGCTACCATGATTCTGCCGAAAATTGACCTAAAACCGCCCTAATCAAAGGTGAGTAGTGGCATCTCCCCGGCAGCGTCTCAGTCCATTGTGTTATGGCCGAACACGAAGCGAAAAGTGTCAACAATTCAAACCTTTGATATTCGGAGGAAAACACTGATTTTTAATTCGATTTTGCTGCGACTTTTACGAGAAGTAAAACCAACGCGCCCTTTTGGTGGAAACAATGCTCTCAGCTCCGACAAAAAGCATGCGCGAATTTCACATATCCGTTTTCAGCACCCTTTCCGTGTTTGATGCCGGCATATTTGAGTCGGCGCTGCAGGCTGGCCTCGCGGAGCAAACAACGGGATTCAGCAAAGCCACCAGCGAGCTCACCTGGGCGGAAGACATGCAAGGCTAAAGCCCTCAATAGGGCTTTGCGCAGACAATGTGGTTAGTAAAACAGGATGCTGGACTTTTAGTACAGCAGACCGTGCTCCAATCTTTTCGCGCAACACGCAGAAACATGAGAAGGGCTGCGTTGCTCGTTCGCCACGTAAATGCGACAGCTGCTCTTAAGGCAAATGCCCACCAGGCCTCCACGCGCTGAATGTCCGCTGCGGTCAAAGCTGCTTGTGAGCTCCCAAGAACAAGAGCTGGGGCCCCAATCGTTCGTCACAGACATGCTTTTTCCTGCGCCAGAAGGCGGACGCTCAGCATATTGGCTCTTGTTAGAACGCAACATAAATAACGCGCACGGTGCAGCCGGTGCAGCCGGGCGTCAAAATGGGACTCGCTGCGCAGCTCCTGGTCGAACACGACGCCCGGATGCTCGGTCTGCGCACGCACGGCCAATCGCTGTTGGAACCCGTTAAGACTCCAACCCAAAGTGACCCCTCGAACTAACAAAAAAAACAAACAAAACAAACGGAAACAAAATAAAACAAAACAGTGGGAGCAGGAACAAAATTGGTCTTACAGACCTGTATGCATATAAAGATACTGGAACAAATGGAAGAATCGAAATCAAGGAGAACCAGCTATTAATAGCTGTTGCTATTAATAACCGATATCTGCTTACTGCCAACAAGTATGTTTTTAGGCCTTGTTCTCCCTGATTGTTCTACCTGTTCCAATGTATGTGCATGCATATAGGTCTCTGTCAAAAATTGTAGTACTACACATAGCGCCAATGAACCATTTTTAAAAGATGTCATCATCATGTTGGCGCCATTCTGGCACATCTTATCACAGTCCGCACCTAAAAACAAAACAATGACTTTTAGTGTCCGCCACATCGCGGTGCGCAAATTCTAAATGCCACCGGGTGGCGAACTTGATCAGCAATCTTAAGCATGCGACTCAGGTGATGCACGTTGCTGGATAGGATGAGCGGATCGTCGGCGCTACACACAGCCAGGGTTTGAGAACCATGGAGTTGGGCTCCAAAACCACTGAGATCCAGCTGTCTACTAAGTGGAAATGCTTATTAGAGCTGGCTCGGGTGCGGTGGGTCGGGTCGGGTCAAGCCGGGTCGGATCGGGTCAAGTCAGATCGGTTGGTGTGTTCAGGTCGGGTCGAGCCGGGCTGGGTCAGTATGTGTTTCAATGACAAGTGAAATGAATCGGCAACTGTGTGGATTTCATTGTCATAGCCTCACTTACTTTAGGAATACGGCCCGCAGTTACCATGTGCTACAGTACATGTACTTACTAGTACATGCGTAGCAGGTGCTGGAACTGAAAAAGCGGTAGCATGTGCTTTATGCATTTACGCCTGAAGAACATACCATTTAGCCAATGAACATAGGGTCTCTAACATACGGCGCTTTTCACCCTTGCTGTGATATCAATGAATTGTACAATATGTTCATTTAGGCCATGTTCTCTTTGATCCTTCTACATCTTCCAATATTTGTACACGCATACAGGTCTGCGTCAAATATTCTAGTCCTAAATATGACACCAATGAAACATTCGTTAAATATGCCATCGTCAGGTCATAACTACAGTCATCGAACCATTTGAAATATAGAAAAGAGTGCAGGACGTGATTGCTCACAGGTTTGCTTGTTATGAAATTTGTTTGGGCATCTAACCATACCTCACGGTTTGATAGCATTGCCCAATACCAATGATGTGTGATAGACACTTGTGAACAAAAGGAGATTCCTGTCCTTGCTTGTACGCAGTATCGCACGGTGATGGACGTAGGATGAACATGGATAGTGGTTGGAGAGAAGTGTGGGTCATTTCAAAGATGTCATGTGGTATTGGTTCCATGTTTGCATGATGCATCCATTTAAAGGAATGCACTTCATTTGAAGATATTGAATGAAGCATCAAATGTGATGAAACAAACTCACCTATAGCCAGTGCCATACTTTTATGTGGAAAAGACCGCTCTAGGCAACTCAATGCATCTAGCTAATAACTATGCTCCCCAAAACGCTATTGTTTGAATCATTGAAAATTTATATGATATTGCGGAGCTACCAAACTAGCCGTACGGGATTTCTACCCTAAACCACACCTGTAGCACTCCAATCCCTCGACAGGTGGCCATGATGGTGCTTGAGGTGATTCATAAACCAGGTATCATTATGCGCCGTGTTTAAGCCCTCTCTCGTGGGGCTATTGCACATCTGTCCGTGGGTTTTATCTGCGGCGGGGGTCTGATACAGCCGCGCCCTGCCGTGGATCTTCACCTTCAAGACGTTGTGCGCGTAAAACAACGATACTGTTGCGAAGGTCCCGTCAACCACAAAAAGTGCACACCAAATGTCTGACCTTAGGTTAAATTTTAGGTAACCAGATGTTACGAAAGATAAAAAACGACTGTTATGGTGGAGAAAAATAAAGCATATGTTAGCACGTCAAGCCGGAAATTCAGGGCAGAGTAGTAAGCGTTAAGACTGCGGGGAGGTCGTTCCGACCATTTCCGTCCCTTGCAAGGGTCAGGAAAGGTCAGGTCACCGTTCAAAATTGGTTTACCAATAGCTGATAAAAACGAAACTTTTTTCCTTTGCGATGCGCTTCTGACTGAGTTTAGTTTATTGCGTACAGCTTTGGGACAATAGTATCCCAGACACAAAGATGCCATTTTGGGCTGATCTACAGGTGAGCTGGTCAACTTTGGTCAAAGTGATAAGCCATCCAAATTAAAAAGAAAAGATGCGGTCAGAAATCGCATGACATCTACTGGTACTCAAGATATCACAGTTGTTGTACACATTGTACATAGTCTCATCAAAGCTTGGTCATGTGTTTGTGATAAGCTGAGAACAGGCATGTTGGCACATGAAATTTTACGTCACCAGCTTCAGAAACGCGATATCGAGGCAGTTACACGCATCTTACCCGGTCATCACGCCTCCCCGCAAGATTGGGACGGAGTAAGTAACTGACCAGTCGCCACGTTTCCCCACCTAGTGTCTTAGCCCAGCCTTTTCGCTATATCCACGGACAGCCAGGACACACACACAAACACACACACACACACACACACACACACACACACACACACACACACACGCACACACACACGCACACACACACACACACACACACACACACACACACACACACACACACACACACACACACGCACACATACACACACACACACACACACACACACACACACACACACACACACACACACACACACACACACACACACACACACACACACACACAGTGCGATGGGCTGCGAATGTACCAACATAGTTACGGGCATGCGTTCGCACAACATCCCGCGGTATCTTGCATTAGCCGAGATGCACGGTGCAGGGTCCGACCGGTTGGTAGGCCGGCTGCCAGACAGCCGGCCGGACACAAAAAGTGCACATCAAAGGTGCAATTATGCACATTATGCATCTGCGACCGGCTAGCGGTACATTGCGGCCCTCACATTTTGTGTACAGTATATTGCAATATTGTAATGCATTTTCGTAATAACATTGTAATAGATCCTCTTTGTGGTGTTATGCTTTACAATTTACCTCTATCGCATACTGAATAACAAATAAAAGACCCGAAATGACGTTTGCATGGGCGCTAATGACAACGGAAGCCGTTTTGCTTGGACGACATCTTACGACTTTGCTTGTCCTCACGTGACTTACTGTGGCCTCATTATGCATCATAATGATATCACAATGTGTTTGCAGTAGAGTTTTCGAATTCTGCGCCCAAAATGACACAAAAACTGTCTATTTTGGGCTGAGCCTGAGCTTTGCTAAAGGCACCCATGGAGCTAAGCCACGACCTGGGCCAGGGTCATGTGCTCCGTGGTCATGTAATGGCTGTACATGTGAGCTAATACTCTTTTTCTCAGACACTAATACCAAACTACACGTAAATACGCATAAATTTGTATGATTCACGAAAGAAAAAACGTTGACATCAGCTCACTAACTTTTTCTATTTCGACTTCATATAGAATGCACAAATTGTAGATACAATCATGTCCGATTATCGCAGGAAGTTCAAGCACTGGAAAATAACCTACAGAAATATTATACGTGGTTAGCAAATTTTAGAGGTTGATGTCTTTGGCCTAACCTAGGTCTGACGCTGGCAGACAAAAACTGTAAAGTCACCAAATGGGTACAGTTTGATGTATTGTTCATAACGCGCCGTGCAGTATAGTGCGTTGGTACAAGGAAACTATGGCGAAGGCGCGACGATCAATGCGCATATTTGTAGTCATGCGCGAATGTGCAGCGGCCTCAGAATGCGGCGCCAGAATCAGCCGAACTCACCAACACTCGGTTTGCCCGCGATGACTCTCCACCTTTTGAAACGGCCCCGTCCTTAAAGTTTGAACAGCGCAAGCATCCGGCAGCTATCCCATGATTCAGTATCTCCTCGGCCTGCTGTCAAAACCTCCCCAATACACCGAAGCGCGTCGCCATCTCAGCAACATGAAAGCACTTCATGTGCAGATAGGGGTCGCCATCCTATTATGGAAAACAGCCATAAAAAGTCATGAGCTTGAGGCCTTCCGTCTCAAAGAGGGCGGTGTCCTGACTAGCTTTCAGTAGTTGGAGAAGGCTGACGTGCTGCATGAGGACATCTTTCATGCGGTGATCTGCCTTACGCTTCGGCGCGCGCTCAGGCAGCAGGTCTGACGAAAATAGACGTGCGGGATGCCATCATGACCTGCGGATGGCAGACATGCTACATCGGTCTGGTCTGCACCGTTGGCTAGTTCCCGAGAGGTTTCGTGTTTACTTCAACGAGGGATACAAGGTGTTCGCGCAGTCCTTTGTCAGAAAAAGGAGACAGGATAGTACGCAAGGACTTCTCAGCAAAAAAACCGCAAACTTCAGTGTATGAGTGTGCGAAGACAACTCGCAGAAGAAGAACGCACAGGCTATTTTAGAGCTTTTCTGATCTAAATATATAGGGCATCGGCGCTCAAAATGGCATTTAGTGGCGGTGGAACTCGAGATGGAAGACTGGGAAGATTGACACAGTAGAAAATGCGGTTATCCGCCTGAAATAGAAAGGTTTGTGTCAGCATTTCAGCACTGAAAATTAACTGATTTACTCTTGCAATGCAGTTTTAAACCCCATAAAACGTTTTTCACGCCGCGACTTTTGTGCACTGTATATAGGCTCCATACCGTGTGAGAAGACCTTATGTCCTATGAAAACTCTCCATCCATTACTCCATGGATTGCACTATGAGATGCTTGCACTCTGCGCAAACCTTATGCTCAAGGTCTCCTGTCCGCAAAAAGGCTTAAATGCATCACAAATCCTTGCCCACTACAAAATTGCCACATCAACTGCATGGGCTGTGTGCATTGCATAAACATTTCACAGCTTTAAAACCCTCCTAAAAAAACATTGTCTGCACCATGAGGTATTTGTAAACCATGTTAACAGGTAGCAAGATTACAGGTAGAAAGGTTTACAGGTAGCAGGATATACAGGTAGCAAAATATCTTCAATGACTTGAAAATAGCTTTTTTCACAATGGCAGGGCTTTACACAGCTTCAGCTTCACGTTGGTCATTGTGAGATGACAGTGATGTGTGTTTTTTTTAATAAAAAAACATTTGACTCTGGGGTGCATAAGATATTAGGCTCCTAATATAGATAGATAAATACATGGAACTTTGGAATGCGTTACTGACATTTTCTCACTAACATTCGTCGGTCCTAACGTGAGACTAAAGAGACAGTACTGAGTATGTATTAGGAATGCATGAGGTGCTTTTTGGGCCGTTCGGAGGCCTCAACACTTTCTACATGATAAAGGTTTCCTTTCGTAGTAGCTCTTTTAGGCTTGTGGCTACACACCTAAAATTCATAAGATATTTTATGCAGTGCTATGAACAGCAAAGCTAACAGCCCTGAACTTATTTTTAGCTTATTTGTCATTCCTGTGAAGTTTTGGAGAAAACCAACGTCAGCTATCACGAATTCTGCTTCAAGGTTTACAGTTTTTATTCCTTTGGAGCGAGCGTAAAGGTGATAAAGGTTTTGCTGCCCACGCGCCAGTGGTTTGAAATTGCTCTACAAACGCCATCTTATTCGCTGTTGTACATTACTTCAACACAAACGGCAACTGCATGATTTTTCCTTCATAGTGTCAAGCACTTAATGAAGCATGTTGTGCAGCTCACATCGAACAGCAACATGGAACATCGGTCAGAGCGAACATCTGTCACATCGAACATCTGTGCTGTCACCTGTCATCGAGCGAGGGTGTAAAGATGGCCCCCTCGGCGGGCAACTGCTAACCTGTGAAGGGATTGCATTGGTACTCTGGGTAAGCCAAGCAGAGCATTTCTATGGGATCCATGCACGTCACAATCGTGGCTACACTAAATAAAGACCATATCAGCAATTTGCTCACCTTCTTTTTTCATGAGGTCTTTCAGCCTGCACAATCTAACAAAAACATGTCGTCTCGCCATAGGTATAACCGTGAATGAACTCGATTCCTCTGTTCTGATGCTGCCATATACACACACACACACACATACACACACACACACACACACATATATATATATATATATATATATATATATATATATATAAATATATGTATATGGCAGCATCAGAACAGAGGCATCGAGTTCATTCACGGTTATACCTAACGCGGGACGACAATCTTTTTGGTATACATATATATATATATATATATATATATATATATATATATATATATATATATGTGTGTGTGTGTGTACATGTGCAGACAAATGTATGCATATATATACATTTATATTATACATATATATATATATATATATATATATATATATATATATATATATATATATATATATATATATAGTAACAAAACAAGAACACACCAGCGGCCACTTCTTTCTTTTTTTAATGCAATCACCCATGAATAAGGGACCAGGATAGCCTTCACTGTCCATTTGCGATAAAAACGACCAGGAGAAATATTAGGACAAGTTGGCAGTATATAGGTATTAGGACAAATACAAAAACAAATAAATGTTAGGACAAATTTAGTAATCTCCCGATGTTTGTGGGATAATTGTTTTCGCAAACAGCAGCTAAACACCTGAGATGAGGAAAATCGAGGTATTATAAAGAAGCAAACGTTCGCGAGACGAGAGACAGGATCAAGTCCCTTCCATAACCTTAAATTTTGACTGATTATCTAGATATGCTGCTAATATGAGTTATCCATTTAATATTTTTATCAATCGTTAATCCTAGATGCTTGACAGATTTTGCGTTGAAAGTGTCGCAAAAAATAACTCAACTTTGAGGCTGTTAATTTAATTTTGGCGACAAGCTGGTAAACCGTTTTTAAGCATTTGAAAGCAAACGACTCGCTCGCGACCATTGTTTTCTGCCCGGAAGAACTACGTTGATTTTATCCTTTACTTGAATAGAGTTGCCTGTCTTGATTGTAACTGCCTTGTCACCCGCAAATATATATAAATATATCTACATTTGTGTGTGTTTGTGCTTTCTTAGAGATATTTAAGACGTCGCTTATGTAAAGGATGAAAAGTAAAGGACCACAAATTTAGCTATGTGGGACGTCCATAGTTATCGCTTGTTGTTTGAAAGAAAGGTGTTGGATGTTAACATGGTGACTTTGTAGGGTTGCGTTAACCAACGCCGCCGCTGCCTTGTCCCGCGAGTTAACCTCGGCTTGACCGAAGCAGGCCTCTGATTGGTTGAAACCCAACTGTCACGCGAATACGTGCAGCATGATGATTGATGGAGCCGGGTGAGCTCAGCGCGGCATGACCTGTGGCGAATTCGGCCCGCGCGTGGAACGGGGTATGTAGAGTGTGGCAGGTGATGAGACGGGCATGTGGCTCTTGGATACAAAAGTGACATGTGAGCTTACAGTATCTGTAAACCCAGCGTGTGATATCGAGTTGATACTCGCGAAAAAAGAATGCGAGTCGTTTGGAATCCGTTGTTGGGATAGGAATGAATAATTTTCCCAAGGAAACCTCGTATTCCAATAAATAAACAATTTTGTTAGTATGATTTCCCAACAGACTGTGTCAAATGCTTTTCATGATAAGGTGAAGAGAGCATGTCTATTTCATCATTTTGTAGAGAACTAGTGATTTTATCAAACATATGTGAAACAGCATATAATTACCATACTTTTTTAAAGCGCAAATATGAAGCGATGAAAAAAGTGTTCTCATTAAGTGACTTGATGCGAAGGTACGCAAACGTTTTTTTGGAATTTTTGATAAAATTGGCTGCAAATAAATGGGGTAAAAATGGATTCACTTATTTTGCTCACATGACTTATCAGTGGGCAAATGTAGCAAATCATAACAAATTTCAGTCTATCTGGGAAACTTGCCGTTGAAAGACAAATATGAAAGAGGAGAGTGATTGATATGGTGCTAAAAGTATTTTGATACTAATTTGATCTGTTCCTTGTCTCACAAGGCTCTAATTTTGCATTACAGTTTGAATGTTTAACAGAATTAGTGAAAAGTGAAATATCAAGCTTTTCATAAGTGTGCAAAATAATTAAACCAGTGTGATATATTCTAGCGGGCTGCTATGAACTATTTTATTCTATAGCAGCCCAATAGACTATGAACATAAGATAGTTCATTGCACTGCTGTATGAATGGGCTAAGTTTTAGCCCATTCATTGACGACGGCGGCTGTCCGTCGCCATGAAAACCGCCGTCGTCATGGCGACAGCATAATCTGCTGCGAGCCGTTGTCAGCTGTTCTGAATTAGAGGTTCTAATTTCGAACTGTTTAACCTACACATTTGCGGAGCTGTGGACTTAACACGCGCCCGGGTGGCCGGCTGGATACCCTTCGCTCGGGTGTGGGGGGGGGGGGGGGCTCAATTTGACCCTCCGTGAAATGTCGGGAACTAAGAAAACTAGAGACACCAAATTTACAGGGTGTGTTGGCCTGTACGTAAATTCACTTAGGTCAAAGTTTCAGTTTACTGGGTAGTACAATTCGGTCAAATGAGGTCAAACAAGATCAAATTTCAGGTTGGTCTCCAGTGTCCCCAGAACTTAGATAACCGTTCCTAAGCAAAAGGTCGCATGCTCATTCAAGGTCAGGGACCTTGCTTGGCCTTTTCAAAGTCATGGTGACCAAAGTCATACAAGACTACTCTGAGTTTTGCAGTTTAATAAGCGACAAAGATTACACTAGACAGTATCTTCCGAAAAAAGATGCGCTGTTCGGAAACCGTTGCGGCAAATCTTTTGGGGATCAATTTGATCCCCACCCGATCAATTTGATCCCCACCCGAGCGCGTGTTAAAATATAACTCCACTGGTATCAGCGACGTCAGTACAAATGGATGTTTGTGATTGGTACAGCGGGCGGCAGGGGTCAGTTACCGAGAAGCGCATTGGACGGAGTTCTAACCAGCGCGTCACTGTGTGTACACCACACAGCGCGTACACCATGTGATGCTTCGTTTCCCAATGTCAAGGGATTGGGACCCTTTCACTGGGACCCTTGTGACGCTGGCCTGAGCCTTGCGTGAACTTGTCGGACTTTCTCGTGCCATCTATAATGACACCCAGGGGTGTAGTTTCTTATCCAGTTGCGGGGATATAGCTCTAGCCCCTTCCTCCTCCCTCCCCCCCCCCCCCCCCCAACTTGACTTGAGCTCCAGCCCCCACAACTTGGTGAAGAGAGCAGGCTAAAATCTGAGAGAAACCTGTTCGTTGTCAAATTTTAGGGTTAGATTGTGTTTGCTTTTGTTCAGTGCCCTCTCTCTCGCTTATGATGTGAAACCACTCCCCTGATGTCACCCGTCTGGCTGCTTTTGCTTCATCATCGGCTCATGACAGGGGGTCTGAGATCATCTTACGATGCACCTGGCGCCCACGGCCGCTAGCGTCGTAATCGTCGCACCCAGACGCTGTGCGCTGCCGCCGGCGGCGGTGCGTCGCGGCTCGCGGCGTCACGCCTCTCATCTCGCCAACCAAACTGGGCTCCGCCAAGCCGGTCAGGCACGCGCCGCGGACACCGCTGCCCTCGTTCGGAAACCCCATCCGTGCCGCGTGCGGCCGGCCGACGACCAACGCTACAGGCGAGGGAGGTCAGCGGAACAGGTCACCATCTGTTCGGACGGGCAGAGGCGACGCCAGGACGTCAGCACGGGGAGGCACCGTCTGCGCGGTGCGCCACGCGTAAGTCTGCCAAGGCCCCGACGCCAAGCGTTAGCGGGAGGTGAGACCCGCGCAAGCTGCGCGGGGAGCCCCTTACCCCTCCAGTTATCTCCCCTTGGTCCGCCCCTGTCTCCGACTTTCTCGGCTTTGCAGGCGGCGCGGCGGGCGGGTGTCGGTGGACCACCTGGCGCGCGAGGGTCTGCCGTGCGCCGGATACGTGGTGCGTGACGCGTGACGACCGTCACGCCGCGGGGTTGTCACGAGCGCGCGGGTCACGACGTCACCCACTGCCGAGCGGAGGTGCCGGTCGTCACGGACTGACCTCGAAATGCTCGAGGAAGATCAATTTGGGTAAGATGCATCTGATGGAGCATTCGATGCGGCATGGGAAAGATCGCATGCGGGTTTGGATGAGATCAGATACAAGCTGGAAAGGATCAGCACGATATGGGATAAGCACGTACAGATTCCTAGAGGAACAGGTACACCCTGGGAGAAGTATGATCAAATGCAGGTTGGACAGTCTGCAGATTGGTCTGGGAGCAGATGCGCCGGTAGCTATGGAGAAGTTTGACTGTAGGCTCTGAGGCTGCAGGGCATGGATAGGGTAAATGTTAGGTAAATGTTCGGGTAAATGTTAGGTAGGGTAAATGGTAGGTTAGGCAGGGTAAATGTAGGGTAAATGTTAGACTGTAATAATTCCAGGGCATGTTTAAAGCTCGGTGACATGCTCGGAGAAAATTGGGTTTCTGATTATGGCAAGCTCGGAGAACTTCAGACACAACCTCTGATAAGATCAAATACAGGCGCGGAAAGATTAGAGAATGGCGAAGAAGGTCGCACGCGGTTTCTAGAGGCGTTGAATCGCATAATGTGGTCAGATAATAAATGCTTTGATAGTGGTGTCTGGGAACCCTTCTAACCGTTTGGTTCCCTTCGGGAATTCTGCGATCGTTCTTATCTGAGAAGATTTTGGCGAGTCTGAAAACTTGATTTTACATTAGTCATTGCGTTTACCTACGCATGACAAACGCTTTGCCTATCTTCACATCAGCTCAGTCTAGTAAACGGCGGACATGTGCGATATGACGTCACTGAGCATGACCTTCGTCCTCTTTTGAAGGTTACATATGCTTTAAAGTGTTTTGTGATGCTTAGAACAATTATGCGGGCTTGCAGAAGCAGCTCCCACGCTAGTGTTTCACCGCACCGTGACCCCAGTGACCTCTGAGTACACCAAACTTGCCTGTCTGACGAGAGTTTATTATCGCACGGTAGTCATAATGGTACTCTTCCACCATCCCAATCCCTCCATGCAAACCCGTGTCTCTCAGCCACATATGACGCATTTGGGGCTCGGGGCTCTCAAAGGTGGCAGGGGAGCAGGTGGTAAAGCATTAGTTAAAAGAATAGGCAGGCATAATGCAAAGGTAAGAGCGAAGTACATTAAAGAGTGTATCGACCCAGGCCTCCCCCCCCCCCCCCCTGGTCAATTCGATGTCCACTGCGCCGTACTTCTCAGTAACGTCAGCTTTCATCACGGCGTTAATTATCTCGACGTTAATTGCCTTCATAAATAACCAGGCAATTAGCAGTTTAATTATGTTCCAACACATGTGGGAGTGCTGAGAAAACAAATGACCAGGCAAAGTATCCTGAATGAAGTGAAATACAAAACTGTGCTGATTTCAAGCTCACGTTGTGTGATAGTTTTTCCACACCTGACTTGATGGATCTGTCTAGCATGCACCCGACATATTTCAGCTGGCAACTGAAATATGCGTACACATATACATTTGTATACACACACACACACACACACACACACACACACACACACACACACACACACACACACACACACACACACACACACACACACACACACACACACACACACACACACACACACACACACACACACACACACACCGCCCACACTGCTATGACCCGTGCCATGGTAAAGCTGCTTCTGCTACAGTGATGGCAATAAAGGAAGATTTTATGAGACTAATCTTGCCTATCCTGACATCATTTTGACGTCGTCTGTCGAAATGAGTCAACTCCATGCTTGATTTGTGGAAGTGTGCACCGGACAAATCCAGTTTTGTCCGGACGAATGGAGGCCTGTCCGGACTACTCCGGGCATGACTATGATACACACACACACACACACACACACACCACACACACACACACACACACACACACACACCACACACACACACACACACACACACACACACACACACACACACACACACACACACACACACACACACACACACACACACACACACACACACACACACACACACACACACACATACACACACACACACACACACACAAACATATATATATATATATATATATATATATATCAGCTTTACTTTATATCAGCTACGAACAACTTCCTATGCGTCTTCTTTGGATTGTCATGGATGGATGTGGAAAAGTGGTAGGGAAAGCTTTGTTATTGTGGTTAATGAAATCGGGTCACATTTGCTGACAGGATTTCTGATAGCATTCTGCGGGCCGTGTTGTTTGTAGCAAATGCACAAATTTGCCGTAGGCGGATATATGGCATCCTTGATGGGTCACAGAGGACGTCACAATCCCAGATAACGTCACACCGAATGATTAGTGTATTCACGGATGACACCAAGACGCCAGGTGACGTCACATCGCATGATTGCTTCTATGTTGACCGCCTGTTAACATCTCAGTCGAGGCTGACTAGTATACCTCAGATTGCATCACTATGCACTAGCATGTGCCGGATTAAAATGAAAATGATCGTACGATCTGTGTTCGAGCACGTCATGCATCTCCCACTGTCGTGGGGTTTCAAGCCAGCAAAGCACGACCGAACAGAATCATGCTGACCATGTCTCCGGTGGCAGTCAGCCAGTGAGGACGTCGCCGCCGCTGCCTCGATTAACGAGTGTGTGGGCGGTCGGAAGATGGGACCGCACGACCGACCACTCCTTGACGCGGCAAAACGGCAATCCGACCGGGTGCGGGGCGGAGGTCCATGGCTCGATACCAAGAGGAGACAGCTTTTCTGTCTTAGTTGTTCCGTGCGTTTGTGTGGTTGTATCACACTATCGGGATTCGGTGGCACATTTTGCCCTGTTATATAATTCGCGTGTGTTGTTGTTGACTTGTATTGCATTGCGTTTTTATATTCTGTGTTGCCGTTTTTCGCGATCGTCCCGAAATGACGCAGAAACGTTCGAAGGTCGTTTTCTTCAGCCTGATGTAAGGTCTGGTGTAAGGACATCCCGCATTCAAAGCACTTCGCGGCTTTTTATTATCTTAATAACTAATGATTTGATAAATGATTTTGGTAACTACTTCCTGATGATGTCGATTGAATCGCGGCACAATAGAAATGCTTCGATCGAGTTGATAAGATAAGCAGCTGTAGGCTGGTGAATTACGTGCGGCAGCACCTGATATGCTTTAAGGACAGTGGAAGAGACAGGTGGCCTCAGAACATCACGGAAATGGTCTGAAAACAGCTGGCATTCCTTGGAGTGCCCGACTAAAGACCATCTTGAGGAGTCTTGGCAGTGTCTGACGACGGTGTGACAGGGTCTGACAGGTGTCGGACAGGGTCCTACAGGGATGAGACAGGGCTCAGACGGGGTCTGACTGAGTCTGGCAGGAGTCGGACAGGGTCCTACAGGGATGAGACAGGGCTCAGACGGGGTCTGACTGAGTCTGACAGGAGTCGGACAGGGTCTGACACGGATGAGACAGGGCTCAGACAGGGTCTGACAGGTGTCGGACAGGGTCCTACAGGGATGAGACAGGGCTCAGACGGGGTCTGACTGAGTCTGACAGGAGTCGGACAGGGTCTGACACGGATGAGACAGGGCTCTGACGGGGTCTGACGGGGTCGGACAGGTGTCGGACAGGGTCCTACAGGGATGAGACAGGGCTCAGACTGGGTGTGACGGGGTTATAAGTCTCTGACATGGTATGCCAGTGCGCTGTTTTGAGTTGGCTGACAGGATCTGATATTGATCTCAAATGTTCTGATCGGGATCTGCCAGAGGTGTGACAGGTGTCCGATTGAAATGTGTCCAAAACCCGATCTCGGTGGGGGATGGGTGTTGTCGAAATGTTCCAGTTATTGTCCATCAACACCTTCATTTATTTGTAATCAGCAGCACGATGCCTTTTTAGGCTAGGCTCGCTACGAAACGCGCATGCAATTCAAGATCAAAGGAGGCCGTGCTGCTCTCCACTGTTCAATACAATTTGTCATTGCTGCTATAGAAATGCATAACAATTTTTAATCGACTTAAAGCACCGGTTCTGCTCCACTGTTTTGGACGTTTCGAAGACTCTGGCACACTGAAAACCATACTGATACACACTAAAGAAGTCCCCACTATGCTTGACGTCATAACAATCAGATGTCATGTAAACCAAAACGCTAGTGCTTCACGTCTCCTGCTCATTTTCCAAACAACTCGCCCCTATCTGCCGCCGACACAGCGCCAGTGCGCCGCTAGATGGCAGTTGCGAAGTGGAACCTGCAGTAGTTTAATTGCTGGCACGCGCCGCCACTGCGGCCTTTTCTTCCTCAGGTGTCGCCGTCATACGCTAGCAGACAAGGTTGTAGGCTCCTATTCAGTTTGGAGGGGGAGGGGCTACAGCCACCCTCACTCCCTCCCCTCATCCCCCCTCCTCTCTCCAACTCGGACTCATTCTTTCAAACTTTGGGATGAAAGCTGGCCTGGGCTGGAAACAAGCCTGTTTATTAGCATATTCTGGGGATAGTTTGGCTCATTTTTTGCTGTGCAGCCCCACCTCCCCAGCCCCAACTCATTTTGTGTCACGCCCCCGCCAGCAGATGTAGTCCACTCGGCCTCCTGACCCGGCTGAAATGAGCACCAAGCTGACTTGAATGCCACATAACGGTCCATGCAACGGCGCTCCGTTACATGCAAGTACGATGAACAGCTGTTCTTCATGAAGTGTGGAGCATTACACATAGCACTTAACTTAACAGGGCTGCTCCGTGAGGCAGCAAGGTCGGATGCCGCACAGGCAACCACCAGTGTAACAAGCTGGCACTTTTATAAGCACGCACAGCATTATGAAAATGCTAGTCCATGCCCTTCCCCTCGAAGAAAATCATTTATTTATTCGCTTTGATCTATGCTGTGCTAGCACGAGCTCATTCACGCATCTCCTGGCAATGAAGTCTACGTACGTCATCCACATCGCAAGCTAATGGATAAACGAACACAAGGCGGGTCGTGAGCGAGACGGGACAAAACCAGGACGGAGGTCTTGTCCTCCTCCCGTGAAGATAATCGGACACGTTGTGCTGCGAACGTGAGAGGGATCAGGGCCCCGACTGTGCCCATTTCAGGAGGGTCAGAACCACGACTTGGTCCGTTTCAGGAGTATCAGGACCACAACTCTATCTATGTCAAGTGGATCAGGACCAAAGTTCTGTTTATTGCAAGAGTATCAGCACCACAACCCTACCCATGTCAGAACGATCAGGACCACAACCCTGCCCATGTCAGGGAGATCAAAACTCTGGCCTTGCTCAACGACGCTTCAGGGCACCTGACCCAGTCCCCGCTCCCACCGCGTGCATCAAACCGCAGCTCCTGATTCTATCAGGAGCCGATCACGCGCCGTCTCCTGCCCCGCCTCCCCCTCCGATCGCCGCTCGGCGCCTAATGAGCGCGTTAAACGCCCTTAATGGTCGTGATAACCATGTAATGAGACGGTCGGCTGAGTAACGGGCCGATGAGCGCGTGTGACGGCGACAGTGCAGAGGAGGACGGGAGGCTGCACCGCCCAGCTCGGGCCGAGGAGGGCGGGAGGCTGGGTCGCCCAGCTCGGGCCGAGGAGGGCGGGAGGCTGCACTGCCCAGCTCGGGCCGAGGAGAGCGGGAGGCTGCACCGCCCAGCTCGGGCCGAGGAGGGCGTGGGCTGGGTCGCCCAGCTCGGGCCGAGGAGGGCGGGAGGCTGCACCGCCCAGCTCGGGCCGAGGAGGGCGGGAGGCTGCACCGCCCATCTCGGGCAGAGGAGGGCGTGAGGCTGCACCGCCCATCTCGGGCAGAGGAGGGCGTGAGGCTGCACCGCCCATCTCGGGCAGAGGAGGGCGTGAGGCTGCACCGCCCAGCTCGGGCCTTTGCTGAGCAAGAAGGCAGCTCAGCAGGTGGTTGTGGTTGGGCAAGGCGGAGAGGAACACTCGACGAGCGGTGGTGGGTATCAGCTCTGATCTGGTGGATGAGCTAGTTGATTCCTACGGAATTTGGCTGGAATATGGCTGGGAACGGTTTTTTGTTCTAGCTTTTCGTGTGTTCTTGGCTCCATGTTAGTTAAGCGTTTATTGCCCACAAATGGGCCGTGGTTTCATAGCCGATCTGTGTTTTGTTGCTGTTTTTTGCATCTGATCAAGATCAAGCAGGTCGGTGTCTATCTTGTCGACTTGTTCTAGTCTGAGAATATTTACCGCAAGATCCCGACGTTTTTAAATCCGTTAAATGGTCGCCCCCGTTATCAAACACGGTGAACATAAAACATTAAACCACTTCTGGAAATGACCATCGGCGCAAAAAGGAACGCAAGGGCTACTTCTTACATAAACCTCTCACGTCGAATCATCCATTTATTGTTCCCAGTATCAGATAACTGGTTGGCGGCAGGAAGTCTTTGCGTTATGCATGACTTCTGCCCCGTCTTCCCCACTGATCTACATCGCGGTCACGTATTATAGTGATGGATGCCAGTCTGCCTGCGCCGGATAATGCCGTTACCTCCATTAAATGCGGAGTGAACTGTTAACTCAGCAGACAGCTGTTGCTGGAATGACGTCATTGGAGCTGGACGGTAATGCAATGGAACGATTATGCTGCACGTCGGTAACACGTGACTAGCGTGGCTATTCCGTATAATGGTTTTGTGTGGGAATTTCGCTTACCCATAACAAGCGTCGATTTCGGCCACCGGTATCCCGGAATCTTCGGGATCTATTTTGGCGGGCAAGGTTTTGAAGGGCCGCTTGTGGTGGGAACAAACCTGTTAATTTGGGTGCAACTCTACTTAAACCGGCGGGGGAGGGGGCTTATTTTGTTTGGTAAAGTCCAGGGAAAAAGTGACTGCTTTCCTGCATGTCAAAAACACATTCCAATGTTTTCAATCATTTCCACTGTGTTGCTGGCTTTTTAGTAACTGGCACGTACGCAAGTTTGTCAACTAAGGCAGGTGAAATGTCATCTAAAGGCAGCTGGAATGGCATAGCATTTGAAGGTTAGGGAAGTGAGGGAAATACTGTATTTGCCCCGCATGCATTTTAGTACATCCTAGTATCCCAAGATGTACCAAACCAAAGTAGACCACCTAAGTTTCGGCAGTAGCAGTTCCAATGTCTTGAGGATGATAACTTGGTGTCATCACAGTGCTATTGCGTATCCAAGTCGGAGTACCCGCGGTCTTCGAGTCGCCATCAGTCGTGTGGGGCGGTTATGTGAACTGCTTATCCGGTGCGGGTCTGTCTGTATGAAAAGTGCGCATGCGCATAGTGCATTTATAGTGTGCATACGCAGCCCGATACAGGGGTGTGCATGTAAATGTGTCTTAACTCTTCCCCTGAAATCAGCCCCTGAACCCATCCCCTGAACTCATCCTCTGAACTCGTCCTCTGAACTCATTCTCTGGGCTCGTCCCCTGAACTCCTCCTCTGAACTCATCCTCTGAACTCACCCTCTGAACTCACCCTCTAAGCTCAACCGGACCTCTGATCTCACCTCGCTGAAACTTGGATGTCCTTCCTTAAACTATTATATCCTACAGACGCCCTGGTCCGGATGCCGACTCAGCGCGCGGGGTGCCGGTCCGGCATACGGCTCGTGGGCCGTCGGGGTGCCGCCGCCGCCGCACCGTCCGTTACCTGGCCACCGCCGTGCTCATTGAGACGGAACGGGCGCCGGCAGCCTCCCGCGGAGGCCGGCCTCGGCTTCAGTTGGCTCCGCCGGGCCGCGCCGCCAGCAGTGGACGCTGGGCGAGGTGGACCGTGGAGAGACGTGGCCGCGGTGGACAGTGAGCGGTGGACAGCCTGGAGCGCGCGGGCCTCGCTGCCGGGTGGTCGGGAGTGGAGTGCTGGAGGGATTGGCGGAGTGGACAGGAAGTGCGGGACGGGTCGCTGGGGATGCAGAGCGGGCTTGAAGCGGGCGAGTTGGCAGGCACAAACGCTGCCATTGAATAGGTGTGTTCTCCGAGATAACGGGCGCGCCCGAATAAGTGCTTGATACTTGCGGATTTGTAGTTTCAATTACAAAGTGAACAATTTTAATTTTGTCGTTACAAGTGTCCATACACCGTGGACGGTGAGCCCCAGTGAACCTTGAACGGAAGCACGCACAGACACTGGGTCACTAGTGACTGTCCTGATTTTCCCATTCGTGTGAACTGGACTGTCCACTGCGGTTAAGTTAGCGCCGTCGACCGTTACAAAGGTGTAGACGGCTCATCGGAGCCGGGGCGGCGGCGGGTGGCGGCGATTTGACAGTTCTCCACGGCTCAACGCGTCGTCCCACAAGCAGCTGCGTCATTGAGCGTCGCTTTCCTACGAGACGGATCTACAAGCATCAGCATCACCACTCGGTTTCAATGCAAACGCGTTGAGACATCTGCCGCACATATCACGCACAGCGGCCGAGTTGAACAAGCAATAATATTAACGGGAATTAAATCACGCACGAACACGCAAGCACGTGCTTTGCATTCCTGGCTCCTGTGCGCAGCTGATAGCGTGGTTGGACGGGCTCGCAGCGAAAGTGAACCTGTCGTGGTCGGCCGACCCCGCGGAGTCACTGGGTCAGGCGGCGCACGCACGCCACGACCGTGAACAGCGCGCGCGCCGCCGGCCGGCCCGTCGACGCGGTGAACAAAAGGTACAGCTATGAAGTCGTCCGTCACACAGCTGGACCGCTGCCGTAGTCACACTTGACGCGCGGGAGCGCGAGGATCATCAGTACGTCTGGCGCGCCGGGTGGCATCTGGGACATTCTGAGCTCCGATCCAGGTCACGGTGGACGTCAGCATCGGGCAGAGCTCGCCGTCCGACAGTGCGAATCTTCGCTCGCTCCCGCGAGGTTGCAGTCACCCTCGTCTCCAGCAGCGCGATGCCGTTCAGCCGCGGTCCGCAGCAGTAGCCGACCATGCGGCAGCCGACGCTGGAGGCGCGCGCGATCCTGCCGGCCGAGGTGCAGTACGGCCCGCCGCCGATCGTCCACTACGGCGCGGTCGCCTCCTCGGCGTCGTCCTCCTCTTCGTTACACGAATGGCGACCCTCTCCGAACGGCGCGTCCGGATGGCGACCGTCATCGGGATGGCGACCGTCAGCCGGGCCGCGGCGGCGGCGACCGCAGCGGCGCCGGCCCGCCGTCAGCCACCTGACGCTGGACCCGGCCCAGCAGAGCGTCCTCCTGCAGGACGTCAGCAGCATGCTGCGCCTGGAGAAGCAGCGCGAACAGCAGCAGCGGCAGCAGCAGCGCGCCGACAAGCTCAATCTCAACCGACACGCGGCCACGCGCGGCCACGCGCACGACCAGCCGCCTCAGGTGTACGACATGAGCGGCATGAGGACCGACGGCAGCAGCCTGGGCACGACTGAGGACGCACTGAGCATAGTGGAGGAGGTGCTCAGGACGGACCGCTGGACCCAGCAGACAACCGGCACCAGCAGCGTGAACTGGAAGCCGTTTGTCGCAGAAGACCTTGGCATCGAGCGGGAGGAGGACAGCGAGCATACGGTGGCGGCAGGGGGTGTCACTAGCATCGTCGGGGAGCGAAAGGATGAGGGCGGGTACCCCGCCGCCGGCGCGCCCTCGCACTACGGTGAGAAGCCGAAGGGGAAGTACCCTGCCGCTGGCGCCCCGTCCCACTACGGCGAGAGCCCAAAGGGCGGCTACCCGGCGGCGCGTCCCTCTTCGCACTACGGCGCCCCTACGTCGGGCGCGGCGCCCGCCTGGTCAGGGCTCGCGCGGCCCCATCCCCTCGCGCCGCACCGCCCCACCCACATACGACAGGGCCCCGCTGCCGGCTGCCGGTGCAGCACGTACAACAACATCGGCGCGGTGGCCGGCACGACCACGCTGGTCCTCAACGCCGTGCTGTTCGTGTTGCTGGCCATCGCCAACGGCGGCGGCCTGGGGCGCGGTTTGCCGGGCTCGCGCGAGGCGCCGGCTAACGCGCTGCCGCCGCTGAGTCCCGAGATCTCGCACCAGGCCCTACGGTTCGCCTGCGACCTGATGGGCTTCACCGAGCCGGACATGACCGGCCACGGCAACTTCCTGCCAGCGCCCGGCGGCCCGGCGGGCCACAACCTGACGGGTACTGTCACCATCGCCGAGCTCTTCGGCGATGGTGGTGTGCAGACGTCTGGCAGTATCTACGTCGATCACGGGGGTGCGGCGGTGGGGCAGACCGACGGAGGCGAGCTGGCATCGTCCGGTGCGACGGTGACGCTCGGTGGAGCAGCGGCGGCCGATGGTGATAACGGAGAAGCATCGGGCGACGCGCAGGGCGGCTCGGCACCTCCCGGAGGCTTTGTCGTCGAGACGCCGACCTCTGAAGAAGCTCTGACGGAGGCGGGCTCTGCTGTCGAAGGGACGACGGCAAAGCCCGTGACGGGAGGCATGCAGCCCACCAGCACCGTCACCGAACGACCTGCGAAGCCCACTGCACCGGGCGAAAATCGACCCGACGCCGGCGAGGAGACGACGGGTCCTGGTTCGTCTCCGACCATCACGGTCACGACGAAGAGACCGTCGTCGGTCTCGCCCGCCTCTGCTCAGCTCTGCCAGGGCCTCTGCATCGAGACGGTGCATGGCGTCTTTCCGATCCGAAACAACGTGACGCTGCCGCCTGGCGGCGAGGAGATCGCGAGTCTGCCGAAGCCGGTGGTGACCGCGCTGCCGGCCGGCCTCGTCACGCTCTCCAGCTTTGCGCCGCCGCTGCCGGCCGAGCTCGTCGTCTCCAGCCAGCAGACGCGGCCTCCGGGTGTCGTAGATCCCGGAGAAGCTGCTGTGTCTGAGAACGCCAACGGACCGCAACCTCCGGCGCCTATCGCCGTGGCGCGCCCACCGGGCGCCCTGCCGCTGCCGGTGCCGCCATCCTGGACTCGGGACGGCCCTCGGCTGCCCTGAACGTCACCAGCGGCGGCGGCACGTCCATATACCTGATCCAGAACCAGACCATCATCACCGCCAGTAGACCGCAGAGTATCGCGGGCCCCACGCCGATCGAGAGTCAGCTCCCTGCGGCGGGGAACAGGCCTCAGACGACACAGGATGTGGACAGCCTGCTGCAGAGTCTGCTGGCAGTCTCCGACATCGATAATGACGTGGAAAGCAGCGCTGAGGAGCTTGGAGGAGGCCTGAACTTGCTCGACACCGAAACGACGCAGAGCTTTGTCAGTGTAACGACGGACATCACACACAGCGGAGATAAGGGCCAGACGGACACTACCGATACAACAACAGCTCACGCCACGTCAGGGATCCCTGACGGTACTGACGTCGGAACACTGGACGGTGCGCAGAACCCATCTACTGCAAGTGCAGGTGCCACACAAGTCACAGGCCAGCCTGCGCTCGGTGAAGAGCTCATCACTTTCGAGAGCTTCACGGCTGCGCCGGTAACATTGCGACCGGTGACGCCATCAGAATCGTCAGGCGGCGCGGCATCAGTCGTAGAGAGCATCATGGGAAGCATCACCTCCATCATCTCTGGCATGGTTGGCGGAAACACCACCGTTACTAGCGATGGTGGCGTCGGTTTACCAGCAAACATGTCTTTTGCTTCTGTGACGTCGTCAGCCGCTCCTGGGGTGATCCCATCGGAATCAGGCGCACCGCCAGGTCCTACTGCATCAGTGACGGCTTCGGCAACGTCACAGTCTGACTTGATCACAGCATCAAAACCGCCTGCGTCGTCATCCGCAATGCCGGCGCCGCCATCCCCGGCGACGGAGAGCACCTCTTCAGAGCCAACGCCGCCGCCAAAGGACAAAGTGACGCCGCCAGCGAGCCTTGTGACATCATCTCCAGATCTGGTGACGTCATCTCCAGATCTGGTGACGTCGCCGCCAACGCCCCTTACCTTGGCGCCAGTGGTGGTGACAGGTGGCATGGGCCTGGGTGGGGGCGAGGAGATGACCACGTCCCAGGTCGGCCTCGGCACGTGGTTCGAGGCCACCAACCCGGACGGCGAGGATGTCGCGTCCACTGTGGAGATCCTGTCCACGCTGGGCACGGTGGAGCAGCACGACGCGGTGCCCTACCCGGACGGCACGTTCGGGCTCGACATCAGGCCCACGGAGCCGATACCGCCGTCGACGCTCGAGCAGCGGACGCCGCCGCCGCCGACAGTCGCCCCGACCACCGCCGGCGCCACGGCCGACAACGCCTGGAGCCAGCTCTTCACCTTCAACAACCTCGGCTTCTGGAAGCCGCCGACGAAGAGGCCGGCCGAGCTGCTGTCGCTGAAGCCCGGCCTTGGGTGGCCGCCCGGCGGCAGCGACAGCTTCACGAGTTCGCTGTTTGGCGTTAACCAGCCGGGATCGTTTGTGCAGGCAGTGGGCGGATCGCCGGCAGTGGCCGAACAACAGGAGAGCGACATCGTCTTCATGGGCCCGCCAAAGGAGGTGGAGATCAGCAGCTTGTTCGAGCAGCTGAGCGCTGGGACGCGACAACCGCCGACGCCCTCCGGCGTCGAAGCCATTGTCAGCATCCAGCAGATCGATCCAAACGCGCCGATGATGATGATGCCGACGCCGCTTAACTTCACCGACTCGCCAATCATCTCCATCTCCCCGCAGAAGACCGCCGCAGCAGGCGCAACAGCGGCGTCCGGGATTTCAGAGGCAGTGCCGGACCCGACCAAGCCGTCCCTGACGACGTCCGTGCCAGGACGGCCGTCGCCACCGCCGCCATCATCACCGCTGCCGTCGCCACCGCCGCCATCATCACTGCCGCCGTCGTCAACGCTGCCGTCGTCACCGCTGCCGTCGTCACCGCCACCGTCTCCATCGCCACCAGCTGTTCCCACACGAGATCCGCCGACTAAGACTGCGGCGGCTGAGGACTCGGAGACTCAGGACCCAACTTCTGAACATCCAGCAAGTCAGGGTCCATTAGCACAGGACTTTTCGACACATGGAGATGATTTGACATCATCGGTTGGCGCCGAGTTCAATGAGACGGAGTCGACGACCTCACCTTTCGTCGTTATTGCAGAACTGGGTTCGGAGGTCTCCAGCACCACCGGCATGCCGACCACAGGTGAGCCGGCGACAGAGGTTGTCATTGTGACCGCTGAAGGGGCAGCGCCTTCGTCCAGCGCGGGGAATGCCACATGGACGTCATCCTTGGCTGTCGGGCTCAACTCGAATGGACAGCAGGTCCCGACGTTAATCCCTGGAGGTGCTACGATAGCGTCTGACGAAGCTGGACAGAATGGGGACGTGACTGCCGAATCATGGCAGGGCTCTGATCAGGGGCAGTCTGTTAATCAGGGCCCACTTGACATCAACTGCCAGCTCGCCGGAGGACACAGCAGGAGAAGGTGGCGACCGTGAGCCAGCGGAAGATCTGGTCGCCGTCAACGTGCTAAGCACATTGTTAACGCCGCCGACCTTGACGACAGATCCAGAAAGCTGTCTACCTGGCTTGATTCCACAACTTTGCTGCCAAACCACGTCGAACCATACATGGGAAGCACAAGAACGCCACCAAAATCAAAGCCATCCACGAGTCCAAAGCCACGCCCCGCTCCCATCGTGTTCAACTCTCTCGGATTTTGGAAACCCACTAGGCGACCGATTGCGTTTAATAAGCTAAAGCACAAATACCAGACAACAGCCTCTCCCGCACCAGACAACAACCAACAGCCCACCGTCTCCGCCAGTGAGCTTGGTCGGCTACCAACGGAGCGTGAGCCCGTCTGGATCTCACCGGCGTCCGCGATCGGTGCTGCATCGCCCGAGCCAGAGCCGGTCTGGATCTCGCCGGCGTTCAGCGGCGTATCTCCGAAGCCCCAGCCGGGCTGGATCGGCCCGCCTGCCACGATGAGCACCGTCTCGCAGGAGTCGCTGCCCGGCCTGCTCGGCACGCTGTTCGCGAGCCTGAGCGTGGCTGAGGACGAGGCCGCGCCGCCGACGACCGGGCCGCCGGCGGACTCCGCCGCCCGACCGTGGTACATCATCGGACCGGTCATGACCACCGCAAAGGACGAGTCGGGCGCGACGAAGCCGGCGGGTGAGGGCACCACGGGGCCGGCGCAGGCGCCGGTGACCGCGCCAGGTTTGACGTTCGCCAGCAGCTCGGAGGCGAGCACACCGCCCACGTATGTGACTTCGGGATACGCAGCGACTGCTTTCGCTTCCGCTTCTTCCGCTTCCGCGCCATCATCAGCATCAACATCTGAAACAACGCGTCCGTCCTTATCCTTCGCGCGTCCACCCGCCATACCTCAGTTCAACAAATACGGCTTCTGGAAGCCTGAGAAACGGCCGTACCACAGCGTCCTACAGAAGCTCAAGCAGAAGTACCGGAAGACCACACCGGCGCCGCAACCGTCGAGCCCGCCTGGCACTCCGTCCAAGATATCGTACATCAACCAGGACTTTCATCCGGACCGACTGCACCTGGGCACACGACCTTTCGGCTTCAAGCGTCGTCCCCTCGGCGGTCGTCGTGGGCGCAGCGAGCGCTCGACGAACGATCCCGCTTCTGACACCACTGCGGAGCTTCTGGCTAGTGTGGGGCGCAGTCTGCATGCGGCACCGGACGACGCGCGGGCGGCGGAGGCGGCGGCACGCAGCTTCCGCGGCCAATTTCGGCGCCGCGCGCAGCGACGGCAGTTCTCGGGTCGCTGCGTCACCGAGTGTTGGCTGGGCACGGTGGGCATCCTCGGCAGTGTCGGCGGTCTTGCCGCCCTCACACTGCCCGTGTACGCACTGCTTGTAGCCTCGCTGGCCTCGTCCGGCTCGTCCAGCGCGTCCAGCTCGTCCAGCAGTTCGAGCTCGTCCGGCTCATCGGGGATTCCGGGTCTGGTGCTGTTCGACCCGGTGCCTGTGGTGCCGCCCGTGCCATTTGTGGTGCTACCGGACGAGGTGCAGCCGCCGGCGCCTCCCGTACCTACAGGACCTCCAGGAGCTCTGCCTCCGTCAGGACCTCCGGGAGCTCTGCCTCCGTCAGGACCGCCAGGAGCCCCAGCGCCACCGGGAGCCCCTGGCGACGATGCGTCAGGAGCCCCAGCGCCGCCGCCGGGCGCCTCTGGCGACGATGCGTCAGGAGCCCCAGCGCCGCCGCCGGGCGCCTCTGGCGACGATGCGTCAGGAGCCCCAGCGCCGCTGCCGGGCGCCTCTGACGACGAGGTATCAGGAGCACCTTCGCCCGCACCACCGTTAGGTATGTTTGTCGAAACCACTGATGGTTTAGGGAGTGCCCCTTGCTCCAAGTATACTTTTGGACTTGGATTTCCTTCGTGACCTTCGTTGTCCGGCGAAGGGGTAAAAATGGCCCTGTAGGGCGACAACCAATGGTTGCGAATTGATTTTAAAAAGTTCCTTAATGGTGCCTCCCCCCCCCCCCTCTCGTTGCGCGAGAGTTAAGGCAGGCTGGTAACAACTGGTGGGATGTTGTTTAGTCTAAAATAATAGCAGCGGGACAAACGCGATAGCGTTAACAGGCCTCAACCTGTTTTTTTTTTTTAGCAAACATTACGAACGGCTGGCCATCAACACCGGCATAGTGTTTAAGGCTCGCCAATATTTATATTGTACGTCTTCCTATGCATGCGAATCCTTTGACAGACAAACCAAACCAAACCAACTAGCGGTCATTACTTGCTAATGTGATCGCTGTAATTTGTACTGCCGACCACTGATTCTATGTTAAAATTGCAGAGACGGAATCCAATGGTTGGGAACGGTGTCTTATGTTTCAACACGTGACAGGCCGTTCGAAATCGCACCGATTTTTGGACAGCCATTTTTTGGACAGCGGTGACTACGACATTGCAGAATAACGCAACTGTTTCAGGAGCGGATACGCCAAGTTAGAGGAACAGTTTCAGGCATATAAGCAAGGAGAAGAGTGAAGGTTTTAATGACCTGTATAAATCTCCTCGTCGTACCAAACATTCATTTTCTCCAAGTGCTTGAACCTCAGCATGCAGAACACCAAAGACTGCAACAGGTTTCAATCGCCGATCTGTCATGTATATGAAGCAAAAACTTTAGATCTACCACGCATGTACTCCTGCGTGCTCCGGTGTTATAGCTCGGAAGTTGTGCTTAAGCAAATTACTTGTTCTAACCACAAACTTGCATTTCGAAAATGTCCTTGAAGACCTGTGTGCCTTGTTCCGTTATATTAGACGCGCTTGCCACCCACTGCATGGCCGGCAATGAACATTTGCGACATCAAAACAGGGCAAAAATCGATGCGAGTTTTGAGTTTCCTTCACATTGCGAAAAGGCAAAGCTTGTGCTCTCAAAAGCAAATTTGAAGTGACAGGAAATGTCGTTCAGCGAAAATATTACCAATTTTGGGTCTTTTAGTTCCTTCATGACGTTGTAATGCTGTGACTTAAAATATTTCTTTATCTGCTTTATTCTGGGTAGTATCCGCTGGCCCAATGAAAAACCGGTTTGGGATTACTTGAGAATAATGTTATGACTTGGCCTCATTTCATTGGAGCATTTCTTTTCCGAATCTGTGTGTTGTTTACAACACGCCCTTCAGACTGTTGCTGATATACGCATATCTATTATGCATCATGATCTCACGATGGTTAGTTTAACGTCACGACATCCTAAGTCACGCCACAACTGCCGTAGATATTAACCTCTTGTTGGAAAAATTGATTCCCTGACCTCTTCTTTAGCACGCTGCGTTAAAGATAAATCTCTCTGATGAGTCACGAACTGCGTGACGAGGTCATAGAGGTCAGCTTCAGCGCCCCCATTAGATGTTTCAATGGGTCAGGGGGCCACAAAACTCCTGTCAAGATCAGTCGGCCACAGCCACAGCATTGTCATGCACCAGGCTGCTGCAGATAATAACCTGTTCAGCCGAGTACGCAGTTTATTAGCTCTGCGCCAGGTGCTTTCACTTCATTCAAACGTCTATCCCGCTGCATATCTTCGCGCTTTGCTGCACACACCATCCTACCGCACCACGAGCTGCTGGTGCCATCGGAACCACTCAGGACTCTGCAACTGATCTTCTGCGCGCGCTGCGGAGCGGAGCGAAGGGCAGCGAAATTGACGCTTGATCAGCCATCCCGGAGGCCCATTCTCGATGCCTGTCATCTCACTTTCGTCGCAGGAGTCGCTGGACTAAGACAATGTAGGATTGAATGTATTGCTGGGTGCTTTAGACGCGAATACTACAGAGGCTTTTGTCTTCGCGGTGATCAATGTGCAAACACAATGCTTCTCCAGTGTTCGAACAAAGTTCGTTATGCACACTCAACTTCTGCAGCACTTCTGGCCCACCCGTCCATCAAGAAGATTAATATGGCAGTATTTTGCAGCAACCGATTCCCTGCCAAGCGCCACCTAAAAGTTATTGGGTAGTTTTCAGTCGCTGAGTGAAGCGGCTGAATGGACTTAAAGTTAAAAGATAGCTTTTACGGAGAGCGGATGACTAAGTTGAAGATTCACGGAGAGCGGAGGACTAAGTAAATTGAAGGTTTACGGAGAGCGAAGGACTGAGTAAGGTGAAGGTTTACGGAGAGCGGAGGACTGAGTAAGTTGAAGGTTTACGGAGAGCGTAGGGCTGAATGAACGCTGAAGGCTTACGGAGAGCGGAGGGAGGAGTAAGTTGAGGGTTTACGGAGAGCGGAGGACTGAGTAAGCTGAAGGTTTACGGAGAGCGTAGGACTGAGTAAGCTGAAGGCTTACGGAGAGCGTAGGACTGAGTAAGCTGAAGGCTTACGGAGAGCGGAGGACTGAGTAAGTTGAAGGTTTACGGAGAGCGGAGGACTGAGTAAGTTGAAGGTTTACGGAGAGCGGAGGACTGAGTAAGTTGAAGGTTTACGGAGAGCGGAGGACTGAGTAAGCTGAAGGTTTACGGAGAGCGTAGGACTGAGTAAGCTGAAGGTTTACGGAGAGCGGAGGACTGAGTAAGCTGAAGGTTTACGGAGAGCGGAGGACTGAGTAAGCTGAAGGTTTACGGAGAGCGGAGGACTGAGTAAGTTGAAGGTTTCAAACTGATAGGGTCACCTGCAGGCACGGTTTGCGGACCCACTTGAAATCACCACCTTGTTTTTTGTGTGTTTTTTTTTGGAATCAGCCTCGCTCGGGCTTGTTTGCTGGTATAGCACATTTAAACATACGTTTACTTTTATTTTCGTTTCATGAAGCTAGGCTCAGGTCTTTTCTTCGCCGTTTACACCCTGTGGTGTTACCCAGCGTCGTTTTGCAGCACTCAAACGTCTTTGGTTGATGACCTGTTGCTTTCATGCTTGATTCTGGTCACAGTCCTTTAGTTTTTACTTATATCTTGACATATTATCCCCGCTGGCCTGGAAATCGCCCACCCTCTTCCGTTGCTCTTGCATACCCTGCATATTAGCTTTGCCATTTTTGAGCAGGGAATGACACGGTTTCCTTTGTTCAGTTCATGGAATGGCTGTTATGGTACGATTATCAGTGCCGTGGACGATAACAACATTACAAACACCCCTGCCCACCTGTTCATGAGTGTTGTGTAAAAAAAACCTGAGCACTATTTTCAATGCTGTCTTTTGTGATGCAACTCACCCGCATAAGTATCAATTCTGTGGCGTCATGTCAAGCTCATCTCTTTGCCGCCTCAAACGTTACAAGTCAACCCTCCTGACCTGTTTCCTGTCGTGACCTGTAAGGTCACGTTGGGCCAAATGTCATTTTCTAGACATGCCACGTACCTTTCTACGTAAAACCTTTGCCAGTACGACAGTCGCATGTCTGTCAACGATTACGCACATCTGTTGTCAGGAGAAGCGTATGCCACTGCCAGCCATGCGTTATCGCGCTGGTATCACATTTGCGTTACGTTTTCTCCTTCACTCTCCGTATTCTTAACTACATATTTCCTAGGTGCAGCTAATTACGATTCCAGCATTGGTCAAGGATCCAAAAAATTCGTTCAGCGCTAGACTTGCGCAATTGTCCAGCTGACCTAGCTTGGCAACGGCATGACCTACAACTGTTCCGACACGGGTAGGTTCAGGTCGAGCATGAGGTCTAGTAGTATTGAGCATTTCCCACCAATCTCATTATTCCCCTCTGCTTTCCGCTACGCGGGATTCCGCAGGCCAGTCGCATCAGAGGTCATCGTCTTCCCAGGATCACTTCACCGCAACCTTTCAGTCTATGAACGATGTCTAAAATAAGGACGCCGATTGCCAGACATCCACGACGAGAGTCAGTCACTTGAAAAAACCGCTTCTGCTCCTGTCGGTACTCAACACATACTTTCGGGGAAAGCGCTTCTCAATGTACAGCGTTTTTGTTTTTGTTTTTGGTGAAAAGTCGTGTGCCGCGGGAGATCTCTTAGTGTGTTTCCTTTCATTTTGATTGGGCATTATGATGCGATGCCCGGAAGCACCGACCTTCCCAGACCGCCCCGTGCGCAGTTCCTCAGACAGCCACCTGCTCAGATCCACAGTTTGGTGCGGTCGAGCTGGAGGAGGAGGAGGAAGAGTACGATGACCAACAGCAGGATGACGGTTTCTTCTTCCCCGAGGACGGCTTCGAGGACAGCGAGACTGCCGAGGCGCCCACCGCTCCGCAGGGACCACCTGGCCACTTCCACGACAAGCCAGGTGCGTGCTGTTCCTACCCTAGCCGCACAGTGTGTGTGTTTGTGTTGTGTGTTGTGTGTGGGGGGGGGGGTCTCTTTTAAATCGTATGGTTATTCAGCAACATGCATCCACGCCGTTACTGTCTGTCTTCTATTGCTAAGCACCGCCCTGTTATTGTGTTGTTGCCGCTTTTTCAGTTTTGGTTGGTAGGAAGCTCTGAGAGATAACATAAAAATGTGTCTGCTGTTAGACTGAGAACAGTCAACAACCGAATTAGATACCCGGTTGTGTTTGAACAGCTACATAATCCACGTTTTGCCCGGGTGTCTGTCGTGCGTGCCATCGCGATTTGTCACCACAAGACGTGTACACCAATCATTTCCAGCGATCTTCAAAGGCTTTGATCGGTGACAATGCCTTCATCGAAGTGACTGTTATTGATATCATCGTAGTGACTATTTGTTCATGGGTACAATTTCAGATGCAGCAAAAGCTTGTGATGATTTATTAGATACACAATCTAGCTTATGGAAACAATGCTCATTCAGCGGTGACTTCATTGATGACGCCTCAAACACAAAAAAGCGCCCTGCATTATTCCAGAGGCGCATACTGCCCGTAATAACAGCTGTTCCGGCTCCAGTGAGAGTGATGGCAGGACCATAATTCCAGGTACTCCCACGAAGCCCGTGGATCCAGATTCCACGAGCGGGGTGTTAGGGGAGAACTTTGGAGTGGATGTGACGGATTGCCACAACTTCAAGCTCTGCATTCTTCACTCAAGAACTCCGGAGACAAACAAAGGTAAGCATTGGTTATGGAGTATGCATTCATAGGTGCACAGGTAAAAAACAAACCGTTGCACGCCACGTGTTACTGGTATCAAACAGTGCGAGAAAATGTGCGATAGATAAAACATGATATCACTGCGGTCGGTCCATTTGGCGTGCTCACATTACGACTTGGCTTGGCGATGGCTGACAATGAGTATCATGCCGAATAGCTAAAGATGTATATGCTCACCCAAAATCAACACCGCGCTGTCGGTGCGCAGGCGCATTAAGTTCGATTTTTGCCGCCTACGTGTTCTGAGAAAAGCTGCCGGAGTCGCCATGCAGCGGCATTGGGCACGAGTCCCGGAGGGGTGCATTTTTTACACGGCTGACCTGGGAAGGTTAGCTGGCAACTTGCCAATAGGGATCAACCCAGGACCGGGGCGGCCGTTGCCGTAGCTACTGTGCGGCATGTAAACCTTCCCGCAGTCCTGCCCTGCGAAAGAGTGGAAGCAGTATCATCTGTTGCACTGGAGGGCACAGTTTGCGTGGCTGGTTTGAGGCACGCGTTACGATCCTTGCTTAGCCAACACGCTGAACCCAAGACTATCTACGCAAGCCACTCGGAGAACGAAACTCTCCGCAATCCGCAACTGCTGTAGCATCCGTAATAATCTGCCGCACTTATTACGTCGTGTTCGCACGATGAACACCTATGGCTGTGTGCGGCCGCACGTTTACTCGCCCGAACCACGTCTGCGGTCGGCCGACTGACCCACGACCGGCGCGGCATCGCCTTCTGTCGGAAGAAGCTTCGCCACTGAGCAAACTCTCACCAAGAGCTCAATGTGCGCCCCGCTCGTGTGGTCAAGTAGCGTGCGGCCGACTCGCGGTGTTACTGCGGTATTAACGGTGGGGTTGTGGAAAACATGGCTGAGTTTTGCGCTGTTTGACGTGCTGGCTGGCATATGTGGCCGCTTAAAACGGCTGGTGAGGCGTAATAAGCTTTCTCAAAAAAGTTGTTGAGGGTAGTAATCATTTGCTGCGAACGACAAATTACCAACTGATCGTCAGATTGTGAACGGTCCCGTTCGAACGCGAAGCAATCTGAAGTGCTATCGATGCTGACTACTTGTCATTTGTTCTCTGCCCCTCCTTCCCCTAACATTGTTCTGATGCATGGCACTTTGGCACTCAGTCGAATCCAGTCGTTTGTCTCATTCAATATCCGGCAAACGTGTGTCGGCGGTGACCCACCCTCGTCAGGCGTCGGCGGTGGCCCACCCTCGTCAGGTGTTGGCGGTGGCCCACCCTCGGCAGGTGTCGGCGGTGGCCCACCCTCGGCAGGTGTCGGCGGTGGCCCACCCTCGTCAGGTGTTGGCGGTGGCCCACCCTCGGCAGGTGTCACCTATATTTTCGTCTGTATCACGGAGGTTACGATCATTTAGCGTTTGCTAACTTCCTTGAGTACGCATCAAACTGTAAGTATTGACTTCAGAATGGTTTGCACGGCATCAGGTCACCTGTATCGGCACTATCGTCATACCTATGTTACCCGATGGGTAGCATTCTTGAGATGATTTTGGGTCTGCTGATGTCTACATGTACATGGGGAATGGCCTTAATTACATTTTTGCTTTCTGCAGACTTTGGCAAAGCGAAATGCGCTTCTTTCAGTTCCAAACCAAACACAGGCTGCTCGCCGCCCTGCGTGTGGGCAACATGTGCTCACGGAGTACCCCCTGCGCACCACATCTGCGTACTTTTGCGCAACACTCCATTATGGTACAACTGCGCTGCGCATCACACCATGGCACCTGCGTACTCCTGCTTGGCACGCCATCACAGTACACCTGAGCCGACTCCAGCGCACGATGGTGGCGAATAACGCCCATCCGTCAGGCGCGATATTTTGAAACCACATTTTTCTTACGAAGTTCCAGATTCCAGATTTCTACGTACAGTACAGATTTCTACTCGTTTCTACAGTGGATATTTGCGCATCCGCACTTATACATAAACTTGTCGCACTTCACCTTGTTCTCGGGGAAAATGCAACGCCCTGGACGGCAGTGGGCTCTAGACATGGTGTTGGGGCCCGAGTTCGCTTCATGTGCATCTCACTGTGAGCTCAGCCAATCATGCTGAGCGCCATATCATCAGAATGGTGATAGTGATGCATGCGACAATCTTCATTTTAAAAATGGATTTTCCGACCAGAGCAATCCATCACGCTTAACTTAGTGAGAACTCAGTATTTAGTAGCGTAGTTAGCCTAACAACTGCACACCTCTCCAGGTTTCTTCGATGCGACACTTAAGTGCCTCCGTGGCCTGAAAATGTTGCTTCGATGCAATAAATCAACCTTCGAATCAACATTCAAGCATGAATTCATTAAGAAACGTTCTTTCGCGAAGCACCGTGAGAAATTCCGACTTGACGATTTCCCGTCGCCTTGCACACACACTCACCGAGGCTACCAGTGCGCCGCGTGCACACGTGCCCACCGTGCACACACAATCACCGGGGCCGCCCGTGCACGGCGTGCACACGTGCTCACCGTGCACACACAATCACCGAGGCCACCCGTGCACGGCGGGTACGCTTGCAGTGACCGTTTGTAAACCAAACGCCCCCTCGCCGTTTACGGTAACAGCGTGACCGTCTGTAACCCGTCATTATCCGACTGTGGGTACAGGCTCCCACGGGCCCGGCAAAACCCCGGTTGTTATCCGCCGGAGAATGCTCTCCGGCGAGAACGGTCCTCGCATGATCGCCTCAGCACGGGCGGCGCCAGGGAGATGTCCACGGAGGCGGGGATGGGGTGTGACATTGCCCAGTTATTTGCTTCGATAGAGCGACCGTCGCCCTTGCGCCGTCGTGTTCTCGAGGCGACCGTCGCAATTTTGATGCTCTTTTGTTGTGTCGCGTGACGCGCCATTTGACGCTCGTTTTCGGAGTCAAGTGACGCCCCACGGGTGTTGCCTGGACGCGCTTCTGGACCCTGTCTCGCTTGTGGTCCGCCGGCGAGCTGATAAATCGTGCGTCTCCGCGTGGAGCCGCCGGAGACGGCTCTGACCCGGCCAGCCGTGGCGAGCATGCGCCCCGGGCACACGAAGCGGAACCATTCCGGACGACACCGGGCGCAGTTTGTTTTATGACCGGCCGTTTTGGGAACAGCCTGGCCCGCGCTGCTAGCTCCGCCCTCGCTGTGACACGCTTTGCATGGGATAATTCGTTGAGCATCGCACGAGTGGTACATTAACATGACGGGAGAATAAGCATTGATGGCATGGAGTGGTCCGGTATGTTTTTTTCCTCGTGTGTTTCAATGAATTCCAACCCTTGCCCTATCAGCATGAGCATAAGTTCGTTTCTGGATATGACAACATACTTCCAATTGCAAATATCTGGAGGTATGCATACACGGCTGTATTTCAGACGTCTATGGTCCGATCCACCGTGTATAATCAGGCTTGGTGATGTTTCTATGATGAACGAACTAAAACATCAATAATGTATGAAAACGAGACAAGAATACCTTTCAGTCGCAGTATAACTCGAGCAACGCAGCAGGCATCTTTGGGACGTCACTCCGAAAGGGATTCGCCTTCTCTTGGTGGTATCGTGAACGCAACTCTGGATGCCGCCTATGGCAGGATAAAATTGGTGCAGATTACTGTTTTTCTGGGCGTGTCATCCGCACGCATATTTTGGTGGTAGCTATTGCGCCCTTTTGGTAGAGCACGCACCTATCAACCAACATCTGAGTCAGTATCTTTTGAGGGGTATTGTTAATATGCAGGTAAGGTTTTGCAGACAGCACTCCCCGACGAATGATCATTGGCTGCTATGTATATAACTATGACAGACGTGCCTAGTACAGTAATCGAGTGAGATCATTTACGTTCCTCCGTCCGTGATGACTGATGACTCACCTCTTATTAGCATAAAATCAACTCGTGCTTCTCCAAGGATGAGACAGACACTGCCCTAGCATCTCTGTACCGCCCCCCGCCAATGTGTCGCTGCGGAGCAACGTCAGTCGCTACGATAGAAATCGCATTTCTGCTCGTTGATTAAAGCCTTATCTTTGCATAACCACTTGGCCATTTGCCATTAGGTCGTCAGATAAACTACCTTGGTTTCGGAAGTGCAACGAAAACAAGCAACCAGCGACGCTGTTATTTTTTGTTATACGCATGATTTCATCGATCCTTATGAAGTACAATTCGGTGGTTGTCCTTTGCTGTGTGATGCCGTTGCCGGAATTTGGGTGACGTCATCTTTAGTGACGTCACTCTATATTTCTTTAGTCACGTCACACTCCATATTCGTCATGCATGTTGTTTAAACGTGTCTTGCTTACATTTATTGTGAAAATAGTTACATCATTCGATCTCCGTCTCCGGCCCAAGGAGCGGAATATTGCGCTTCTCCCCATCCATGTCATCTCTTCCTCCTCCTCCTCATCCCCCTCTTCAACATCATAACTCATTTCCCATCCTGCACCAGTTCGCTCCTTCTCCCTCGCCCGTTCCGCAGCCACCGCCTCCTCCCCACGACACGTCCCTGGCTGGATCCCCCGCCGAGCGCAAGCACACGCACACTGCCATCACCGGCCGTTCTACTTCGGCTATCAGGACCGCCAGGTGGGGAGCTGCTGGTGTGGGTCCGCCCTGTCCGCCTTCCGCTGGCTCGGCGGACCCGAGCTGCTGGGTCGGGTCTCGCGCATGGTGGCGTCATGGCCAAGCGAATTAGATACTGAACAGGAAGAGATCCTGGACGGAACCGGGACGCGTGTAGTCTTCGCTGTTTTGGACTCCGAAAACAGTTACTTTGCGTTCAGGAAGAAACAGACGGTGGCCTACGGCTTTACATTGTCTGGCAAGCAGGATATATTACGAACAGAACTTGGAACACAGGGCAGCGAATTTTCCATTTGCTGCAGCTTGCCGTACAGCTTGATCGACAGATACCTCGTCTCGTATCTCACCGCCCTAAATGCCTCCAATCAAATAGTGATTCGGGACGACTGACGTCACATGGCACAGCGATCGATCAGAAGCCGCTTCGCCTGAACAGCTCCCGACACAAATATTCTGAACCGCGGCCTCCTGCAGATCGAACACTGTCGGCTGACATGACTCATCCCAGCACAACGGTTTGTCGAGCCGCCGCGTTCCGGCGGAGGAATGCTGGGAAAGGCATTCATCACGGCTGGTTATGCTCGGTACTCAGCTGGCGCAGAGTGACGTCACGAATGCTGCCTTCGAAATCCGTCTCGCTAAGGCTTGGGAATCGCCGCGGGCGACGCGGAAGTGTTCGCTACAGCCTTGCTGAGAGAATTGCGGTGGCTTGGTGGTGGCGGGCCGTTCGTTGCTCTGTAACGGACGCTGCGTTTCGCCGTCCCTGTGAAATCAAGTCGGTAATCGGGGGGAGGGGGGGGGGGATCAGGGGTAATCGGGAGCAGGGTGTTATAACGCGCGATAAATGGGATAACGACTCCATGGACCCCGCCTCCTGACCTGTCCCGGTCGCGCAATGGGATTATGCGACACTGGGACAGTCCAACACTCGAACAACCCTACACTCGAACAACCCTACGCTCGGACAACCCTACACTCGAGCAATCCACCACTCGAACAATCCTACACCCGAACACATGATCGGTCTTTGCACCACTATGACTCGCCATCATTTGCGACACGCGGATCGTATCGGCCAGAAGGATGGAGGACACCGCATTGAGGCTGTCTGCGCACGGGTACTCCTCGCCGTCCGCCTCGAGTCCCTGGTGTGTGGTGCGTACACTCCGAAGTGTAAGCTTACTCCAGAGTTAAGCGTTCACTTAATTACCGGGAGCGTATGCCCACTTCGCAGTGCAAATCCGCTCCAGAGTTTTGTCCACTCCAGAGCGTACGCTCATTCTGGAGTGTAGTCCGCTGGGAGAGTGGGTCTACTCAGGAGAGCAGGTCCATTTCGAAGTGTAGGTATAATCCGGAGTGTCTGTCCTCTTCGGAGGGGAACCAGAACGTTGGACGGCTGGAGGGTTGTTCCGTCCCATCAGGCGCAGGCCGACTCCTCTGTAGAGTCACGTGGCGCGTGGTAATGACCTCCGAACGGTCACGTGGTGCGGATGACTGGTCAGCTGGCCACCGTCTGCCGCCTTGGACCCTTTGTCCGCGGGGATTTGGAGGCGGTGGCTTGTGTGGTGCGATAAATGGACGCTGGCGGCCGACGATAAATCTAGTCTCGTCGTTTTCCCTCGCTCGCTCTATCGCTATATCGTTCATTTCTTCCTCTTTCCACATTCGTTCTCTGCCTCCCTCCCTTACGTGCCTATATACATTATACATATGTCTCTCTCTCTCCTCTCCCCTCTCTCTTCTCTCTCTCTCTCCTCTCTCTCTCTCTCTCTCTCTCTCTCTCTTCTCTCTCTCTATCTCTCTCTCTCTTCTCTCTCTCTCTCTCTCTCTCTCTCTCTCTCTCTCTCTCTCTCTCTCTCTCTCTCTCTCTCGCTCTCTCTCCTTCTCTCTCTCTTCTCTCTCTCTCTCTCTCTCTCTTCTCTCTCTCTCTCTCTCTCTCTCTCTCTCTCTCTCTCTCTCTCTCTCTTCTCTATCTCTCTCTCTCTCTCTCTCTCTCTCTCTCTCTCTCTCTCTCTCTCTCTCTCTCTCTCTCTATCTCTCTCCTCTCTCTCTCTCTCTCTCTCTCTCTCTCTCTCTCTTCTCTCCTCTCTCTCTCTCTCTTCTCTCTATCTCTCTCTCTTCTCTTCTCTCTCTCTATCTCTCTCTCTCTCTCTCCTCTCTCTCTCTCTCTTCTCTTCTCTCTCTCCTCTCCTCCTCTCTTCTCTCTCTCTTCTCTCTCTCTCTCTCTCTCTCTCTTCTCTCTCTCTCTTTCTCTCTCCTCTCTCTCCTCTCTCTCTCTCGCTCTCTTCTCTCTCTCCTCTCTCTCCTCTCTTTCTTCTCTTCTCTCTCTCTCTTCTCTCTCTCTCTCTCTCTCTCTCTCTCTCTCTATCTCTCTCTCCTCTCTCTCTCTCTCTCTCTTCTCTCTCTCTCTCTCTCTCTCTCTCTCTCTCTCTCTCTCTCTCTCTCTCTCTCTCTCTCTCTCTCTCTCTCTCTCTCTCTCTTCTCTCTCTCTCTCTCTCTCTCTCTCTCTCTCTTCTCTCTCTCTCTCTCTCTCTCTCTCTCTCTCTCTCTCTCTCTCTCTCTCTCTCTCTCTCTCTCTCTCTCTCTCTCTCTCTCTCTCTCTCTCTCTCTCTCTCTTTCCTTTCCGCATGAGCCGCCAAGGCACACCATGGGTCGATCCCGATAACTCATTTGGTCAGAACGCATGGCACCAATCCAACCACACGTGGCGGGTGGATGGCGGGCAGGACGCATAGGACCCTGCCCTTGAGAAGTTTCGCCTACGGCCGCGCTTAAAGTTACGATACGCCAAAAGACGGGCTGGACCGTGCAAAGCATTACGGCACCTTTTCTTCCGCCACGAAATTCTCCCGTCGACTTGGAATTTCACAATCGGATGGTAGGGGTCAAGTCTGACACAACACACACTGTTTAGCGTGAGCTCTGATCTCAGAATCCATCAATTCAAAAGGCTCGGCTTAATTAAAAAATAATAATAATAAAAAGGCAAGAACAAGCCAAGTCGTGTTGGTCGGGTTGAGGGATTACGCTAGCCGGAGACTGACCAACTGGGTACTACCCGTTCAGCTGGTACCGCTCACAAAGACTGCTGCTCCTTCCCTCCTATTTCATCCATCTTCCTCCGACAGCACGGTAGAACACAATGGCACATACTTGTAACGGCGAACGGACAACAATAGACGCGTACACGAGCGCTTCGCATTCCTCAGCCCTGTTCTCCGGCGCCTGCCGCTGAATCACGTGACCTCGCTGCTGTCACCACACGTGCACATTGGTGTCGTCCGTTTGTCAGCACGTGCTGCTACGAGCGTGCCTATGCGATCCGGTGCGCCCCGCCCTCGCTATGAACGTTTGACGTTCAGGAATGTCAGGGGCGCGCTCAGCAATACAAAATGGGGGTGAGATACTACCTCAAGACGTGGGGACATGGAATATACCATACACGGTCCATATTCCCACACGCATACACATACGTGGTTCACATTTACACACGCATACACGCACACCGCTCACATTCATATTTACGGTTCGCATTCACCTACTCAGTTCGCATCCACATACACGACACCAAACCCACCACCACACGACCGACGACCCTAAGTCACGAGTGCTGCGCCCCCTGCTGCCTTGCCTGGGCGCGCCTCTGGCGTCCGCTGTGCGTGACTCGCTCGGCCGCCGCTGAGCCTCGTCACGCCGCGGCCCGAGGCGCCGCTAACGACCGCCGGAGCTGGGTCAGCCGGCCCTCACGTTGCTTCACGCCGCGTGACGGCCGGGAGTGACGGCCAGCCGTGACGGGCCGTCACGCCCGGCCGGCGCCGCTGACGGATGTCGGCTGAGGTGACGGCCGACGGGTGTCGGCTGCAGCAGCAGATGGCGGATGCAGTGACGATTGTCGGATGCGGATCGCTGGTGCCGCGCGCTTTTACGACACGGCCGACCGCGGCCAGACTGGTTCCCTTTGGCCAGCGGGCGACTAATCTCTCCATGTCAATCGGGCCAAACAACGCACCCGCTCTGCGACTTGTGCCCAGCACCGCCAAACAATGCATTCGCTCTGCGACTTGTGCCCAGTACCGCTAAACCATGCACCCGCTCTGCGATTTGTGTCCAGCACTGCCAAACCATGCACCCGCTCTGCGACCTGTGCCCAGCACCGCCGACCTATGAGCCCTACGTCAGCGTCATTTCCATCAGATTTACTTTTGATTGGTCCCGAATTGTCGCAATCATGTCATTACGCATTGGCATTCAGCAAGCGGTCTCAAACCAATACGTTTGTGTTCACCTTTCAGCCCCATTTAATCTTCTACCCCGCTTCACGTCAGCGCTAGAGTGTATCGCTGCAGCGAGCCATGCCACCCGCAAATCGCTGCGGCTTGTCTTCAGGTTTGGTCTGCACCCATTTCGCCTCATTTTGCGGTCACTCCCAGTATCTGCGGTGTTCACATCAATTCTGCGGGCACTTCTGCGGTGGCACGAGTGCGCCCGCAGTGATACTCTAGCGTTTGCGCCAAACGCGACGCGGCGCTCCGTGACATGTTTTAAAAGCCACGAGACTGTAAATGGTTGGATTTTGCTGGACAGTTGGGTGGATTGGATGGAAAGCAGAGATTGGTTGGATTCTCACTGCTTACGGTCTGGACAGTTCTGTGAAGACCTTATAGACGTCAAAATACTTGTTAAGACCCTGTTAACTTCAATACGTTGATATTCGAATCTAGATAAAGATAAGAGGTTAGTAAACACTGCCCTCGATCCTGCCCTCGATCCTGCCCACGATCCTGCCCTCAACGGTGCGAGTGTCCGATGCATGTTTGCGTTTCGGACGCAGAGGAGTGCCCCCCGACATTGTGCGTGTTTCCCCGACGCACCCGTGCTGTTTTGTTTCGTGACGTCACGGGTGCATTGCCAACGCCTGTGGCGCGTTGCCTCCCGACACCAGAGGCGTGTTCCCGGTGACACCTCGCACTGACCCTACTCCCCGACCTCCGGCTGGACGCCAAGAGCTCGGCCCGTCCGGCGGCCGGCCGTGAGCTGGTGTGGTACATTGTGAGCTGGTGTGATTTATTGTGAGCTGGCGTGGCATATAGTGACACACATAGAGCTGGTGTGACGTACAGTGAGCTGGTGTGGTATATTGTGAGCTGGTGTGATTTATTGTGAGCTGGCGTGGCATATAGTGACACACATAGAGCTGGTGTGACGTACAGTGAGCTGGTGTGGTATATTGTGAGCTGGTGTGATTTATTGTGAGCTGGCGTGACATATAGTGACATACGTAGAGCTGGTGTGACGTACAGTGAGCTGGTGTGAGATGTAGTGAGCTAGCATGATATTTAATGAGCTGGCGCGATATGTAATGAGCTGATGTGAGTTGGTGATAGCACCGCGTGCTTTCTCGGCATACGAATGGCCCATCGCTACGGGTGTGGTCAGCGCGCTCTGTGTCACCGCCTCACCTCGCCATGCTACACGTGCTTGCGGGCAGTGACCGGCGAGCCGTCATTGGCGGAGCGGTGTCACGTAAAGGGATTCCAGCTTGATATCTGGGGTCTAAACGTGCTAACGAAGCGCCTTTTACATTAAAACCAAGCCTAGACGGGGACAGTTCTGGCGTTTTTCGCCATCTTGGGAGAGGCGCGCTACTCCGCCCCCCCCCCCCCACCCCGCCCCGCGCACCTGTACCCTCCAGCGACAAATGGCGGCGATAACCTAGTGGCACGCAGGATTAGCATCGCGAGCCTCTCGCTGGATGGGAGCGAATGACGGCGACGTTGTGGCCAAGGACTTGTTGAGGTTGGTGCGGAAGTTGTTTAATGTGAACAATCGACTAAGTGCGATAGCAGTTCCCCCACATTGCTGCTAACACTATCGATGATCAAACTTTCTAAAGACAAGGGTTTTGCGTCAATTAAATTCAAAATAAAATGAGCCAAGATCAGCTGCGTTTAAGCTCATGAAATTCAGTGTTTCAACTTCAATTCAAAACCCCATTAAACGTTGCGGCTTCCCTTTAGGCATGCGATACACACCTGTAAGCGCAGACGTCGAGCGATGGAGGTCGGTGCGAGCTGCCTGTGAGCTGCCCTGACTCTGACTCGGTTGTGACTCGACCGTGACTCTGCGACATCACGTGGAGGATCGTCGCGTTACTCTCGCTGACACAGGGGTTTGGAACATTTGTGCCGCGCATTGTGCTATCTATATAGGCTATTGCATAGGCTATTGGCCTAAGTCCTTGCAGACTGGCGGTGGTAGCACGTGAAAACAACTCTTGACAGGCACTGTAGGGCGTCTGTCTTTGCTTCTCGTGGATGGAGCTTCCCGGTGCTTCTCTCTTTGTGGCACCGATCTGCGCGACCCTTTTTTGCTTCCCCCCCCCCCCCCCCCTCCTTCAACACCAGCACCACCTCACTTGCACCACCTTCCGTTGTATTTCGGCTGCCCAGTTTGTCATCCTACGATAACAGGGCCAAAGCTTAACGTGCACGTCACCGCATCATCGCGTCATCGCGTCACTGTGTCCCGTGACATCGTGTCCAACATCCGATCCACCTCGTGGCTCGGCTGCGCGTTTACCTCGCTTCGCCCGCGGCCGCCTCGTGCGGCCGCCGTCGAGCGGCGCTGACCTTGTGACCCGGCCGTCTGACCCGCTGACCCGGGCGCTCCACATCTGAAGTGCCGGCGGCCGGCGCGCGCGCCGCAGCGCAGAAGTCGTGCAATCCCGCCCGTCCGGCGCCCGCCCACGGCAGACTAACGGGCGGAATGAGATGAGCATGGGCGCCATACGGACGACCGCTCCTCGCCGGTGCAGCGGCGCCGACAGCTGGTCACTGCCAGTAGCATGAGCTCCGGGGCGCAGCTGCCGTGCACGGGCGCGGCCTCTGGGTCATGCTGCCGGGACGTGCCCGCCACGCTCGTTCCGCATTTGCCGCGCTGGCTTTGTAAGCTCCTGTCGTGGGAATAGCAGGCCGATTGTCAACGCTGAAAGCTGGGTCAGCAGCGTGCTGGCGCGTCGTGCACCGTATGCACGTCGGAGGTCATTAACGCGCTAACGAACGTGGCGGGATGTTGTTCAGTGCAAATGCATTACGGAACTGCGCGTGAGGTTCTCTGCGGTAGAAGTAAGCCATCGATATACCAGCAATATAATGTATGAATTTGAATGTCCTTACGAAGGCTGCCGGTTCCGCAACTCGACCTGTACTGGAATGGCCTCACCTCTACCACGCCGCATTGCTATGCACCTGCGGCAGGGAGTGCCAGACCAGCATACGCGCAAAACCCGCAATCGAGAACTACGCTCTTACCTCACTCAAAGCGCACTGTTTCCAAAATGATGTCCAAACAAAAGACGTTTGCAGGTTCTCAAAGCCATCCCCATCAGGGAAAGAATGCCCGATTTAAACAAACAGCTTAAGTAAGTTGTTCGGTGCATTAGCGAGGAATATTACTGACAGATAAGACAGTAGTATCAGCCTCATTCCTCGGAGAAAAACCAGGAGAATGGAGGTATCGTTGGGTTGATAATCCGGCCACATGCCGTAGTCGAAACAACATCACAAGGCCTCTGCTACTGTTTCCATAAAGGCGTGCTGCACGTCTGTGCACGTCTGAGGCCATTAGCTCGCTGATGATCGTGGGGTGGGGGGTGGGGGCTTGGTCCGAATGCATTACGGACCTGTTCCTGACTCATTAAGCTGCTGGCCTCAAGAATATTAGGGAACTAATAACATGTACATTTGCCCTTGTATATGATGCAAGTTGCATTCATGAATACATTGTGCCTAAATGTATGCACATAATTTACGCACATGTGTATGCATACTCGTTTCGTTCTTGTTCTTTATTCCACCAGGTAGAGTGATACTTTCTTAGGCATGCAGTCAAAATATTCCTCATGGGTGGGAGAAACGTCAAATGTTCTCCCAGTTCCTGCGGATTTTAACCAAATTCCTGCAAAAACGCCCAGCCTCTGGTGTAACTTTTTCATTCAGGTGAGAGGCAGGGGTATGACTCCCCTGGCCCTCCTCTCGGCTACGTCCCTGCCCTTACCGGCCCGGGACCTCGTGGACGTTTGAGGGCTTCAGTTCTTATTGCCCCATGCTTACGCCGCTATGTCAACAACATTGGTCTCCGTGTTCGGAGCAGGCGCTGTCAGACGTTTCAGACCTGCTCCAATGTAAGCCCAATCTCTCACGGTCCTACATGATCCCACTCGATAGTACCTGGTCCCACTTGACGCTGTTCAATCCTGCTCGAAACTGTCCCATCTTGCCTGATTCTCCACAGTTCCCTGACGATCCTTCCCGATCCTATCGGCCCCACCCGATCCCACCCGATCCCATCTGAGCTCACGCGCTCCGGCTCAGTCAGTCCTATCCCATCTGATTCTATTTCAGTGCACGCGCTAGGGTCTGATAACACCTGATCCGATCAGATCCCATGTGAGTTCACGCGCCCCGGCTCGATCCCACCCGATCCGATCCGGTGATGGGCGGCGGCAGCCCGCTCGCCGGGCCGTCAGCTGACGACCGCCGGCACCAATCAGCGTGAAATTGTCCGCCGGCCGGACAGCGGCGGACAGCTGGCACGTGGCTGGCCAAACATTCGCGGTCGATCGGTGAGGCAGCGCGACTGATTGGCGGGTCGGGCAGCAGCGCTGGCCTCCGATTGGCTGATCGCTCGGATGGGCTCAGTGCAGATGTTGCTCTGCAGGGTCGCGTGTGAATTCGAGGTCAGATGAGGTCAAGTGATGTGCATTTTGCTGAACATCGATTTGTTGCGGGTCAGTGGGCACTGTCATTCACCAGATGACTCCCCACTAACCCACCCAGTTGTGTGATTTGCGTCAGCCTCCAGGGTGATAGTAGGGCGCATCAATGCCTCGCTGAACAACGGGAGAGAACCAAACCGACCATTTGAAAATACAATATATTTTGTCCGGAAAATATGTCGCTCACCTTCCCATAATTTTCCAACTTTGCTTGCTAGTGCACCGTATTACTCGAGAACCAGTGAACGTCATTTTCTTGTGACAATGGGCTTAATCTCATCGCCGACAGCTGACACTCGAGACTTCTGGACGCACCATGCACAAAATCACTGATGTCTGGTCCATATGAAAAGATCGAAAACTTAAAAAAGATTGGTTTACAAAAATGCATAATATTAAGAGCGTTCCATATCTGTATGGTGTTCCGATCTGAAAGAGCCATTTTGAAGTTCATTCGATGCAGTTCAAATTCTTGCCCTTCTTGAGGCCTAAAACCCACTAGAGTCTGGGCTAAACGCCGCGAAGATACGTAGACAATTTCGGGAAGACTATTTCAAGGGCACACATGCATTCATGACGCCACAATAACGTCCATCGAAATCCTCCCATCTCAGAGCCCCTGCGGCGTTCAAGGCCAAGAAGAATATAACCGTCGAGCCGTTTATACCTGGCGTTCGTGAGCACGATTTCCAGATATAATGGATAATACACTAAACAGCATGCGTCCATTAGCCCTCAGTCCATGTTGTGCGGTCTGTGCAAGTTTCAGTCACGAATCACGTTTTATGCTACGCAATATAAGAAGTTGGACATGGTTGCTGGTTATCTCAGAAACAAGATTTGTAACTGGATAGCTTAAGAACCGCGCCATAACCAAGCATATGAACACGAGAAAATACATTAAAACTCATGGACAACTGTGTAAGATCACCACGAGAAAGGGCCGAAACACGAGCGCATCACGATGTTTGATTCAGCAAACACTCAGCACCGCCACGGCTACCTCTCGGGGGATTGAAGCCACTTCAAATGGGTCCTACCTGAAGAAAACACGTTGTTAAGTTAAACTTATACAAATTTTCTGCATATTCTCTCCGTTAGTTCATAATTTTGTTCAGGAGTATCTTCATTGCACCGTGCTTCTTCCACAATATTTTGTCTTGGTTTCTGTCGTGGACACTGAAGGGAGGAAGCGCCCGACCATAATATCTTCAGCTGTGATAGCATCTCGTCTGCAGTGTGTAACCCAAGGCGGGGCAAAAAATAACAATATTTCAGCTGTTCAACCTAGGCACAAGATTGAAACAGCGTTTGGAAGTTGAAATGTCCGCTCACTCGAAGAAAACTAAGCACAACAATAATTTTTTTTCTGTAGGCCCAGTCCTGTTGCACTCCATGATGTTTGAAACTGAAGGCTGTCTTGCGGTTCCAAACATATAGCCTGTTGTGGGTTACTGCCACCACATCCTTTTGATGGATGATATATTGATTCAGATGGAAAGTTTCGCATTGTAGGTTGGCCGTTCCAGCAGAGAGACTGTTCCACTATTGGGGGTCCATAAGAGTGACGACAACAATAGTGCGTACCAGCGACGGTGACGGAACTCTGGGCAGGCCGTCCGATTCCCTCGTGTCACCAGCTCTGCTGCCTTCGTCCTTTGTGGCAGCCGAAATAAATTGCTGCCAGATGACAGGCTGTGGGAGCACCCTACGTCGCAGAGTCCCACGCCCTATTTATTGGGCGGGTGCGCCGCGAGTGCAGCGCGCCGTGGAATACACTACACAGAGCGCGCAGCGAGCCGAGGAATACACCACACCGAGTGTCGGAAGTCAAGTATCGCTCGTGCTCGTGCTACCATATGAGATGCGTGGTTTGTCACCCGCAGTTCTGCGCAGAACACATTGACGTAGGGGGGTGGGGCAGTTACCTTTTCACCTTTCGTGCAAGTTTAACGCGAAGCGCACGACTCTCTGGTTCGCGAGCGGGTTGAATGGATGAGGGAAGCACCACCGATGAAAAGGACTAGCGCTACTGTGCTTCGCTGCGTAGTTTGCTTCTGGACCGGTGAAAGTATTCTTCCTTCCGTGTTAATCTGAGATTGTCAGCAAGGCCATACTTGCAGTAGCCTCTTGCCCCCCCCCCCCCCTCCCCATTCACTTGTGACGCTCTGGGAGACAGTTTCCAGTTGCTACGGCATGCGGAACCATAACTGTGCAATAGTCAGAACCCCCAGCGTAACGCGTCTCACATGCGCAAACCGCAATCTGGGGGATATTCATCGAGGCATGGAACCACCAAGGTAAAATCCGGCACGCCTCATCGTGATGGCTACAGCTGCGCCAGTGCAAACAGAGAATGATGAGAAGTCAGTACGCTAGGTGATTACGTTTGTGTGCGGTCTGATTCCGCCGCAATACGGCGAGCCTGTGCACCAGCGTCACTGATGGGGCAGGCTTTCCCGGCCAAGTAGCCGCTCCAACTCTGCCCCCGATGTCGTCTGAAATGTTTCCCCACACGAGGGTTTGGAATGGAGAACAGAGCGGTCAGCCCATTCAGGCACAATGCCATTCCATTCCATTCCATTCTCATACAACTTCTTGACTGTCGCTGTACTTTGATCTTTAGTTCAGTGATGCGTTGAGCCAATGTTCAGCGATGTTGAACCAAAGTTAATCCAACTTTAGGCGGATGGGCCCAACTACATGCCAGCTATAGATACGCTGCAGTTCTTGGCGTGTATTGTCATCAGGACGTGTGTTCGTCGATTTATTGCTCGTTCCGCAGCTGCAAAGGTGCCCAGTAACTTCTCAGCTGAGCCCCGTCAATTCTCAGCTGAGCCCCGTCAGTTCTCACAGCCATTCAGCGGCATAGCTTCGTAAAAGGATGCTTTGGAGAGCGGAGCTTGACATTAAAAACAGCGAAACCTACCCCAAAATTACACCATAAGGCATGTTTCTGCACAGCTTGGGCTGACTTTCTTCTCAAAGCTGGGGGCGGGGCAGCGGGCTGAAGCCTACCCCAAAATTACACCGTAAAGCATGTTTCTGCACAGCTTTGGCTGACTTTCTTCTCAAAGCTTGGGGCGGGGCAGCGGGCTGAAGCCAATGTTTGGTGTGTAAAGCCCGCCCAACTCAACAGGAAAGTACACCCCTGCTGTCACCGGAAGCGGAGTTCATGTCCCCTAGTCTGGAGACGTCTTCGTCCGTCTGTGGTGACCACTGACGAGACCGTTCTCGTGTTGCAGTGACCCACCGCGGTGGTTCTTCTCGACGTACCTGTACGAGGGCAGCTTCGCCGACCTCTGTCATCAGATGTCTCGCCCTCCAACAGAGGAGCTGTGTCGTCAGCTGTTCCCACACTGTGCAGCCCATCAAAGCGGCGCTCCGCGGTAGGCATGTGCTGTCATCTAGTGACCACAGAGTGAAGCGATAGTTAACAAAATACGTATTATAGTGCGGTGCTCGCGTTATACCAATGGTTTCCCAAGTTCACATGCTGATTGGGTCGACACACGTGGGTAGTGCGCAAGTTAGTGGTAGCGTGAGCCCACGGATACAGATGCGGTGCTGCTGGGTCACCGGGTTGCTGCTCGGAGTGTGCATCGGAGTGAAGAACTCCCTTCAGCAAGCGGAGAGAGACGCAGATCATCAGTAACTCTGCGATCCAGCTCGAGTGAGTTCAACTCGCTTTTGGTGCACGGATCAGGCGTAAACGTCGACGTGCTCTGAGGTTCGTTTCGTGGAAGTTCATCCGAACACGACCCCAAGTGAAGCGTCTTCCGTGTGGCGTGCTCTGACGCGTGTATTCTGCCTGCGACGAGCGGCAATGTATATCCCGGAGCACGTTAGCCTTGCGGTAGACTGGCGGAGGCCTCAGCTGCTCTCGGCGTCTTCGGCACTGCAAGCGCTCTCATCTAGGCAGGCGCTCTCGAAGCGTTATCGGTTTATCTGCATTGCGTGTCTGCGCTATTTAACATGTGATATCAGCAGATCCGCCGTTTATCCTTAAAGCCGACCGGCACTGGTCGAACGCTGCGGGGGCGAAGGACTACCCGCAATATGCCACCGCTGGCTCCGTGACGCTGCTTGCCTGTGACGCAAGTGTGCTGGCCGTGTAATGCTGGCTTACAGCGGGCAATCTCCTTTCATCTGCTGTCGGCTGTGGCCCCTGGTGGGTCGTTCGGCGGTGACCGCATGCGCTGTACGTTGGAGCGCCGATAGCCCATTGGCTAGCACCACGGGCTCCCACGTGGGGACCCGGGTTCGAATCCCGGTCGATCCGCGTCTCCTGCGCGCTGATGTGTCACGCAACTGCGCGCGTGAAGACACACCTCGCCTTCCCTGCGTGAAAAGCGTCCTCTATTGCCCAGACACGCGTACCCTTGCGGACTAGCATCACGGGGCCACGCGGTCACTGCATGTCTCGAGGGCAGAGCGAGCATCACGGGGTCACGCGGTCACTGCATGTCTCGAGGGCAGAGCGTTACGGGCCTGCACCGCCAGCCCTGAGCTGACGGCGACGGGCCCTGCGCTGGGGCCTCGCTGCGTCTCGTATCTGCTGTGTTTCGTGTCTGCTGTGTGTCCTCCCTGAGGGGTATCGCGTCTGCTGTATATCGTGTCTGCTGTGTATCGTGTTTATTATGTATCGTGCGTGTCTCGTGTCTGCTGTGTCTCGATGTCGCCCGGCGCTGGATGTGAATGCGGAAGAGGCTGACGTAGAGGTCTGTGTCCGTCACTGGTCGGCGTTTGGCCGTGTGGCATCTGCTCATTGGCGAGGGTACTGGTAAAGCACGTGCATCGTGCAGTGCGAGTGCAATAGCGTAATGTTTAAGCGACGTGCATGAAGTGTACTATCTGTATTATTTACCGTCAGATGCGTATGGCGCAAGTGGCAATGCAGTGAAGCCTGCGATCCCGTTCAAACCCTTGGCAGCGGAGCGGGTCACGACAGCCACGACGCATTGTCCTGCCTTACAAGAAACACGCGTATGATAAAAGGCGCATGTCTTGCTCGTGACGTGGACCTCGATGGATTTGATGGGTTTATTACACTGACATTGCACACGACGTTGATAACAAATGCCACTCAGCGGAAAACCAGAGATCTCGCACCCACTCTCGTTGGCTTCCTCTCCGTCGGACGCGCGACGCATTGCTGAGTCGCCGACCGCGTTGGCATTCGCCACCGTGCCTCGCGGACGCCCAGAATAGCCCTCGGAAACAAATGGATCAGCCAGCAGTTAGGACATACCACCATGAGCATACCGCCACCAAAAAACGCAGGATATACAGCCACCAGTCATCGAAAAGCACAGGATACACAGACACCAGTCGTCAAACAACGCAGGATATACCGCCGCCAGTCGTCAAACAGCGCAGGATTTACCGCCGCCAGTCATCAAACAAGGCAGGATATACCGTCGCCAGTCATCAAACAGCGCAGGATATACCGCCGCCAGTCATCAAACAGCGCAGGATATACCGTCGCCAGTTCACCAAACAGCGCAGGATATACCGTCGCCAGTCACCAAACAGCGCAGGATTTACCGCCGCCAGTCGTCAAACAACGCAGGATATACCGCCACCAGTCGTCAAATAACGCAGGATATACCGCCACCAGTCGTCAAACAGCTCAGGGTATACCGCCGCGCGCATACTGCAAACAGCCTTCATGTCCCTGAACTGTCTCGGGCCTTGATTGTCGGCTCTCGGGTCCCACCGCCCGCTATCCTCTACGACACGGGTCTGCCCAGCTAGCGCAGGGGGCCGGCAGGTGAGGAGCCGCCGGCGCAGGGGGCCGGCAGGTGAGGAGCCGCCGGCTACTTTTCATGGTGAGCATGACACACGAACACGGTTCCGGTGGTGGACGCTGGTTGTCACGTGCAGTGCTTAGTACCCAGCACGCTACCTATCTGCTTTTAGCACACGGAAGCTCATCAGAAGTCTCCAAAAGTGCAAGAGAATCCACATATACAAGAAACGGGAATTTCAGTTCTAGATAGACCAACCACTGGATTTCAATAGAGCGTGGCATGGCGTACGGCACATCAGTTAAGACAAACATCATAGAGACAGGCTAACAAGTATGCATGCGCAAAACGGACGGAGGGAGAGAGAGAGAGAGAGAGAGCAGGACAGAGCAGTGCGGTAAAGAAGAAAGCACGACAGGTGACGTCACGAAAGAGCTCTCTCCTATACGTTCACTTTCCGAGCGGCAGTGATACAAAAATACGCACAAACCACCTAGTGTGGGGATATTTTATCCATCTTACGCATGGTTCGTCGGCTGTGGGGCGTTATATCCATAGCCGTTCACTCCTAATCTAATCCAGTGGATTGTCCGCCATTGTCCATGACTTCCATTTAAATATCAAAGTCATTTCGCAAGTTTTACGCCTAGATTTAGTAGGCCACAGTAACAAGCAGAAACGTGACGTACATGCGGCTACTTAAGGCGTGCGCAGAATCAACCACAGTTTTTGGTATTTTCAGCAGCAGTTTTTTGATTATTTGCCCACACCCGTACCCACAGGCGTACTGTCCCCACAGACGCAGTTGTAATTGTCTTTATATCAAATCTATCTGACCGAGCTCGCCACCCGTCCCAAGTGGGTGACAGCGGGTCTACCCAACCCCGGGGGACTTTTGCCTCTAGCCCCTTGCTCTGATCAACCCTCTAGCCCCTTGCTCTGATCAACAAGATTTATTGCTACGCATTTCCCGATGCAGATCTGGAGCAACGCATGAACAGATAAACCATATTATCGCCAGTCATTTGACGCTGTCTCGCAGGGCGCTGTCTTCACCCTCGTGGTCCTCAAGCGGCCCGCTAAAATCATGTTGTCGCTTCATTTCCACGAACGCCGCCCGACTCCGCTTCGCTCGGGTACATCACAGACAACAAAAAAGACGTCGCAGAGCATTCAGCAGGGCGACTTCACCCACACCGCGCGCCCTCACCTGAGTGTTTCCCGGGTGGCCGCGTGACGCGTCCAGCTGGCGCCAGAATAACCAGCACAGGGTCCAGTCATGAGACGCGTTTCCGTCGGTGTTAACTCGCAGCGCAAGGTTCGTCTGCAGCGGTACGAGGACCCGTCCACAGGCCACAGCGGGCACAACACCCCCCACAGCGGACACAAGACCTGTCCTTAGGCCACAGCGGGAACATGGAGCCGTCCACAGGCCACAGCGGGCACAATGACCTGTCTGCAGCGGACACAAGACCCGTCCACAGGCCACAGCGGGCACAGTGACCTGTCTGCAGAGGACACAAGACCCGTCCACAGGCTACGACTGGAACAAAATCCGTCCATAGGCCACAGCGGGCACAAGACCCGTCCACAGACCACATCGGAAGCCGTCCACAGGCCACAGCGGGAACGAGGAACCGTCCACATGCCACAGCGGGCACAGGACCTGTCCACAGCGGGCACAAAGGCCCGTCCACAGCGAGCACAAGACCCGTCCACATGCCACAGCAGGCACAAGATTCGTCCCCAGGCCACGTTGGACACAAGGACCCCTCCACAGGACATATCGGGCACAAGAACTGTCCACAGGTCACAGCAGGAACAGGGAGCCATCTTTAGACCACAGCGGGCACGAGACCCGCCCACAGGCCACGGCGGGAACAAGATCCGTCTACAGCGAGAACAAGACCCGTCCACAGACCACAGCGGGAACAAGGGGTGATGGCTCTGTTATGGGTTCGCCGGTCTGTGCCCCTGGTTATGGGTTCGCCGGCTTGTGCCACCGGTTATGAGTTCGCCGGTCTATGCCACCGGTTGTCAGTTCGCCGGCCCGTGCCGCTGGTTATGAGTCCGCCGGCCTGTAGTTTTTATTTCCACGCAGTTTGAATGAAGTGATATTGCTGGCGGAGACAGCACCACTCGCAGGAAGATGTCGATATTATGCTGTCTTTTTCTTCATTGAATCGGCACGGAAAGACCATTATCCTTTACCGATATGTGAGACAGAATTAATGGCTTTAATCCTTGTTTAATATCTAGGAAACAGAATAGAGAGTTGCATTGATATTTTACCTACAAGTCTTTGTTAAAACAATTCTGAGCAGACAATTCAAAACTGTTTTGAGTTTACTGCTCCTAGCTGTGTTGACAAAGGCTTGTAGCCGAAAAAGGCCATACATCTCTCCTTTTTCTCTTAGTTGTTCAGCGAGGAATAAGGCCATTAATACTCTCTTACGTGCGTGTAATGTTCTTCGCAGCTGTACCAAGCAACTCACGTCACCATCGATTTATCATCATTAATTACGCTGCGCTAGCACAGTTCTGATCTCAAACAGCCTATATCTTCACGTTCAGCAGCGTTATAAGGCAGATTATTGACACTGAAACCCGCCACGGCATCGGACTGGCAGACCTGCCGAGTGAGCGTACATATGACCTGCTCGATCTACCCTCAGCACGATTGTCAGCTGGAATTCATGACGTCATGCGTGCTGACGGAGCGTTCGATAAGAGGGCTCATGGGAAAGCTTTCAACTTCACCTTTATTTTCTATTTTACCTTTTAACTGAACTTCAGTCTGACACACTATATATGCCATGAAATGTGGAACTGTGGTACCTGCTTTGGTATTACCATCCATCCTACCAGCAAATTGGGTGCTTCTGTTCATTTCCGGCTCATTCGAAATTTTTCCTTTCTTATATTAACTCTAACTCCATCTTTGAGGAGAAGGTGCCTTTTCACTGCTACTTGTACTAAAATGAACGCCATCATTTTATTCAGTTCCTTCATGTGGTGACGATGTCCATCTTCCAGACGCAAAGAACTGTGTTTCTTCTCTCTCTGTCTTACGATTTCTCCAATGCTATCAAGCTACTGTGCAACACAACCACTTACCACACCACTCCCCGTCACTCAGCGATCTGTGCATGGCGGGGAACGGCCGCCCCCCCCCCCCCCCGGCTCTGGAGGTTACGCATTTCCGACGTCGCAAACGATGTGAAACGTCGCCGAGCAGCAGCCGCACCGGCTAGCAGTCCACCCCGTGTCCGCCACGCACGGGAATGGTCACAGTCCAAGTTGGCGCCAGAAATCGGAACCGCCACTAAGCGGCGCCACCGAAAGAGCCCGCAATGCTGTGCGTCGCCGGTGCTTGAGCACGCTGCGAGGTCAGATGACCCTCCCCTGGTCACCTGACCCCACCTGGGCATGGCAGACTGCCTCGATCACGTGTATTGTCAGGTCACGTCACGAAACGTGATCGCATCACTGACCATGTAACATTGCCTGATGGCGTGGTATTGCCTTTTCAAGTGAATGACGCGTGTGAACGATGTTGCCCTATCACAATGACGTCATTTTGTCACGTGACCTCGCCTCATGGCGTAGTGTTGGCTGACAGGCAGTCTAAGATCTTTTCAGATACCCACTACTTTGGCAGTGTCTTGGACGTAGTCTGTCGGACTCCTCAGAAGCTACTTCTCGTGGCGTTTCGGGATTAGTTTTCCACGTAACGAAAGATCATCGTTCAAATTCTGAACTGATCTCTTTTGACTCGCTTGCAGGCCTGGACAGAATTGTTCTCAGAGTTTGTTCCAAACGTCCTCCAAGACCAGGTAACGACCGGGCGTCTCTGGACCTGATGAGAATGACCTGGTACTCCGTAAGTATTATCTTCCCAGCCCCCGGGGAAAATTGTCCTCTCAGTCCCGGTGAGGAGTATCTTCTCAGACTAGATGAGGCGCGCAGTCTTCGTGATGAACGGACATCGTCTCAAGGCCGCCCGAATACTGTCCTCACATCGGGAAAGGAATGTCTTCAGACAGTCTTAAAAAGACGCTCTCAGACCGCATGAGGAATGCTCTCAGACCGGGTGAGAAATGTCCTCAGGTTGTCTGACGAACGTTTTCAGACCGACTGATTAATGGTCTCAGACAGGTCGGGGAATATTCTCAGGCCGTGTGAGGAATGTTCTCAGACCGGGTGAGGAGCGCCATCTGTCGCGAGCGCGCCGCTCCTCTGTTGGAGTGGCTCCATCTGCTTCAGTCGAATGGAGTTTATCCGATCCGCGGTTGTTTGCGTGGATCCTCTGTGGAAAACGGATGCATATCACTCAGTCAACGAGTGATCAATGATGTCATACCACAGCATCTAGCCCCTGCCCAGTACGAAGCTTTACATGCTTAGTCTCAGAGCTAGCGAGGGTGGGGGATAAGCCATTCGAAGCACACGTTTATTGTTTAGACTCCATGACTTAGTTACTGAAGCAATGTCTTGCTTTAGAATCGTATCAATCTGACGTATAAAACGAGAGATCAAATCTCAAATATCGTTCGGTTAACACTTCAGGAAAGTCAAAGATGGAGGGTGAAAACCCGTATGGTTCACAGATCCCAGACAGAGTTTAAAATGATCCCAGATGACCAGCATGCTTCAGCCACATGAATAAGCCACACCTCCTCTGATCAATCGCGGCCAGTTGCATGCTTTACATAGGGGCCCGCTCTCGGCGGCGTGGCCAACGTTGATTGTTTGAATTCCACAAGGCGTATTTCACAGAAAAGACTTCGGCAGAGCTAATTAAGAAGATAGCGAGGCACATCTGGCAAGCAATCAGTTTTAAAGAGGAGCTACGGATCGACTTAATGCTCTTGATCGGAAAATATGAGGCATTCTGGAAAAGCGAGATGACAGCTGATGGTATAGAACGTGGCAGCGTCTGCCGCTGTGTATCAGTGACGTCACAGGCGCGACTGACCCGAAGAGCCGGCCGCGCAGCGATCTTTGCAGTGAGAAGCGGGACCTTGACTCCTCGGAGGCGTTGTCCATGTCGTACGATTCGTGCGGGCCAGAGCACAGGCTCCTCGTGAACCGGATTCGGAACTCACGCTTGAACTTCTCCTGTAACACGACCGTCGTATGAAGGTGTGACAGCCATCGTGTGAAGGTGTGATGGTGTGCCCGTGTGACAGTTTCACTATGCGATGGCGTGACGCTGTGACGATGCGATGGTGTGATAACGTGATGGTGTGACGATGTGATGGTGTATGCGTGTGATGGCACAACGGTGTGATGATGTGATGATGTGACGTGGTGGTGTAATACTGATGGTGTGGTGGTGTGTCAGTGTGACGGTGTAATGGTGCGAAGGAGAAATGGTGCGACGGTGTGACGGTGTCGTGTGTAGGAGCAACAGCATAACGGTGTGACGGTGTGACGGTGACACGGTGTGAAAGAGTAACGGTGTGACGGTGTGACGATGCGATGGTGTCATGGTGTGTAGGAGTAACAGCGTGACGGTGTGACGGTGTCACGGTGTGAAGGAGTAAAGGAGCGGCGGTGTGACGGTGCGATGGTGTTAAGGTGTGAAAGAGTAACGGCGTGACGGTGTGACGGTGGGCGGTGTGCAGGCGACCAGCATTCCTGCATAACGTACCACGCAGCTGGCCAGTATAACCCCATGGTTATTTAAGGTGGTGCAGTGTGTGTGCCATGTGAGCCAGGGTGAGTATCAAAGGGAATCAAGGTGACCTTCTTACAATAACAAATACGTGATATCCCTTAAGTAAGTTTCATTTTTAATGAACTTTGGTCACGCACCTTGTTCACGTAATCGAGAAGTTCTAATATTTAAACTTTTTGTATCTTTGAAAACTCTGAATGGAAAGTTTAAAGATTTAAAATTGTCAGTTCGAATAAATCGTAAGTCCAAAAATCTTAACTTCTTGATTCTGTGAGCAAGGTCCGTGCGCAAAAATTCCCTAAATATATAACTTACTTAACGAATATCACGCGTATAAGAATTGTAGTCATCTAAGTCCCCTTTTAACTATCTACATGGTTATTTGTCGCCACAGCACACGTAACAGCTGACCGCTTACCACTTGTATTGTGAAGGCATGATAATGATAACAATGTGGCACATTGTTATCATTATTATGCACTGGGGAACATCGTATCACAAATCACCTTCGTAATGGGCCGTTTACAGCATTGGGAAGGAATGATGGTCGACACAGCATGCTCCTATAACACTATCGCAGTACCTGTGCAAAACAGTAGGCTGGTATAAAAGTGATGGCAATATATCCCATATGCATAATCGCAGCAAACTGGTACAACGGCTTGGACAGATCACTGTCGTAACGTTGGGCGTTAGTAACAGTGTGAACCCGTGCCACGGTAACAGCACGGCTAGGGGCCGCTATAGCAACACGTGTTGGCATCAGGAAAACAGCATCCGTGGCTGGTCGTCGTCAGCGCACGCCAGGGCCTTACATTGTAGATGCCGTAGATGAACGGGTTGCAGCAGCTGTTCGCCATGGCGAGCCAGTGGAAGCAGAAGAAGATGACATTGATGTAGCGGAACCTGCGACACGCAAGAGACGTAAATGACGGGATAGTCGGTGTGTCGGCCTTCGGACCACGAGGATTGAGTTCGAATACCGCACACTGCTCAAATATTTCGCTGCCGGAGTGACGAGACTAAGCCGTAGCGCCAGATATTTCATGACGGTTTCCGCCCTCGGCTCCCACAACACAACACGACGGATGAAAGGCGCAGAAAAGGCGCGGGCGCTGGTAAGCCGGTAGGCCATGTTGCCGTTCGATGACGTCATCGCCGTCCATGACGACATTCTTCGCTTGGCACGCCACTCACTGGCTGATGACGGGGAAGATGGACTGCAACACGTAGTAGAGCTGATACGGCAGCCAGCAGATGATGAACAAGACCACCACAATCACCAGCATCTTCAGCACCTGCCAGCACAGTTGGTTCTCATCGTCTCCACGGTCTCCTTCCGACCGGGCTGCAGCACCGGCATGGACGAAAGGGAAACATGGAATGTGATAATGTGATGCAATGTAACTTAATGGAATGAACGACGCACTCATTGCATCCCCCCCCCCCCCCATCCCTCCTTTCCGGCCAGCGAAACAGCATGACGTTTCTTTGTTCAGGATGTGGTTCGGGCAAATGGCATCGCATTTCGGACCTATCCTCCTACCTGCCGACCATCCTGCTCTCCTCATACTGCCATTCGATAGTGGATCTGACTTCTCGCTAAAGCGATTGTGACATTGGCGTGTGACGACTCAACAACAGTGCCGGTGGGGCAGCGACGCATGTAAATGGCCTGCACATACGACAAACGTCCGCTGTCACGGTGGAGTCAGTGGGCATTTCCGCAGCGCGGGGTGCGAGCCAGCGCCCATCGACCCAAAACATACTGAGTTAACTACCGTGGTGGGCTTGCTGACCGTTGGCTGTGGATCGATCGGTCGGAAGACACGTTTTTCATAACTTCCATTCTGTACCTTTTATGGTTATCCCGTCACACATGCAGGCGATGATGATTTGAAACAGCGCAGCAGAGAAACAATATCGACAAGAACAAAAGGCTCCCGGCCCCCCAAAACAAATAATCTGTACAACCATCACGCTGCTTCAGACCGATGAGCCGCCGGTAACTGCACATCCAGCGGCGGAGCAAGATCGGCCAGTCGAGTTGATTCAGCCGCGCAAATCGCATCAATTCCGTCCGGCGGTTTAGTCTGTTAGAGCGCCTTTCTTCGGATTACCCACCCCTAAACGTGGCCAGGGGAGTTCGAGTCGCCTGAAGCGCTCGCATCTGCCCCTGACCGGAATGACCTGCGGCCAATGACAGCGGCCGCGAAAGGTCAGGTGACGTCAGAGGTCAAGGTGACCGAGCGTGTCGAGTATAACGGCACGTTAAACTTTCGTCACAATATTTCGCTGCAGCAGCCGCTGCCGAGGTAGCGGAGGGTGTAACTAGGTAACGGTGGGCGTGTCTTTCCTACGGCCTGGCCATCCACGATGCTATTGCCTTGTCTCAACCATTCCGTGAGACTGTAGGCACTGCTTGCCCCGGGCTCTGATCCCAGAAATCTATCCAATCAACTAATTCGGACAGAACCAAGTCGAATTGGACGCCTCGCTGGCTCAGCCTCTCACGCGGCAGCTGTAACTGGCCGCCCATCGCTACCTCGGCCGCAGCTGCAGCTGCCGCCGGCTGCTGCTCAGCCGGAGCACACCGCCTCGCCTGCGCAGAGCGCGGCTGGCGAGGCGGCCGCGGGGTGCTTCGGGTGCGATGACTCACAAGATTGTCCTCCTCACGGTTGCAACGTCACGGTTGGCGCTACATCACCAGCGGTCGGCCATGTTGGATCTGACCGGGCCGGCGTCACCCGACCGCGCGGCCTCAGGGCATCGATGATGTCCTCCCCCCACCCACCCCCCTCCTCCCACCCCAAGTGATGTGCGAGCTGCAGCCTGAGTCTTTGCGTGACCAGAGGGAAAGTCGGCACTGTATGCGGAGGGAAATCGGTGACTCGATGAGCGGTCAGGAGAGGTGACATCGGCAGATTGCGTTTGGAGGAGTATGGCGCAAAATCGACAGTCGTGTCCTGTGATCACGTCGCTCGATGACGGAGGCTTTCAAATATGAGGCTACAGCAAATGGCGACACCCGGGATCTCCACGTTTTGGGGGTTTCGTTTGAAAGAGACAGTGGTTTCGAACAGACGGCAAAATGCAATCCGTGTTTGGTAAGCTTCATTTAACGGCGGACAACAGTGGCGCAGCCAGGATTTTTCATCCCGGGGTAGTTCGGTGATAGCGCAGCACGCCGATTTTTTTCATTTTCTGTCAGAAGCCATCGATGATGCTAAAACGGTGAGTATAAGGTCCCGCATGTTAATGCGAACCACCTTTCACCTTCCCTCCTCCAGTTGCGCCACTGGCGGACAGCCCGGTTTCCAGGATTTGTGTTCAGCCTTTTTGGGTAAGATGCTTTTCAGCCGTGGCTAACTTTGTCGGGACGCTCCTACTTCGCTCAGGAATAATGCAGGGGATAATAGAGCTAAACAAATGGACGCCAGAAACACCCATGATATAGCCGATCCAAGTGGCAGGCGCTGAGTGAACTCCTCCATAAAGACCAAAACAACGCTGGACCCAAATAGACCCTTGAGTCACGCCGTGTGTGACGTCAGGGCTACCAGATCTTCCACGGATGGTCCGCATGCGATCCGGGGGCCGAGCATGGCATCGCGTGACGCCCATATTGTGCCTTCCAGCTTCTCCACTGGTAGGCAGTGCCGGACTGTGTCAAATGCTTTTTGGATATCGGCAGTGACCAGCGATGCCAGCACAGCTTTGTTCGCACGTCTGGTGGCGACAGTGACTTTGCCACGAGGGAGGGTTGGGGGGGGGGGGGGCATGTCCTCCTGGGCCTGGCAGGGCCTCATCCCTCGAACCTAAGACAGGGTCTCGAAACGACGAAGAGCCCTTGGGCCCTTGGCTGCAAAGGCCCCTATATCCGATCCCCTGGAGGAAACGCTGGCTGCGCACCCGGACGGCGGGCACCACAGCGTGAAGCAGCGTCAGCGCCGCGGAGAGATCGGAGCGGGGTCTGGGCTGCTGATGCTGCACTCAGCAAGGTGCGGTCGGCCACTTCTCATCAGCGGCGAGCGTGAACATGTCTTACCTACATATGTAAATGATGATGCTGGTGAATTCGTTTTCCAATACGGGACCAAGCAGCTGAGCTAATCAATTAATGAATTAAAATAAATAATGAATGAAGGAAGCTAACATAACTTAAATAAGTTAAATAAATTCAAAATTAAGATTTTTCGCGTTCCACGAGCGTAGCCGATAAGCTGTGAACAACTTAGAGATGCATCGCATGTCTTGAAAGATTGCGCACCATTCTCGCTCCAAAACGCCGTGCGATTCGTTCGAAATTTCCAAGACCAGGACGGTAAGCAGGCCGACATTTCCTGCGGCTGCATCAGAATGAAGCGGTGCCGGTGTCGGGGAGGCCGGCGGAGACCGCCGTTGCAGCTGTGTACGCCACCGCAGCGCGGGTCAAGTGACAGCCCATCACGCACCGAACCTGACGCCTGCCCCGCTCACTCGGACGCCTCCGAGCACAGCGTCTCACGAGCTGTGCCGCCACAGCACGCCGGACCCTCATGGAACACGGCTTCTCGTGGCACCGGGAGCGGCGTTGGACCCACCAAAAGTTGCGCGGGAGGGGAGTGTGCTCTCGGGGAAACGCCAAGGGGCCAATATTGCGTTTGGTGATGGTGGCAGCCACCTCTCCCACTCCCTCCTGTCCCCCGTTTTGAGGCATGCATGGCCACTTTTTCCTGCTTAGCTCCCTTTACCCCCACACATATTAATTTGGCGGAACTACACCCGAGTATGAGCATGACGTTAAGTGATGGTAATCAGATAAAGGGACGTGTCGGAAGTATGATGGCAATATACCCACAACCGTCATGTCATTTTAAAACTCATTTTGCGCCGACCAGTGGACATCAAGCCGCAGGGGCTTCCAGTCTGCCGCCAACTTGAACAGGAGCGGCCGTCACACTGAGTGTCACGCGAGTGTCACACCAAGTGTCGACTGCTTCAGTGGGGCCACGGGGCCTTGGCTTTAATGGGATCTGGCCGTCGCCCGGCAACTACGCCAGGCAAAGATGCTTCGCTCTGTTCGGGTGGTTGCCATGGCGACAGACGGCGTCTGGCGCGTGTCGCCTGTCGAGCCGCCGCCGCCGGCGTTCGCGGAAAAGCCGCCAATGAGGCACAGGGATCGGGAGCGCGTGGCCGCCGGGCTCTAAGTGCGCGGGCGTTGAGATGCCCATTCTGCAAGTGTTCAGGAAATGAAGCAACGGGGCGGAATTTTAAAATACACGTGTTCGATGCGGAGATTTCTGCGAATGAATGACGGTAACAGACTGCATGCCATCGCAGGCCAGCAGACGGAGATATTGAGAACAGATTGGCTCCTGGGGGAGACGGTGCTCTGGCCGTTAAAGAAACGGTCCACATTTTAAGATATTGGAGCAAGCATCATATGTGAAAGTAGCTCACCTATAGCTATTGCGGCACTTACGTGGGAAGCACTGCTCTAGACAACGCAATTTGTGTATTGTAAATATGCTCCGCAATATCTCATCGTTAAATTGCGTCATAAAACATTTGTATGACAGCAATCACTTGCAGTTCTTCAGTCTCCCGTGAGGTGGCGGCATAGGCTGGAAGTAGTTTGCTGAGCCAAATATCGCTATGTACTCGTGTTATGTGCTCGTGCTATGAGCTCATGTTTTGGCCATTGCCCGTGGTGTTCTTGCACGTTTATGCATGCACTTAAGTTGTCAGCTTGTGTCCAATGCTTGTTATAGTGCTATTCTTAAGTCATTCCGATTACAAATCTTAGTTCACTTATCACTTTAGAGAACGCATAGCCTATTGTGTTATGTAGGACAAAACATAGTTCGTATCAGAATCTTAAACAGCTTGCCCAGCGCTGATGAAAGCCGACTGACGGCTATCTATCTGAAAAGCGCGCTCCCGATCGCCAATCGTCAACAACCGACAATCATATTTTCCTTAACCTTGAACGCCGCCCAACAACTGACAGCTGACAATCATATTTTCCTTAACCTTGAACGCCGCATGGCCAGTGAAATGGCAGGATTCAGATGACGCTACCATGACACCGTGGATGCCTGGGGTAACGTTAAAATAGTCTGCACGGAAACAGTCTGCGTATCTTTGCCGGAATGTAGCTCAGAGACTAGTGGGTTTTGGGTTCTACGAAGGCTAGGCTGGGAACTTGTACCGAATGATCTTAAACACGGCTATTTCAGGGTCAAAACCCCAAACAAATGAGGGGCACTCTCAGTAAAAGCAGCGAACCAGTCCCTGCCAGCCCCCATCGACCCTGAACGTCAGAGCCTGGAAGCAGCTATTGTTTGGAGCAGATGCATACTGGGAGCTGCCTGTCGGTTGTCATCGCCTTGCTACGTTTACTGATTTTACGTCCTTCAATGCGCTGCACGGCGAAATCGCCTTCCATCTCTCCGCGTGCCGCGGTTGCCATCATGTATTCGAATAGACTGAATGGAAAATACGAATAGAATTGGTGCGCCGGCGAGGGCCGCCGACGACCCTGCGCGCTTCTGGCCACCGTTCGCTTGCACATCGCATCAGCAAAGCCTCGTGGGTGGGATGTGGTTGTGGTGGCGCTGGGTTTTTTTGGCCGGATTAGTTGATCTTAATCACTCCTGTCTTCAGGTTCTGATGCGCTTAATGAGGGTGTATTGCCTTCGCGGCCATCGGCTCGCGTGGGCAGGCACCCGTAACAAGAACCACATATAACAGAGGGTGAATGAAGTACGTGATTCCCACCCCGCGGTAGTTGTGGGCGACAGTACGAAACTTGGAGGTTTATTTGTTGCAAACGCGCTTGTTTTTAACAACAAAAGATCGTTGATCTGTTCTTTTTTCTATATTATTCCCTTAAGGCACCAACCACCATACCCTCCAAAGACCCAGAATCTGACATCAGCGGAACAACTGGAATACGGAATAATAACAAGTGGAGTGCCCTCCAAGCCGCTTTATCTGGCAAAGCGGCTTTAGCGTGTGCATATACACGTTCTCACTCTACCCCCGCCGTGGATTTACGCTCATCAACAAAGGTGATCTGCTCACCGCTCCCGCTCACAACAGAGGGCACTGTCTATCTGGGTTTGTTGTTCCTGCTCGCAACACTGTCCACTGGCTGTACATGGGCCAAGAGTGCATCAAGGCTGTCTCACAAAATGACAACCGTGGTAGCAGTGGGTAATGCACGTCTGGCAAACATTGCACAGAACACGGATAAAAACTTACCCAGATGGAAATACACTACGCGATTATGTCATCGTTACTTAGGAACTGCCAAGTTGTCGAGGGAAGGGGAAGCGTTTTATCATACATTACTACCAATATCATCACACAAGGAGAGCAATGTCCAATGCCATTACACAAAGAGGGCAATACCTCGCTAATGCACGCTAGTCTCGTTGACGCAGGCGGTGTCTGTTGTCTATGTGAGAGCTCTTACCTTGTTCCATCAGTTCATGCATAATGCATTTCGCATTTCATTTATTTATTCATCCGAGCACCGGGCCTAAATGCGCACATACTCTAGAAGCGGCTAAAATAGGTCATGGCAGGGGTCCAGGAAGAGGTGCTGGCGAGGTCACGGCAGGGGTCCAGGAAGAGGTGCTGGCGAGGTCACGGCAGGGGTCCAGGAAGAGGTGCTGGCGAGGTCATGGCAGGGGTCCAGGAAGAGGCGCTGGCGAGGCGATGACTCACACTGTGTGAGGCCAGGGAACTATGGGGCACTGCCAGCTTCCTGGTCGAGGGAGGAGCGGTTGCCCTCCCCCCCTTCCTGCACACCTCTGCAGGGTGTGGTCGGCCAGCCGTACTCGATCAGGGGCAAGACAAAACATCTTCAGGAGAGACAAGCTACATCTGTCGGCATGATAACACAAGGGCGTCAGCTATCTCAGCTGACTGCTATTCGGACCGATGTCGTAAGCCGGCGGCTGTGGCTTGTACGCGTTAGTACAAAGTACCGGTTCTTGCTAGCCTGGTCGTTGCTCACTCCTACTTCATACTTACACACCCGTGGGCGATATTTGCTTTTAGTCATATGCCCTTTATATGCCTTCATGCACTTTAAATGCTCAAACCCTGTCTCGTCCCCATCTATCACTAGCTTTCATTTGCTTTCGGAATTTATGGTATCTTTTCTACAGCCACGCGTAGTTGCGATTCCCAAAACCTACTTTTGAGTTTCAGTCACCTTGCCCGAATGCCAGATTTTCCAACTACTTTGAAAATGCTCTCAGCATCTTTCAGCCAGGGGTGTAGTTTCTATATAGGGGTGGCGGGGGGGGGGGGGGGGGGTCATGGGCCACATCCGGGAGGGAGGAAACGAGTTTGCTGGCGTACTTCCGGTGTAAGCCGAGTCGCTTTTCTTCATTCAGTCACCCCCCCCGCCCCCCACACACACATACTTGAAGACACATACCCCGCACACATGTTTTAAAAACGACCCCCTGCCTTCAGCTCAATCCAATGTCTTGTCCTGCCAGGTTTTCGATCCCGTGAGTTCGACACATAGATATTAGTGTCAGCGAAGACCGTCGGAACCCATGTGAAGCCTTCCAACTGCAAAATATTCTCCCACACTTCCGAATGACGCACGGCCACTGTATTGTACGCCATTCAATGTAATCACCACGCTATTTCTCACGGTGTCCGATTGGTCTCCTACAGCGCTGGCCATTATCAGGCCAATAAATAGGGTGTGGCACATGAGCAATCAATGTTCATCATCGCAGCCAATACAGATCACAAGGGAATGTGAGCGGCGACGGCCTGAACAATGGGCCATATCTGCTGACGGAGTAAATTTACCGCGAATGTCAGGCGCACGTGCCGGTGACGGTTCCGATCCGGCGCGTGACCCGCCTCGAGAGCAGACCAAACTTCTGGCGCGCGTGACTTGTGACAGTGGCGCGGCTCGAGAGCGAGTGCCGGCGCTCTCCGTGACGCGTCGCCAGATGGTCGCGTAAATCACGTCGCGCAGGGCGCCCCCGGCATGATGGCCCACTCGGCTGTTCTGGTCAGATCATGTAAAAAATCGTTGTATAACTTACATAATCGCTGGATCGTTTCGAAAATCGTTGCATCGTTCCCAAAATCATCAGATCATGTTTCGAAAATAGTTAGATCGCTTACAAAATGTTAGATCGGTCAAATAGCCGCTAGATCGCGAACGGCTTTTGGGAAAACGCACGTCAGGGACGACCGACTTGTGATTTGCTAGCCAGTTCCACGGGAAGGTTATGCACATCTGGAGCCATCTGGAAGCGTCTGGTTGGTTCGGGACGCGGGCGGTCGCTTGCAACCGTCACACGCAGGACGCCGTTCTCGGTGTGCAACGCTGGAATCCTTATCGTGAGCATGCGTGCTTGGCTCAATGACGGTTCGGCTTCAGTACCGCCGGCCACAGCCGCCGTGAGAATCTGTGACGGTGGTCCATTTGGCTGTTAAATTAGTTGAAAATGGTCCCAAAACTTTTAATTGCCCTTCGAGGGAGCATAAGAATCCGCCGATGACCAGTGCACCGGTCCAACTGAAGAA